>NC_087343.1:153890000-154515000 GCF_030014295.1 Loxodonta africana | reverse complement strand
CTTAAGCTGGGTTCTCTAGAGAAGCAAAACCAGTGAAGTATACACACATGCACACACAGCTTTATCTCAAGGAAGTAGCTCATGTGGTTGTAGAGCCTGGCAAGTCCCAAGTCTGTGGGTCAGGCGTCAGGCTGGTGGCTTCTTCTGACTCACATAGTTGCAGGGGCTGACAAACTCAAAATCGGCAGATCAGATGGCAGGCCACTGGCTCACAGGCCGTGAAGGCCTATGAATCCCAAGATCGACCAGTAAGATGGCAGGCCACTGGCTCAAGTCCCAAGAACCAGAGGCCAGATGATGACAAGCCGGATATAGGATCCAGAGCAAGCGAGTGAGCTTTTTGCCAGAATGCCTATTTTCATATTGGATGCAGGTCACACCCTCAAGGAAACACCCCTTACAACTGATTGGCTGATCACATCAGATAACATCATGGAGAATGACTACATCGTTACACAACTGTCAAATTATATCACATAACTGCCCAGCTACATCTTTACATAACTGCCAAACCGCTGAGAATCATGACCCAGCCAAGTCGAAACACATCCTTAACCATCACAGGTAGAGAATATAAAGAAAGTGGAGTTGTTCGTGCAGAATTCCGCTTATCTCCTCTTAAAGATATTAACTGTGATCCAGAAGGTCGCAGAAAACCAACGTGTGTACAGAGAGCTTTGTACAAGTCATGTGTTTTTTTGAAAGATGATAAACGCTTGGATTATTTAATTTGGGAAGAGGGAGGAAAGCCTACAGAAATGTTATTGAGATGTTCAAGATGACAGAATACCTTAAAAATTGGTGCCCTCCTCCCTGCTTTGTCTTTAAAAACAGCCAAAGGGTCCTTTAGATGTTGTATGTACTTGACTCAAAGGAACTCCTTCCTCATAGGGGGTGAAACTGAGGGAGTGCCTTAGAGTTAAAATCATGCCTTGGGAGAGTTGGTAAATGTTGAAATACTGTTATAAGAACAGCTGAAAATCTTAAGACCAGAAAATTATGTTTGTCGTAAAAGCTAAGAAAACAGTAATACGTGAGAAATGACTTAACTTTGTTGATGGGTACGTGTGTCAGAATAGACTAATTTTTTTTTTCTGTATGATAGAATGGCCTTTAGTTTTTCCCTAACCCAAAACCAAACCAAACCCAGTGCCGTCGAGTTAATTCTGACTCATAGCGACCCTACAGGGCAGAGTAGAATTACCCTATAGAGTTTCCAAGGAGCGCCTGGCGGATTCGAACTGCTGACCCTTTGGTTAGCGGGCGTAGCACTTAACCACTATGCCACCAGGGTTTCCAGTTATCCCCTAGGACCATTTCATAAATGGATTGCCAAGTGAATTTTGAAGAGTATTATATCTTCAGTGAAATGTAATAGTGGCTTCAGAGATAAGGTTATGCCACATATGATTTAGAAGAACAGATTAAAATCATCTTTATTAACCAGAAATACTAGATACTTTGGAAAAACATAGGGTTTGTATATGCAGTTGTTGTTTTATTTCTCAGTAGCTGAAATCATTCATGCCTAGAAAAACCATTCCCATTTTGAAAGAGTTCGTATTAAGTATTTTTCTTTATTATTTGAGTCACCTATTCATAATCACTTTTGTTTGAAAGCAGTAGGGAAGAATTTACCTTTTGCCTTTCAGCAAAAAATCGTTGGGTGTTTGCCCCCAGTTAGGGTTAGGTAAGACAAAGCCAACTTTCTCCCCTAGCCCAACTGCCTAACATCCCCTCCCTCTTTGTTTTTATTCCCTCTCTGTTTTCCGTGGGGCTGATTAGAGCCCCAGGAACAGCCAGGCTGAGGGGAACCAGGAGCAGTCAGAGCTGTTGCTACTAAACTTACTTAAAACCCCCAAGGTAAAATTGAAAAGTTAAGCATATTTTAATCACTATGAACATATTTTACTTTATTTTCTTCCTGTCTTTCTTTACAAACACCATTTTTAGAATCCAGGAACTCTTGTTAGGGAAATAAAAGAATTACTGATGGAAAAGAGAATTATTAAGGAATCAGTATTTTAGAATTTTTCACTGATTATTGAATAACTCTGGGTCAATCATTATTCTTTCAACTTTGAGATTCGTACTTCCATTCATTATTAAAGCTTACTACGAACGGTCACCTTAAAACTGTAGGGTTGGAAGGGACTTTAAATGTCATCAAGCCCAAACACCCACTTGGTGCAGCAGTCCCTTCTAGGAGTAGGCTGGACATATCCAGGGGGAGAAGGGGTGGAAACTGGGCAAATAAATGGAGGAGTAGCAGAAACTATGAATTTTACATTTCCTTAAGTAAATTTCAGGATTTGGGACTAGCTGGAGTAGTAGAAACGGACTCTATAAGAGGAACAGGTATCCTAGAAGCTGTGAGACTGAGAGGGAAAAAAAGTTGAAGAAACTGGCTCTCTTGGCTCTGTGACAATTAGGGAAGTATCAGTTTGCCCTTTAAATGTTTGTTTAAATTTCTTTACTCCAAGAAGGAGGACAAAACAGATAAGGGAACACAAAGGAGAATAGCATGAACAGAACTGAACTAAGAGAAACCCATGGCATTCTTATGTGGAAGATGGGAAAATTCCATCCCGGGTGGTGGTAATAGCTGGTCTGTGCAGATCCTTAGGCAGCAGCTACTTGAGCATTTTGCTAGTGTAGCAGATACAGGGTAGAGTTTATGGGGTCCTGGATTATTTTTCTGAATCTCTGATTCTGTGACTTATTTCCCATCTTACGAATAGTACTTTATGAAGGCATAGGATTTGTATTTTCTTTCAAGATCTAACACACTTTAAGGACCCAAGAGAGGTTGATCTATAAAGTGCTTTTGATCCAAACGATCACAGAAAACCCCTAAGTATACCTTGGCTGTGGGCCTTAGATCTCAGATATACCTGGCTTAAAAAAAAATTCAGAACTCTAGGATCAAGTTTAAAAGGCATCCCATCTCCTTTTTTATAGCTGTGTTGGTATATAATTAGCATAGAATAAACTGCACATATTTAAAGTGCACAATTTGTGAGACCATGATTGTACTCAAGATGAGGAAATATCCATCATCCTCAAAAGTTTTCTGTGCCCCTTTGTAATCCTTTCCCTCTACCCCTCACCGTTCCCTCATCCCCAGATTTGATTTCTGTCAGTATAAACTTGTGTCTGGCTTTTTCAGCATATTATATGTTGTTGTGTATATTAATAGTTCATTCCTTTTTATTGCAGAGTAATTTTACATTGTATGGATGTATTGCAGTTTGTTTATTCATTTACCTGTTGATGGACATTTGAGTTGTTTCCATTTATTTTTGTTTTTGCTATGAATATTCATGTACAAGTTTTTGTGTGGATATGTGTATTCATTTCTTTTGGGTAAGTACCTAGGAGTGGAATGGCTGGGGTCATATGGTAGGTCTATGTTTAACTTTTTAATAAGTTTCCAAACTATTTTCCAAAGTAGTTGTATCATCTTACATTCCCACCAAAAGAGTATAAGAATCTCAGTTCCTTTGTCAACTCTTGGTATGATCACTTTTTCAAATTTTAGCCATTCTATATGGAAACCCTGGTGGGGTAGTGGTTACGAGCTGCTAACCAAAAAGTTGGCAGTTCGAATCTACCAGGCGCACCTTGGAAACCCTATGGGACAGTTCTGCTCTGTCCTATAGGGTCACTATGAGTTGGAATCAACTTGATGGCAACGGGTTTGGTTTGGTTTGGTTTTTATTGGGTAGGTAGTGGTATCTCAGTGTGGCTTTAATTTGTGTTTCCCTCATCGTGTTCAGCATTTTCACATGTACTTATTTGCTATCTGTATATCTTCTTTGGTGAAGTATCTATTCAAATTGTTTGCCCATTTCAGATTTTTTTCTTACCGTAGTCTAGATACAATGTTAGATATATGGATACACTTTGTTGGATATATGTTTTACGAATACTGTCTTCCAGTCTATGGCTTGCCTTTTCATTTTCTTAACATGTCTGTTGAAGGGCAAAAATGTTTAACATTGATGCAGTCCAATTTTTTTCTTTCATAATTCATGCTTTTTGTCTCCTATTTCAGAAATCTTTGCTAAAATCAAGGTCACTAAGATTTTTTCAAATCTGTTTTCTTCTAGAGGTCTTATAGTTTTAGTAAGCTCTTAAATTCTTCTCTATCCCACCATGGATTGTGAGTTATGTCAGTTCGTTTGCTTTTGGGTATAAAATTTCACCTGTAAGCAAGACAGAACATTTTTTATACTCTTAGGATTGGGAGCCTTTGAGATGCCATTTTAACCTGGAAGTTTTTTCATCCTCTTATGTGATGTTAGAAGCACTTTGTTCTCCTGTACTCTGTGTGCTACAGGTTGTATAATGCCAATCTTCGTATCTATAAATATTAATGAATGTTTGGCGTATTTATAGATAGGAAGATTAATTCACTCCAAACTAGAAGGGCAGGGAGTAATAGTAACAATAACAGTAGCAGCAATAATAGCAAGTTGTTTGTTGCATACTTATTATATCCCTAGGGCTGTGCTAAAGAGCTTTAGATTCATTATCTGCTTAATCTTCACATCAACCTTATGGGTACTATTTTTATTGGTAAACTGAAACTCAGTGAGATCAAGCAACGAGCGTGAGGACATAGAACTAGTAAGTGGCAGGGCTACTCTTCAAACCTATGTCTTAAAAAAAGCAAACCTGTTGGAGTAAGTCGATTCTGACTCATAGCGACCCTGTGAGACAGAGTAAAACTGCCCCATATGGTTTCCAGGGAGCAGCTGGTGGATTCAAACTGCCGACTTTTGGGTCAGCAGCTGTAGCTCTGATTCAAAAACTCATATTTTTATTCACCACGTTGTACTAATTTACATACATGCAGTTTTTGTACCTGCAGTATAAAAGAGAGTTTGACCCCAGAGTATTCACTCCTAGGAATTTCTTAGAATATTTGGTGGTATGCTTTTAGAGTCCTTAGTCATCTGCAGTCTGTTAAAACTGGACTCTTCTAGAGTTCAATTGGTGGGAAAGAAGTACTGAGTATAAATGTACGAAGTACATTGATTAAATGCCTAATTACTTTTTGCATTTAGTGATTTAGACTTTGAAACTATTGGAAGAATCTTGATTAAACCTTATATTAGGCATGAAAAAGTAGCTGTCACAGTGCATGTGACTTATCTTTCCCTTGGCTCCTGGGTTATTAGGAAGTTGTCTAAATTATTATTGTTTTTTTATGTCACCTCATCTCCTTTGTAAGTAGAACAGCTGTAACAGCGTCACCTGTCAGGAATTTTCGGTGTTTAAATTGCTGAGAGCAACAAGTAGTGGTAACAAAGGGCCAGAGGAGGAAGCTCTTGCTAGACTACCTCTAGAGTTATCCTTTTTATATTTTAGTATTGGCATAAGGGGATATGACATTTGTGTATGTGTGTGTGTGTGTGTGTGCTTTAAGTGAAAGTTTACAATTCAAGTCAGTTTCTCATACAAAAACTTATAAACACATTGTTACATGACCCCTGTTGCTCTCCCTACAATGTGACAGCACACTCCTTCTCTCTACCCTGTATCCCCATGTACATTCAGCCAGCTCCTGTCCCCTTCTGCCTCCTCATCTCGCCTCTAGATAGGAGCTGCCCATTTAGCCTCAAATATCTGCCTAAGCCAAGAGGCACAGTCTTCACCAGTATCATTTTATGTCTTATAGTCCAGTCTAATCTTTGTCTGAGGAGTTGGCTTCAGGAATGGTTTTAGTTCTGGGCTAACAGAGAGTCTGGGGGCCGTGTCTTCTGGGGTTCCTCTAGTCTCAGTCAGACCATCAGGTCTGGTCTTTTTACTAGAATGTGAGTTCTGCAACCTACTTTTCTCCTGCTCCGTCAGGGACTCTCTGTTGTGTTCTCTGTCAGAGCAGTCATTCGTGGTAGCTGGGCACCATCTAGTTCTTCTGGGAATATGACATTCTTAAGGACCCCTCTTTGTGGCCCTGAAACTGACTGTAGGGGTTGTAAATAGTTCCAGGGTCTCTTCTGAGTTTGGGGACTACTGAAGTTTATTCTTTAGACCTGCCAGTTGTTTGCCTGTGGTTAATAATTAAGACATTGCTGCTGCAGAGATCGAAGTACCTGGAAGTAGGACTTTTTGTATAAATGGTAGAAAAGAGTAGAGAATAGAATTTCTTTTGTTTGTTCAGATTTATCCTAGATCCACCAGGCTAAAGATCACCAAGTTATGTGGTTGTCCTGTCAGGTTCAGGCCTTGCTTCCTGTAAGACTGCATTCTCAGCTAGGGGTACGGGCCATGTCTATACAAGAATGGATAGAAAAAGCTCTAATCCTGTGAGCATAGACTTTAAAAGCTGTGGAAATTCAGAGAAGTGATGGAATTAGGTGGAAAGATTATTGGACTGAGAGTCAGAAGACCTAGGTCTCAGAATCTTAGAATGCTGGAGGTAAAAAGATGCTCAAAATTCTCTGATTCAACTCCTTTATTTTATAAATTAAGAAATGTTGGCCTAGAGAAGTGATCTGTCTGAATATACAACTAGACCTAGGACTAGAATCCCTTTCTCTACTCCAACAGCAGTATTATTGTTGCTTTGTTCTGACTTTGCCACCAATTAAGCATGTAAATTCTGGGCAAGTCACTTCACTTTTGGTCTTTTCTCAACACAGAATTCTTGTAAAATAAGGAAGCAAGAGCCCAAATGGTTTCCAAAATCTATGGTAATACCCAGATTCTGTAAATACGCAGAATATCATTGTGAACTGTTTGTTAGCTTCATAGAAGATGGAGGATATGATAGCCCCTTGAAGGAAATCCAAGGATTGGCAGAGGAGAAGGGGAAGGGATTTCGTCAATAGGGAGAAGGGTAAACAGAGGCTAAGAGGTATGAATGTGTGGCTGTAATAAAGCGAAATCGACTGATTATAGCAGTCAAGAAGAGTAAACCAAAAAAAACCCATTGCCATCAAGTTGATTTCGACTCATAGTGACCTTATGGGACAGAGTAGAACTGCCTCATAGGGTTTCCGAGGAGTGACTGGTGGATTTGAACTGCCGACTTTTTGGTTAACAGATGGAGCTCTTAGCCACCGTGCCACCATGGTCCCTAGTCAAGAGGAGTACCAAAAAAGAAACTCAGACCTGCTGCCATCGAGTTGTTTCCAACTCATAGTGACACTATAAGACAGAGTAGAACTGCCCCATAGAGTTTCCGAGGCTGGTGGATTTGAATTACTGACCCTTTGGTTAGCAGCCAAGCTCTTAACCACTGTGCCACCAGAGCTCAAGAAGAGTAAAACCAAAAAAAAAAAAAAAAATCAAACCCATTGCCATTGGGTCAATTCCGACTCAGTGACTCTATAGGACAGAGTAGAACTGCCCCATAGGGTTTTTTTTTTTTTTTCAATAACTTTTATTAAGCTTCAAGTGAACGTTTACAAATCCAATCAGTTTGTCACATATAAGTTTACATACATCTCACTCCCTACTCCCACTTGCTCTCCCCCTCTTGAGTCAGCCCTTTCAGTCTCTCCTTTCTTGACAATTTTGCCAGCTTCCCTCTCTCTCTATCCTCCCATCCGCCCTCCAGACAAGAGTTGCCAACACAATCTCAAGTGTCCACCTGATATAATTAGCTCACTCTTCATCAGCATCTCTCTCCCACCCGCTGACCAGTCCCTTTCATTTCTGATGAGTTGTCTTCGGGGATGGTTCCTGTCCTGTGTCAACTGAAGGTCTGGGGAGCATGGCCGCCGGGATTCCTCCAGTCTCAGTCAGACCATTAAGTTTGGTCTTTTTATGAGAATTTGGGGTCTGTATCCCACTGATCTCCTGCTCCCTCAGGGGTCCTCTGTTGTGCTCCCTGCCAGGGCACTCATCGATTGTGGCCGGGCACCAACTAGTTCTTCTGGTCTCAGGATGATGTAGGTCTCTGGTTCATGTGGCCCCATAGGGTTTTTAAGGAGTGCCTGGTGGATTCAAACTGCCAGCCTTTTGATTAGTAGCCTTTGCTCTTAACCACTTCACCACCAGGGATTCCCAAGAGTAGTGGGAGATAAATCATTAAAGATGAAGCCACTTCATAGAGATTAGCTTGTTCCTGGTAGGGGTTTTTAAGCCCCCTTTCTGTAGAAACATGAAGAAAGCAGGACTGCAAATTAGCATTTTATAACATATCATGATGAATATTGATTTCAGTTTGTGTTCATGTTAACGTGTAGTAATGATAGTAAGTAAATCAGGATATCTAAGAACGTGAATAGTATTAAATTCAGTATTGCAACAAATCATTTCTACTACCTAGGTGAAGTTCAGATAGTTAAGTTTGATTTGCACTCTTTACCAAATTTAATACATTCATTTTTTTAGACTTTAAGGGATTAATCTAGATTTAAAAAGACATGACTCTCTTCAACTAGATCCCAAGGCAGTATAGTCGGATTGTGGGCTCAGGTGGGAAACGCCATTGTGGGAACAATCTGAGCCTATCTTTGGGCTCTTTTGTTTCTTCAAAACGTTCTGTAGCACAATACAGTACAATCTAGTACAATATATTGTCCTTTTGTCTTTCTTGGATCTTTTTTTTTTTTTTTATCATTTTCTGGTTTTATCTCTCATACGGATTATAAGGGGTTTAAGAGCAGAGTTTGTGATAGTGTTTAGCTCAAGTTAGCAATATCCGTTCGTGTACTTTAGTTTTACTTTTAGCCTTGGGGACTTGAGATTATTTTTAAGGCTCTCCGTTTCTGTGGTCTAATGTAGGAGATTGACAGTTTTGAAAACATTAATCCTCTATCACCAAGGTAACTGGGGCAGAGAGAACCACTAATGTAACTACACCAGACCAGAAGAACTCTATCTTGAGAAAAGATGATTATTTATCCCCAGAGATAGTCTCTTACAGTTTTGACATTGTGTTTAATGAAGGAACATGCCTGTAGGATTAAAAACTCTGCATTATTTTACGCAGTGCAAGGCTGTCAATATTTGACCCAGTGCTCTAGGGATTATTAACATACATTTAAAGCGAGTAATTGCTAAGTCCCCATATTATTTGAATCTATTAATACCATAGTTTTTCATGGCTACAGAATGGCTTACTCACAATATTAAAGAGGACAGGGATGGATCTACAAATTTAGGATGTATCTGGCTGTCCAAATGCTAGTGGCAATAGGGGTACCCCATTTTTTTCTTAAACATACATATTCTCACCCATGAGCATAGAGCTGCTTCAATTCCTGCATTTGGCCGTAAAAGAAAAATAGTTTAGAACTATTCTGAAATTATTTCATTATGCTTGCATGGGGCCTACAGAGTTATATTTTTAGTTTTGTTAGTTTTGGTAGAGCTTCCCAGGCATAGACGTCTCTAGTGATTTCTTGATTCTCATATTTTAAAAAGATGGGAGTTGGTCTTAGTTGGCAGCTCTTTGCATCCGCCAGGGCTTGTTCGTTACTTACTTCTAGGCCCGTGGGTGACGTCTGTTTCCTGTGATTGAAACCACAAGAAGAAGTGGTGAGAAGCTACTGTAGGGTATGTACTATCGGGCAAGTAGCAGACATTGGGCTGCCCTCAAAAAGAGCGGTCGGAACTTAACACAAAGTCTTTAAGGGCCCCTGAAGAGACCCTAGAAATGATCTGACCCAGACTCCTCATCTTAAAATGAGGAGGACACTGAGACCTAGCGGTAGTAAGTTGCTCAAGGTCATCCTATTGGTGAGCTAACTTTTAGACTCCAGTAACAATTCAGTATTTTTTTCACACATTGCATGGTCACCCCTAAATTTGGTAAATGTTCTGCCAGAGTGTTTCCTTAAGCAAAGTATTACTGGAGAAGAGTAAATACTGATGGGCATTTTGAGTGTGGGAATTTGGTGGTGTTGATTTGCTTTCAAAGATGCTGTCCTAATGACTATTTTTATATTTGCTCTTTTTTGAAAAGATGTACATATATTTTCAAAATAACAATATCTAAGAACCCCACATTTTGTTTTTCATTTTTATTTCACATAGTATTTGAATGTTCTGGTCATTATCTCTATACACAAATATTTTTACAACCTTGCAATTACAGCTTATATACTTATTGCTTTCTGCATTTAAACAGCACATCAAAAATATTTTCCCAGGTTTCTAATTTTTGAAATTGCCATTTTTATTCAAAGTGGAAATGTATTTTTGTTATAAAAGTTATACACGGTTTCTTCTAAGAAAATACAGGCATGTATAAAAATAGAGTAAGTAATACACTCCCCTACCTTGTTTCTCAGAAAAGCTCTGACAGCTTTTGGGAAACCTGAATTTCCCAGTTTAAACCAGAGTGGCCAGGAACTGAGCCGTCCTACTTTCATCTTGAAGTAGTTCATGTATCTCTAAATGTGACTCTTTCCCGAGGCAGAAAAAGCCCTGATGTAGCCTTGGATCTGGGGTGAAAAGGCTGATGGTACCACTTGTGATACTAGCTGCCATGTGCATCATTAGAGTGAAAAACACGCTTTGAAGGGGCTGAGGCTCGGTCCCTTACACCTCGGGCACCTGCCGTTTAACTTGCCTCCTGGAAAATCTTTCTTATCAAGCATCTCCTTGGAAAAATTATTAACCATGTTCTTTAATAATTACTGACATTTGTCATTTAAGCTGTATACCAATGTTTGTATTTGCCACTGATTTTCTAACCTCAGAGATAGTTAAATGAAACTTGTAAATAAAAAGCACATTGGGAAAAAAAAATTAAATAATTAAAACCAAAGAGAAAAATTAAATGATACATGAAAGTCTCTTCATAAGTATTTTGACATGAAGTTCTGTGTGTGTTTGTGTTAGAACATAGTTCAAGGGGTATGATTGCTAAATTTATCAGAAGGACCTGTTTTAACTCTTGCTTGTATTTCTGGTGATAGAGGAGTAATGAAATTCCACCCCCGTGTTTCCCCCTACTTCAGATTTTCTCAAAATCTTATTTTGACTTTATAAAAGGCCAGAAAACACTCACTATGTTTTCACAGAATCAAGTTTAGCTTTTTGAGTAGTGGTGGCATTTTTGGATTAGTTAAACTGTTATCAGGAGGCTGCAGGATTATTTCTGAGTATTCAGGAGTGGTTTGAGGATCGGAAAAAAGAGCTGCAACCATTATTTAGAATAAAAGGGGTTTGGGAATGAGTTTAAAACAAGGCATCTGCATACTTGGTGGCTGTGTGTAAAAGCCATAGCAGCTGCAGGAACTTCCTGTCAGCTAGTCCTTGGGTGTGTCACACACATGCTCAGGAAGAGTAGTCCTGAGACTCACATCACAACATGGGAGGAGAAGACAGTTGCTACGGAGATTGGGAAACAGCATTCCTGAGTCACTGACTATTACCAAATGAATGGACAACACCCCTTTTTTAAAGGAACAATCACAATCCTCTAAGCTCAGACAGTAAAAAGAAAGACCCAGTAAGAAAGTGAAGAACAAGTATTAGTATTTGGAGCTTGAGAATATGATGAAACTTTGGAAAAATAAGCTAACATTATTTATTGTTTTCTACACATGTATTCAAAAGTTTTAGCAGAACCTTAGGATGTTTGAAAGGAAGGAACCTTTGCTTACTGTCTCTCACTAAATGACAGAATGTATATACAGGCACTGCTTTCACCTCCTTCCTGACAGCAAAGGATATGGTTGTGCTGGCTGCACCTTGTGATACTTGATAGGAAAGTGCTTCCAGAATCTGAGCACTTTCTCTATTGACAGCTTATTTTCCCAATCCATGCCCCTTCATTGTGCAAGGGGCTGGCAGTTTGTTTTTATGGACTTGTAGGAAGAATTTAGTGTTCCTATCCTGGCTTCACCTGTTCTGCTGTGCTGGAATAGTGAAACCTGAGTGGGCTTTCCTTCTTACCTCTGGGCTATCAACTAGGTAGGATGCAGACTCAGCCAGTCCCAGAGCTTCAGGATGAGCTGAGCAAAAAGTTACTTTCTCCTTTTCCCGAAAAGACTTGCTGTCTTGGACTAATAGATGAATAACATATTTTGCACCTGTCAGCTAGAGGATTGAATCCTAACATTAAAACAGATTTTCCCTCATTTTAATTACAGTTGAGAAATGTGGTTGATTGGGAAGCAGAATCTCATCAACAGTTTTAGACGGTTGTTAGGGAAATTATGTTCGTTGCTTTTAGTTCGTAAGTAAATAGCTTTGAATTTATAAGTAAATTGTTGAAACAGGGAATGGGCTTCGGTTATCTCATGCTCCTTATGTGACATCTTCAACTTGTGCTTGACATGGTTCCACTGCCTGGAGCCTTTGAGGACTTCCTGGGTGGTATTAGGAAATAGATAGTCATTCTGGGAGGTGGGGGTAGATTGAGAGAACTCTTAATTAGGAATAAAGGATCTTGGATCCTCTTCTCTATTATGTTCCCTCTGCTGGCTCTTGTATGAGTGGTAAGGAGTTTATCTCTTCAATACTGAGTTTAGCTGTGGGGTTGCTGAGACAGTGTGGAGCCAAATGAATGAGCTGCTAGTCTTACTCCTTTAGCATTTTTCCTGGGTGGTCACGGAGAGCATGAGTCTGTCATCTCTATTTCTGGGGACTGGTAGATACCTTCAGCCTTCTTTATGTTAAATGTATTTAATTTTTTTATAGCTTTGTAGTTCATAGTTTTCCGTTCCTGGTCATTTTAGACAACTTTACCTCTGAAGTATCCATACCCTTTTTCTTTTGTTATCTTTTTTGAATTAGATACTCCAACTCTAACAACTACCGTTTAGGCTATTGACACCAGTAAGTAGTGATGTCAGATTCTAGTTTGTTTCTCTGTAAAAGGGAGATGAGATATTGATCATGTAAAAATGGCGTGGTAGAGGTGTCTGACCTCCTCTAACTTCACGAGGAGGAAGGAGAATCAAGATCAACGACCCAAGGCTGATTCCTATGAGGCAGAGATCTAACAGACCTCCTCTCTCCTCCATCTTTACCAATTCTGACACCAGCTGTCCCTCCCAAGGTACTCTCTACTTCTCTGCTGAGTTGAATAATTCATTGCGATGGCCACACAGAACCCACACACCATACTCACAGTTAGGGGATTTATTAGGGAGGTAACAGGTTACAATTCAGGTTCAGGAATACTTAGGATACAGTTCTTCTATCAGGACAGCCTCCTCTTAGCCATGCCGGCAGGCACACCTCTCTGCGGCCCCTCAGCCTCTGCCCTGCTTGAGCAAGTGTTACAAAGCTCTTTTAGCTCTACTGTTAAATGTCCAGAAGCGCTCCACTCTGCCAGTAAGCCTCAGCCTGAAGGCACTCATCTCTAGCTCTGTGGGCGGGCAAACCTAGCTCCACCAGGTGCCTGGAGGCAGCGTGCTGCCCAAGGCACTCAGCCTTCTGCATCTGTGGTATAGGCTGTCTCTTGGTTCTGCTGCTGCCATTTCCCTGTCGCTGCTTCTTGCTGTTTCTGTGTTACAGCTCTCTCTCTCTCGGTCTCCTGGTTCCAGGATTTTCTCAGCACAGGGATCCTGGGTCCAAAAGACACGCTCTGTTCCTGACACTTCTTCCTTGGTGGTGGTGGGATATTCTCCTGCCTCTGAGGCAGCTCATTTTCAGCCTAACGGGATGGCAAAACTGACCAATCCCTTCATTAGGGTTCCATACACCTTATCTGCATTGTTGTTGTTGTTAGTGCTGTTGAGTTGATTCTGACTCATAGCGACCTTATGCACAACGGAATGAAACACAGCCCAGTCCTTCGCCATCCTCACAATTGTTGGTATGCTTGAGCCCATTGTTGCAGCCACTGTGTCAGTCCATCTCGTTGAGGGTCTTCCTGTTTTTTGCAGACCCTCTACTTTGCCAATCATGATGTCCTTCTCCAGGGACTGGTCCTTCCTGGCAACATGTCCAAAGTATGTGAGACGCAGTCTCACCATTCTTGCTTCCAGGGAGCATTCTGGTTGTACTTCTGTCTTCCTTATTCATTGTCAAGCTATCATGTGCATATGAGGTGATTGAAAACAGCATGGCTTGGGTCAGGTGCACCTCAGTCCTCAAGGTGACATCTTTGCTTTTTTAATACTTTAAAGAGATCCCTTGCATCCGATTTACCCAATGCAATGATTCTTTTGATTTCTTGGCTGCTGCTTCCATAGGTGTTGATTGTGGATCCAAGTAAAATGAAATCCTTGACAGCCTCAATCTTTACTCCATTTATCATGATGTTACTTATTGGTCCAGTTGTGAGGATTTTTGTTTTCTTTATGTTGAGGTGTAATCCATACTGAAGGCTGTGGTCTTTTATCTTCATTAGTACGTGCTTCAAGTTCTCTTTATCAGCAAAAAGGTTGTGTCATCTGCATAACACAGTTGTTCATGAGTCCTCCTCCGATCGTGATGCCTTGTTCTTCTTCATATAGTCCAACGTCTTGCATTATTTGTTCAGCATACACATGGAATAGGTATGGTGAAAGGATACAACCCTGATGCACACCTTTCCTGACTTTAAAACATGCAGTATCCCCTTGTTCTGTTCGAACATCTGCCTCTTGGTCCATGTACAGATTCTTCATGAGCACATTTAAGTGTTCCAATATTCCCGTTCTCTGCAGTGTTATCCATAATTTGTTACGATCCACACAGTCGAATGCCTTTGCATAGTCAATAAAACATAGATAGACATCTTTCTGGTATTCTCTGTTTTCAGCCAGAATCCATCTGACATCAGCAATAATATCCCTGGTGCCACATCCTCTTCTAAATCTCAATTGTTGTGTGTTAGTCACAAAGACTGTGGCTAGAAGGGCCATATTATGCAGTTCATTGTACCGCAGTTCATTTTACTTCATCCTTAGACATTCCCTTGAAAATGGAAGGGAAAGTTCTCCTCTGTACTTGGCGTTATCCATTATTCCGTTTTCTCTGGTGCTAAATGACTTCAGTATAAAGAGTGGGAATTGAAGAAGGGAGACGAGGCAGCTTAGTTGGTTCCATTGTCATACGTTATTTAGCTTTTACATAGCACTTTGCAAAACAAAGTGCTTTATATCTGTTTTATTATTTATTCTTCACACTAGTCCTTTGAGGCAGCACAATATTAAAGGTGTTGTTAGGTGCCATCAAGTCAGTTCCAAATCATAGCTACCCTATGTACAACAGACCGAAACACTGCCTGGTCCTGCGCCATCCTCACAATCATTGATTGCTATACTCGAGCCTGTTGTTGCAGCCACTGTCAGTACAACTCATTGAAGGTCTCCCTCTTCTTTTTTGCTGACCCTCTAGGGTCGTGGTGGATAAAAAAGCTTTCCCTGCCTTTACTGTTCTTTAGTGGAATTGTGGTAGATTTTGTGGCAAAGCTGAATTAGTACTCATTGGCAATTAAATTCAAATCCATGTTATAACAACTTTCTTTTGTCTTACTATTTGAAGGAACTGGATGTTAATCCTGTGATAGAATGAAGAAATGAATCAGAGCTGGACTCTTATCTCTGTTTTCTATAATTCTGAAGGACAGATACCTCGTGTGATCCTTCTCAGGTAGATAGATTAGGATTTGAAAATAAAAATGTTTGTTTTATTTATTTCTTCTTTTGCTTTATTTAAAAAAATTTTTTATTGTGCTTTAAGTGAAAGTTTATGAATGAAGTCAGTCTCTCATACAAAAATTTATATACGCCTTGCTATATACTCCTAATTGCTTTCCCCCTAAGGAGACAGCACACTCCTTCCCTCCACTCTCTATTTTCGTGTCCATTTGGCCAGCTTCTGACCCCCTTTGCTCTCTCATCTCCCCTCCAGACAGGAGATGCCAACATAGTCTCATGTGTCTACTTGATCCAAGAAGCTCATTCTTCACCACTATCATTTTCCATCCGATAGTCCAGTCCAATCCCTGTCTAAAGAGTTGGCCTTGGGAATGGTTCCTGTCTTGGGCTAACAGAAGGCCTGGGGACCAGGACCTCTGGGGTCCTTCAAGTCTCAGTCAGACCATTAAAGTCTTATCTTTTTACGAGAATTTGAGGTCTGCATCCCACTACTGTCCTGCTCCCTCAGGGGTTCTCTCTTGTGTTCCCTGTCGGGGCAGTCATCGGTTATAGCGGGGCACCATCTGGTTCTTCTGGTCTCAGGCTGATATAGTCTCTGGTTTATGTGGTCCTTTCTATCTCTTGGCCTCATAATTACGTGTGTCTTTGGTGTTCTTTATTCTCCTTTGCACCAGCTGAGTTGAGACCCACTGATGCATCTTAGATGGCTGCTTGCTAGCGTTTAGGACCCCAGACGCCACTCTCCAAAGTGGGATGGAGAATGTTTTCTTAATAGATTTTATTATGCCAATTGACTTAGATGTCCCCGGAAACCATGGTCCCCAAACCCCCGCCCCTGCTACGCTGGCCTTCAAAGCATTGAATTTATTCAGGAAACTTCTTTGCTTTTGGTTTAGTCCAGTTGTGCTGAACTCTCCTGTATTGCGTGTTGTCTTTCCCTTCACCTAAAATCGTGTTTTATTTATTTCAATGACACCTAATTCCGGTTTTACCCTTAGGTAATCTGTGTCCTTACTGAGGCCTTAAATTGCTTTTCAAAGGACATGGCAGACTCCCTAGGTGACATGCTGCTCCGTAATTGGATATTCTCTTAAAGACAACTCACAAATTTGTCATGTGAGCTGAAGCACCAGCCAGGGTCTTCTGGCTGCCTCATTGATAGGGAGAGATATTACTCTTGAAGATTTGATCTGATGGTTTACTGAGCTATCCATAACAATCATACTGGACTACTATAGACCTTGACTTGAAACTTTTCCTTCATTTGTCCAATTTGAATAATGAATGAGTATACTGTCCTTAGGATGTGTAGTTATTAAAAGATATTTTAAAAATATTTATTAAATATTTTAAAAGAAGAACCCATTGCTGTCGAGTCTATTCTGACTTGCAGTAACCCTGTAGGGCAGGGTAGAACTGCCCCACAGGGTTTCCAAGGCTGTAATCTTTCTGGAAACAGACTGCCACATCTTTCTCCCGCAGAGAGGCTGGTGAGTTCAAACCTCTGACCTTTCAGTTGGCAGCTGAGCGCTTAACCACTGTGCCACCAGGACTCCTTTATTAAATATTAGGGCATATCAAATGAACAACGCATGGTTCCTGCCCCCTGTGCAACTTCAAATCAGGTCCACAGAAGCTGTTACAATAAACAGTCTCTTAAGAAGAATCTGATATAAAATATTTAGAGCCCAGCTTGAGTGAGTCCTTTAGTTCCTTTTGTGACAGTGGTACAGTTATGAAATGATTGGCTATGGCTATGTGTATAATTTATGCCATGTCGTTGGAGTGTAATGTCAACTCATCTAGTCTTCAGGCATCTATTTTACAAGAACTCTTTCTGTAGTAATACAGCGCAATCACCTTTGAACAGAATGATCTCTCACCACTCCGTTTTACTTATGATCTCAGTGGTTCCAAGAGGTATGTGTCTGGTTTTGTTTTGTTTAATAAATGGGGAAACTAAAGCATGAAGAATTAAAGTGATTCGCTCAAGATCATATTTGCAGTTTTTTAGGAAGCCAGAAATAAAAATTAGAACTTACAGTTTTTTTTCTTTAGCCAAATTTCATGGCTGTAAATTCCAGATTTTGTCAGTTTCTTTAATGTATTAGTTTCCTTTTGCTATGTAACAAATTAACACAAACTTAACAACTTAAAACAAAACCCATTTATTAGCTCACAATTCTGTAGGTCAGAAGTCCAACATGGACAGTGTAGCAGGGTTCTTTGCGCAGTGTCACAAGGCTGAAATCAAGGTGTCAGCTGGGCTGAGTTCTTATCTGGAGGCTCTGGGGGAAAATGTGCTTCCTAGGTCATTCAGGTAGTTGGCAGAATTTACTTCCTTGTACTTGTAGGACTAAAGTCTCTGTTTCTTTGCTGACTGTCAGCCGAGGGCTGCTCTGAGCTCCTACAGGCTCCCTGAATCTTTGCCTTTTGGCCTCCTCAAACTTCAAGCCAGAAACAGCTTGGTAAATCCTTCTTGAGCCTGTGACCTCTAGCCCCAGATTTAAAGGGTTCATGTGATTAGTCAGGCCTAATCTCCCTTTCTTAAAAGTCAACTGTGCCATACAACTAATCACAAGAGTGATATCTCATCATATATGTAGCCCTGGAATTGACTTGACAGCAACTAGCTTGGTTTTGGTTTTGTGGAGATTATTTAGGGCACGTATATCAGGAGTGGGAATTTTGGGGGACATTTTAGAGTTCTTCTTTAGCATTTCCTCCTCACTGAATTAGACATTCCATGAACAAGGGGTGTCAGAAGAGGGAGAGGTAGGAGTTGTGCGTAGTGAGGCAGTTAACGAATCCTATTGTGATTATAGGAATTATAAGAAAACTTGGAGTTCCCAGGGATCTTGTACCTCCCAGAGTCATCACAGAGTGTGGGGGCCAAGTGGCATTCAACTGTGGTCCTCTGGGGGTCGTCTTCTTAGCCAAGACCTCAGACATAGTTATCCTGATGTAAGTTAGCCTGAACAAAATCGTTAGAAAGTCCTAAGATAATAGGTTTTCAGTTGAGGTTTATATTGCCAGTGCGCTAGCCACATAGTTCATGCAGTTACGATCCTACAGTGGTAAGATTTGGAAACACTTTTTGTTATGTAATGTACTCTGTATTCGGAGTAATGTTTAATCATATTCCCTTATTAGATCCCTCTTAACCTCTCTGCTGCTAAAGGACACTATCTAATTACCTTTTGCTTGGCTACATGTGCATCCTATGTCAAGGGACCATTCTTAATTGTTTGAGGGTTCTGTGCTCTTTTCTTGCATACAGGGAAGAGTTTTAAATTCAGGGAATTGGATAGAAATGAATCAGACCTTTGGATGAATTTTCTTGTATTCTTGAGTTTACAACAGGTTTAATTGTGTTACTAGGCAAACAGAGGGAACCTCTGTCCAAAACACTGCCAAGTTTAGTCCCATTGGCCTGCTGTTTAAAAGCTGAAGTATTAATAGATTCAACCACCACTACTACTACAATAACAAATCCAGTTATGCAGAAGTTTTACAGTTCATTTGAGTTTATTATAATAATTGATCAGGGTTTGTTTCAAACTCATTAAGTCATTTAGTTTAATTAGTTTGGCCTCATGGGGCTTACAAACCTTGTGGTCCTTTGACTTTTTTTATTGTTGTTTCCTGTAGAAACTAAACTATAAAGTGTCTGGGAAGTTTCTTATTTCCTGCAGACGGTAACCAAAAGATTTATCTTACCACATATTGCATTAGGATGTGGTGACTGAATCAGAGTCTTGAATTACTCTCTGGAAGAGGAATGAGGGGACAGCTTTTCATTTTTATGTTGATTGATTGTCTTAGTGCAGAGCAGTACCCAGCCAAATATATTTATAGTTGATGCTCGTACTTTTGATGCAATGCACCTTTGAGCAATTTGTGTTAAAGTAAGATTTGGTGAAATTGAGAATTATCATGCCTTTTGGAGATGATCAAACTCATTTTAATAAATGCAGTTCTGTTAAACTTTTTTCCTGTACCAGCTGATGACATTTAGAAATTTATCACTGATCTAATGTCAATAAATTCTATTGAAAAAAGTCATATAGAATAAATGTTTTTCTACCCCTTTTTCAAAAAAAAAAAAAATTTATGCTTTTATCAATAATTGTTTGCATATAAATGGAAGATTATTATAAATGGTAGTCTTGCCACTGTTAGATGTTTTCTAGGAGAAGATAACCTGAACACCGTCTCTGAGTTATAGTCTGACATTAGATTCTCTGGGGTTTATAGTAGCCAGCCCCATAGTGGGTTGAGTAGCAGTCCCCCGTAAAATACATTCACCCAGAACTTGTGATTGTGATCTTATTTGGAATAAGGCTCTTTGCAGATGTAATTAAGTTAAAGATCACGAATGAAAAAGAAAAAAAATCTCAGGATGAGATTGTACTGAATTTATAGACTGAGACCTACATGCAGTGACTGGTGTTCTTATAAGAGAAAGGAAACGGAGATTTGACACACAGAGACATAGAGGGGAAGGCCATTCGAAGACAGAGACACAAAGAAGAGCCATACATGCAAAGAAGAAGGCCATGAGAAGACAAAGGCAGAGATTGGAGTGATAAATCTATATGCCAAGAATTGCTGGCAACCACCAACAGCTAGGAGAGAGACATGGGATAATTTCTCCCTCAGAGCCTTCAGAAAGAACCAACCCTGCTGACACCTTGATTTTGGGCTTCTGGCTTCCTGAACTGTGAGACAATAAATTTCTACTGTTTTAAGTTTGTGGTAATTTGTTACCGTGGCCTCTTCTGAGGAAGTGAGTGGACCAGGTCATGAGTGAAACCTTGGAAACATAGGGCTCATCAAAGTTGAGTGTCTCACAGGGTTGCAGTGCTAGACATGCAACAAGAATGTGTTCTGGGCCAGAAGAAGAAGTAAATGGTGCCCAGCTACGACCAATCACTGCCCTGACAGGGAACACAACAGAGAATCCCTGATGGAGCAGAAGAACAGTAGGATGCAGATCTCAAATTCTCGTAAAAACACCAGGCTTAAAGGTCTGACAGAGACTAGAGGGACCCTGGAGGCCATGGTCCCCAGACTCTTTGTTAGCCCAAGATTGGAACTGTTGCCGAAGCTAACTCTCCGGACAGGGATTGGACCCAACTATAAGATAGATAATGATACTGATGAGGAGTGGGCTTCTTGTCTCAAGTAGACACATGAGACTATGTGGGCAGCTCCTGTTGGAGGTGAGATGAGAAGGCGGGGGAGGGGGGGATGGGAGCTGGTTGATTGGACATGGGGAGTATAGTGTGGAGAGGAGGAATGTGCTGCCTCATCAGGGGAAGAGCAGGTGTGTATAACTTTTTGTATGAGAGCCTGACATGATTTGTAAGTTTTCACTTAAAGTACAATAAATAAATACAGAAATAAAGAATATGGTCTGGGTAGTACACTAACCTGTATTTTCTGCTTCTAAGCCAATTTCCAGTTCCCTGAATAAGTCAAAGCAGAAAAATTCTTTAGGGTAGAATAAGTGTCCTCAGCTGTCCAGGCAGCAGAGCATGTGGTCCGGGCAAGCAAAGAATCTGGGTCAGGCTCCAAAAAAACCGAACCCATTGCCATCGAGTCGATTCAGACTCATAGTGACCGTATGGGACAGAGTAGAACTGCCCCATAGGGTTTCCAAGGAGCACCTGGTGGATTTGAACTGCTGACCTTTTGGTTAGCAGTAGTAGCTCTTAACCACTATGCCACCAGGGGGTCAGTCTCAGATTCTTAAAAGAGCCAGAAGAAAAACAGATGATAGTGATGAAGTGATGACAGTCTTGAATGGGTATGGCTCAAGACTCATTGCTGCCTTTTAATTGTTTGCCCTCTGTCCCCGGCACCACAGTCTTTCTGGAAACCTGGGATCTCTATCCCAGGGACTTCCTTTACTTCTCTCATGTGTTAGATCTCCCGTTTCCTGTATCTCAAGTCTTCCACTTTCTTGTTTTGCTCTCTCATTATAGTGGAGCATGTTCTACAATAGCTTTCTCAGGTGCATGGGAATACATTTTTTTTTTTAAGCTTAAACATTCAAAATGTCTATTTTCATGCACATTTCATCAATAGGTAGACAGGGTATAGATTTCTGGGTTGAAAATCACTTTTCTTTAGATTTTGACTAGGCATTCTTCCATTGTCATCTAGCTTTTGATATTTTTAAGAAATCCAACTCCACTCTGATTCCTTTGTAGATGATCTATTTTCTTCCCTACAGTAGGATTTTCTTTGTTATTACTTGTGTTTTGAAATTTCACCATGATATTGTTACCAGGTGGAAACCCCAGGTTCTTACTTGGCATGACTCGTACTGGCCAATGAATGAGAGACGCCAATGAATGAGATGGAGGTGGGAGAACAGGAAGGGCACCTTTATTTTGTTTTACAAGGAAATGAAGTCAGTCAGAGCTGCTGCCACCCAGACTGCTCGCCAAGGGTGGGCAGACAAGTTACCTTTAAAGGGGTTTTACAAGTAGGGAGTTCATACAAGTTTCGTCAGCAACATTCTTAATCATACTACATGGAGGCAATGGGGTGCATATAACCTCCAAACAAAAAAAAAAAACAAACAAAAGCAGGATTTAAATGCAGAGCAGGGGCGGGGAGCCCAGCCAACACAGATTTTTCAATACAACTCTGTAGGGAAGGAAGCCAGGTAAAGAATACAGCACGGTGGGGGCTCTGTCTCATTCCTCCCATTTCTTTTTGGACATTGGTCGTTCAAGACCAGTGTCCAGTTTGAACTATAGCCTGGCTCGGAATTGTTTGGCATATTTCCTGGGAGGGGCAAATATTGGACCTAGGCCTTTCACTGTGACTGCTGACCTCTTGTTGGTTTATAAATGACCACTAAAAGAAAAAGAGTGGCTTTTATGCCCTGTTTATGTGAATGTCTCCCTAAAAAAAATTTTTTTTCCAGATTGTCTTAATACCTCTGGGCCTAGTTGATATGTCTTTATGAGTCTTTGTGAGTCCAGCTCCAGTAGGGTCACATTCTTTATGCTCAAGGACAGGGAATAATGGCTGCAGCATTACCTCCTAAACCTTTTTTTTTTTTTTCTTTTGATCAGAGATTGGAGATATTAATACCTGGACTTCGTTGAGCCCTTAGATGGCGGCCATGGCAGGCTCTTTAAACTCACGGTGCTGGTTTTCCACCAGATACCATCTGGTTCTTTGCCGGGATTGTTTTCATCAATCACGTTGCTGAAGTGAGCAGGCTCAATGTACAACAACATTTTAGCCTGAGGCTTTTTTAAGTGTGTAAGACAATTGAAGATAAGTTTTATTATGCCTAATATTAGGGTGCAGACTAAGAACGTTACTATGCCTTGCAGTAGTGATCTAGCCCGTGTACTTATTCTTGAGGGTAACTAACCAAATAAACCTGGTGTTTGTAAGGGCGTTACAGTGTGTAACCAAGTAGCTTGCTGTCTAATTTTATGTGTATCCTATTCTACTTCTGTGTTATTTATCCAAATGCAACAAGAGGTATTTGCTATACCACAGACTATACTTTCTTGGGCTAATAAAAAAAACCTAGGGGTATTTGTTACCGAATGCCACCTTAGCTAATGAAGTCAGAGATTACTGTTGTTTTTATCTCATTAGCAACTTTATCTGTTATTTGTCCTGTAATGATTGACAAATTTCTTAAAGATTTCTGTAATTCAGCTATACCGTAACTAGGAATTAAAGCTATCAACCACACCCTGAGTGTTGGACCAATGGGTTTCTTTTTGACTCTTGTTTTATAATGTGTAGCAATTTAACATTACCTTTTCAGTATTTACTCGCGTCATTACTATAAACATCTAAAGGTAATCTTAAAATTCTCAATGTACATTGCCCATGCATTTGCCAGGATTCAAAACAAGAGATTGCCCAGGTGAACTCATTGACAGTTGGAAAGGGCTAGAGAAAACAGGAGGTATAGAGAAATTCATAAGTGACAACCAGATATTCATTAGAGAGTACATGATTAACAAGATAGTATAGGATGGACCTCTCCTGTTGGAGGTCTTCAGTTAATCTGTTTAAAACATACTAAGTGTTCTTCTCACGGGCAAGCTGCCCTTCCCTGGTTTACCCATTAATAGTTGTGGGTCACTTTCTCAGAAGCAGAAGTGTCACAAAACTGTTTTTAGGAGAGAAGAACTTCTAATTCAAGAGTTACAATATCAAAACCCATTGGTTAAATAATTTAGGAGAAAGGAAAATGGTTTCTTATATCCAGAAAGTAGGACCTTAAAACACCAGGAACATTCCCACATAAAACCCATAGTTTGTTTTTGTTTACTCAGTCTTAGGTAGTTAATTTTTGTTCCACGTGATTCTGGATCAGTCACAGTCTGTGAACCCGTCAGTTTCTGCGTAGGAGTTCTGGAAATATTATTCAGTCTAGTTACGGTCCTTTCGTAAGTCCAATATAGTCCATCTTTTTGTTGAGATATGTTGGTCAAACGTTTTCAGCAAAACACCAGAGTAAAAGCTCATGTGCAGATGACAGAACTTAATATGGCCATGATTAACACATAAAAATAATACTCTCATAGTGAAAGACCTGATAGAAATTAATTACAAACGTAATGTAAAGGCCAAATAAAATTGGTTAAAAAAAAAAAAAAACTTTAGATAAAAAATCTCTGAATATAAGCATTAACCATATTTTTAAAGGGCTTCAGATATAATACATAATAATCTTGAGACATAACACTAGGATATATCAAGTCAGAATATACCAAGATTATCATGTTTAAATACCTGAATAGTAATAAAAGAAAAGTTGATAGGTAAATGATGTGAATTCCCAGTCAAACCACTGGCTTTGATAAAGTTGTGACCAAGTTAGTAATTAAATAATAATAAAATTATGACATAATATTACGCATTTGCTGTTTAATATTAGGCAAAAACACGAGGAAAATACTAACATATAAATCAACCCAAAGAGAATCAGGTATTTCCCTTGATTTTGACAACACCTTCCATTGTAATTTATTAAATAAAACTTTTTAGTACTTTTCCTTTATAAAAATATTTTTGTGGCTTTCCATGAAGTGTCAGAGTTGTCAGTTTATTATAAGTCACCATGAAATAATACTTATTTAACCAAAATTCTTTTTTAAAAAAACCTTAGCTTTTTTTTTCTAAAAGCCGGGCAGCTTGGTTTTTGACTCAGGGATCTTATTCTAATGAGAGGCCAAACCTTTGCCTTCCAGGCAGATTACACAAAGAATAAATTAACCCTTTAATTCAGAAGTCAAAGGAAATTGTGTTATTTTAACAGCAAGAAACCCAATTCTTTGTTTTATATATTATTTAACATTAAAAAAAAAAAGCTCCAAAAAATCTCATAAATTAAACTTCAGTTAGATAAAGCTTTTGACCAAATAAATTTCTTTTTAATAAACCTCTTAAACGTTGTTGTCTTAAGCTGTGTTCTCTAGAGAAGCAAAACCAGTAAAGTGTATACATATATAAAGAGATTTATATCAAGGAAATGGCTCACGTGATTGTAGAGGCTGAAATGTCCCAAGTCCGTGTATCAGATTAGAGGCTTCTCTCAATTCACATAGCCAAAGGGGCTGGTGAACCCAATATTGGCAGGTCGGAGAGCGGGACTCCCACTCTTAGGCTGTGAAGATCGAGGAATTCCAATATCTGCGGATAAGCTGATAGCTCAAGTCCTAAGAGCCAGAGGTCAGAGGAACAGGAGGCAGCCACAGGATCCGAATCCCAAGGTCCGTATATAAGCTGATAGCTAAAGTCCCAAGAGCTGGAGGTCAGACAAACGGGAGGCAGCACAGGATCCAGAGTGAGTAAAAACCCAGAATGTCTGCTTATATTTGGATGCAGGCCACACCCTTTGGCTACTCACAGCAGATTCAATCATGGGAGTGATCATGTATAAACACTGAGAATCATGGCCCAGCCAAGCTGACACACAATCTTAACCATCACAGTTGTCTTTGTTGCGTATCTTTTATAGTACATTCTTTTAAAATGGCAAAGGTGAACACACTCATTAGCAGACATGTATCTTCTTGTGGCATAAAAAAGCAAAAGTATATAAGCTTAAATTATGACAGATATCTGTTAACTCATTTTAACATCAATAAGTTATCTAAAAAGTCTTAGAAATTATTTTAAGCCTGTATACCATAAAATACACCTGTTGTTGAAAGTCTGTTAAAACGTTCTAAGTTTTCGTTCTACTTTTATTATTTCTCATATTTTCTAAATCTAATTTTAGCCCTTAAAGAGTTTATCAGCTGGCTTTGGAAATCACAAAGTCTCTGCTTAACTGACCAATTCATTGATTTGGATATAACCTTTTTTTTTTTTTTTTTTAAGTATTTGGCTAGGGTTAGAAACATTTTTTTAGGCCATTTCAGGTATGGTCTAATTGTGATTTCCTTTTTTTTTTTTTTTTGGCTTCTTAAAGTTCCCCTATAAGAGAGAGAACTCATTTACAGTTCTTTTATGATTGGGATCCACCCAGTTTCTGATAGCTATAGTAAGCTTCTTGAACCTGTATGGCCTTGGAGATTTGATGTTGCCCCACCCTCCCTATTTTTTGACCCCATTCTGATTCATTTACATATGTTTAAATTACCAAAACTCTTTAGCAATTTTGTAAATGAATCCATTAATTCTTGGCTAGTGAGACTTAGTGAGACAGGGGGCTGGGGTCATCCCAGTTCATTTACATATGTTTAAATTGATCTAGATATTTCAAAAGATAAAAGATAATTTCTTTCTCTTTTATTATTCTCTTAGAAAGCAGTTTTGCTTTCTCTTTATCACAACCTTTTATCTACCCAGTAAATACCAAAGCCCTTTAGCAGTTTTTTCTAGGCATGCCTCCTTTTTGATACTCTGCAACTGTTAGTTTTACTTTAAGACAAAATTATCCTTTTTCTTTAACTAAAACACATTTCGTGTAATATCTAGCTTAAGTTACTTAGAAAGGCTTTGCTTTTAGGGTTTGCTTAAACATAAAGTTTTTCAATATAGCTACTAAATCATAAGACAGACACAAGACACAGGTTTTCGTGCATGGGGAAAGAACTGAGGCTCTAAGACAGCCTTAAAAAAACAGCAATTCTCAGCCATAGCCTCCAACCTGATACAAGACAGAAAATTAGACACAGCGCTCTAGACCAGAAACAAGGTCTCAGAACAAAGGGAGACAGAAAGACCACGTAAACTCACTGAACAAATACCACACAAAACAAGGATATGGTGATTTTAGTTTCTTAAAGTATATATAGCAATTTTTGATAAGATTGACTCAATTCAACGGAAATAACAGATTTTAGATAAAACTTATTAACTTGCCAGAGTGTCAGATGGAAGAATATTATTGTGATTCTTTATTGAGAAACTCTATCAAAAAACAGATACAGCGCTACCACTTATCCCTGCAAATTTTATAAAACAGGTCAGGAGCTGCCACTTCTCCCTGCAAATTTGACAAAACAGAGCACTATTTTCCAGGTTTTCTCTGAGCCACAAAAAGAAACCTAACGGGGAACGCTGCAGGGTTTCGACAGCGTTTCGCTTAGATCAATGTGTACCTTTGTTGCGCAAGAGTTTGCTTGTGGGTGGCAGGCAGCCTAGTGCTCTAGCCTGTCTCGTGACTACCTTATCCTGTCACAGGAGTCTAACACTCGTGATGGTGATGAGTGCCGGTGACCACCCTAATGGCTTTTACTGGTTGACCTGTGCCCATATTTTTGTGTAATGGTTAAGAGCTGTGACTGCTAACCAAAAGGTTGGCAGTTCAGACCCACCAGGCGCTCCTTGGAAACCCTATGGGGCAGTTCTACTCTGTCTTTTAGGGTCGCTATGAGTCGGAATCAACTCAACGGCAGTGGATTTGGTTTGGTTGGTATAGTGGCTCAGAGCTCTTTGAAAACAGAATTTCCTCTTTAATGTTTCAGATGCCTGAATCTGGACCTAAATTGCAGTTCACCAAGAGTTACCAGATACTACTCTTAAACAATCAAGCAAAAATCTAAGGAAGATTCTCCTTAATCAAACAGCTAGTTTTTCAAATAAATATAGTAAACGAAACTTAAGAAAACATGAGAAAAAGGATAAGGAAAGGCTCGTTTTCTGAGAGCACTCACCCCATCAGTGTTGAAGGGACATGGAGCGTGAATGCTTGGGTCCAGAAGATAGGACCTCTCTTTTTGCCAGCTTCTGCTCTGCAGTCCAGGTCTCCTCATGGTCGACTGGATTCGTGGTTTTAGAATCCCTGCAGCAACTACAGCATTAACTCTTGTACGGTGAAAACACCGCAAAGTTTGGTAAATCAAAAAGAAAGGTTTTATCCCGCATATATTTAAAGAGGCAAAAAGGGATGAGCATGCTGCTAGAGCCAAGTCTGTCTGAGTCTCTGTTCCCAGCTCTTATGGTTGCATTTTAGTGGGCTGCATTTCGGGATCTCTTGAATGTTCTCCGTGTTCTGGATACGCACCCTTACACACTCACAAAACCTAATGCGGTGCACCAACTTAACAGGTACCTGAGCCTTTTATACCCTCAGCAGTCAATTCTTCCCACTTCCTGGGACTCTTCTAAGGCCTTACCTAGGAATTATCCCATTACTTACTAAATAATCTCAGACTCCTAATGCCCTCAGTGGTCAGTTTCTCCCGCTTCTTGGGACACCTTCTAAGGCCTTACCTAGGCACTTACCAAACAGCCTAGGATGTTTCACATCTCTCACAGAGCCATTGCTTGGGTCCCAGGACGGGGAGAGGGATTGGCTTTCAGAGTTGCTGCAAGGTCTCCAGGAGAAATCTCCTGGTGGTGCCAGACTTTGGGGCCAGTCTCTTGTCCACCTCAGGAACCAAGCAGATGGCCCCTGGCTGGATTGCCAGAAATGTTACCTGGTGGAAATCCGAGGTTCTTACTTGGCATGACCAAGTAAGAATAAATTAAAGACCAAGGTGAGAGAGAAGGAAAGGCACCTTTATTTCACTGTACAAGGAAATGAAGTCAGCCGGAGCTGTTACTGCCAAGACTGCTCACCAGGGGCGGGCAGGCCAGTTACTTTTAAATGAGTTTACAAGTAGGGAGTTCATAGAAGTTTCCTCAGCAACATTCTTAATCATACTACACAGGTGCAATGGGGTTACATATAACCTCCAAGCAAAAGCAGGATTCAAATGCAAAGCTGGGGCGGTGGGAAGCTCAGCTTAAACAAATCTCTCAATACAGCACTGTAGGGGAGGAAGCCAGGTAAAGAATACAGTACTGTGGGGGCTCTATCTCAATATACCTTTGTTTAATATGTTTTTGTCCTCTATGCTGGAGACTTGTCCCGCAGTACTGAGAAATTTTCTTGAATTATTTTATTTGATAACTTGCTCCTCTCTGCTTTCTGGTTTCTCCTATTAGTTGGATATTGGGCCTTCCAAGCTGGTCTTTTAATTTTCTTATTTTTTCCATTTCTGTCTTTTTGTTGTACTTTCTAAGAGATTTTCTCAACTCTTACTTCCAGGCCTTCTACTGAGTTTTTCATTTCTATTCTCATATTTTCAACTTTTAAAGGTTCTTTTTCCTCTGAATGTTTCTTTTTAAAATGACATTATAGTGGTTAAAAGCTCAGGCTGCTAACCAAAAGGTCAGCAGTTCAAATCTACCAGCTGCTACTTGGAAACCGTATGGGGCAGCTCTCCTCTGCCCTATAGGGTCGCTACGAGTCAGAATCAACTCAACAGACATGGGTTTGGGTTTTTTTTTTTTTTTAATAAAAAAAACTTTTTCTTCTCTCATAGTTTATATATGTCAAGTTGCTGTTAGTTGTTTCTGCCTCATATTAGGTGTTTTCCTTAGATGTCTAATAATCCTGGGTTGTCTACTTATGTTTAAGAAGGAGGGACAAAAATCCTGTTTGGAAAACCTGGTACATGGGTACAGTTCGTTAACTATGAGCTTTAAATTGTAGGACAGCATCATCCAATAGCAATATAGTGTGAGCCACGTGTAATTTAAATTTTAAGAAACGTGAAATTAATTTTAATAAGATATTTTATGTAATCCAGTATATGTAAAGTATGTCAGCATGCATTAAATGAAAATTTTTTCTTTTTTTTATTAAGGCATCAAACTCCAGCGTTTTATACTTATAGCGCATTTCAGTGCAGATGCTAAATTTTCATCAGAAGTATTTAATCTGTATTTAGCTTTGATAAGATTTACAAATGAAAAAGTAGGTTCATAATCAAGGTATTCTGAACATACTTAGGTTTGCCAATAACTCAATAAAATATTAGTTTTTTAATTTAAATTTAAAGTTTTCTTTTCTCAGCTGCACTGGCCACATTTGAAAATTCTCAGCAGTTAGATGTGGCTGTCATATTGGACAGCAGGGCTCTAGGGTGATCTACTTGGACTATTATCAATATCCTTAGGTCATTTTTCTTGGGCTTGTCTGATTTCCCAGAGAAGATTCTTCCAACCTTCTGCCTCAAGGCTAAAGGCCTGGCTGCTGGCTTCCTGAGAAACTAACCCGTTGCCGTCGAGTTGATTCTGACTCACAGCAACCCTATATGACAGTAGAACTGCCCCATAGAGTTTCCATGGAGCACCTGGTGGATTCGAACTGCCAACATTTTAGTTATCAGCCGCAGCACTTAACCACTACGCCACCAGGGTTTCCTCTGTGAGACTAGTAGGGGAAAAGTGCTGGGTGTCTCAGCATATAATATTCATAGGTTTACTTAATGGCTGTCTTTTTGGCATAGGATCCCTGCCCACAACTTTGCATGGCACTCCCTAATCCAGAGGCCCATTTTTACCCTCCTCTAAAAATAGACTTCTGCAGAAATAAGAGAAGGTAGTTTCCCATGGCATCAAGGGGGTGGGATCTAGGGATCTAACTGCTTATCCTTTTTTTTTTGTTTTTTTTAATTTTTATTGTGCTTTAAGTGAAAGTTTACAAATCAAGTCAGTCTCATACAAAAATTTGTATACACCTTGCCATATAGTCCTAATTGCTCTCCGCCTAAATGAGACAGCACACTCCTTCCCTCCACTCTCTCTTTTTGTGTCCATTCTGCCAGCTTCTGATCCCCTTTACCCCCTCATCTCCCCTCCATTTTGGAGTTGCCAATATAGTCTTGTGTGTGTACTTGATCCAAGGAGCTCATTCTTCACCAGTATCATTTTCTATCCCATAGTCCAGTCCAATCCCTTTCTGAAGAGTTGGCTTTGAGAATGGTTCCTGTCTTGGGCCAACAGAAGGTCTGGGGACCATGGTCTCACCAGGGTCCTTCTAGTCTCAGTCAGACCATTAAGGCTGGTCTTTTTACAAGAATTTGAGGTCTGCATCCCACTGCTCTCCTGCTCCCTCAAGGGTTCTCTGCTGTGTTCCCTGTCAGGTCAGTCATCGGTTGTAGCCGGGCACCATCTGGTTCTTCTGGTCTCAGGCTGATGTAGTCTCTGGTTTATGTGACCCTTTCTGCCTCTTGGGCTCGAAATTACCTTGTGCCTTTGGTGTTCTTCATTCTCCTTTGCTCCAGGTGGGTTGAGACCAATTGATGCATCTTAGATGGCCACTTGCAGGGATCTAACTGCTTCTTAGGCAGCATTCAGCCAATCTTCATATATTAGCTCTCCCCTCTTTCTACCCCCAGGTTCATAGATAACCTGGTACCACTAATTCCTGAGTCTTACGAGGATTCTTAAGTGTAATTTGGGTTTGCTCTTTGCTTTTCTTACTGCTGGTTTCGGACTCATCTTTCTTGGGTCTGTTGGTTTAAATTCTCTTTCTAAAAATCTCAGTTCTGTAGATTTAATGGAGTTTGAGGAAGGGGAAAAATTAGATCCCTTGGTTTAGTATGCCATCTTTTACCTGGAAGTTAATCTATACTCATGAGCCAAATTTTGACTTTTTATCATTTCATTCAATATTTATGCTTTCTTCAATATCTGTACTTACAGTTAAAGGTCCTAGTGATAGTGTTTAGTGAAGGACTCAAAAGGAGGGACAGGGAGTGAGGTATTTAGCACAGGGTTTGGTTTGGGGACAGAAGAGAATTGACAGCAAAAGAGAATGTTGAGAGTGGAAGCATTTAGAAGCAGGCAGGATGATTAGAATTCTCACCTTCCATGTGGGAGACCCAGGTTCAATTCCCAGCCAGTGTTCCTCAAGGGTAGCCGCCACTATCTGTCAGTAAAGGCTTGCATGTTGCTGTGATGCTAAACCGGTTTCAGCAGAGCTTCCAGACTAAGACAGACTAGGAAAAAAGGCCTGGCAATCTACTTCTGAAAATCAGCCAGTGAAAGTCCTATGGATCATAATGGTCCTATCCCATTGCACATGGGGTTACCATGAGTTAGGGGCCAACTCGATGGCAGCTAATAACTGCATCAATAGGATGACTAGAAACTTTATAAGCTTGGATGTTGAAGGCATAAATACAGCTCCAGTACCATTTACCTTCCTGAACTCTGCTATTTTTAGGTCTTTTTCTGACACGTGTTCCAGGAACCTCTTGTCCTACATCTTAGAGGATCCACAAAACAACTAATAATACAATTTTAAAAAAATACACAAAGCGTACTGTTCGCAAACATAGTATACATAGAATCTGTAAGAAAAACACACGTAGTATTAAATAAGTAAATAATACACTCTCCATATACTGTAGCAGCAGGTTTCCATTTCAACAATTGACTTGAGCTTGCTATTTGGGTGTTCTTTTGGGTTCTGAAACAGAATTTTGCCTATGTTATGATTCATTTTGCTGGTTTTCACTGCCCTCTGTTGGACTAATTGAGGAAATGCAGTTTTCTGCTGCATGAATCACCAAATTCAGCACTAAAACATGACTCCGAAACCAAACCAGACCCATTGCTGTCAAGTTGATTCCGACTCATAGCAACCCTATAGGACAGAGTAGAACTGCCCCATAAAGTTTCCAAGGAGCGGCTGGTGAATTTGAATTGCCGACCTTTTGGTTAGCAGCCTAGCTCTTAACCACTGCGCCACCAGGGCTCCAAAACATGAACACTTTTTTGAAAGGTTCAGATCTGTTTCTAATGATGCTATAAGGAAAGCAAAGGAAACTGGATCATCCTTATTATGAAAAGATGTTTGCTTTTTTTTGTTGAAAGTATGCACAGCAAAACCCACATAAAGAGATGTTTGCTTTTATATCTAAAGGTTAGAGTTTTATATTTAAAGGCATTAAATGGGAATAAGGCAGAGGGATTTGGGGAATGCAAAGATTTGAGCTTTAGAATCTAGAGACCTGACTTAGTCGTATATCCAGCTTAACCCCTGGTTATGTGACCTTGATAAATTACTCCACCTGTCTGTGCATCTTCATTGATACAGTGAAGAGGTGAAATAGACTTTGAGGACTTAACCAGGGTTTGGTATTTTAGGAAATCAGGGGCAGGTTATAGTATTTATTCATAAGAGATATAATGACTAAGTCTTAGGCTGTGTACTCCAGGAGCTTAATCTGGAAAAGGGTAGAAGACCCAGTGCCGTCGGAAAAGGATAGAGGAGGCACATAATAAAAAAAAAAACCACAATTATAATCCAATGTAAGTGCCACGAGACAGTCAAATAAGTACCTACTTACTGTGAAAACAGAAGGAGAGGCGCCTGTCCAATCCTAGGGGATCAGTGGATATGGACTCTTACAGGCACATCATACTATGGGGCTTGTTGGAGTTAGCTTTGAAAGGATAATCCAGGCTGAGGGAAGTAGGAGTGTAAAAGTCTAGAATGGGGAGACAGCATGATCTATTTATGGACCTGCAACTAGTTCAGTATGACCAGCAGACAGAGTTTGAAGTTGAGGGTTTGTTGAGAGACTAGGGAAGGAAGCTAGGATAGTTGCATGCCACTGTAAGGAATTTGGATTTTAACCTGGGGGCAGTGGGGAGCTAGCTATTGAAATGTTTTAAATGAGGAAGTAACACGCACAGCTTGGCATTTTAGAAAGATTACTTTTGAATATAGCATGGAGAATGGATTTGGTGTGGGGCAGATAGGACCAAAGGCAGGGATATCAGTAAGGAGGGTGTTGTAGTAAATCAAGCGGAAGAAAATAGTGGTGTGAACTTAGTATTGGTGGTGGGGATGGACAGAAGATAGATGAGTCGAGAATAATAGTCTGTAAGTAGCAAGAACAGGTTGCAAGTTTCCCTTTCTTCAGCTTAGCTGTAGCTGCGAACAATCAGCTGCTACTGCTTCTTTAGACCCAAGTTCTGTTACCTGCAGTACATGTATCCGAGAGTTTTGGATCTTGCTTGGTTCTGAGGGAGTGGTTTCAGTTTGGGGAACAAGGTTCTGGGAGCAATTGCTCTTACAGCAAATGAGTTTAACACTGGCAAATAAGTTTAAAATGGCAGCCCAAACTGTGCACGCCCATCCCTCTTGTAGTTTGTATCACCTCTCTGTGCCAAGAGGCTCAGGGAGGTAACAAGAGGAGCTGTTGTTGGTCTCCTTGGGTGGTGGTGTCTTTCTGCCTCATCGCCCTTTTGCCTTTACTTCCCAGTAAGCAGCACACGCAAAGTAACTTGAATTCCATTTACACTGAGCAAGGCTCTCAGGGTTTCAGGCATGTGATTAGCATTCAGCCAAGGGAAGCTTGCTGACCTCCTTTGGACCATAGAGGGCAAAATTAAAATTCATAGTTTACACTGGTTTTAACTGAATTCTGATACGGGGAATGATGAACACAATGATGTAGATTTTTCTTGCCCTGATAAAGGTTAGAAAAAGCTCTGTGGCAGATATAGCACTAGTTTTTCATTACTTGAGGAAGATTAGGCAAGAGGCGTTTACTATACCAGTCCAAGGACACTAACAAAAAAGAAATAGGGTTTAGAATTAAGTAGGAAGAAGAAAAATTTCTGCCTTCCTAGACCTTATTCAGATTTTGTGTGTGTCTGTGTGTGTGTGAAGTACAGCATGCATACAGAAAAGAACATAAAACATCCAGTTTAAAGAATAATTATAAACAACACTCATGTAATCACATCAAGAAATAGAATCCTGTATGGACCCCAAAAGCCCCTTGTTCCCTTCCCCAGCCACAGTTCTCCCTAACACAATAGTGTTTTGACATTTGTGGTAGTCATTCCCTTTATAATTCCCTAAATAATGGTATTTAGTTTTGCCTGTTTACAAAGTAAATGGAATAATGCATTCCATATTATGTTTGTGAAATTCATCTATGATGTGTTGTTGTTGTTAGATGCAGTTGAGTCGGTTCCTACTTATAGCGACCCTGTGTACAACAGAATGAAACACTGCTCAGTCCTGTACCATCCTCATAATCATTGCTGTGTTTGAGCCCACTGTTGCAGCCGCTATGTCAATCCATCTCATTGAGGGTCTTCCTCTTTTTTTTTTTTAATTTTATTTTTTGTTGTGTTTTAGGTGAAACTTTACAGAGCAGATTAGTTTCTCATTCAAAAACTTATACACAAATTGTTTCATGCCATTGATTGCAATCTCATGTTATGTCTTCACTCTCCCCCTTTCCCTTTCCACCCCAGGTTTCCCCGATTCCATTCATCCAGTTCTCCTGTCCCTTCCTACCTTCTCATCTTTGTTTTTGGGGAAATGTTGCCCATTCAATCTTGTATAGTTGATTGATCTAAGAAGCACATTCCTCACGTGTGTTATTGTTTGTTTTATAGGCCTGCCTAGTCTTTGGTTGAAAAGTGAACTTTGGGAGTGGCTTCAATTCTGAGTTTGAAGGGTGTTGGGGGGCTATAGTCTCTGGGGTTCCTCCAGTCTCTGTCAAACCAGTAAGTCTGGTCTTTTTTGTGAATTTGATCTTTTGTTCTACATTCTTCTCCCACTCTCTCTGGGACCTTTTGTTGTAATCCCAGTCAGAGTGGTCAGTAGTGGTAGCTGGATACCATCTAGTTCTTCTGGCCTTGCGGTTGTATAGGCTGTGGTTCATGTGGTCCATTAGTCCTTTGGACTAATTGCTCCCTTGAGTCTTTAGTTTTTTTTTCACTCTCCTTTGGTCCAGACTAGAAGAGACCAATAGTTGTATCTTAGATGGCTGCTTAACAAGCTTTTAAGACCCTGGTAAGTGGCCGTTCACCAAAGTAGGATATAGAACGTTGTCTTTAAGAACTATGTTGTGCCAGTTGTCTTAGATGTTCCCCAAGTCTATGGTCCTTTGTCTTTGAGCCTGGGAACATCATACTGTGAAATCTTTAGTTGTGTCTAAGAGGTTTCCCTGACTGTGCCACTGGTGTACTCTATTGTCTGTATTTACATATGAGGAGCACCTATAGTCATGTATTTAGAAATTCCCACCATCGAACCTGTATCTGCTGGTGGGTGTGCTTTCTAACCCCCTCCCACACCTCTTGGCATATCTGTCTGTGTATCCATTTGTAGATTATTGTTCGTTGATTCTATAGTTGCAGGATTTGTCTGTGCTGTAGTAGTTACCACCCAAAATCCCCAAACTCACTGCCATCAAGTTGATTCTGACTCATAGTGACCCCATAGGGTTCCCAAGGCTGTAAATCTCTACGGAAGCAGACTGCCACATCTTTCTCCTGTGGAGCTGCTGGTGGTTTTGAACCACCAACCTTTCAGTTAGCAGTCAGTTGTTTTAACCACTGTGCTACCAGGGCTCCTAGTAGTTAGCTTACCAAAACCAAACTGATTGCTGTAGAGTTGGTTCCCACTCATAGCGACCCTATAGGACAGAGCAGAACTGCCCCATAGGGTTTCCAAGGAGCAGCTGGTGGATTTGAACTGCTGATCTTTTGGTTAGCAGCCAAGCTCTTAACCAGTGCACCACCAGGGCTCCAGTAGTAGTTAGCATAAAGTTGTCCTTTATTCCTGCCTTCCTTTCAGTATCCTCTCTTGCCTTGGTCACGTTGTGCTGACTTCTCCCGTGTTGTATGTTGCCTTTCCCTTCACCAATATTAACAGGTTAGTAATTTTACCTTTCTCTCTCCCCCTCCCATCCCTGGTAACCATCAAAGAATTTTTTTTTCCTGTATGTAAACCTTTTGTTGTTATTTTATAATAGTGGTCTCATACAATATTTATCTTTCTGCGATTGACTTACCTCACTCAGCATGAGGGTCTGCCTCTTTTTTTTGCTGACACTCGGTTTTACCAAGCATGATGTCCTTCTCCAGGGACTGGTCACTCCTGATTACATGTCCAAAATACATGAGACAAAGTCTTGCCGTCCTCTCTTCTAAGGAGCATTTGGGCTGTACTTCCTCCAAGACAGATTTGTTCCTTCTTCTGGCAGTCTGTGGTACATTCAGTGTTCTTATCAACACCCTAATTCAAATGCATCAATTCTTCTTAAGACTTCCTTTTTCATTGCCCAGCTTTCACATGCATATGAGGCAATTGAAAATACCATGGGTTGGGTCAGGTGCACCTTAGTCCTCAAAGTGACATCTTTGCTTTTTAACACTTATCTGTGATGTAGGGTAGCTTTAAATTCATTCACTTTCTTTGTATAATTGTATTCATTGTACCAGTATACCAGTTTATTTGTCCATTCTGCTCTTGATGGATATTTGGATTATTCTCTATTTAAATATAGCATCGGTATGAACATTCTTGTTACATACATCCTGCTACCTATGTGTAAGAGTGTCAGTAGGATAGACATTTAGAAATTGACATGTTGCATATTTAACTTTACTAGATAATGCTGAACTGTTTTCCCAAGGGGCCATAGCAATTTACTTTCCCATCAGTAGTGTGTGAGAACTCCCATGGCTCACGGACTAGACAGACATGAAAAGTTTTGCCAATTTGGGAGTGCAAAATGGTATGTCATGATTTTAATTTGCATTTCTTTATTTACTAATGAAGATGAGCACGTTTTAATATGCTTATTGGTCATTTGGATTTAGAGCCTGTTCAATTCTCTACTCTTTTTTTTTTAAGAATCATATGTTAGTGACCTTAAAACTCTTCTTACCTTTTATCTAAATGAATGTGCTATACAGTAGTTTAGTAGAAATCATCTTTTAGCTTGTGGGAAGTACCTTAGGTTCTTTCAACTTATTTTCTCTTCTTTTTTCCCCCAATCTATCTGGTGTTTGGGATGTTTCCCAGTATTTTGCTGATCCCTCTTCACTTTCTTCTTCCTCCTTTTCCCTGTTTCCTAGACTCTGAAGCGGCTCATGGCAGATGAGGTAAGGAAATTTTGTTCAGCATGTGCATGTTCTAGCTCATTTCCTACACTATGGTATTTATCAGTTTGACTCTCTCTCGCGTGCAATGGTGATATGGGTTCTATTCCCAGAGCATTCCAAGGCTTTTCCTAACCCTTGCTCTGCATTTGGCCCATTGCATGCATTTCCCTGACACACTCATCAGCTTCTACGATTAGGCATGCTCATTAAACTGCAAGCTAACTTCGGTGATGGTTGCAGATACTGTTATTTTCAAACACGTGGAACTGGTAAGCTGCAGCTTATTGGTGACTCTTGTGGGTAAGAGCAGCTGTACTTGTGGTTTGAGGAATGGTTCATGAGCATTTGTTTGGCAGAGAGATGGTATATACACCCCTGAAGTATATTAGATTCTTAGCTAAGGAGATTGGTTCACATTTGAAGATTACGTATTGAACTCTTGCAGCCTCCATAGCACAAGTGCTATGGAGTGCACCAAAGAAGAAAAAGTAAATGGCTCCTGCTCTTAAGGCATTTACTTGTTTATCCTATATGACTTAGATCAATTAAAATCTATAATCATACTCGCCTCTTGAAGGGAGGGATACTCTGGGAACCTGACCACATTTGTTATTGGGTAGCTAGAGGGAAACAGGGGACATCTTATTGAGATATTTCTGCACATGAGATGCTTTCAACTCTGTGTTGCTATAGATGGCTTAGGAATGGCAAGGGAGTTCAAGGGCAAAGATTCCTCCTTTTAGAGAGCTTTCAAATCTCAATACTGTAGTTCTCTTATCTTTGGATGAAGATGACAGTAAAGAGTCAGTACGCTAAATTAGATATGAGAAAGATTGATTTTGCCTTTTCATGTCAAAGCGTCTTAAACTGCTCATGAACTAGAGGGGCCGTGCATGTGTATGAGGTTAAAGGGTTGGCTATTTGGTGTATGGTTTTTTTTGCATGTAAATGAAAATGGATCACTGCTATATATATATGTGTGTGTGTGTGTATATGTATATATATAAAAATTTATATATATATATGTGTGTGTATGTATTCTCCCCCCCTCCCTTAGCTGGAGAGATTTACCAGCATGAGAATTAAGAAAGAAAAGGAAAAGCCCAATTCTGCTCATAGAAATTCTTCTGCATCGTATGGGGACGATCCCACAGCACAGTCATTGCAAGATGTTTCTGATGAGCAGGTGCTAGTTCTCTTTGAACAAATGCTGGTAAGTTTCCCACCCAACACGCTTCTTCCTGGAAGAGAATTCGTGGGCATGGTGAGCCCTTTTCTGTGTATGTTCCCCCTTAACTAGCCCTTCATCACAAAGAATTCCAGGCTCCCCAGGGAACTTCTAGTAATAATCCTATTAACTAAGGGACTAAGTATACATTTACCTGTCCGTGAAATTGGAACCCATGTGTTAAACTGGAAATATCTGATGTTGTGGGAAAGAGCTTAAGTTCTTTCAACTTATTTGAATAATTGTGTTCATTGTTCCAGTATACCAGTTTATTTGTCTATTCTGCTCTTCATGGGTATTTGGATTGTTTTATAGTTAAATATAGTATCGCTATGAACATTCTTGGCACATACATCCTGCTACCTATGTGTAAGGGTGTCAGTAGGATAGACATTTAGAAATTGTGGCTAAAATGTTGCTGGGCATACCTGTTAATGTTCTGACCAGCAACACTTTAGCTGCAAAGACGCAGGGAGAGTGGACCAACTCATATGATACATGAGATTACCTCTGGGATAAGCCAGAATACACAAAAATGTTGAAGCATTCACAGTGAGCTCTACACAAAGAAGAAATTGAGGAATGGAAAGGCGTCATTTGCCCAAGGTCCTCTATGTAGTGATGAGTCTAGAAAGAGAATTCTGTTACTATAATCACTATAAGACATTTAAAGATTGTGGCTGAAGGCAGTTGAGTAATGAAGTGTACACGAATGTGACTTACTTCGCCGTCCTTAGTGAAGAAGAGAACATACTAGTGATAAGTCTTGGGAAGTTTTAAGTACATGCTTATAAGGTTTCATAAGACCAGTATATTATATGGATATATGGTCACAGACTCAAACAGAGATTAGTGGCATACCTAACTTAATTAAAAGCATGGGCTTTAGAGGTAGTAGATCTGGGTTCAAATCTCAGCCTGACCACCTAGCTCTGTAACATTAGGCAACCCTTTCATGTAAACTAGGAATGACACAGCCTACCTTATAAGGTAATATATATCTAACACCCTTAATAAAGAGCCTGCACATAATATATACTCAACTGCCACTATTATTATTTTTCACTGAAACATTCAGTTTGTCTCTTAACATTCCAGGTATGTTAAGAGTTTAGGAGTATTCTCTATCAAGGCAATTTCTTGACATTGGATTGCAAATTCAGTTGTCTTTTTGACCGGCCAGGTAGCATAAGTAAGTTAAACAAGCTAGATAGAAAATGATAGAAAAGTAGAGGAAACTGGTAAATTGAAGAAGGCCTTTTGGCATTTTTGTTAGAATGGGCAGCCACAGCTCCATTTCAGTAGACAACTTTAGTTCCAGTAGGTTGTAGCATTCCAGTAGGGAGTGCTAGCTCAGTAGTACCAGATATTGCTGTTTTTTCAAAAAAAGCCAGAAATCTGTATTTTTATGTGAAGTCTCCCAAATTTAAAGTATTCAGCTAGCCAAGCTAAACATACTTTATCTTGAGGTCAGGTGACTGAGGACTACCATTTTGTAATTTCTCTGTTCAAATTATCTGCAAAAGGAAAAAAAAAATCGGGAATTGAGTCAGAAAAAAACTTTATTATTGTTACTTGAAGGCAATGATTCCTTCAAGTCCCTCCCCCAAGAAGAAATAGAATATATCCATAGGTTTTTTTTCCTATACTTTCCCAAGTTCAAATAATATTCTGGGCTTTTTAGGGCTAAACTTGTGCTCACTAAGGTACTGGGCCCAGACACATGGTTATATTTACCACAGCCTCAGACAGAGACTTTCTCCCAACAAAACACTCCAAGCTATATCTGTGGAGGGGCCTTTGCTTTATGACAGAGTTTCCGATTCCTTTTTCTTGGGAAAGGAGTTCGTATAGGACTGAGTTAACCACAGGTAATGGGTGTTTGGGCCCTGGAGTTGGTACAGATTTTGCTGGTGTTTGGATGGTGCCGGTCATCAAGTGCTTCAGTCTTGAGAGGGAGGTTATTAAGGTTCACCCTCAGTACAGAAAAAATTGTGTGCTTTTCTTTCAGCAATACAAAATAAATTCCTTATCTATATTAAGAGTCTGTTTTTGTAAGAAAAAAGGTTACAGTACATATGTATAAAAATGTGTAAAGGAAATTACACTAAAATGTTAACCACATTGATCCCTAAGGAATTTTTATCATCTGTAATAGCTTAAATCACTAGGAATCAGGAAAATGTATTTATTCAGTAAGCATTTAATGTATTTCCTCTTCACTAAGGACACTAAATATTACAGTAAAAACTTGAAACGCATTTGAGGCAATTTTGTTTTTCTCTTTTTTTCATCTAATAGCTGGATATGAACCTGAATGAGGAGAAACAGCAACCTTTGAGGGAGAAGGACATTATCATTAAAAGGGAGATGGTGTCCCAATACTTGCACACCTCCAAGGCTGTGAGTCCTGGGGCAGGTACCCATGACATGGGAGACTGTGCCCTTAGCTTAGACCCTTGGACCTGTTTTGCAAATTTCGTACATTTTATTTCCGAATCCGTTCTGTTTCATTCTACTGCGTAAGCCTATTCATTTTTACTCTCTTATTTGAGTTACCATTTTTATGTACTTTCTGCCTGGCTAATCTTCATGAAGTATGTATGCAGAATGGGGTAGGGAATTCTCAGTCTCATGTAGTTTGGTGGTATGTATGATCGATATCTTCCCTGATATTATTTAAACTGTAGTGACTAACATTAGTCCCCAGTTTATGTTTACTAATCCCTAATGTGTACTAGTCCTCAGTGTTTACTAATCTCTCTATATGCCTCCTGTCTAGGGCATGAGCCAAAAGGAGAGCTCTAGGTCTGCCATGATGTACATTCAGGAACTAAGGTCAGGCTTGCGGGATATGCCTCTGCTCAGCTGCTTGGAGTCCCTTCGTGTCTCTCTCAACAACAACCCTGTCAGGTGAGGATTCTGAGGAACTAATAAGAGTAGGAGCCCAATATCGGAGTTTATTGGTGAAGACTGAGGAACAGAGGAGTCAGGGAAGTATGGGAATGGTCTGGATTTGAAGTAAAGAGTTTTCAGGATAAACATTTTTTTGGTGAATAAGTATTTATTGATTTGATTTGATATTGCATTGACTTTGTGTGTTCTTTACAGTTGGGTACAAACATTTGGTGCTGAGGGCCTGACCTCCTTACTGGACATCCTTAAACGACTCCATGATGAGAAAGAAGAGACTGCTGGGTGAGAACGTCAAGTCTTGGCATCTTCTAGGTGGCGGTAGTAAGAGATTTACTATTTTCTCTGAAGGAGAAAATAGCAGTTAAATGGACAGTTACAGTCTAGGTGAATGTGTTGTTAGGTGGGAATGGGGTTTATCATGAGGATGACTAGAGGAAGAGCCTTCAGTTTCAAGGTGAATACCATGAGATACATGCCACATAAGGTTACTAGTCTCTAGTAATCCATTCTCACTGTCGTGAAAACATGATACAATTGTATTAAAAAAAATTAGCCATTGGTTGATTTTTTTTTATTCTTCTCCCTCCTCTTCTCTTTATAAGCCTCATTGTAACTGGTTTACTTCAAGCCATATGCTTTTTTCTGGAATCAGAATGGTCTGTCTATATGCATATAGAATAACGACTCAGAATAAACCTTATGTTTCAATTTTTTTTTTTTTAATTAAAAAAAAAGATTACTGGTTTCCCAGCACAGTCTCTTATCCAGTCTAGAAACAGGATTTGATTTAGTCCAGAGTAGCCCTGTGATCTGGTCTGGGTCATATCGCATTTGGAGGTGTTTTAATACACTTGATCTGTTTCTTGATCTAAATCTAGCTTTATAGCAGTCTTCAGGGCTGGAATAATTATGATGATACCTTGGACTTTCTTAGGCCACCTTCAAGCCAGCCTGAACCAAAGTGACTGCTCTACTTCTTGGGGATCTTTCTGAAACAATTCAGGGCCTGATCACCTGCACATACCCTCTGAGACTTGTAGCCTTTGATGTAGTGAAAAAAAAAAAAAAAAAATTTTTTTTTTTTTTTTTTAGGCAAGCGATAATAGATGGGATGTTATTCTGTTAGAATTTAGCACTTAGGAACCTAGAGAGAGTTAAAGGAAAGGTTTTAATGTAACATGAAATCCTTGGATTGAGAGAGAATTAGCCAAAGGCCTTCGATGGTGAGGATACTCTTCAGCTATATACTTGTCGCCAGTGTTTAAAAGCAAAGTATTATGTGCCAGAATTTACTCAGCTACTAGTTGAGATCCTTGTTTGCCAGACTTAAAAGTCAAATGGGAAAGGGGTGTGGAATAAAAAGACTTCACTGATTATGCTTCTACCTGCAGAAGCTATGATAGCCGTAACAAGCATGAAATCATTCGCTGCTTGAAAGCTTTCATGAACAACAAGGTGAGCTTTTTACCGTTCTCATTTCAATCCCCATCTTGACTCCCATTCTTTCTCTTCTACTGGCAAACCCATAAAAAGAACTAAGAATGTGAGGTTCAAGATGTCTAGCTCTCCTGTTTAGTATCATAACTGTTTTTTCATTGCCACATATGCATGGTTCTTTGGGCTTTTTTTTTTTTTTCCGCCCCCAGTTCTAACTTCTGCTTCAGAGAGTAGGCTCAATTTTTCTTTCTCTTTCCATACTTTCTGTTATTAAATCATGAATATCCTGACCTGTAATTATTGTTTTTGGGAGAATTGCTTTATTGCCTGCTTGGGGTTTTTTTTTTTTCCTTCCAGACTATTTGTACTTTAGGATCTTCTTATTTTCTTTTTTGTCTGTTTAGTATTTAAAAGATTTTCCTTAAAAAGCCCACAATTATTTACCCCTGAGTACAAATCTGTCTTCCACTGTTTATTATTCCCTTGGTTTTTTTTTGGCATTAAGAAGAAACATCCTTGGAAGACATAGAATTATAATCTGTCCACTAGAAAATTATTTTGCCACGCTCATTTGTCTTCAGTTAAGCAAAGTGTTCTACCCCTAAACTTGTCCCTGGTTAGATGCTGTGAACTTTAAGCCTCCCTTCTCTGTTCTTGTCCTGCCAGTTTGGAATCAAGACGATGCTGGAGACAGAAGAGGGAATCCTGCTGCTGGTCAGAGCCATGGATCCTGCTGTCCCCAACATGATGATTGATGCAGCTAAGCTGTTATCTGCTCTTTGTATCCTACCACAGCCAGAGGACATGTATGTGACTGGAATTATTTCTCTCTTCTCCATTTTCTTTACCGTCTTCTCAAGTTTGGAGGAAAATTGAATTGCTTGGGTATCCTCTTGGTCTTAAGTACTAGGTAATACAGTGTTTCTTCCCAGAAGTGGACACCGTGAATCTCAATATTTAAAAAAGATTCCTAAGTGATGGGGGCTGTCCTGAGTGTACCACTGGTTATCAGAGGTATAGCAGGATATTGCCTAGATCTCCCTTACTGTCTATATTGAGTAGTTTTTACTTTTTTTTTTTTTTTTCCTAATTCAGAAGTAATACAATGCTATTTTAAAAAATTCAAACAATGTAAAACCAAACCCATTGGCTGTCGAGTCAATTCCAACTCATAGCGACCCTATAGGACAGAGTAGAACTGCCCCGTAGGGTTTCCAGAGAGTGGCTGGTGGATTCGAATTGTTGATCTTTTTTGGTTAGCAGCCAAGCTCTTAACCAGTGCACCACCAAAGCTCCTTCAAACAATATAGACTTATATAAAGTAAAATTTAACAGCCTCAACCCTTCACTAAATCCTGCTCTGCAGAGGTTATTGGCTTGGTACAGCCTCGTAGATCTTTTTCTAAGCATAGACAAACATATTGCATTTCCTTGATTCTAAGACATCTTCTGCCACCCCAAAAAGATATTTTAGAACTGAGAAAAGTGATTATACCTATAAAACCAATCACATGTACAGGTTTTTATTTTTGTGGAGGGGCTTGCTTTAACAGAATTGAATCATACCACACATTTTTGACGTGTTTCTTTTTATTTAACAGTAGATCTTGAACATCCTTCTATGTCAGTACTTAATAGATCTCATTATTTTTAGTAGTTACTCAACATTCTATAGTATGTAGGTCCTGTGATTTATTAACAATTCACTGATTGCTAGGCTTCTAGGTAGACTTTTTTTTCCAGCAGATTCTGGCGCTGCTTTAGATGATAAGAATTTTTCACTATTAAAAATAACGTTAAAATGAACATCCTTGTACATGTATTATTTCACATTTATGCATTTATGTTGGATAGGTTTCTAGAAGTAAGCCAAATGTTACATTCATTAAAAATTGATTAGCACTGTTAAATGCTCCTCCAAAAGTTGTACCAATTTATACTGCATAGAACAGGGGTCTTAGTTTGGTATCCCTGCATAGGAACCTAGGGATGGGCTTTTGGGAGTGCATTTTTCTGAAGGGATGGTCCTTGGCTTTCAGCAGATTCTGTCCCCTACTCTAGGTGATGAGGGGAATAATGTGAGAAATTTAAAGCATTGATAACATTCTGTTTCCTGAGTGGTCTGTGCCCTTGTGTAATCTTCCTGTTACACATGTCTGTCTGTGCACCAGGGCAATTCTCTCCTTTTCCTTTCTCTTGGGCAGGAATGAAAGGGTTTTGGAGGCAATGACAGAAAGAGCTGAGATGGATGAGGTGGAACGTTTCCAGCCCCTGCTGGAGGGATTAAAAAGTGGGACCTCCATTGCACTCAAGGCATGTATATCCTCTGAAGCTAGGCCCAAGAATAGAATTCAAGATGGAAAGACTTTAAGTTCATTTGGCCTCTTAATAGAACACATGGAGTGGTTCCCAACTGTATGTTTTATATTTCAGAATTTGTTCTGAAGGGAACATGATTAACCTTCTCTCCAAGAAGTTAAAGAAAACTGTTTTTCTTATTATAAGATGGAAAAAGGCATGGTATCTGTTTACAAGCTAGGAAAATCAAGTATACTGTCAAATCCTTAGAATTGTTTAGACCCCTAAACTCTCTAGACCTATGCTCAAACCAGTCATCATCACTCTAGTAGAAAGTCATTTGTGTAGTTTTTGTACTTCATCTGCTATATATATTTGGAGGCCTCAGAATGCATGTGAAGAGAATCTTGATCTCTAGGCATTAGCATTGACTTAATTGTTGAATTCTCTTATATTAGGTCGGATGTCTACAGCTGATCAATGCCCTCATCACACCAGCTGAAGAACTTGACTTCCGAGTTCACATCCGAAGTGAACTGATGCGCTTGGGTCTGCATCAGGTGTTGCAGGTGAGATGCAGCACTTTATCTTAGAAAGGCTGGGTTGGTTCCTTCCTGCTGTTATAGGCTGGGTTGGTTCCTTCCTGCTCTTATAGCCCCAGACATCTCTGGGGTAACTCAGGTTTTCAATTTAAAAACTAGGTTGAAAGGTTTGGCCATATAAGACGCTTGTGGGTCCCCTGACTCTTCCACTCTTTGTCATTGACAGGACCTTCGAGAGATTGACAATGAGGATATGAGAGTGCAGTTAACTGTGTTTGATGAACAAGGGGAAGAAGATTCCTATGATCTGAAGGGAAGGCTGGAAGACATTCGCATGGAGATGGAATATCCTTTAACTGACTGGGTTCAAGACAAATGAGACATTTGCTGTATTCAGTTGCAGATTCCTGTATGGAATGAGTGTCTGGGGGGCAGGAATGATGACTCTGAGCAGGGCATCAGGCTATGTGTCTTCTCAGTAGGTAAGGCAGGAGTGTGTTTATTGCTGTTGGTCTTAGTTACATTGGCATGGGTCAGAGAAATCAGTAAAGATGATCTGAGGGTTGCTCAACGTGGAAACAACCATCAAAGTTAGAATAGACTCCTAGAACATGATAACTCTGCTTATTAAGATATAGAACTGGTTTTTGGAGAACATATACAAGTCAGGGAGTAGAGTTATAACTTGCTTTCTTATATGTGTTCCTGAAACTGAAAGAGGGAGTAATTTGGTCATCTATTGGGATTTGCCACAAGTGGCTTAGAGGCAGTTATCTTTGATTTCTATGCTGCTTGACCCTCAAGCTAAGTACTAGGAATTCTCTATCTCTTTCCCACCCAACTTACTGGTCCCTTGGCCATAGGAAGTTTATAGACCTTAAAGTTTCTGGTGATGTTTATAAGGAGGAACAGCTATTAGAGTCTAAGTAGTATCTTACTACTTTTCCCTAGCTTCTCCAAGAGTTGGGTAAGCTACCTGTTTAAAATAGTTTCTAAATATACGCCTTCCTTAGCCCCTTCCGCTTTTCCACTGACTTCAGTGAAGTATTCCAGATCCTCTTAAACACAGTGAAGGATTCAAAGGCAGAGACACACTTCCTGTCCATCCTGCAGCACTTGCTTTTGGTCCGAAATGACTATGAGGCCCGGTAAGATGGAATGCCTGGGAAGTTTTTAATTTGAGCCTAAATGGAGATAGAAAAATTCTTAAATATTGCTGTATAAAGGGGGGGAAAAAAAAGACAAAGACCAAAAGTAAGGTTTCAGTATAGTCACAGATATAAAAGGAGTAGTCAGGTGTCCCTTTAATCCAACTGAAAGGCATCCCTGTGGAAAAGGTCAGAGGGTATATAAGGTGAGATTGAGATGCCCTTCCTTTTTTTGAAGATGATGGCAAAGAGAGGTGGCAATTTAAAATTCCCTCTGGTTACCTGGAAGTAGAGATTCAGCTATAATACTATCCATCATAGGAAGGATTAAACTCAAGTTTTTGGATAGGAATTTTTGATTATTTGAAATAGATAAGGTAGCTGATATGGAAGAGGGGGCATTTCTTAGCATGGCAGTGATACTTCTGTTAAGTTTACAGGAAGGTCTTTTCCAGAACATTATCCTCATATCTCTCTGGTATTATCAAAGCAGTTAATTTTTCTTGATCCTGAACTGTTCTTAAAATTATATCTTGGTTTTCCTTTGATAACCCTGTTTTGTTTCTTCTATAGACCACAGTACTATAAGTTGATTGAAGAATGTATTTCCCAGATAGTTCTGCACAAGAATGGGGCTGATCCTGACTTCAAGTGCCGGCACCTCCAGATTGATATTGAGGGGTTGATTGGTAAGCATACTTTTTTAACTGACCCCTCAAAAAATTGTTTGTCTTTCATTTTGTATCTTTCTTTTGATGAAAATTTCAGAGACAGTATGTTTTCAATCCTCAAGTGTTTTCACGTTTCCTCTTTCTTAGGTCATAATCAATGTCTGTGCTAGGAATATATAGATCTTTATTTATACGTAAATCCCACATTTTGCAGAGAGTCATAAGCACTACACATAGGTGTTCTTCATGCCACCCAGTATGGAGACCTTAGTACTTAAGAAATACTCAGAAATTATATGTTGAATTTAATTGAAAGTTCCATTTCTTTATCTAGTCCAGAACGTTAAGAAGGATAATAAAAATAACCAGAAGGACAAAAGACTGAACTTTGGTTATATTGAAGGGTTTGGGTAGTAAAAGGGGAAGACAGATGCCTTAGTTATCAAGTTCTGCTGTAATGGAAATACCACAAGGGGGTGGCTTTAACAAACAGAAATTTATCTTCTCGTCGGTTAGGACGCTAGAAGTCTGAATTCAGGGTGCTAGCTCTAGGAGAAGGCTTTCTCTCTTTGTTGGCTCTGGAGGAAGGTCCTTGTCTTTTTGATCCTCTGCTCCTCGGCAGTCTTCATGTGGCTTGGCATCTCCCCCCATGTCTCCTTCTAACTGGCTTATTTAATCTCTTTTATATCTCAAAAGAGATTGATTTAAGATAAACCTTACGCTAATCCTGTCTCACTAACATAACAAAGATAACCCATTCCCAAATGGGATTGTAACCACAGGCATAGAGGTTAGGATTTACAACACGTATTTTTGAGGGACACAATTCAATCCATAACAACAGTTAGGAGATTTACTTACTAACTCATCTTCTTTTCAGATCAAATGATTGATAAAACAAAAGTGGAAAAATCTGAAGCCAAAGCTACAGAGCTGGAAAAAAAGGTGTGTATAAGGCATCAAAAAAGTTTATTTGGGGTATATCTGTCTTTCTTTGTCTGAGGATTATGGTCTTTCTGACATGTGAGACAGTTATAATCTTCGGTATTTTGAAAGCATTCAGCACTCAACACTCGTTCCTAGGAGAAAGCCTTTCCAGTATAGGTTACTCAGTGGAGAAGGGGATGTGGCTCTGATCGTGAGGAGCTAGTGGTGGGTTTGCACAGTTGTCCCTATTAGAAAGGAAAAACAGATGATACTCTTATGTAATAGTGACAGCTTTCTCACATTTTCTTAGCACCTCAGGCGTCTTAGTCTTAGAACAGTAGGAACTGGAATACGTCTGTGTTTCCTGTTCTCTTTTTCTCTTCAGTTGTTAGGGACTATTATTGTGGTTGATAGGTTCTTAATCCTGAAGACTATTGGGACTGTACCGCCATAGCTGTCCTGGTTAAATGTATTTAAAACCTTCAATTTTTTTTGTGTAACTCCAAAAGTAGCAAGACCATGGAAATTGTCCCCTTCCCCTTTCACCATGGTTTTAAGGTCAAAATCATGTTGCTCTTTTTTCCCAGGCATTGCCTGAGATATTGGTCAGTGAGCTCTATAGATCAAGTATTAGCACAAAACAGTAAATTACCGGGACTGAGACTTGTCCTTTTTCCTGAGTTGAGGAGCTTTTTGGGAACCTGATTCCTCCCTCCTTTAGCTGGACTCAGAGTTAACAGCCCGACATGAGCTACAGGTGGAAATGAAAAAGATGGAAAGTGACTTTGAGCAGAAGCTCCAGACCCTTCGAGGAGAAAAGGAAGCATTGGATTCCGAAAAGCAACACATTGCCACAGAGAAACAGGACCTGGAAGCAGAGGTGTCTCAGCTTGCAGGAGAGGTAAAGTCTGAACAGAGAAGGCTGAGTGATCATTAAGCGCCATCAGCAGCCTCAGAATGAGCGCGTCTCAGAACAAGAGTCAGTCATCTCACTCGTAGGGAACGTTCAGCTAGTAATAGATAATCTCGTTAGATATTGCGTATTTTTCAAATCATTTACTGTTTATTTTGTTCTATTTTGAGGGTAATACATATAAAATTCAGACAATACAGAAAAACAAAAAACAAAGTAGTCATTCACAGTACCACCCAGAAATAAAGGTAATAGTCTTCTAATAAATTTAGAAGTAAAGATTAAATAAACCATTCACAAATCGACTGACTTTGGCTTATTTTAGTCATCTCTTGACAGATTATCCCCACACAATCTCTCTGTAGGTGTAAATATTTAAACAGTCTGTGATATCTGAGGAGCCCTGGTGGTGCAGTGGTTAAGAGCTACAGCTGCAAACCAGAAGGTTGGCAGTTCAAGTCTACCAGCTACTCCTTGGAACGGGTTTGGTTTGGGTTTTTTTGGACATTTGAAAACTTGACCACTTACGTGGCTATATAATTACCTGTATAGCACATATGTTAATTGTATAACTAAAACATTTGATTTACTTGACCTTTACATTTTCTAACCAAAGGAGAGTTCGATGTAAAGGTTAAAATTGTCTTGTTAATGCAAAGCAAGAGGAACTGAACACATGGAGGCCTAAATTCTGGTTTTAGCCCTGCCACTAAATAGCATTATGAGGGGTGAATCACCTGATCTCTCTGACTCCTCTTAGTCCCTTCATATGTAAAATGAGAGGTTTAGATTAAGTAATTTCTTAGGTCCCTTTGAGCCCCAGTAGTCCCAGAAGTGGAGTGAGTAGTGCTTACATTGATGTTTCCTTCTGTAGGTTGCTAAGCTGTCAAAGGAACTGGAAGATGCCAAAAAAGAAATGGCTTCTCTGTCAGCTGCAGCTGTTACTGTAGTTCCTCCAGTACCCAGCAGTGCTAGTATTCCCCCTGCCCCTCCTTTACCTGGTGACTCTGGCACTGTTATTACATCCTCACCCCCTCCTTTAACAGGAGAGGTTAGCATACCTCTTCCTCCACCACCTCCACCACCTTGCCCTCCTTTGCCTGGGGATGCTTGGATCTCCTTACCCTCTCCCTTGCCAGGAAGTGCTAGCATCCCCCCACCCCCTCCCTTGCCTGGGAGTGCTAGCATCCCCTCACCCCCTCCCTTGCCTGGAAGTGCTAGCGTCCCCCCACCCCCTCCCTTGCCTGGGAGTGCTAGCGTCCCCCCACCCCCTCCCTTGCCTGGGAGTGCTAGCGTCCCCCCACCCCCTCCCTTGCCTGGGAGTGCTAGCGTCCCCCCACCCCCTCCCTTGCCTGGGAGTGCTAGCGTCCCCCCACCCCCTCCCTTGCCTGGGAGTGCTAGCGTCCCCCCAACCCCTCCCTTGCCTGGGAGTGCTAGTGTCCCCCCACCCCCTCCCTTGCCTGGGAGTGCTAGCATTCCCCCCCCACCGCCTCCCTTGCCTGGGGTTGTGGGCATCCCCCCACCCCCTCCTTTGCCTGGAAGTACTGGCATCCCCCCACCTCCTCCTCCCTTGCCTGGAGAACCAGGAATGCCCCCTCCTCCTCCTCTTCCCGGTGGTCCTGGAATCCCTCCACCCCCTCCTTTTCCTGGAGGCCCTGGTGTTCCCCCACCTCCACCTGGAATGGGTATGCCTCCACCTCCACCCTTTGGATTTGGAGTTCCTGCAGCCCCAGTTCTGCCATTTGGATTAACCCCAAAGAAGCTTTATAAGCCAGAAGTGCAGCTCCGAAGGCCAAACTGGTCCAAGGTGAGAGTTTCCGTCCATTTCTTCTTCAGTAAGTCTCAAAAAAACTACTTCAGTTTCGTACTTTATTTTGTACATGGATAGTCTTCCCCTTTCTTATGGCTCACATCTGTCTGTCTTCAGAGTCCATTCATACATGTGTTTATTCAGCAGATATTTATTGGGCATCTCCTATGTGCCAAATATCACCACTGAGAGCTCTGTAAACGCTGTACTCTGCTAAAAATCCTAAATTTATCACTAGTTAATGTTTTTGCTTTTACTGTGAGGGTAAGTACCATGGTAACAGGTTTGATGATTATAGTCATTTTAGCAGTCTGCAAACTACTGATAATTGCTGGTCCTGAAATCATGGATTTATGAATTTACCTCCTACTCCAATATCTGAGTTACTCAGGCCATGTTTCCATGGCACAATATCATTCGCACTATGTGCTTGAGACCCCTTTGATTCTGAGTCAGCCTTTTGCTTCCAGAAACCAAGTTAAAATAAAGGGGCTTGGGGGTTTGTCCATAAAATCAACAAATTTGGCACGGTTAGCCAAACTGATGAGAAAAATATAATGTAGAAGCAAAGAAAAATGTGAAAGAAAGCCTTAAAGCTAGTTCTTGAATAATCACCAAAAAACAAACTGGAAACATCATTTCCTGATCCCAGCATGAAGAGTACAGCTATTCTCTGCATCTCAGGCTGGTCTTGTTATAGTGTCACGTTGCTAATAACTAGCCAGCCACCTCTTTTACGTCTTAATCAGCTTTCGGGGATGGAAAGTACAGACCTCAGCTTAGTAACTTAATACCTTGCCTGTCCCCACAGTTCGTTGCTGAGGACCTCTCCCAGGAATGCTTCTGGACAAAGGTGAAGGAGGACCGTTTTGAGAACAATGAACTTTTCGCCAAACTCACCCTTACCTTCTCTGCCCAGACCAAGAGTGAGCACCTTTATTCTAAGTGGGTTTCCCATTCCCTTCCCTTCTCTAGGAGAAGGTGGAAAGGGAATGTTGGGTGGAAGAGGGATGAGTTTTCCCTTTAGGAAGAAAATAAGATGTTTTCTTATTCCAGGATACTGGGGCTGGGAAAGGGAACTATTGGATCTAGGTATTTTATATCAGTATAACTTGTGGAGATACGAGATTAAGGCGACAGAAGCTCAGGCTATTTTGATGATACTCTTGACTGGATTCTGGCACTGCCCTCAGGTGCCCATCTCCAGACTTGGGTGCTTAATAAGGGCTGAACAGAGTCTTAGCAGGTCAGGTGGCTGAGTGACTGACTATAGAGAACCATGTGTGATTCTTTTTGTTTCTTTTCTTTCTCTCCAATATCTGATGCTTTCTCCTTTCTGGCTGGCTCTTGGCTCCTACAGCTTCCAAAGGTAAGAATACAGAAGTCTTCTGAATGTTAGAAAGGAATGAAGCACATGTGAAGGAATTTCTTAGAAAACTGAGACCAGAGATTGGGGATTGATTTTTGTTTTGCTACTTTTTTTAACTTTCTGGAGTCCAGGAGGACCAATCACTGTGGTGTTAACTAACTGGAAGGAAAGTTATTTTAAGTTGAATCTATCATATACTTGTTCTTTCTTTGGTTGTTGAGGGACAACTTAAGTAATAATGTTACGTTTGTGTTGTATTTGACAGTCTTCAAAGTGCTTTAACATATGCTACCCTATTTGACCTGCAAAGCTGCCTCATGAGATAGGCAGGATGTGCACTGTCTCCATTCTGTAGTATATATAGACTCTGAGCACTTACGTAGCTTGCCCAAAGTCATATGACCAGATCCGGGTATCTTGACTTCTGGTCTAAGTTTTTTGATATAAATTCTTGCTTTTCTTCTTCACCTTCATATATTCTTCCTTATTTTAGAAGACTGGTCTGTTTTGTCCTCTTCTTTCTTCACTTCCTGATTCTTGTGGCTTTGTGATGGGGTACTTGTAATTATTTCCCTTAAGGGTAGAGTTTGAAAGATCTTGTCATGTACCTAATGATAATTATAGCCAAATCATTTTATATTTCCATCTTTTTCTGGCATTTTTGTTTTCTTTGGAGACTTATTATCACCCTAGTAATGAAAATTAAGTGCAACTTTGAAGCATTCCCTTCTACCACCACTGCTACCCGCTCCCAGTAACTTAGCATTTTTAAAGGTAATTATTATTTTTTTTTTCATAAGTGATTTAATGGAAGCAGGCTTCACTTTGTTCCAGTAAGGAGCCTCCAGAGAGCTGGGTGCCTCTGGTAGTTCTTAGAAGTTATGTGAGTATGAATCTAGGAGTGTAAGATCACAGTGCTCAGACCTGTTTTGTTGCCTTAGCATTCAGGGCAAAATGGCCTTTGCCTCTCGGAGAATGGCCACCTTCTCAGCTAAAGTCCAGTTAAAAATACTGTGATGGTAAGTATTTATGCTATTCTAGTATGTCAAAAAAGACTAGTTGACAATAAACATTAAATCAAGTGATTTCCTAATTTGTAAGTTCACAGACTCTATCCCTATGTTGGCCTCTGGCATAAGTCCCATTCTTGCCACTGGGCTGTTCATTCTGAGTGTACACGTACACAGATGTACACCAATTGAGCCCCTTCTCTCCCCCTCCTACACTTGCCCTTCGTTTATCTTATACATTTGTATTCCAATTGTTCCTATTGATTGGAGATGGGTTTTCTGCAGTTTCATGGTTTTCCTTGGCATTATATTCCCATATGAATTGGGGTATAGTACTTTAAAAATATCCAAGCAAGACTTTATCTTATCTTTAATTTTCAAAAGTCTGTGTTATCAGACTTTTTAATGCTCTGTCAGCACTCAACTTCTGCGCAAGAAACAGCTTTCTATTCATTGAAGGTTCTAACTTCCTAGCACCTTTAACTTTTTGTCCTTTTGGCTTTTTTAATTATTCTTAGAAATCTCTATATCTTAATAGGAAAAGAGTAAGTATGAATTAATTTAGTGGCAGTATTTTCATATAATAATAATCATCACTAGTAAACTGCTACTGTTTCGATGAAGGAAATGTATAGCTGGTTTTGAAAAACCTTTAGGTTTAGTTAGGACTTTTAGGTGTTAGATTAGCACACTGTCTTTCTTAATTTCCCAGTCTCTCTGTCAGGACACACTAGAGAAGGTGTTCTTAAAAGTTTCTAAATCGTGAGCAATTTTCCAGACATCTGAAATCTCAAACATTTTAAGAAATTCCTGGGAGAGATTTTTTTTCTGTCAAATACAGTTATAAGTACTTACTGTTTACCCAACTCCAATAGTTATCTACAGCACCCAGGCACAGCAAAACTTTCCTGCTTCTTGTCAAGTATACTACGTCATTGTATGCTTTCAAAGATTTCCCCCCAAGGAACAAACCCCTCCATTTTAAAAAATTATTTCTTCTTTGGATTTTCAGTGTCTTATTGGCTTCAGTGTTGTCTGACTTATTATTTTTTTTTTTTTCCCTACATTTCACTGCCTTCTTTCCTGTTGAGTTACTCTGGAAATTTATGGTGATGCAAGTTATTTGAGTGTTGAGGCTTATCTTAAAGCATATGCCTTAGAGACACGATAGTTGCTTGGGCGTCTTTATATGTGGGCATCAAGTAGCAGGTGGAAGTGCTGCATACGGCCCCGGTGCCCCTCAGTGCCCTGTATAGTACCTGTCGTGATTTGGGTAACTAACTTTCCCCTGCCTTTCCTGATGTAGTCTTGAGCCTCTCTTGGTGCTCATGCTGGCAGTCTCAGTACAGATTGTCCCTAATGGACCCTTTCTTCCTCACAACACACCCCAGAAAGAATATTTTAATAAAAAGACTTTGGGCCTCTCAGTTAGCGTTTAGATTTCTATTAGGTAAGAAATTTCAAGCTCTTGAAACTTCAGAGCTGAGGACTCAAAGGACCCAGATTGTCTCAGTATGACTTTGCTTCCAGTGCTTTAAACACCTCCGTTATCACATTTCAGAAAAAGACCTTTTATCCTTACTCCTTGACTAAAGTAGATAACCAGTCTCCATTACCAAATCTGTCATTCATAGTCTTAATATTGGTGATGGAATTAAATGATAAACACTCATTACCACTCTAAATATCCTCATCTTCCAGATGAAGAAATAGATGGGTTAAATAACTTTTTAAAGGCTACATAGTAAGTGCCAGAGCCAGGATTCAAACTCCAAATGATGTGACTGCAGAGTCCCTGCTCTAGCCCTCTGCTTTCCTGAAGTGTATGTAGCTGCCCTGAGAGCCCCTCAAAGCTTGTTGTTAGGTACCATCAATCGTTGCTGTGCTTGAACTCATTGTTGCAGCCACTATGTCAGTCCATTTCGTCCTTCCAACCTGAGGGGCTCGTCTTCTGGCACTGTGTCAGACAATGTTCTGCCACTATTCATAAGGTTTTCACTGGCCAGTTTTTTCAGAAATAGACCGCCAGGTCCTTCTGTCTAGTATGCCTTAGTCTGGAAGCTCTGCTGAAACCTGTCCACCATGGGTGACCCTGCTGGTATTTGAGATATCAATGGCATAGCTTCCAGCATCACAGCAACACACAAGCCACCACAGTATAACAAATTGACAGACACATGGTGGTTTTGGATGGTGGTCTCAAAGCTTAGACTCATATAAAAAGCTAAAAAAAAGCGATTATGCTGGCTTTACCAGCCACTTCATTCATTCAGGCACAAGTATCCTTGAACTGACAATGACTCCTAGGAGTATAGGAAAGAAAACAATAGATTAGGAAAGTAAGTAAAATACTAGATATTTAAGGTTAGAGAAGGAGTCCTGGTGGCCCAGTGGTTAAGCGCTTGACTGTGAACCGAAAGCTTGGCTGTTCAAACTCACCAGCCACTCCATGGGAGAAAGATGTGGCAGTCTCCTTTCGTAAAGCTTGACAGCCTTGGAAACCCTCTGGGCAGTTCTCTGTCCTGTAGGGTCACCATGAGTTGGAATCGACTTGATGGCAGTGAGGGGTAGGGTTGAAGAAGAGGAGGTATGTTCTGATTACAGTATATTTAACTGTAGCAAAACTAATCCAGTTGAAGAAATAAGAAATGCTTCTCTAGTGTAGTAGAAGTCCTGCTTAGATGGTTTCATGCCAGTAGGTGCTTGTCTTGATGAGGAAGTTATTTGGACACTAGGTTTTCATCATGTTGTGTTATTTCCTCTCTTGCTTAACACAACTGCTATTTGTTAAACATGCCTATATCCTCCCCTCCTCCCTATATGTTATTGATACCAAGACATCATATATACCTACTGCCTCCTCCAGGAATGGCCATTAGAGACAACACCTGCCTCACTCTTCATTACCTGCCTCCTGTAGTCAAAGCTCTCCAGCCACTGCTTCATTAAGGTTCAAGGAGATGTGTACCTTTTTACTCAGAGAGAAGAACTAAGAAAGAGGAACTGGTCCTGAAATTTCTACCATAGATTCTCCTACCCGTTTTTTTCTTTCTTAAGAATTAGTCTCTGCTTTTTGAACTCTTGGCTTCTTATAAATCAGGAATTAGTTCATTTATTCCCTGTCAGGGGATATTTTGAATTCAGATTTGATAGGCAGTGCCATCAAACTTCTAGTCCTTTTTTTCCTTTCCCACTTTCCTTATGGTGATCAGCAAGGAGTCTTTCATCGTGGACTGTGTTACATTTCTTCCTTACCTTTTGCTAGTGAGCATTTTCATCACTGTAGTTGCTTCAGACCATTGTTTGTATGTATAAGATAACTAGTTTTTCGTTCAGCTTTCCTTTTATTCTCTTTTGTAGATGAGGTGATCCCGTTAAAAATATCACCTCTTGAAACATAGTATGGTGAGTGATAACTAGATGTCCTAAGTACAGTGTTTTTTTCTTTTAAGGTTTGCTTCTTTCTTCCAATAACCTTTAACTCATCAGATCGAAAAGCTAAGCATCCTTAGTAGGTATGCAGTGGCAATACACAGCATTTAAAGTTAAAGTATTTTAAAGTGTGATGTGTATTATGGGAACTGTGAGTATCAGAACAATTCTCTAAGTAGTTAATGAAGGAATTTAAAAAGAACTCTGGCTAAACACCAAGGTCTTGGCCAAGAGCTGAGAATTAAAAAAAAAAAAAAAAAAAACAGTATTGTAGTTAGGATTTGACTGTGTGGGTCCAGGTTCTGAGGCTTGCGCAGTTGTCCCAGGAGTGAGAACTGTTGGCAGCAATGGGTAAGTTTACCCGTTTGCAGCTCCCCAGAGCTTTCTTGGTTGAGGTTTCAGGCTTCAGCAGGTATATATGGTGGGGAAAACAATCCTTTCTTTCCAGAAAAGGATCTAAGGGGGCGTTTTTTTCCTTTTCCCTATGATCCTGTTCTGTCCACTAGGTGGCACCCACTCAGCTGGCTTTTTATTAGGAAGTGTCCTATTAAATCTTCACAGCTTCTACAGATTAAACCTTTAGAGACAAGATTTTTGTAAGAACTCAATATAGTCTGTCTTGTTCAGTGAGTCTCTTGGCCAAAAGATGTGTTTTCCCCTGTGTTCCATCAGTTCCTTACTCCTGTAAGGTATAAGATTAGGATCAGAGGGTATTATTCAAGTGAGCATTTGTAGGGATCGTTGTCTTTTAATTACTAGCTTCTTTTGAATTTTGAATAGGGTCTGACTATCAGCACAAGCTGGGAAGTTCCTTAATATCAGATAGTACTCCTTTGGTAGGGGTAGATTTACAAGGCATCCTGCACATAGAATTAGTACCACACCTCCTCTGAGTGTTCATCTCCCCATTATCAGAGTTTTTAAAAAAGGAACCCTAAAAGCTACCCTTTTATATACCCCTTCGTACTCCCGACCTTGTCATCACTATCTGCCTTGAATCCACTGAATCTAATATAATGTCATTTATCTTGGTTTATGTCACTCTCTACAGGAAGCCACAGATTTCCAGGTCGCCCTTCATCTCCCATACTCTAAACCTCTTAAGGTTCTGTACACCTCCTATATTCTATCTTCTTCTCCCATCTCTCTTAGGTTCCTGAAACTGATCCACTGTGCCTTATGGAATTCATGGTCCATTATCAGCAAAATCTCCTGTTTCTGCCTTCACTTTCACCCTACTCTGACAAAAACCTGGCTTTCCCTCAACAACGCTGCTTTTCCTCTTCCCACTTATGTGGCTGTTTTTTTTTTTTTTTTTTTTTTTTACTACCATAAACCTCACCCTAATGCACCTGGAAGAGTCCCTTGGTGGCACAAACAGTTAAGCATTCAAATGAATACTCACCAAAAGCCTGGCAGTTCAAATCCACCCAGAGGCACTTTGGACAAAAGACCTAGTGATCTGCTTCTGAAAGGTCACAGTCTTGAAAACCCTATGGAGTACAGTTTTACTCTGCACATGTGTGGTCACATGGAGTCGCCATGAGTAGGAATTCATTTGATGGCAGCTGGTTTGGTTTGATTTTAATGGGCCTTGAGATGGGGTAGATGTCCTCTTTGTTTTTCATTGCCACTTACAGAATATTCTACCTTTTTCTTACCTAAAAATCCCCAATTTCAAATCTCGTGACATCAAATTATATCCCCAGTGCCTCTTTTTGTGTACTAATGGCTACCAATACTCCTCCTTATTTCTCAACCATTTTAGCTCTTGGCCGCTGTCTCCAATACTTCTATCTTCGTTCTTAGCAATTTCTATGCACACACAGATGATTCTATCAATATTCTGGCCTCACAATTCCTTGAATTCTTCTCTTCCAACGATCTTGTCCTCCACCCCACCTCACCCATTTACTCCTATAATTATTACTAATAACTACAACCCTTCCACGATCTCAATTTTATACTGTCCACTTCCTATCTCACTTCCTGTAGTACCCTGACCCTAATAATCCTCCAGCCCCACCGAGACCTCCAGTAGGTTAAATGTATACTATCACCTTTTCACTGTCCTCACCTCCTTCACTCTCCTTCTCAGCTAAAATTCCGTGGTCAGTCATTATGATAATCATTCTTTTGTTTCTATTCTTCCCTTACTTCTCTCTCCATTTTCATCATACTTGATTGGCAGAAGCACAATCTTGGTTAATTCCAATTCTACTCAGCCCACACCTGTAGCTGTGCAACTGAAATGGCTGGAGAAAAACACACAACCACACTCCTTGATAAGCTTTCTTCACTAGGTTTTCAGAACAGCAGGCTCTTTTCCTCCCACTCACTGGCTTTCTCTTGGCTCTCCTTCACTTGATTTTCTGACGATGCATTACCCCTGATGTTGCCAGGCTATATCGTATTTTAAACATCTCTAGCCCATTCTGTTTCCTACTCTCCTAGATTATGATTTTACACCTTTCCTCTCTTCTTTCACTTTCTCCATCCTCATTCTCAGTTGAGGTTGTGTTTTTCTTCACAGAGAAAATTGAAGCACTCAGAAGAGCACTTTTGTAGACTTCCACCATCACATTTATCCACTTTCTGTCTTCCTCCCTGTTACCGTGGCCCTGCCTAAAACCAGTTCTTAGACTAAAGTGATATGCTCATTTCAACAGATTTACAGAATACACTGAAAAAATAATGTAAAAACCTTCCCCACCCGATCCCCCAGAGTGACTGTAGCTTTTATATGCATATGTTATTCTGGTAAAGGAATGGGCAGATCCTTTTCTACCTGTATTCAGGTGAGAAAATATGAGACATTTTCAAATAGAACCTTACCTTACTGGAAAATTAAGGGACAGGAAAGTTAAAAGATAAAACCGTACAAACATGAGGGTGTACACACATTCTTTAATGCAGCCCGTGTGATCCCATATGGTAAATTCTGCTCTGCATTGTGCTTTATTTTTAACTTGTTTTCATTGATGTCAGTGCCTGTAGATCTACCTCGTATTACATCTGAGGTTATTATACATGTGATGACATTTCATGTGATGACATTTCACATAGATGTCATTACATGTAGGTCTACTTCATTCTTTATAAGGGATAATTGATACCTATCATATGAAATAATACAGATTTATACAACTAATCCCTCACTGAGAATTTATATATCCAATTTTTTGTTTTACAAGCAATGCTGCAGAAGACATCTTTGTACATTTATCTCTGCATGCTTGTATTTTCTGCCCAGTAAATTCTTAAAAACAAAATTTCTGGGCCCAAGTTACTATGTGTAGGTTATACCAATTTACAGTTCTACCAGTAATAAGAAATTATTTATCTTAATGTTTGATAGGGGAAAGGTAGTATCTTGTTCAAACCTGAGCACTTGTGAGGCTACACCAAGGAGTTTTTTTTTATACCTTGACTCTTTCCTCATCTGTAAAATGAGATAGATGAACCTGAAGATACCTTTCTGATTCTGTTACCCTATTTTTTTCTTTCTTCTTTTTCCTGGTGTAAATGTCTTTGGTGTTATCAGTAATTATCTCAAACTCTTCTTTGGTTTTTACAGCTTTCTCTAGGTTCTTGTGTTGTTTTGGTCTGAGTTTCATTGTCTTATTCCATGCATCCGGGGTCAGGCAGTAGGAGTTGGCTGCTTGCATACAACCAGTGTTTGTTTTGGTAGTGTAGAATAAACTAGGGCAGAACTTTCAAACTTTTTGCATGAAGGCTGTTGATGTAGTTTTCACGAAGGACTTACTGGTGGAGATTTAAGGGAGGGTGTCGGCAGTGGGTGGTTTTTTGGTGGGTCATCAGATAAAGATAATTAAACTTTAATTCCTTTTAAACTGGAGGAATTTGATATATTTTCTCAGAGCAGCATGCTCTTCTCATTTTCACCACCAGATGGCACATGGATCTCTTCTATTTTAGATGTGTCATTGCTACGTTAGGTAGTGATGTAGGTAGTGATGCAGTCACGTTAGAGAGAGGCAGCCTGTGTTGTTTTCACATACAAACTGCTTGGTATGCTGCCCTCTACTGGTCAGGAAAGGCAGTTGGAGGACTGATCAGTAGTAAATCAAAAGGCAGGAAGCTACTGGCTGCTCTCTTACAAAAGGATTTTATCCTGTTGCAGCTATTCATTTATAGGAGTGTATCTCTGCTTTTGGTGGGACCCAGAGTCTGGGGAGTGTTTTTGTTTTTAAGTCTTATAGCTTCATGGGTTGTAGTTTTTCTTCCAGAGGGCTTAAAGAGAGAGTTATATTTTAGTATGGTTGTCTTGCTAGCTCACTATGTATGTATTCATAACACCATTATATTACACATTGAAAATTATGCCTCTGTCTCAATTTATGCTGAAAAGCTGCTTATAGAACATAATAGAGCTTAACCACTGATTGTATACTGATGTCTAGCCAGATACTATACTGAATCCATGTCCTTCAGGGAATTCTCCTGGCCTACTTTGGATAAAATATGCTAGTACAGGAAGGTTTTTATACTCAACCCTTCTGTGTCATTAATACTTGTTAACTCCTAATTATCCCAAATTAATCCCAGTTTTAGGGCCTCTTTCCAAACTTTAGTGTGCCTGCATTACTATTTTAGACATACGTGGTCTGAAACTGCATCTTTTAAGTCCAGTATGCCATCCACAATTATCTGCAAATTCCAGATTTGATTTCTAGCAAAATGCCCTTTTAAATGTCTTTGTCTGAGACTTAGACCATCTAACAGGAGAATCATTATCGCCTAACCCTTTGTTATGTTGGTGCAGTCAGTAGCCCCTGTAGGTAAATGGCTAATTCTACCAGTAGTTCTCAAACTTTAGTGTGTTTAAGAGTTACATGAGGAGCTTGTTAAAGATGTAAATTCCTGGGTTCCACCTCCAGACAGTCTGAGTTGCAAGGATGTAGAATAGTACACTTTCAACAAGCACCTGATATAATTTTGTTACAGAGCTCCTAATCTGGCTTGATCTGTTGCTTAAGTTTTTATCTCTTTTTCCACTTTCTGCTCACTGTCTTCCCACTCTTTCTGCTGCAGTTTAGAAGATGTTTTCCTTGATAACATTTTGATATCTCAATCAGATTAGGTGGGGCCCTGGTGGCACAGTGGTTAAGTGTTTGGCTGCTAACCCAAAGGTCAGTAGTTCGAATTCACCAGCTGCTCCTTGGAAACCCTATGGGGTAGTTCTACTCTGTCTTACAGGGTCAACTATGAGTTGGAATCAGCTTGACAGCAACAGGTCTAGTTTTTTGTTTTATCAGATTAGGTATTGTACCAGCATTATCTCTGTTCTGGTAGAGGTCAGTTTGGCATTTTCTACTGATGACGTTTTGGAGAACAGAGGTTGTAGGAACTTGATTTAATTTTTTTTTTCTCTCTCTATTTTCCATCTTCCCAGCTAGGTCTTAATAGACATCTTAGAAGAAGGACATTTTGAAAGAGGATTTGAAGAAGTTCTTTGGGGTCAGTGAAGTAGCTGGAAACCACTTAGAGACTGACTAGGCTAGAGAGGATGAGTAGTGGGCAGAGTGATGAGCGGTCGGTCTCTCAGGCTATACAACAAAGATGGAGTTGTGAAAAACTGGGGGAAGCTGGGGGTATGGATGAAGAGTGTTACAACTGTACCGACAATCCTTATCAAGTTTGGTTATTTACTTGCCTTGGAGACCTGGAGTTGGCAGGGATCAGAGATGTGTTTAGGAGGAGGAATGGGATCTCCAGGAAAGACAAGAGCAGACCCAGGCTTTGGGATGAGCAGAAAGGGATCCAGGGCTCTTCGGCTGCACACCTGAGCCCAGAGCTGCTGCTTCAAGAAAAAGGTACTGCTCTGAGGCTTCCTTGACTTTACACTCTTTGGGTTTGAAATGGCTTTTCTGCTGATGCTAGACAAGTCTCCCTCCAAACATAAGGTGGTTGGCAGGTTAGGAAATACCGAGTATATCTCCACTACAATGTTCCTCTGGGGCTTTTCTTTCAGCTCCTTTATTATCCATTTTTCTGAAGAAGTGATACAGGTAGTTCAAAAGTCAAGATAATATGAAGTCCTATTTTCATCCTAGTATTCATCCATCCCATCTCTTCCTCTTTCCCTCCTTCTAGAGGTGATTATTTTTATTTCTTGATTATCTTTTCTGGGTTTTAAAAAAATGCAGTTACAAACAAATATTAATATAGATTCCTATCCTTACTCCACTTACCAAAGGTAGCAGGCTGCCTGTACTCTTACATACCTTGCTTCTATATCCTGGAGGTCTTCTTTATTTTAAGAGAAAAAGTTTTCTAATTTTTCGTACACGTGTATTGCTTTTATAATGAACGTGAGGATAAAACAAAAATGTAGTAATGAAGTAATCTGTCCTTTTTTTGAAACAGTAGCCACAATAACCTATTTGATCTGATTGAATCTTACCGTGTTCTCCTGTTCTCCCCACAAACTCTCATATGTCATAATGGATTGAAGAGATAGTTATCCACACCAACTCTATAAATGTATAGCAACTCATACAACAAACTTACAGCCACCATGGTTTGGGGAAGAGAGGCCTGGAAAGTTCTGCTAAAGGCTTCCAGACCACCAGTTACTTCACTGGAGCATAGTACTCCTGGCAGGAGCAGAGCTTCATGTCACTAGCATGGGGACATTACTCCATAAAGGGGTATGGTCTCCAAAGGAAAGAGGTCACCTGCCTCATTTTTTTCTTGCTTCCATCTCCGTTTTTGATGTGGAGATTAATTGCTCTGGGACTTAATGTGCTATAACTATCCCATTTTAGAACTTTGGCCCATCACCTTTGGAGCAACATGGAAGAATGCTCACAATACAAGGTTAGGTGGAAAAAGCAGACAACAAATTATGTACATCCTTATTACAATTGTTTTTTACAGAAAAAAGTGAAGTAAAAGATTTGGAGGGAATATACAAGAAATAAGAGAAATTTTGTTAGGACGCAAGATTTTTTTTCCTTCAGCTTTTCCTATAATGTGATTATATTATTTTTATAATGTGAAGGACAAAACGGTTAAAAAGGAAATTTGCCAATATCCGGGATGCTTGGAGAAGGGGTTTCTAGAGTACTTAAACCTCATATATTAAATTCTGCAAAGCAGAGTCCTAGTATCCATTTTTACAGAGCAGGTAACAGCATCCTTTTCTCCACTAACCGTGGTGAGGCTAGCCTGCTTTGAGAGTTAATTTCTGTCTTTGAAAAAATCAGATTCAAATATAAAAAGCTCTTCGTTCTTCTCTAACCCCCCTTGGGCACGAGAACTCCAGTTACACAGCAGAAGGACATTGGTAACCCCATTTCTGCAAGATGAGATGGAACCATTTTTCTCTCCTGATCCTACAGCAATGACAGCTCTGTCATAAGAGTCAGTGATTTCTTTTGAATCTGTTAGACTAGAAGATAAGACATTCTCGTTTATGTGTTTGAGTGTGTGTGTGTGTTTTTAAATTCCCCTTGGCAAGAGAAACTGCTAAAATCCTAAGAATATCCCTCTTTTTCCCATTCTTGCAGTTTTCTTTTCAGCCACGGGGGGTGCGCAGTTGAGCTATTTTGGCTCAGGTTTCAGATGGTGAGGTCAGAGACTCGGGATTGGAGGAGAATATCAGGTGACTTTCAGTAACAGTGACGTTGGTCCTGCCCTCCTCCCCACCCCTTCTCCCCCTTCTTTCCCCACCCCTTCCTGACTTCCACCTCAGGAACAAAGAAGGGAAAAAAACAGCAATATGACGAAAACCAGCAGCTGCATCTGCAGAATCTGGCTGGGGCGGGCTGTTTACTCCATCTGTTCTCTTTGTTTTGCTTTTACCCTGTTGCCTCCCCTCCAGACCCCCCGAATAAACAGAAGGCTATTTCTAGGATCCTTTGTTACAGAAAATAGCTTAGAAATCTGCAGCTAGCTCAGTATTTGGGTGGTGTGGATGAGAGAGAAGAGAGATTAAAACTGCTCCAAGCATCTAGAAAAAGATGAAGGTATTTTGCCTTCTCATTCCATCTTATTCACGAATACCTATTTCAGATATGCTAGGGGCTTTTCTAAACAATATCACATATTATTTGTAATTATTAAAACAGTGCTGCCTAGTAGAAATATCTTCATTTTATAACCAAGAAATATGAAGTATAGAATTAATATGTCCTTTCCTTTTTTTTTTTTCCTTATTAAGATTCATGGCAAGTAAATACCAAAGACAGAATCTGAGCCCAGATCCATTTGGTTCAAAATCCAGCACTTGGTGAAAGGGAGTGGCAGGAAGGCAGACATGTTCAGAGAAACCTGAGGTGCCTTATTCTGAAGACTGCCACAGCACTGTGCCAGGGCCCCTTGCTTTTCACCAGTGATCAGTGACCTGATTTCTTCAACAAATACATATGACCTTGCTTTTCACCAGTGATCAGTGACCTGATTTCTTCAACAAATACATATCAAAAGAGTAAATGAGAAGAGAACATACAGATTAAGAGAGAATTAAAAAACATATGTCAACCAATTGTAATAGGTGGACCTTACTTAGATTCAAACAAATTTTATAAAACAGTTGACTTTTGAGATAACTGGAAATTGGTGTGGTAATGGTATTGTCATTATCTTTTAGCCATACATGCTGAAATAATATATGATGGTATTTATAATATCTGGGATTTAGAAATGAGTGGGGCAGAGGTGAAACAATTAGTCATTGTTGAAGCTGGGCACATGAGGGTTCATTATTTTATTTATGTGGATATTTAATTTTTCCCCCTTAATAAAAAAAATTTATTTTTAAAGGGAAGAAAGCTTTATTCCTAGTATGCTGTTTTGGTGCCTTTCTCCTGCCCTCTAACTTCACTGTTTCCTTGCATAAACCTGCTCTACCCCGTTGCTGAAACACCCTTGCTTAGGGCAGTGCTTGTCCTTCCCGTCCCTACTCACCCACATCTCTGAAGCAGATCTCTTCTTAGCACTCCCTGAGTCATCATCCTGGGTGTGCTGGGAAAGTATCTGTAAGAAACTCAATGACTGTATTGTCTGACTGATCAAATGCTTTGTGAAATGCCCAGATTACTAATACTGCTCTTCTGCCACCCTTTCAGGACTCCATTTGTCCCTTTCTTAACCCTCAGCACTTTGTTCTTGTACTTTGAGAGATTTGGTCTGGCTTTGTTCTTGTCCTTCACGTTTATCCATTTCTGCCAATTTGCCTGTATCCATCCTTACAGCTTGCACATCCCATCCATGACATTCTAGTTCTGTGGGATTTAGCAGGTGGGTATTTGTTTTGGCCAAAAATCAGTCATGGGAATCTGGTTACCTTTGGGCATGAATAACTGCTGTTCACATGGCATGCTGTCTGTTTTTCCTTCCTGTAGTGTATACATATGAATGGGTTTGAGTTACTGAATTCTCCCCTCAGGTATATTACAGCTGTGAGGAATATAAGCTAGACATCCTTCACTTGGGCCGCATATGACAGGACCCTCTTCTTCTCTTTTTCCCAGAATCAGAGTTTGTGTAGGTCTGATAAACATGCTTATTGTACCCTGGGTGGACTTTGAAATGTTACTCTCACAGAAAGTTTATTGTTACTTCTTGGGGATTTTTTCTAATCTTTCAGGTTTGCTTGGGAGACTTAGAACTCCTCCACGAAGACCTTATTTCTTCAGCGAGGATCTTAGTGGTACTGGAGTGTATTTTTTTTTTTCATTTCCTTCAGTGATTCTGTGCTCATGGTGTATGTACCAACATTATCTCACTTTAGGGAAGTTGTATAAACTCCCAAATTTGTGCTGCCTCATTTAATGGTGGAAACCGTAAATACTTTTATTTTAGACCCATAGATTTTTCAAGATGTTTCCGCTTTTTCCACCTTTCCCATCACCTTTTAGTCGTAAGGTACTTGGCTTACTCAAGGGAAGTATAGCACAAGATTATAGAGGGTGTTCCCTGTAGAATAGCAATAAATGCCACAGGCTTCATCTTGGTGAGTAGTTCTGTGGTCCTGAGTGAGTGAGAATTAAGGTGGAGTTGCTTTATAGCTCAGCCTGAGTCTTACAGCCCTGCAGATGTAACTGGCTGTAGAGCCAGTCTGTGCTCTCATCAGTATTTGCCCAGAGTCCTTTTTCCCACCCCACTTACTTCCATCTGCAATTCTTAAGAACTTGGTTTCCAGGATGTCAGACAACTCCCCACTCCTCCATTTCCTGTTTGTGATCTTCATTGAGAGAAGCCCGCAACAGGAATTCCTGGGGAAGTGATGCTATAGTTGTTGGACTCCTGGGACCATTAGCTCATTAACTGAAGTTGGGGAACACTGTGCTATAGAGGGGCCCCCCTTCCATTCTGTAGGCTCTTAGAAACCGTTATTCATAACTAGGACTCAGGACTGCTGACTTTGTACCTCTGTCTTTATAGACTGGAAATAATTTTCCCTTCTTGTGCCTCAGTTTGTACACTTTGAATTTTAGAGTTAACATAGGTATCAAGAATTATGACAAAATTAACCTGGACTCTAGAATTGGTTCTTTTTATGCAAATATAGTGAAGAAAGAAAAATAAGGTCCCTGTGTTGGACAGCAGGGGGTGCCCTTTCCCTTTGCTTTAGTGCCTGGCACTCCCTACTGCATTCAGCCATTTTAGACAGATTGTTTTTGCTCCCTAACTAACTCCATTTTGTGTTTGTGACGCAGGAAAAAAAGAGTTTGGCAAGGGAGGAGTCTCGCTAGCGGGAGGGAGTGAGACAGGCAAAGGTGGGGCTGCAGACTCTTCTACTCAGCACTTGCTCATCAGGGACGTCCCTTGCTGCAGGGTGCCTGCATCCTGAGCAGTAGATGCAGCAAGTCCCTGCCAGCTCAGCAAAGAATAAAATGGTATTTGGCTACTGAACATCTACTAATAGTCAGAGGGTGCTGGCTTTTGACCAAACAGACAAAGCATCCCCTCTGCCTCATGTAGTCTCAGCGTGGATTTAGGTGGGCTTCGCTACAGAGATGTTTAGGGTGGTATTCTGAATTATAAGATCAGCTAAGAAAAGGTACCCTTTTCAGTCAGTTATCTGGGAAGAATTAGATACCCTAATCACTCCGGGAAACAGTCTGACTTTTTAAAAAACCTTTTAAAATGTTTAAAAAAAAAAGCACACACACATAATATATACATACATACACATACGTATGTAAAGAGAATAATATGAGCGTCCGTGTGTCCATTACCCAGTCTAAAAAGCTCATCCACTCACAACCAGTCTTGTTTTATCTACCCATATCTTCCCTGGCACCCCAGTTACTTTGAAGTACAGTCTAATTGGTCATATCATTTAATCCTGGTGTAGTTCAGAATGCATGTCAAATAATAAGGGCAGTTTTTATTTTAAAAAATCACGTTACTATTATCACATCTCAAAAATTCTTCAGTATCACCAGATACCTTGTCAGTGTTTAAATTTCCTAAATTATAGTAGATTTTGTTGTTGTTTTTAGTCTATTTGAATCAGATCCGAATAAAGACCACCCATTGTGATTGGTTCATGTCTCTTACATATTATTGAATCTATAGGTTCCTTCTCCAGCTCGTGCTGTTTCTTTTATTGTTTAACTTACAATTTGTCTATAAACCTGATTTTCTTAGAGAAAGAGGATCTCTCAGATTGGGACTGAGAGAATATTGAGCCATACTTCCCTTCTTAATAGAGCAGACCTGCTCATCTTCAGGGTTTTCCCTAAAGGTGACAGGAGAGGCAGTAAAGGATCAGTGCTCAGAAACCGTCAGAGGGAAGAAGGGCTGGAGCTTTACTAGGAGAGTGGCTTGTTTGGTCTGATACAATAGCCTTTTACCCAAAGTCTTGAGCAAAGTTTACAGATTGTTCTCAGCCAAGAACATGGTCATAGAAGTGGACCATGCCCTTTCCTGAAAACTAAAGGGGGGCTTTTAAGTTGTGGGACCTTGTGTTTGCCAGCTGTGCAAGAGCTGCATCCATAAGGTGGTTCCAGACCCTCAGTTTATCTCCCAAATACTTCTTACTTCAGTGAAAGCCTCTCTCCCCATCAGACTGAATGACTTAGCAGCACATCCTGGGGCTGTTTTACAGAAAGAAAAAATATAATTTTGGTTTTTGGGGTGGGGCATGATGAAAATTCTTTCCTGGCTTCAGGATTATAAAATCCTCATTCCCCATGACCTTTTTGGAACTAGTCTCTGAGACAGATTTAACTGCAGATGGTAAGATGAAAGTGCTTGCTTGATGTGCTTCTTCCCCTTTCTGAAACTGGTCAGTGACTCTGACTTAGCAGGCAGTCTATTCCCTTGCTCTAGGGGAGAGCCCAGGTTATAGAAGGGAACTTGCAGGGTCTGACTTCTTGGCAAGGCTGGCAGGGCTCTTGTAAAATCTGGTACTTGGAGATTAGGTTGGCCACATGCCTAGTTTGAAAGCTGTAGTTCCCACTGGCAAAGGGCATAGAATCTGCTAAAGAGGTCAGGGTTGCAGCAGCTGGAAACATGGGCCCTGGCACTGCTGCACTTGTTCCCAAAGAGTCAGCTAGGTGATAAGGGTCTCTCTTTTTCTGCTGTGGTCTGCAGAGTCACAGTTGTTTTCAAGTAAGATTCTTCTCCTTCCTCTGTGCTAAGGAGTTGGCTGTACACATTTATATTTTTGTCCTTACGAATTTTATTTAGTTCTATTAACTGAAATTACTCAGCCCTGGATGTAGTTTTCAGTGAGACATGGCATGAGGCCTTTATCCTGGGCTTTGCATCTGTACTTTGGCCTTCCATCCCTGCTCTGGCAAAAATGGGGGCTGGAACCCAAGCATTTATAAGGTTGTATGTTAAGTACATAGTATCTGCAGAATGAATGAATACACCACTCCTGTAACAGGGCTGAGAAGGCTGTTAATGGGGGTATCATATGGATACTACATTTTGACTTTATTGCTGGTTGTGAGATTGGGGTTTCTTCCCAACCCAGTGTCAAAGCTGAACCAGGGCCAGCTGTCCAAGGATGAAAATATTATAGGTGGTGCTCAGAGCCACATTGGTCTTGCCTTTCTCACAGTTTTAAAAATTTATGCATAGCTACATCATCCCATTATATTAACAAGTCAAACTATTTTTCTTTGTCTACATTCCCTTGTAGCCTTTGCCTGTGCTGCATGGATAGCATTTACATGGCTGCAATCAAAGTTTAGTGTGTGTTTATCTCAGTTTATTTCATGCTGAAGTATACAAATTATACATGTACAGGTTAATGAACTTTCACAAAATGAAAAATGAAATTCACATCCATGTAATCAACACCCAAATCAAGAAACAAAATATTGCTCGAAGCCCCCAGTGCATCTATCCCCTTCCAGTTACAACTGCTGCTGTATTCCCCCACCCCCAAACCAGGGTAAGCACTATCCTGACTTCTAATACTATAGATTCCTTTTACCTGGTCTCCTTCATTCATAGGATATTTACTAATAGTATTTGCTCACTCCTAAAATACACATTAAGTACCTTCAGAATTGCTAACTCATACCCTTGTGAAAAACAAATCTAGCTAGAATTCAGTATTTGTTTTACATCAAACCTGTTTTGATTCTTTTTATTATGCATTTCTCACATCCGTGTATTTCTATCTATCTCTAGCCCTGCCATAACCTTAAGCCTTGTCTTCATCATCTCTTACCTGGAGCACTAAACCCTTCTTATTTTTTTTATTTTTTATCAATCTCATTGACAGCCATTCTCTAATGTATGTTAATACTTTAAGTAATATACTTTTGCCTCTGTTTTAGTTACCTAGTGCTGCTATAACAGAGATACCACAAGTGGATGGCTTTACCAAACAGAAGTTTATTCTCTCACAGTCTAGGAGGCTAGAAGTCCAAATTCAGGGTGCCAGCTCCAGGGGAAGGCTTTCTCTCTGTGTTGGCTCTGAAGGAAGGTCCTTGTCATAAGTCTACCTCTGGTCTAGGAGCTTCTCAGCGCAGGAACCTCGGGTCCAAAGGGTGCGCTGTTCTGCTTTCTTGGTGGTGTGAGGCTTCCATGTCTCTGCTCACTTCTCTCTTATATTTCAAAAGAGATTGGTTTAATCTTAATCTTGTAGGTTGAGTCCTGCCTCATTTACATAACTGCCTCGAATCCTGGCTCGTTAACATCATGGAGGTAGGATTTACAACACATAGGGTAATCACATCAGATGACAAAACGGTGACAGTCATACAATATTGGGAATCATGGCCTAGCCAAGTTGGCGCATATTCTGGGGGGACACAGTTCAATCCATGGCAGCCTCTTTTTCCTAATTTATAAATCGAAGATTTTATCTATTGCCTTCCTGCTGTGAAAGTGACGATTTACTCATATTGCTACCCTTCTCTTTCCTCTCCTCCAAATTATTATTATCTAATTTTTTAGGTTTTCTTTTAACGTTTAAAATGTTTAAAGGAAGCTCTCCATGTGTACCTTCCCAGTCACAACCCCTTCCCACTCCTCCAAGAGAAACCACTGTCCTGACTGGTATATGGTAATCACTTCTTTCTTTTTCTTGAGAGTTGTGTTACCCAGGTTTGTATGCCTGACACTGTAGTTTAGTTTTGTTGTATTTTTAAATGTCTTATGTCTCCCTTAATCTATAGTCTCTTCCTCCTCTTTTTTTTTTCTTGAAATGCATTTGTTGAAAAAACAAAATCATTTCTGCAGTGTTTCTAATAACCGATTTTGCAATTGTATTCCAATAGTGTAGTTTGCATGTTCTGCACCCTGTATTTGCTGTAAATTGGTAATTGGATCCAGAGGTTTAATCAGAATCAGGCTCCATTTGTTTGGTTGGTTGGTTTTAGTCAGGACTTCATAATGGGTATTAGGTTCCTCTTCACAAGGCACATAATGTGTGGTTGTCCCTTGCTGTGATGTTAGCAGCTATTGATTCTCTGTGCATAGATCTATTAGTTTATTAGCATTGCAAAATGATGGTATTTTAATTGTTATTCCTTCTTCACCTCTTAACTGTAATATTTCTAAGACAAGAAAAGTTACCATATCTACTATTTGGTTATCCAGTGATATAGTTTATATAGGAAAAGCAGACTGAATGTTTGATTCTTTTCCTTTATTTACCAGCTTTCAAGATAGAACTCATTCTTTTCAAAGATGACAAGTTTTCTTTTTTTTTAAATATCATAGTGAATTAATGGATTTAAACATATTTGGTGTGTTTTGACATATAGTCATTATTATTATTTGATGCTCTAGTTGTATCTTCGGCCAGTGAGAGTCTCTTCAGGTTGTCTCTAAGTCCTTTTACCCAATCCTAGTAGCCTGATAGCTTCCTTGCTATCTGCTATGATAAGATGTCCAGACACATTAAAATGTTGCATAATTATTCATTTGCTTCATCCTATACATATATAAAACCTTCTCGGAATAATAATACCAACACTACTACCAATAAAAAAAATGCCTCTACTGAAAATGTTTTAAAAACTTTTTGCCTATGCTTTTCTCATTCTCCACCCCCCCAACACTGTTTTTACATTATGTTTTTGTATTGTCAGTGTGTACACTGTTTATTCTCTTCTTGTATCCCTTTTTTAGTTTTCGTTCTACATGCTAATATTTATTTAACGTCAGCACCAGTCATTCGTCAGTGTCTGTCTAGTCATTCAGTAGCTTATTCTGCAGTAGATTCTTAAGTAATGGCTCATGGGAACAGTAATCCCTGAATTCCTTCATGTTGATGACAGCTTGTCTGAGGCCTTTATACTTGAAAATCTGTTTGACTGCATAAAAAAAATCCTTGCAAGGCTTAACACTTTCTTAAATATGCTATTTCATTGTCTTCTGTTATAATGTGTTGCTGTCAAAAATGCAATTAACTCACCCTTCGTAATGGCTAAAATTAGAAAGACAGCACTAAATCTTCGCGAAGATGTAGAGCATCCACATTATTGGTGGAAGTTTAAATAGTACAGTCATGTCAGGAAAAAGTGTGGCAGTTTTTTATAAAATTAAACAGAAATGTTCTCTATGTCCTAGTAATTTCGATCTTTGGTGTTTACGCAAGAGAAATGAAAATACATGTCCACACAAAGACTGGTATAAGGCTATGTACAAAAATGTTCATAGCAGCTGTTTTCAAGTATAGCTAAAAACTGAAAATAGCCCAGTTGCGCACCGCTAGGAGAATGGATAAACGAACTGGAGCATGCTAACATTTAGAAATCAGAGAGATGAGGAGGAACGAAGAAGAGAGACAGGAAAAGGTTCAGCCAGTGCACAGTAATAGAGAAACCAGGAGAGCGGTGTACTGAATCCCAAATAAAGACAACAAATATTTTAATACTTCTATTTGTGTATCTTCCCAAAATTTGCTAATAAGGGGGAGAGAAAGGATCTTTTAAAAAGGCGCTGTCTTAGGCTGAGTTCTCTAGAGAAGCAAAACTGGTAGAGTGTATATAAAGAGGTTTATATCAATGAAAAGGCTCACACAGTTGTAAGGGCTGGAATGTCAGGATAGAAGTTTCTGATTCACGTAGCCGGAGGAGTTGGCGAACCCAAGATTGGCAGGTCAGAGAGCAGGACTCTTGCACACAGGCTGTGAAGATCCAGTGAATCCCGAGATTGGCAGGCAAGACCAAAGGTAAGCTCAAAGCCCAAGAACCAGAGATCAGATGAACAGAAGCCAGCTGCAGGATCCAGAGCAAGTAAAAGCCTGCTAGCCTTGCCAGAATGTCCACTTATATTCAATGCGGGCCACACACCCAAGGAAACTCACTTGCAGCTGGTTGGCTACTCACAGCAGATCCCATTATAGAAGTGATCACATTATATCAAATCTTGTCATGGAAGTGATCACAACATCATACGACTGCCATACCACTGAGAATCATGGCCCAGCCAAGTTGACACACAACCTTAACCATCACAGGCACAATTTCAGAAGAACAGGAGAAAGACCATACCCTGAGCCATAAAACAAACCTCAACAAATTTAAAAGAGTTGGAATCATATAGAATATGTTCTCTGATCACAGTGGAATGAAATTAGAAATCAATAACAAAGAGATAACAGGAAAATCTCTAAACACTTAGAAACTAAACAACATACTTTTAAATAATACATGGGTCAATGAGGAAGTCTCAAGGGAAGATTAAAAATACATTAAACTATATGAAGATATCTGTGGGACACAGCTAAAGGAGTGCTAAGTGGAAAACTAATGGCACTAAGATGCTTACAGTAGAAAAAAGCAAAAATCTCAAATCAATTATCTCCCACTTCAAGAAACCAGAAAAAACTCATACTTTAAGAAACTACAGAAAGAAGAGGGAGAAAAAAAAAAAAAAAGTAGAAGAAAGGAAATAATGAGAAAAAAACTGGAATTTTAAACAGAAAAACAATAGAGAAAATCAATGAGACAAAAAAACTGGTTCTTTGAAAAGATCAATAAAATTCACAAACCTCTAGCAAGATCGACAGGAAAAGCACTGATGGAAGAAATCAAAGGTAATGTAAATAAACGGGACAATATTTTGTGCTCATGGATTGGAAGACTCAACATGGTAAAGATGGCAGTTCTCTTTAAATTGATATACAGGTTTAATGCAATCGTATAAAGACCCCAGCAAGAGTTCCTATGGATATAGACAAGATTATTTTAAAATTTATGGAAAGGCAAGGGAATTAGAATAAAGCAAAACCAAGCCTGTTGCCATTGAGCCGAATCTAACTCATAGCAACCCTATAGGACAGAGTAGAACTGCCCCATAGGGTTTCCAAGGAGCACCTGGTGGATTCGAGTTGCTGACCTTTATGTTAGCAGCACAACTCTTAACCACTGTGCCACAGTGCTCCTTTTGTCTATAAAAAAAAAAAAAAAAAGATCATTTTTTTCTTAAGTTTTTTTTTTTGTCCATAGGGATTCCTTATATATTTTAGATATTAATCCTTTGTCAGTTATGTGTATTACAAATATCTTCTCTGACCCTGTGGCTTGTCTTTTCACTTTTTTATAATGTGTTGATGAACATAAGCTCTTCATGTAAAGTGTCTATAAATCTCTTCCTTTATGGTTAATGCATGTTGTGTGTCGTTTAGGAAATCCTTCAGTCATAAGGATAATTATCCTATAGATTTGCCTTTCAGATTAAGGTTTTTAAGTGACCTGTAATTGATTTATTTGCATATAGATCAATTTATTTTTTTCACATGGATACCAAGTTGTTCCAGTTCCATTTATTGGAAAGTCTGTCCTTTTCCTACTGATCTGATATACCCAGTCTGTATTATCGTCTGTTTATGCATGGATCTGTTTTCTGTACTGTAGTTTCGTCCATTAATCATTTTGTCTAACTCTGTCCTACTAGTAGCTTCAGAAGCCCACTAACTTCAAGGGGAGAGATGAGAATCAAGATCAGCCTAAAGCTGATTCCTATGAGGTGGAATTCAGGCATGCCTCCACTCTCCAACCTTTTTACCAATTCTGATACCAGCTGTCTTCCCCACAGCACTCTCTACTTTTATGCTGGGCTCGTTAATTTGTTGCAATGGCCACACAAAATTCACAGACCATACTCACAGTTGTGTGGTTTATTAGGGAAGTAACAGACTACATTTCAGGATCAGGATCAAAATGGAAGTAACAGATATAGGATACAGTTCATCAGTCAGGATAGATTCCAGCCAGGACAGCTGTCACCCATACCTGCAGGCAGGCTACTCTTCTCAGCCGGGCTAACCTCCTCTTGGCCTGTGCCCTGCCTGGGCAAGTGTTACAGCTCTTTAGTTCCACCAGCAGGTGCCCAGAGGTACCCCACTCTGCCAGCAGGCCTCCTGCCCAAAGGCGCACAACTCTCTCTTGCTCTGTGGGCCAAAAAGCCCACCACAGCTGACTAGCACTAGCCTCTTGATTCCTGCTGTCTCGTGCCACAGCCACTCGTGCAGCTGCCGCACTGCCATCTCTCCCCATTACAGTGTTACATCACTCACTCTTCTAGGCCTAGTAGGTTCTCAGGGCAAGGGCCCTAAGTCCAAAGGATGCGCTTCACTCTAGAATCTTCTTCTTGATGGTAGTGAGGTCCCACTCCACCCTCTGTGGGATTAGCCCTTATAAGCCTAGCAGAATGGCAAAAATGACCAAACCCCTTGGTAGGTGTCTTAGTATTAGGGCTGCTATAACGGAAATGCCAAAAGTGGATGACTTTAACAGACAGAAGTTTATTCTCTCACAGTTTAGGATGCTTGAAGTCCAAATTCAGGGCACCAGCTCCAAGGGAAGGCTTTCTCTCTCTGTCAGCTCTGGGGCAAGGTCCTTGTCATCAATCTTCCCCTGGCCTAGGAGCTTCTTAGCACAGGGACCCACAGGTCCAAAGGACATGCTCTGCTCCTGGCTCTCCTTGCTTGGTGGTAATGAGGTCCATCTCCCCTCTGCTCACGTCTCTCTTTTATATCTCAATAGAGATTGACCCAAGATGCAACCTAATCCTGTAGATTGTGTTCTGTCTCATTAACATAACTGCCTCTAATCCTGCCTCATTAACATCATAGAGGTTAGGATTTACAACACATAGGTAATTACATCAGATTACAAAATGGAGGACAACCACACAAAACTGAAAATCATGGCCTAGCCAATTTGACACAGATTTTTGGGAGGACACAATTAATCCATAACAGTAGGCCACAGTCATTTAATTTGCATAGTAGTTGGCCCATCCGCACAAGAGTTTTACGTACATTATTTGCATAGCAAACTGTCCAATCCCTGCAAGGGTTTTACACACCTTATTTGCATAGTAAACTGTCTAGTCCCTGCAAGGTACATAAAATAGACCAATCACAGGGCACGCTGTGGCCTAACCAATTATTTTTGGCAATACTACAAACCCAGGCCCAAAAAGAAACTCATTGCACTGCACCATGCTGTAGTGTATGTATATTATAAATTCAAATATGTTACATGTTTATATTTCTTATCTTTTGCTGCTTCTCCAAGAATTTCCTAGCTTTTCTTGGCCCTTTGTATTTCTATGTAGATTTTAGAATCAGCTTGTCAACTTATGAAACCTGTTGGAATATTGAGCCCATCAATTCTAACTCAATCTAGGAAGAATTCACGTCTTAACATCACTGAGTCGTCTAGTCTTTGAATCTGTAAATCTACAGTCCCCACTTATTTAGCATTCTTAATGTCTGTCAGTAAAGTCACATAGTTTCTCCATAGAGGTCTTGTACAACTTTTATTAAATTTATTCCTAGATACTTCATATTTTTATACCGTTTTTTTAATTTCACTTTTTGTTAGCCAACAATTTATCTTTGATTCTTTTCGGTTTTTTATATTGGCAGTCATCATCTTTAAATAATGAGATTATTTCTTCCTTTTTAATCCTTAAGACTTTCAATTCTTTTTCTTGCCTTACTACACTAAGACCTCCAGACAATGTTAAATGGAAGTGATTATAATGGACATCCTTTTATTCCTAATCTCAAAGGGATAATTTTCAACATTTTACCATTAAATATGGTTTTGACCTTCAGCTTTTGATACCCTTTGCTAAATTAAGGATATTTCCTTCTATTCCTTATTTGCTAAGAGTATTTATGATTATTGGGTATTGAATTCAAATACTTTTTTGTATCTGTTGAAATGATCATATACCTTTTCTCCTTTAATCTATAATTGTGATGAAGCATGTTAATTGGTTTCTCTTTTTACCAATCTTGCATTCCAAAAATAAAACCAACTTGGGCGTAATCTATTATCTTTTTTATACATTGCTTAATTCCTTTTGCCATTATTTTGTTTAGGAATTTTGTGGTTGTGTTTATGAGTGAAAGTAACCTATGATTTTTTTTTTCTATAACTGTTCTTTCACATTTTGATATTAGGGTTATGCTTGCATCATAAAAATGAGTTGAGAAGTACTTTGCTTTTCTATTCCGTGGAAGAATTTTTGTTTGAATGTTTGGAATAAATGACTGGTAAAATTTTTTTTTTCTTTTTAAAGCCATTGGGTCTGCTGAGAAATTTTTGATCTCTGATTTTCTTTATTTCATGGTTATAGGACTCAGGTGTCTCTTATTGAATCAGTATTGGTAAGTTATGTTTTTCTAGGAATTTATTTCATGTAAATTTTCAAACATATTTTGTAGAAAATTATTCATAATATCCTTTTTTTAATGCTTGCAGTATCTTTATTTAGGTTCTTTTTTGTTGTTCCTGAGATTGGTTGTTTATGCCTAACTTCTTTTTTTTTTTGAATATCTATCAGTTTCACCAGAGATTTGTTGAATTTACTACTCTTAAAAAAAGAAAGAAGAACAGGCTTTGTTTAATCCATTCTGTTATAAATTTTATTAATTTCTCCTCTTAACCGTATTTCCTTTTTCAAACTTCTTTGGATTTATTTTACTGTCCTTATTCTAAATTCTTGAAATGGGTGTTTAAATCATTAGTTTTCAGTCTTTTTGTTTTCTCATATATGCGTTTGGGGCATAAATTTGTTGTAGATGCATTCCATTAGTTTTGCTGTGAAGCATTTTTATTATCATTCTGTCTAATACATTTTCTGATTTTCGTTATGCTTTCGTATCATGGGTTATTTAGAAGTGCTTAATTCCCAAATATATGGACTGTATTAGTTTTCTGTTGTTGCTGTAACAAATTACCACAAACTTAGTGGCTTAAAACAACACAAATTTATTATCTTATAGTTTTGGAGGTCAGAAGCCCTAAGATCAAGGTGTTGGTAAGGCTGTGTTCCTTCTGGAAGCTGTAGAGGAGAATCTGTTTGCTTATCTTTTCCAGTTGCTAGAGGCTCTCTGCATTTCTTCCTCTATGTTCAAATTAATCTCTCTTTCTCTCTTACACACACACATACACCTCTGTTTCTATCATCTCATTTCTTCTCTGACTCTAACCTTCCTACCCCTCCCTCTTATAAAGATCCTTGTAATTACTTTGGGCCCACCTGAATAATCCAAGACAGTCTTCACAGCTCAAAATCCTTCACTTAATCCCATCTACAAAATACCTTTTGCCATAGGAGGTAACATGTTCACAGGTTCTGGGGATCATGTGAACATCTTTGAAGGATCATTATTCTGTCTACCACATGGAGTTTTCAAGGTTTTTTTGTTTCCCTTTTTTTTTTTTTTTTGGTTATTGTTAATTTCTAGCTAATTGCATTGTGATCAATGCTTTTGATATTTCAATTTTTGGAAATTTGTAGAGTTTTGCTTTATGGCTCAGAATATTGTCAAATATTTTGAACGTTCTATGTGTTCTTGAAAAACAAGTGTTCTTCAGTTGCATGAAGTGTTCTATGAATCTCCATTAGTTCCCATTTGCTGATTGTATTGTTGAAATTTTCTATATCCTTTTTGTTTGCTTGTTTTATCAGTTACTTAGGAAGGTGGTTAAAATGTCACACTTTGTGGATTTGGCATTGTAGTTCTGTTTTTGCTTTAATATGTTTTTTCTTTTTGTTTTTTTTACTTTGACATAATTTCAGACTTATGGAAAAGTTGCTAAAATAGTACAAAAAAAATTCCTATATAGGCTTTACCCTCATACCCCAAATGTTAACATTTGCCTTATCCTTTGCTTTCTCTCTCTTTTCCTGTTTGTGTATGTATGTACATATACGTGTGTGTATGTGTGTTGTCATTTTTTCCTGAGGGAAAGTTGCAGATATGATGCCCCTTTATCCTAAATACTTCAGTGTCCATTTTCTTATAACAAGTCCATCACCACAGTACAATGACCAAAATCAGGAAAATAATACGAATGCAATACTGTTATCTAATTTAAAGACCAGACCCCTGCTGCCACAGTGGTTAAGAACTCACCTGCTAACCAAAAGGTCAGCAGTTCAAATCCACCAGCTGCTGCTCCTTGGAAACCCTATGGGGCAGTTCTACTCTGTCCTGTAAGGTCGCTATGAGTCTGAACCAACTCAAAGGCACCTAACAACAGCAACAATTTAAAGACCTTATTCAGATTTTGCTAAGTGTTGCAATAATGTCCTTTATTTAAAAAAAAAAAAAAATTCTGGATCATGCGTTGGATTCAGTTGTCACATATCTTTAGTTCTTTAATCTGGAGCAGTTCCTCAGTCTTTCTTTGGCTTTCATGACCATGACATTTTTTAAGAATATAGACCAGCTGTTTTATAGGCTGTCCCTCAGTTTGGATTTGTCTAATGTGTTTTCATGATTAGATTCAAGGTAAACATTTTTGGAGCTTTATATATCTTAAGATAATGTTATTAATAAAAAAAAAATTAATTACATAAAAATACAAAATTATTGTATTTTTCTGGGTGAAACCTTTTGTTATTGTAGAGTAACCCTCTTTGTCTCATGTAATGCTGTTTGTTGCCTTAAAGAATGTTTTGTCTCATATTAATATAACTTCAGCAGCTTTCTTTTAGTTAGAATTTGCCCAGCATACCTTTATACTTTTTCATCCTTTTGACTTCAGCCTTTCTATATCCTTGTTTTAGATGTTCGTCTTGTAAACAGCATATACTTGGATGTTTTTTTTTAATTCACTTGAAAATATTGGTCTTAGCAGAACATTTAGTCCATTTACATCCAGTATAATTACTGAACTATTTGGGTTTGGAAACACTGGTGGCACAGCTATTAAGAACTACCACTGCTAACCAAAAGGCCGGCAGTTTGAATCCATGAGGCGCTCCTTGGAAACCCTATGGGGCAGTTCTACTATGTCCTATAGGGTCACTATGAGTCGAAATCAACTGAATGGCAATGGTTTTTTTTGAGGGGGGGATGGGGGTTGAAATCTACCACCTTAAAAAAAAAATTATTTAGTACTTTTTACATGTTCCCTCTGTCCTATATCATATGTTGATTTCATTCCATTAAAATATTTTATGATTTCTTTTGTGATAGCTTATCTGACTCTTATTTGTCCAATATACAAATAGTTGAGGATTTTCTAGTATCTTTTTACTGATTTCAGCTTAACACTACCATGATCGGAGAATATACTTTGAGTGATTTCCGTGCTTTTACCCAGCATATGGTAAATTTTAGTAAATGTGCTATGTACATATGAAAAAGGGACGTAATTTGTCATTGTTGGTTGCATTGTGCTAATATCTAAGTCAGTCAAATTTGTTAAATGTGTTCAGATTTATCCTTTTAAGTTTTTGTAGGCATGTTTCATTAGTTTTCATACAGGGTGTGTTAATTCCTCCACTATGGTTGTGAATTCCTCCTTTTCTTCTTTTAGTTCAGTCACTTTATATTTTGAAACTAAATTACTGAGTATACTTAGATTTAGAATTGCTACATCTTCATATGGGTTGACTCTACATCATTATGAAATGTCTCTATTCAAGGCAATAAGCATTAAACCAAACCTGTTGCCATGGAGTTGGCACTGACTCAAAACAACCCAGTAGGCCAGAGTAGAATTACCCCATAGAGTTTCCAAGGCTCTAAAATATTTACTGAAGCAGATTGCCACATCTTTCTCCCATAGAATGACTGATGGATTTGAACTGCTGACCTTTTCAGTCAACAGATAAGCACTTAACCATTGCACCACTATGGCTCCTGCAATAAGAATTGCTAAACATAAAATCTCTATCACAAGTATATCTACACTGTATGTTAGTATAGCTACACCAGCTTTTTTTTTGGGGGGGAGGGCATGGGAGGATAATACCTTCTTCCACTATTTCACTCTCAACATTCCTATTTTCATGTAAGGTGTGTTGTTTATAAGCAGCATATAGTTAGTGGATGGGTTTCCCAAATGTCCCTTACACAGGGATAAATTACCCAGTAAGCAAGGTAAGCACATGTTTAGGGCATCAACAAAACAGGGGTACCAGTCGTCCAAAGCAAAGACCTATAGATGCCAAGCAGACAGGACACAAGGAAAAGTAAGTGCCTCAGTGGAAGGGAACTGGCAGGGCACTAAATGAAATTGATACCAGCTCCAGTGCATGAGAATGTGCCAGCTGGGAATAAAGTTCATGCAGGGTCATGAGGGTGCCCATGCTCAAGGTTGTTTAAGCTATGAGGCCCCTACTACTTCAACATCACTTCAACGCTTTTGCATTCAATTGCTATTATAGTTGCATTTAAAAATAAGCTACATAATGGGTAGGTAAGACACACATGCGTACATGTATATATATAGCTCACATATCATGTTTGAATATGTGAGTAAGCAGAGGAGGGGACACCACAGGCTATCAGTGTTTAGGACTCTCACATGCTTTAATCCGGCCCTGCCCTTACACTCTTTTTTGTTGCTTTCCATTTTTTATCTCTGCTTTAGTTTGGATCTTTTCCATTGAGTTTGTCTTCCAATTTACTAACTTTTCCTACTGTGTTTCATCTCCTGTTAAGTCCATCTACTGAGTTCTTCATTTCATTTGCAGTGTTTTGTTTGTTTTTTTTTTTAATTTTAGAATGCCCATTCTTTTTTTTTTTTTTTTTTTATAATTTTCAGTTCTCTGGTGAACTTCAACATCTTCATCTATTTTTTTCCCTGCATTCTTGAACATGTTAATCATAGTTAAAGTCCTTATTGGCTAACTCCGATATTTGGATTACTTGAGAATCTGTTCCTATTTGTTTTTTTTCCCCTAAACTTTGAGCATGTGATCCTGGCTTTTGGCATGCTTGGTAATTTTGATTGAATGTTGAATGTTACTTATGAAAAATTGTGGAGGCTCCAGATAACGTTATCGTTCTCTAGAGAAGAGAGGTCACTCTTTTTTCTCTAGACAGGTAAGAGTGGGGACTGATCACCTTAATCCAGTGAGGGACTGAACTGTGCCAAGGCTTGGTTGTGGTTTTGAAAGGGCTTGATCTACTTCTGGCTCACCTTACTACTGGAGTATAGGCTTTCTAGGTCTTCCAGTACAAGTCTGTTATGTTCACCGTCACCCTACAGATATAGCCTTTTGGGTTCCCAGCATAATGAGGAGAGAATCTCATATGAGACTTCCCACTTTGGGCAGGACCTGGATTTTGACTCCTGTCCACTCTCACCCCATCAGTCCATTAAACTGGTATCAGAACAGCGTTCCAGTGTTTTGCTTACCTCTCTGGAGCAGTTCACCACTATTGTGTCAGCTCTTCCATGCTTTCAAGGTGATTTTTTAAACATTTTACCAGCATTTTTAGATGTTTTCCAATTTATTCAAAATTGTATTGTATTTCTATTTCTTACATTTAGATGTTTAATGTACCTGGAATTTATTTTTGTGAATAGCATAAAGTTAGGATCTATTTTCCTTTGGAGAACTACTTGTTGCAACACGATTGATTCAATCATGAGTCATGAAAACTGTGATGAGCCTGTTTTTGTTAATAAAATTTTACTGGAACACAGCCATGCTCCTTCGATTACAAGTTGTCTATGGCTGCTTTCATGCTATACTGGCAGAGTTGAGTGGTTGTGACAGAAACTATATGGCCTGCAAGGCCTACAATATTTACGATCTGGCCATTTAAGAAAAAGTTTACCACCAGCTTAGACAATTCATTTTTCATTGATCTGAGTTGCCACTTTAGCATACTAAATGTTTCATATTTATTTCTGGAATGTATTCTATTTCTTATTCACTTAATGTGTTCTTTCAGTATCACTCTAATTATTGTAACTTTATATTATTCTGTTTTAATGACCTTTATGATACAATTTTAGTCGGGTTTGTTGTTGTTAGGTGCTGTTGAGTAAGTTCCAACTCATAATGACCCTATGTACAACAGAACCAAACACGCCCAATCCTGTGTCATCCTCAGAATCGTTGCTGTTTTTGAGCCCGTTGTTGCAGCCACTGTGTCAATCCATCTCATTGGAGGTGTTCCTCTTTTTCGCTCACCCTCTAATTTCCAACCATGATGTCCTTCTCCAGGGACAGTTCCTGCTGATAACATGTCCAAAGTATGTGAGACGGTGTCTCGCCATCCTTGCTTCTGAGGAGCGCTCTGGCGTACATCCTCCAAGATAGATTTGTTCATTCTTTTGGCAGTCCATGGTGTATTCAGTATTCTTCGGCAACACCATAATTTGAATATCAATTCTTCTTCGGTCTTTCTTATTCATTGCCCAGCTTTCACAGGTATATGAAATGATCCAAAAATACCATGGTTTGGGTCAGGCACACCTTAGTCCTCAAAGTGACATCTTTGCTTTTTAACACTTTAAAGGGATCTTTTGCAGCAGATATGTCCAATACAATATGTTGTTTGATTTCTTGACTGCTTCTTCCATGAACATTGATTGTGGATCCAAGTAAAATGAAATCCTTGAGAACTTCAACATTTTCTCCATTTATCGTGATGTTGCTTATTGGTCCAGTTGTGAGGATTTTTGTTTTCTTTATGTTGAGGTGTAGTCTGTACTGGAGGCTCTTTAAACCATGCAATATTCCCTTGTTCTTTTTACTGAGGTATAATTTACATATAGTGAAATTCACCCATTATGTGTATACCTGTCCCCAGCCAGTCGATTCTGACTCAAGGTAACCTTATAGGACAGAGTAGAACTGCCCCATAGGGTTTCCTAGGCTGTAATCTTTACGGAAGCAGAACACCTGATGTGGAGCAACTGATGAGTTTGTCCTGCTGACCTTTTGGTTAGCAGCCAAGCACTTTAACCACTGTACTACCAGGCCCCCACTTCTTTATGTGTATACTTCTGTGAATTTTGACAAATGCATACAGCATGTAACCAGCAATCAAGATACAGAACATTTTCATCACTTCCAAGAAGTTCCTTCATACCTATTGGTCAATCTCCTAAGCTGCCCAGGCCCTGGCAACCACTCGTCTGTTTTTCTGTTTGTATAGTTTTGATTTTTCCAGAATGCCATACAAGACTCTTAAAGTAAGTAGCCTTTTGAGTATAGATTCTTTCACTTGGCATAATGTATTTAAGATTTACCCTTGTTGCAAGCATCAGTAATTCATTATTGCTAAGTAGTATTCCATTATATGGATATATTACACATTGTTTATGTATTCATTGTTTGATAGGCATATGGGTTGTTCCAATTTTTGGCAATTATGAATAGAGCTGATATAAACATTCATATACAGGATTTTGTCCAGACATGTGTTTTTATTTTTCCTTGGTAAATACCTAGGGTCACATGGTATGGTAAGTGTATGTTTAGCTGTGTAAGAAACTGCTAAACTGCTTTCCAAAGTGGCTGTACCATGTTGCATTCCTACCAGTAATACTTGAGAGCTCCAGGTGCTCTGCATCCTCACCAGCACTTAATGTTGTTAGTTTTGTTTTGTGTTTTAATTTTAGTGGTTCTAATGGGTAACTGGAAACCCTGGTGGTGTAGTGGTTAAGAGCTATGGCTGCTAACCAAAAGAATGGCAGTTCAAATCCACCAGTATCTCCTTGGAAACTCTATGGGGCAGTTCTACTCTGTCCTGTAGGGTCGCTACGAGCCAGAATTGACTTGACCACAGTGGGTTTAGTTTGGTTTTGTTTTAATGGGTAATTCTTTAAAGTTTTAATTTACATTTTCTCAATGGCTTAATGATGTTGAACAACTTTTCTTGTGTTTATTTGCGATTTGTGTATCTTCTTTGGTAAAGTGTCTGTTCAAATCTTTTACCCATTTTAAAAAATTGAAATTTTAATTTTCTTATCATTGAGTTGCAAGAATTTTTTATATGTTCTGGATATTGGTGCTTTATCAGATATGTGTTTTGCAAGTGTTTTTTCCCAGTTTGTGGCTTATCTCGGTTGATTGTCTTTGTCCTTGAAAGATGCCATTTTTCCATTGGTGTTTGGCTAGAGTATGGCAGGTATTGCCAAAAAGGTTTTCTGTTGTTAGGCCACCCTTTCTCAGTCCTTGTCTAGGGTGACTAGGCTTTTTGTGTGACTTTTTTCTCTTTTGTCTGTACCTCTTGGCAGTTCCAGTTTGGAGGCTTCTGCAACACCCATCTGGGATATATAGGAGGCAGTAATAAAGTCTTTTTTTTTTTTTATGCTTGTTGTTATGTCCATGGTTTTTAGTTATTTAAGAGCTAGGACCTGAGAGGAACGGGGCGGCGCTATCTTGATGGAACTGGAAGTCCATATGCTTGTCTTTCATTTATCAATCTTACTGAATTATTAGTTCTAGTAGTTCTTCATTGGTTGTCTTGAATTGTTACATATAGTCAAGTCTGTCACAAAAATGACATTTTCATCTTTCTTATATCTGTACCTTTTATTTATTTTTATCTTATTGCAAGCAAAAATAAATTGGATCGGTTTTCTCTATTTCTGAACTTTAGTGATGAATGTATCTCTTTTTACTTTGCCTATATAAAATGCGAGATTTTTTTACTTTTCTCCTTCCCAGCATCTATGTTTTTGTGATACAATCTGAAGGTTTTAAGTCTCCATTTTTATCTTACTACCCATAATTTTCATTTCTATACCTCCTTACCTCTCTGCCTTCATCTCCTGCTCTCCTTCTTGCTCCATCTGCTCTAGTTACAGTGGCATCTTTGCTTTTCCTTCAGCACACAGGCCTACTCTTGTCTTGGGCCTTTGCATTTGTTATTCCCTGTGCTTGAACTGGTTTCCCCCAGATATGCATGTGGCTCGCTTCCTTCCTCACCATCTGAAAGGTCTTTACTCAAATATCACCTTCTCAGTAAGACCTTCCCTGACCAATCCCCTAAAGTTGTAATCCATTTCCCTCTAGGCCCCCCTATTCTCTTCCTTACTTTATTTTGTCTTCATAACACCTGTGGGCCATCTAACATACTATTTTATCTATTAACTGGCTTATCGTCTATTTCTCTTTATTATAATTGCAGATACCATGAAGGCAGGAATCTTTCTCTGTTTTGTTCACTGTTTTATTTCCAGTACCCAGAACAGAGCCTGGTGCATGTAATATTTAATACGTATTTATTTAAATAATGAACCTTTGTGTATTCAATATTTCCCTTCCACAACTTGGGGCTGTTAGGCCAAAGGGATGATTTTTTTTTTTAATTCTTTCTTTTGCCTTAAAACTTCTTTTTTTGCTTGCTTGTTTGCTTTAGCTTATATTTTATTTATTTGTACCAGGTAACACTTTTCATATGGTTTAAAATTGAAAAGATACAAAAGTGTTTGCATTGGAACATATCTGTCCTAATGCCAGACTCAACCACTGAATTCCTCTGCTCAGAAGCAACTAGCTTTGTCAGTTTTTTTACTTTTTTTAGAGATATTCTCATACGGCTTTCTAAAAAGTTGATACCAAGTTATACTGTAGGACAAAATATTTTACAATTGTGTCTACCCAGAACAGTTCCTGTTCCCCTTTCTGTGTACTGTTCAACCCTCCTCACTAGTCAGCGTCAACCATTTTAAGTGACTATTACTATCATACTCCTGCTGAGGCAGTGATGTAGTGAAATGTTACTTGGCCAGTCCCCTTGAAGTTCAAAATCTAGGTGGGTTGGAAAAGTATCCACACATAAAATAACAAAGTATTTAAAAAGAAGGTCAAGATGATGCATATAAAATGTCATATTGTTTTGGGGTGCCCTCGAGTCAATTTCAACCCCATGTGACAGAGTAAAACAGCCTGTCTTAGTCATCTAGTGCTGTTATGGCACAAATATCACAGGTGGATGGCTTTAACAAAGAGAAGTTTATTCTGTCACAGTCTAGTAGACTAGAAGTCCAAATTCAGGGCACCAGCTCCAGGCGAAGGCTTTCTATCAGTGTCGGCTCTTGGGGAAGGTCCTTGTCATCAATCATCCCCTGGTCGAGGAGCTTCTCAGTGCAGGGATCCCAGGTCCAAAGCACACTATGCTCCTGGTGCTTCTTTCTTAGTGGTAATAAGGTCCCCAAGTCTCTCTGCTCACTTCTGTCTTTTATATCTCAAAAGAAATTGCCTTAAGACACAATCCAATCTTGTTAGATTGAATCCTGCCTCATTAACATAACTGCCACTAATTCCATCTCATCAGCATCATAAAGATAGGATTTATTACAACACATAGGAAAATCACATCAGATGACAAAATGGTGGACAGTCACACAATACTGGGAATCATGGCCTAGCCAAATTGATACACATATTTTTGGGGGATACAATTCAATCCATGACACTGCCCCAAGGGTTTTTTTTTTTTTTTTTTAATTATACTCACTCTCTCTTTTGATTAATTAATTTCCACAGTGTTTGTTATCTATACCTCATTTAACTATTAATTATTCAATGTTTTATGACATTTTATAGTATTGTGGAAGTTAGTTAATCAAAGGAGAGAGTGAATAATTTTATCAGGGAAAATTTCATGGAAAGGGAAGAATACATTGACTTTGGATAGTCTGGGAGGGAGTATAGGAGGAGAAGACTTTATTAGACTCTTTGTGTACACCAAGCTTATGTTTCATCAGTAAGATCCTACTAGGAACATATTTTTATGCCATGAGATTTACAGAGATGTATAAAAAAGCCCTTGTAGAGGAGAGAATATATATATTTATAACAAAGTAAGAGGAAATGCTATTAAAAAAAAAAAAAACACTGCCATCAAGTCAATTCTGACTCATAGTAACCCTGTAGGACAGAGGAGAACTGCCCCATAGGGTTCCCAAGCCTGTAAATCTTTATGGGAACAGACTGCCACATCTTTCTCCCAAGGAGCTGCTGGTGGGTTTGAACCACTGACCTTTTGGTTAGCAGCTGAGTGCTTAACCACTCTGCCACCAGGGTGCTATAAAGAAGTATCAGATTTTATAGTGATCCAGAGAGAGATCATAGGCAGTCAGGAAAATCAAGAGCATTTCTATAGGGAAAGTAGTGTTTAAGATGGAGCGTGAAAAATAAATAGGATTTTTAATAGGCACAGAAGGATAACACAGTGGGAGACTCCAGTACAAGCAAACTACAGCCCGCAGACCGACTGCCTGCTTTGTAAATAAAGCTTTATTAGCACACAGCCATGCCTATTCGTTTATGTGCTGTTTATCTGTAGCTGCATTTGTGCTATATTGGCAGAGTTTACAAGTTGTCACAGACTATATGGCCTGCAAATCCTAAAATATTTACTAATTAGCCTTTTACAGAAAGTTTGCTGATCTCTGCAAGTAGATAGGATATAGGTGGGAAAGCATTATTGGTAACTATGGAAGAAAAGAAAATAAGTTATTTTTTGTAGCTGGTGGGATCAGAAGTAGAAGGGGTGGGTGGTTAAAGAGGAGATTAACCTTGAAGGAACAGGGTAGGGAGGACATTATCATTAGAGAGGAGAAAGAGGGGCCATTCCAGGCTGGGACAATAACTCAATAAGGCATAGAAGTGGCTTGTCCTTGACCATATTTTTCTAATCTATCTTTTGCTAGCCAAGAAGGATCAGGAAGGTGGAGAAGAAAAGAAATCTGTGCAGAAGAAAAAAATAAAAGAGTTGAAGGTGTTGGATTCAAAGACGGCCCAGAATCTCTGTGAGTAACTATGATCCCAACTGTTTGAAATGTGAAGAAGTCTTCTAAGAATTTAATTCTGGCAGAATAATTATAGCATTTGAATGATAGTTGAAACCATGGGTTTGCCTTGAAGGACTCTAACATTTAAGGGGCAAGTAGACAAGGGGGAGACCTCAAAGGAGGTCCCAGCCTGAGAAAATAGCATCACATGGTCCTAAGAAGAGGGAGTACTCAACAGTGTCAAATGAAGACAAAGGTCAGGTAAAATCAGGGCAGGACAAGTATATTTCGGATCTGGCATTAGGAGAGTCAAGAGCCTAAGCAAGAATAATTTCAGTATATATAATGGTTAAAAACAAAGGCTCTGGAAGATTAGACTTAAGAAAATGATGGAGAAAACATTAACAAAGGTGATTAAACATAAAGGAGTGTTATGTCTGTAGTTGTAACTTTATGGGTAACACAAAACTGAGGATATATTTTTTCAGTATTAACTGTCATCTGATTCAGTAAAGAAGTTGCTCATGTCATTGACGAAGAAGTGAAGTTCTGGCATATGTTTTTGTTCTTTCCCTTTGTTTTACTCATTAATGTTAAGGAAAATACCAACTAACATTGATGCCAGAACTACATTCATTTGTCAGTTGCAAACATAGTTGACTGTGGATGTAAGAGTTCAGCAAAAATCAATGAAAGCATTCTCTAAGACTCAATCGCCTATGTGAACTTTACAATAAAGAGTACTGTATATTTTATTATTTGTAAATTGCTACCCATCCTTTATATCATTAAAATTTCTAATAAACTTGTGTACATTTTTTTAATGCTATGAATCAATTCCATATTTAAATTCTGCCTCTGACACTTACTAGCAGTGGGACCTTAGACTGGTAGCTTACTTCTTTAAGTATTGGCTTCCTTTTCTGTAAAATAGGGCTAACAGTATCAACTTATAGGGGCAGTATGAATAAGGTTAAGTGAGATTATATATGTAGATTGCTTATTACGTTTAAGGCACGTCTTATATAAGGTATACACTCAATAAATGGTTGCTGTTTATTCATCGAAGACTCTAGGTGGTGCAAACAGCATGCTTACTGCTAATCGAAAGGTTGTAGGTTCAAGTCCACCCAAAGGCATCTCGGAAGAAAGGCCTGGTGATCTACTTCTGAAAAATCAGCCATTGAAAACCCTATGGTTCTGACACATGGGGTTGCCCTGAGTTGGAGTCGACTTAATGGCAATTGGTTTGATTTGGGTTTTTTGTTTATTTGTTTGTTCGTTGTGGGGAAAGAAGCCACATTAGTTTGGGTTAAAGAATAAATGAGAGCTGTGGAAGTAAGAGAGAAGAGACTGTTGTATTTTTTAAATGCTGCAAAGTAAAGGAGAGAATATAGTAATTAGAGAGGGACATTGGGTCAGGAGGGGATTTTTTTTGTAAGATAGGAGAAATCTGATTATGCATAAATGCTGAAAGACAAGGTTTAATAATAGGGTCACCTCTTCTGTTGAAGGAAACCCTGGTGGTGTAGTGGTTAAGAGCTACAGCTGCTAACCAAAAGGTCAGCAGTTCGAATCTACCAGACGCTCCTTGGAAACTCTATGGGGCAGTTCTACTCTGTCCTATAGGGTTGCTATGAGTTGGAATCTACTTGACAGCAGTGGGTTTTTTTGTTTGTTTTTATTCTGTTGAAACAAGAGGAAAGGCTGAGTATGTGGATATAGTTTCTGATAAACTTATAGAAGTCTTGGCACAGTTGTCTTCTAGATGATTCCAAAATAGTCCTTACCCAAGTCTTTTCTAGCCTGGCTCCTATTGAGGCTCCCCAATGCTGATAAGTTGCAGATGGAGTAAGAGAAAGCTGAACAAGTAGCTTGACCGGTGGCTTCAGTTTTTCTCAGGGGAGAAGAATGAGGCCTCAGAACAAATGGGGAAGTGGTGGAACAGCTAGGAGAATGGAGATATTTTGGAGGAGCTGCTGAGAGGGGATGGAGAGAGTGGACTGGGAACACACAGATGGATTGCTAGGCAGTGCTGAGGTCCCCGGTCTCATTGGTACCACTACCAATTCATAGACTCTGATCTGCAGAGTTTTCACTGGCAGTGCTCAGTAGCCCAGGTATAAGAGTAGAGAAATGAGTTGACTGGATTAACCGGAGGCTGGAAGAAGGAAACAAGAGAATTGGGAATAACAGTAGAGAATGAGTGAAATGACAGACGGTGGAGTCTGTGTTAAATAAAGAAGGCAGGATGGAACTGATACATTCAGAGAAAATAGAATAATCAGGAGATTGAGAGACTCCTGATAAGGCTGAAGAGTCAATTTAGAGATCAGAAAGTGAGAGAGCTTTCAAGTGGCATAACGTAGTTTATAAAGAAAATGTTCTACATTCTACTTCGGTGAGTAGCATCTGGGGTCTTAAAAGCCTGTGAGTGGCCATCTAAGATGCTCCACTGGTCTCACCCCTTCGGGAGCAAGGCAGAACGAAGAGAACTAAAGATACAAGGGGAAGATTAGTCCAAAGGACTAATGGACCACATCTACCATGGCTACCACCACTGACTGCTCTGACAGGAATCACAACAGAGGGTTCTAGACAGAGCTGGAGAAAAATGTACAAAAAAATTCTAACTCACAAAAAAAGACCAGACTTACTGGCCTGACAGAGACTGAGAAACCCTGAGAGTATGGCACCCGGACACCCTTTTAGCTCAATAATGAAGTCACTCCCAAGGTTCACCCTTCAGCCAAAGATTAAACAGGCCTATAAAACAAAACGAGACCAAAGGGACACACCAGCCCAGGGGCAAGGACTAGAAAGTAAGAGGGGACAGGAAAGCTGGTAATAGGGAAACCTAGGTCAAGAAGGGAGAGTGTTGACATGTTGTGGGGTTGTTAACCAATGTCATAAAGCAGTATGTGTATACTGTTTAGTGAGAAGCTAGTTTGCTCTGTAAACCTTCATCTAAAGTACAATTAAAAAAAAAAAGTGAGAGAGCTGAAAGTGTCTGTTAGGTTAGGAAATGGGATATGTCGTTTTAAGAATCCCAGCAGTTCAAGGCCAATGGCAGCTTTGAGGATGGAGTCATGAAAGTGGGAAACTAAAACAGAGTGGGGGGAAGTCCTTGATGTATATAGACAGAGAGGATCAAAGACTTCCTTTATGCGCAAAAGCACGGAATTATGGTGTTTTTAGAGTGTAGTGCATGGAGCGGTGTTGCTGATGTGTGACATAAATGTAGGGATTAATGAGTGAAAAAGTTGAGAGGTGGGACCCTGAAATACAGGACTCGGGAACTTGAGTTTTAATTACGTAGGCAGTAAGGAGCTATCTGAGGTTTCTGAGACTGACATTAAGAGAGCCCTCTTAGGAAGATTATCCAGCACAGGTTTATAGAATCAGTCGAGAGGGGAAGAGTCTAAGAAGAACCTGTCTTCATGTCTCATTTCCCGGCAGCAATCTTTTTGGGTTCCTTCCGAATGCCCTATCAAGAGATTAAGACGGTCATCCTGGAGGTGAATGAGGCTGTTCTGACTGAGTCTATGATCCAGGTAAGGAGCAAGGTCCTCTGCTGGAACTGGCTCTTCCGCGTGGCTGTACACTAGCCTCGTGTCCTCTCTGCCTAGCACTGTCGGCTTAGGGAATACTAGCTTTGGAGAAGCTTCCACCTCTCCTGATGGTTGGTTATTTCTGGTATATTTTGAAAAGTCCTGCCATCTCACTAATGTCTCTAATCCTCACCCCTCCAACACATGTTTCCTTCTTAACGGTCCTTGGGCAGAGTATGGGACTGACAGAAGAGCAAAGAGTCAAGTTAAGGCTCAAGTTTTCAGCTCATCCCCCTCAAACTGAGAACAGTCCCTCCTGTCTTTCAGAACCTCATTAAGCAGATGCCAGAGCCAGAGCAGTTAAAAATGCTTTCTGAACTGAAGGATGAATATGATGATCTGGCTGAGTCAGAGCAGTTTGGCGTGGTGGTGAGTGAGGCCTGTGGCCATAGGCTCTTCTCTGTCCCCACCCCCTGGACAGCAGCCTGGACACTTGCTATTTGCCTCTTGTCTAATTTGAACCTACCTTTTTCTTTCCTCCCTACTCTGGAACTCTGATCCTCCAAAGGAAGCTGAAACCTGTATATTTTTCTTATTTTTCTCTTTCTTGGCTGTAATGGAACTGGTTTTTCCTACCAGATGGGCACTGTGCCCCGGCTGCGGCCTCGACTGAATGCCATCCTCTTCAAGCTACAATTCAGTGAGCAAGTAGAAAATATCAAGCCAGAGATAGTTTCTGTGACTGCTGCATGTGAGGAGTTACGAAAAAGCGAGAGCTTCTCTAGCCTCCTGGAGATTACCTTGCTTGTTGGAAACTATATGAATGCTGGCTCTAGGAATGCCGGCGCCTTTGGCTTCAATATCAGCTTCCTCTGTAAGGTGAGCCAGGGGGCTAGAGCAGGACAGCAGAGTGGAAAACTGCTGTTGGCCTAAGGTGATCTTGGCATGTCAGGACTAACAATTTTTTCCCTGACCCTAAGCTTCGAGACACCAAGTCCACAGATCAGAAGATGACGTTGTTGCACTTCTTGGCTGAATTGTGTGAGAATGACTATCCTGATGTCCTCAAGTTTCCAGATGAACTTGCCCACGTGGAGAAGGCCAGCCGAGGTAGGGCAGGTTGGGGTGAAGCTAGAAGATGGTTCCAGGCTCCTAAAGTCTCTTCATGAGAAGGGAGATAAGACACAATCAGGTTTTAGATCATTTTTAGTTCAGACTATTTTAAGTGGGAATGGGAGAGGGTTTAGGCATGGTGTCTGAGCTACAAAGAAGTATAAGGCAGAAGAGCAGTCTCTACGTGTAGAAATAGGAAACACTGATATCTCCAATACCAAAAACCAGGTGGAAGAAAGGCAGGTGTTTTTAGTCTAGGTCAACACTCATTGTTTTTCTTATTCAGAAAAATAGATTGGCCCAACAAAAATCACACTTACTATCCTGGAACTAAGGCCAAAAAAAAAAGGAAAAAGGCTCTGCCCTGCCTTTATATTTCTGTATATATCTCCTTCTTCCCAAACCCTGTTCTCTAAAATAAATGAGACCAAGATCACAGGGGACTTCATATTCTTATTAGAGTCAATGAAGCCTCTCTTCTGTTCTTAGTACTGTATACCTTGTAGAGACTGGAGGGTCAACCATCAAGTAATTTATAGTTTCACTGGAAAGATGAAAACTTAGATATGTGAATGGCTAGAGGAGAGCGCATAAGAGAGCTAAATCAAGTACCAGAATGTGTGTGCAGACCCAGCTGTGACCTGAAGGGTGGAAGCTAAGGGGTATTGAGGCTGGGATTAGTAAACTCTTGCCGTCTGCTTTTGTGTTTTCTTTAGTTTCTGCTGAGAACTTACAAAAGAACCTAGATCAAATGAGGAAACAAATTTCCGATGTGGAACGTGATGTTCAGAATTTCCCAGCTGCCACAGATGAGAAGGACAAGTTTGTTGAAAAAATGACTATATCCTTTCTTAAAATGAGGGAACTGCACCCTAGAGGGAAAAGAAAACTTCTTCCCATGGTGGTGGGGGCGGGGGTAGGGGGAGAGGTGGTGAGCAGGGTAGACCTAATGCTATATAATTTTTCCCTCTTAAGAGTTTTTTTTCTTCTTCATTAAACACATAGTTCTTGAAACCATTCTCATTGTTGGAGCGTGGAAAGCAAACCATGCAGATAAAATACGGCTCCCTTGGTCCCCCTACCCTGTGCCATGTCTCCACTGCACACATACATGTACTCCCCTCGCTTCCCCTTCCCAAAGACTTCTTTCTGATTCGCACTTCATGAATTTATTTGTAACAAAAATTAGGTTGTATTGCTTTTGTCACATATTGTTAGCCATCTCTCAATAGCAGTATATGCAGAACAGCCTCTTTATTAATTACCACCTCCTATTTCATAAGTGTGTCATAGTTGGTGGGTTACCATTTGTCTGTTTTGGATCTTTAGATTTCTCCTGTGCTTTGCTGTTTTGTTTTTTGTTGTTGTTGTTATATATTATAAGCAGTGCTGTGCTGTGTTGAACATCCCTGTGCATGCCAGCATGGATCTGAGGATTTCTCTGGTCTCGGTCCTTGACTCCTTTGCTGCACAGCTTTGTGAAGGATGCACAGGAGCAGTATGAGAAGCTGCGGATGATGCATTCAAACATGGAGACCCTCTATAAGGAGCTGGGCGAGTACTTCCTCTTTGACCCCAAGAAAGTGTCTGTGGAAGAATTCTTCATGGACCTGCACAACTTTAGGAATATGTTCTTGGTGAGCAAGGCTACCTGGTGATGAAATCCTTTGGGGACATTTCTCACTCTCCACTGGGCTCATGTTGGCGAGTGTGGGCATGTGTGAGTGTGAATATTCTATGTGTTCATTTTTCCGTCCACAGCAAGCAGTCAAGGAGAACCAGAAGCGGCGGGAGACAGAGGAAAAGATGCGGCGAGCAAAACTAGCCAAGGAGAAGGCAGAGAAGGAGCGGCTGGAGAAGCAGCAGAAGAGAGAGCAACTCATAGACATGAATGCAGGTAGGAAGTGAAGAAGGGCAGATGGTTGAGTGAGGCAGGAACATTTGGAGGGCTTCTCTGTCTAGAACTTAGAGACCAGGGAGAATAGCTCATGTCTGAGCTCAACTCCTGGCAAATAATTTTTGGCAGCCTTCTACTTCTAATATCCTGATGCTGGACTTTAACCCCAAATCACTTACATGCATACTCTTAATTTTCCATGCCAAAATCTTTTTTTCTCTCATTCACTGGTTTTTGTATTATGTCTCATCTCCCCAGTGAGTTTAGTATTGCTGTAACACATACTCTTTACTTCTTGCCTGTCCAAAGGTTCGTTCCTATGGCCTAGTCTCATACTCTCTGCTAAATCTTCTGTTCTTTTCCCCAAAATGTTTTCCTGGTCCTTCTCTCATCTTTTAATGGTGAATTGCCCTCCCTTTCTGCTTACTTCATTAAGTACTGTGTCTCCAGGACCTTAGCAGAATTGTACATACATATCAGATTGTAAATAGATTGAACTTCTGGAGGGGAGGGGACTGGAGCTGGCCACCGTCTTCTTTGTCCAGCAGAGTCTTTATTTCACTACCAGAAACATGTCTTTGTTGAAACATATGGTCTTAATTACTGGCCCTCTGTTTCCTGTCTCTGCTTCTTTCCTGCTGCTGATTCCCTGCCCCCGTCTCTCTGACTGCTCTCTCTCTGGGCGGCGGAAATACATCATATACTGCTCACGGCACTGAGCTGTTGCCACTCTTCCCTGAGCCTGAGGGGCCATGAGCCTTCTGCAAGTGAAGGGATTTTCAGGGCTGCCAGGTCTGACAAGAATCAGAGCACTCTGTTGAGAACAAAAGGCAAAGGCTGCTTACTCTAGCACCTCTTACTTCCAAGACCTTTTCTTTGGCAGTTTCTGTCATGCTCCCATAGACCAGGATCTTGAGCCCAAAAGAAGCAGCCTACATTTCTTTCTTTTCTGTACTTTTCTGGGAAGCAAGTACCTGCCCTTATTGCAGCCACAGACTTTGTTCTAGTAGTGCTGCTAATGCTCACACCAAGTATCCTTCACCTTCCCCCATACCCCAGGCCTCCAGGGTTTGTCCCCAGGTACTGCCTAGGATGCCATGGGGAAAGGTGAAATCCAGCCGACATGTGGGATGAGGGCTGCACCCAGTCAACAGGGGGCGTACTGGACCTAGCCCTGTCCCCAGTCCCCAGGGCAAGCAAATGAGGTTGGAATGTAGGTCAGGTGCACTGGTGATGTTCAGCCAGCAGGTGGCGCCGGGAGCAGGGAGCCCCCGCCTTAAAGCTGGCAGCCAACCGGCACCTAGGGATTTCAGTTTTAGATTTCGCCATCCAGAGCTGTTGCCATGGAAACTGGGCCAGGCTGGAGCAAGGATTCTACATTAACTCTTTGTATTCCCGCCAGGATGCTCCTCTTCATGTAGAGCTGACTTCAGAAAGATGTAGCTACTGGAGGTAGCACTTAAGTGAAAACGCACTCATTATCAGTGGTCTCTCATCTTTCCTCAGCCCTGCTCTGAAACCTGAACAAGGCCCTCCATGAGAGGTTTATGTAAATTGGAGTGAAATGCTTTAGGATGAAGAGGGAGCGATAGTGCCTTATTAGTTTCATAACCCCACTCTCTTTACTTATCCTGGTCTTGGTGTTGGGTAATTCTGCAGTTCAGTGTGCTAGTCCTAACTGGGGTGGAAATAAGGGGCTACTGCACCCTGCAGGAAAATATTTCAAGGTTTGCAGTGATAGTAGGCTATGAAATCCATTGTTTCAATCATTTCTAAACAGACTCGAGGTTGAGCCCACTTTGTCTGGTCTTAGCTGCCAGTCACTGCGGGTGAGGGGAAACAAGCAATAGCCGTGCATTCTTTGGGGAGCTTGATACTTACTGGGCTGCTCAGGCTGAAGAGTTTACTTTTCCATCTTTGTTCATGACAGAGGGTGATGAGACAGGTGTGATGGACAGCCTCCTAGAAGCCCTGCAGTCAGGCGCAGCATTCCGTCGAAAGAGAGGACCCCGTCAGGGTAAGTAATCACCTGGAGCCCAGGTCGGTGCTAAAGGGGTGAGGCTCCTCTGCTCCTGGTCCTCCTAGTCTTGGGCTAAAGAGCAGGTAATGACACCCTAAGGGTTTAGAAACTTCTACCACAATAGTGTTCTGCATAAGGAGTGGATTGTCTAGTCCTCTCTCTCCCATGTTAGAAAGTATCTACCAACTAGAAGAACTAGGGCTTGAGGGACTTACAATAAATCGGTTACATTTGATTATTCTTGCATTTCTCCCTGTTCTTAAAGCAGAAACCTGGAACAAGGGGCCATGCTGCAGGACACAAGGTGTGGGTGTTTGTTGATGAACAAAAATAAACCTCAGTATAAAACTGTACCCTAGATGTAGGAAGTGCAAAGAAAATATGAGTCCTTACTCTCAAGTTCACAAGCAAGAAAGACATAGAGAACTAATAGTAAGAAGTATAAAATCCTATAGAGAAGGCTAGGCACCATTATCCCCAGATGTCAGAACATGGAGGAGCATCTCAGTTGGAGGATTGTGCTATCTGAAAACCACCTTTTCTCAGGAGCTGTTAGCCTCCACTGTCTTTGCCTTCCCCCACTGCCTCCCCTGCAACCTCTTTTCCTGATCTTCAGAGATTTAAATGGATTACATTGAGCCAGAGCTTGTAAGAATTATGGGGACAAGAGGGCAAATGATCCAGGCATTAGTATAGGACAGGATCAATGGATAAATTTCCTTTAAGGAAAACGTACAGTGACTAAGAGACTGGTCCAAAAGAAAGCATAGCCAAGGCTACTCTCAGATGGGGTTCACCTGCACCATTGTGTCTGGTGAAGACGCTTTGGGGCTAGTAATGATGGATTCTTCCCTAGGTTGAAGTGTGGGAGTTACAGAAAAGGTATCATTAAGCCCTGGGGTTTCTTGCTTTACTTAAAGTTATGTTCCCCATAGGCCTGTTTGATAGGAGCTTTACCTGGAGGTTATTGTAAAGAGTTATGTAGCTTGCTTTGACACAATGGTAGGACCAATATAGTACCTGTTACAGCCTGGAAAGGGGGCTTTAGGATCAAGCTAGTCCACAGAAACTCAGGATCCTGGCCCACAAGTTACAGATCACAGAGCTTCATCTGTAATGAATCTGTATTCATGCTCTGCACACCCAGAGGGAAATTCCCTTCTCAGGGCCCTTCTGTATGACTTTAGAACCTTCCCTAAACAAAGGCTCCCTAGTCACAAGTCTTGTCCATTTTCTGGCACTCTGTCAATACAGCCTCTCTAGAAGGGAGATGAGATAAATATAATGGGCTGAGAACTTTCTGGGATAAAGAGTTTGATCTTACAGATAGGTGTTTGGGTAGAAAGTATAACTAGTAGTATTTCTTTTGTGTTTAATCTTCAGAGGTTCTTGAGACATTGTTTCCTACCCACCCTATAAGGCAATGTGGCCTTCAATTAAGCATTTCTAGCCAAACGAAAGTATGTTGGATCTTACAGTTTTTCGCAACCCACTCAGCTCATTGTCAACCAGCATCAGACTTTTTGATGGGGAATTCCCTTTTAAGCCTCTTCCTGTGGAACTATACTAGAATCCCAGATGCTTCCTATACACAGGCAGCCAGACATCAAGGGCTTCCCCCTACTGGGGAAGCCCCATTCTCCACTTCTTCCAGGACTTGCAGGCAGAGGAAACGGATTTTGTTGGAACTTAACCTTTCAGCAGAGAACCAAAATAAGTCAAACTGCTGTTCCCCAGTGCAAGAGGGAATAGGAGTAGACTTATACTAGAAGATAGTGAAGTGAAAAGAAGGTGAAAATGAGAACTGTGTATTTTTTTTAATTGGCTCCAGCCTGCAACTTTATCTTCCTGGACTCTGGATTCAGTAAACACACTGGGATTATATCTGGAGACTGTCTTAGGGGTGACATTTCTAGTTAAGTCAGGTAAGCTCTTTAGACCTTGGTGCATTCACATCATGTAAAGTAATGTGGCTTTACATTAAACATTAAGCAGAAAATAGGCATCAAAGTGAAGTTCAGTGAGCATAGGATTAGGCAGGGATCAAAAGACCCAAATTTGAGTCTAGCTCTGATGCTGTCTGTTACCTTAGGCAAGTCAGTGTTCCTGGGACTCGATTTTCCCATGTATAAAATGAGTTGTTCGAGAATGGTCTCTAGGGTCCATTTCAGCTCCAACAGGTTTTTTTTTGTTGTTGTTTTTGGTATGGTGATAATAAGATTAACAGGTAAAGAGAACAAAGTAGCTGAACCCAGAAAGCCCCGTTCTCAAAATACAAAGTTTCACGTGGCTGTGGGTTTCCCTTTGTGGCTACTGGACTTAGCTGTTGCACCCCTTGCCTGGCTGGCTGTCTCTGACTGGACCTCCTGGCTGATTCCTTTGAGTACTCCCAGCATATCTGCCTCATAGACCTCCTCATTCCCAAAGAGGCAGCTGCCCCTATTCAAAGACACCAGCCTTTTCCCTAGAATTTAATGGAATGTTTAAAAAAAAAAATCCTCTGAACTCTGGAGATTTGAGGGAGTGACCAGTATACAAAGATCCATTGAGAGTTGGAAGAAGAGGGTTTCTATCAGGGCTGGTTCATTAAAAGCAACATGTAAACTGCTATGATCTCTGCAGGGTGTGGGAGAATAATGGTTTGAATGTCAAGGGGAAGAATCCATGTGATTGTATTATAGCTACTATTTCAGGCTGATGATTGAGTCAGCTTGTGGTTTTAATGACTCAACTTTATCTCCATGACTGAATTCTGGCCTCTTGTATACAGGCTATCTGCTCACTGGCAAAAAGTTAAGGGAAGAAAGAAATTTGTCATCCCTCTCTGCCATTCCTTCTCTCTACCACTTCACAGCTTACCTAAACTCCACCAACCCTAATACGACTTAGATTTGGGAAAGACTTTAAAGACTTCTAGTGATTAACGTTAGTCTCCTCATCCTGTTGCCATCAAGTTGATTCTGACTCATAGCAACCCTATAGGACAAAGTAAAGCTGCCCCATAGGGTTTCCAAGGCTATAGTTTTTACAGAAACAGACTGCCACATCTTTCTTCTGCTGTGAGCAGCCAGTGAGTTGGAATCACCAACCTTTTGATTTACCAGCCAAGTGTTTAACCACTGCACCACCAGGACTCCTAGTCTCTTCAAAAATAAACCCAAACCCATTGCTGTCGAGTTGATTCCAATTCATAACGACCTTATAGGACAGAGTAGAACTGCCCCATAGAGTTTCCAAGGAGTAGCTGGTGGATTTGAACTGCTGACCTTTCGGTTAGCAGCTGAACTCTTTAACCACTGTGCCACCAGGGCTTCAAAGGTAAAAGGAATTAAGACCCAGGTAGGATAATTGACTTGTCTAGATCTACATAGTTGATTACCAATAAAACCAAAACTGTAGCCCACTTTTGTAAATCCAAGTCCAGGGCATTTTTGCTGAAGTTATAGGATTGGACAGGAGATGACAGTGAGTCTTCTGTATGACCTAGATATTTTTTCATACCTTCAGGCAAAGAGAGTCCTAGACTGATACAGTTGCCTCAGGGAGGCTTTCTGATGACAGGCTTGTCTAGAGAAGGTTGATAACAGTGTTTCCTGTACCATCACTTGTCCTCCCCCCACCTTTTTTGGTAAAAAATAGGACAGGAATTCTAATTAGGAGAGTCTGAGCCAATAAAGAGTTTTTAGGATGGTAATGAGCACCCCATCTGTCCTAGTTTCCTCTTCCCTAAGGAAGCTTATTAACAAGAGCACTTCCTCTTTAGTAGTAGTTCCTACCCTGTGTTTTATAACAGTCCTTTTCCAAATCATAAACCTTTTTTTCATTCAGCTGTATACTGGTAGTGTATGGTTGATTTTGCTGGTGTTTTTATCCTTGTCCACCCTAACTTCTAAGAGTCTGTCCTCAGAGGGCTTTGACCAATGTCTCAAGATTGTTTCCTTTTCCCCACAGTTTTATAAGTTAATAATCTTCCATGATCCCATATAGTCAAAATATTTCTCTGGTTCTGTGGCTCCTTCTCAACAGGCTTAACAAGTACCCAAGTTAGGGAAAGGAGGGGAGAGGTCATTTGTTGATTATTCAAGCTTCTGAGCATAATTTTAGCAGTGGAGGCAGAGCAGTAGCCAGGATTCTTAGATTCTGTTGATTGTGTTGCCAGTTTCAACAAGAACTTTCTTATCTCCTGCCTTAGGCCATCTCATGTCCATCCCTAGTGTATCTACTCTATGGGCTTAAAAGGGAAGTTCTGGTCTTCTCCCAAACTGTCATCCACTCCTAGTTTTTAGAAAATCTGTAATGCATCAGAAGCTTCTTGAGTCTAGAAAATCTAGGAGCACTGCTTGATTTGGTACACGGGTATCTTAGAGAACTTCTTTACAAAAAAACAGGTTAAGACAGGCCACACTTGAACTCTGACATGTCCTGTGTTGCCTAGCACAAGTGTTCCCAGGGTCTGGAACCAGTAGTTATTTCACACACATATGCACCCCCAGAGTTATATACACCCCCCCCCCCCCAAGTAGTTGCAGTATTTTCTCAACTGCTGGAGACTGAATTCAAAGGAACAGTAAGGTGATATCAAGCCACTGCCGCTCTGGACATGAGAAGCAGGGTCCTAGAGAAGAAGGGAAACTAAGTGGGTCTGAGGAGGATTTAGCAGGTGAGGAGAGACTAGGAAAAACATATACACATAGATGTCAACCCAAGTGGGCTCCTTTTCTTCACCTCTCAGTCACTGAGACAATACAGTAAAACCTGCAAAACCCGACACATATGTAAGGCAGAAACCTGTCAGAAGGAAAATGCAAATATTTTTCACTAAAACGAGTGATAGAAAAGTTGTAAGACTTCACCCTGTCAAAGGCAGAAAACTTGCGAGACCCAAAAAAATAAAGCAGTTCCAGCTCACGTGGGTTTCATAATCCCAGGAGTAGTTTCTGTGAAATTCCCAGAGTCTAGATCACATACCTTAAATTTATAACCACATAAGTCCTTGTGGCTATCAGCCAGGGTCTTCACTATTCCTTCTCCTCTGGTTAGATAATCCCTTGTGCCCCTGGGAGGAGGAGGAGGAGGAAGATAACCAGATATTGGTAACCTGTGGGCATGCTGTGTGCTCCTTGCCTGACCTGTGTGTAGCCTCTGCTTGTGTGAAAGCACAGTGGCTCTGGATCACGATTCTGCAGGAAGACTGGCCGACAGCACCTGAAGACTTGAGCTTTCTGATATCATTTGGCTCTGCTTTATGCAAAGCTTTTGGCTGGTCCAGAGAGGGCAAAGGAGCTCTGGGCCCTTCGTTCGCTGGCTCCTCTGGACTTCTTCCTTCTTGCTTATGTCCCACAGCTACCCCAGTCCTGCTATCCTCCTTTAGGAGTGCTAGGCTTCTTTGGGAGCCCTGGTGGCACAGTGGTTAAGAGCTGGGCTGCTAATCAAAAGGTTGGCAGTTCAAATCCACCAGCCGCTCCTTAGCAACCCTATAGGGCAGTTCTACTCTGTTCTACAAGGTTGCTATGAGTCAGAATCGACTCCACGGCAGTGGGTTTAGTTTTTTTTTTTTTTCTTTCGTAGGCTTCTTTGAGGGTGACTTGGGTGGTGCAAATGGCCTATCAATGTGCTTCCAAAAGGTCTAAAACTAACTCGAACTTGTTGCCATCGTGTCAATTCCGACTCATAGTGGCCCTATAAGACAGTAGAACTGCCCCATAGAGTTTCCAAGGAGCACCTGGTGGATTCAAACTGCCGACCTTTTGGTTAGCAGCCATAGCTCTTAACCACTACACCACCAGCATTTCCTATAGGGTCGCTGTGAGTTGGAATTGACGACAGTGGGAGGTTTTTTTTTTTTTTTTGGTCTGAAAGATCACAGCCTTGAAAACCCTATGGAGCAGTTCTACTCTGCACACATGGGGTCACCATGAATTGGCAACTAACAACAGGCTTCTTTGCTCTGTTCCTTCTTCTTTAAGGCATTGCTTTCCCTACTCCTGCTTTCATGTCCCCAGGCAGCTCTTTTTTTTTTTTAGTTGAGATATAATTCACATACCTAAAATTCACCCTTTTAAAATATACAAGTTTTTTTTTAGTATATTCACAGAGTTGTAAAACCATCTTCACTATCTAATCCCAAAACATTTTTATCACCTCAAAAAGAAACCCCATACCTATTAGCAGTCACTCAGCCATCCTCCCCTTCCTCCAGCAGCCACTAATCTACTTTCTGGTATCTATGGATTTGCCTGTTATGGACGTTTCATACAAATGAAATCATTACCATATGTGGTCTTTTGTTCTGACTTCTTTCACCCCAGGCAGTTCTTTGTGTACATGTGGTCTCTGCTGCTTCTAGGCCACGGAAAGAGGCAGACAACATGAGATGGGCATAGTCTCAAGGAGCCATCTTCCTATCGAGGATACCAGGGCCATAAGTCTGGATTCCATAAATGAATATGAGAGTCTTAAGGATGGATCCCTGCAGTTAGAGCAGTAACTCATGGATGGATTGGTTCTTCTATTTGTGTTGAAAACTGGAGCTTCACAATCCCTTAGACAATGGGGTTGAGATTCCTTTGTAGAGGTCTCCCGGCCATCCTTGATTCCAGCTCTGCCTTCCCTAACATACTTTCATTACCCAACTTCTACCACATTTGTATCACAGTTGCTACCCTTGAAGAGATGGGAAAGAGCTAGGCATGTGGGCAACTGGGGGTGCGGGTAGATGGAGCACATGGAGTGTGACATGCATGCAGTGTCAGAGCTTGGCTGCTCCTCTTTGCAGGAGTCCCCCCCAGCAGGCTGCTGAAGGCCCTCCTCTGCGAGGGACAGCCCTCCTTGGGACTGACTAAAGGTGTTTGGCTTAGGAGCTTCCTGGTAGCTACCAAGAAAGCAGACATAATATTGGGTACTAAGCTTTAGCCTATTTAATTCAACAACCCTATGAAGAGAAAACAGAGGCTTTGAGTACTTCATCTCCAAGTCACATAGCTAACACTTGAACCCAGCTCTGTCCGTCTAGCTATATTCAAATCTTCATATTATTTTCACACAGGGAAAAAGGGCAAGACTTATTCTCTTGCTCCACAACACTCTTATGTTCTTTGCCACCCAAGGGCATATTCCACATGTTCTTGGATCTCCTTCAAAGTAAAGGCCTCTGAACTGGATGGGACAGGCATGTTTGCATGGCTTCTGGCTACATGTCTACTGTAGAGTTTGAAAGGGATTAGAAACGAGGCCTTCTGTGGATGAAATCTCTTAAGTCTTCTCTTGCAGCCAACAGGAAGGCTGGGTGTGCAGTCACATCTCTGCTAGCCTCGGAGCTGACCAAGGATGATGCCATGACTTCTGTTCCTGCCAAGGTGCCCAGGAAGAGTGAGGGAGTCTCCACAATCCTGGAGGAAACCAAGGAGTTGGTTGGCCGTGCAAGCTAAGCTGGGTCCTGTGGCCGCAGCAGCTCCTCAGCAGAAGCCCAGACTGTCTTGCCCTGCAGCATGTGCCTAAAGGGTCAAGGGGACCTTGCTCTGGGGTGGCTACTCTCACCACTCTGACCCTGTCTTTATTTCTGGCCTGCTGCTCTCTGTACATCATATACAGCTTCAGCTGCCCAGAGGCCAGGAGAAAAGGGCAGTGTAGGGGAGGTTTGAGTCCAACCCAGCCAGCCCTGGCTGTCATATTACCAAAGCAGGGTCCATGTTTGCTGCCTTAACCCTAACTTTCTCTGTTACTCTGCGGCCTTACCTCAGACAAGGCCCAGCCTGCTTCCTCAGCCCCTGACTTCCCAGTGGGCTTTCCCTAGGTCAATCTTGCTGGATTTTTGCTTTTCTTTTGCGGTTTCTCTGACCCTAAGAACAGCATGGGGCTTGTGAACCTTTGGGCTATGTCCCTATTTTCATTGCTGTCACCTCTGCTCTTTCTCTTCCCTTTCCTGGCTATTGTTATTTATTACTAGTAGTGTGACATTGGGAGGTGCTTTTAAGGAAGGGAGAGCAAATCCCACTCTTACGCCACCTTCCTGGGAAAGGCCTCCCAAAACAAAAAGGATCTGGACCACTTTTCCTGTTTAGTTGGAGCCCAGGCCAGAGCCTGTACGCAGGCAGGCAGGGCCCAGAGACAGTGTGGGACCTGCCCCCAGCCTGCGACCTTGCTTTTGCTTTATGCCCTGCCTCTCTGGACCCTCTGCACCAGCCCCCTGGCTACTGAGCCAAGACCCTTCCTCACCCTTTCCCCAACACTTTGGTGTGTTTCATCTGGAGTATGGGCTGTATTGTGACTGTCCCAACACCTCACCCTCTGTGTCTCCAAGGAAATGGGAGGTGGAGCCTCCTGGCTGAGAAATTGTTTTGCAAATGGATCTATTTTTATATGAGATTTTTTTTTTTTTTTTTAAAGAAAAATATCTCTTCCTTTCTCCCCTCCATATAATGTAAGAGGCTTGGATGGCAGGTTCCAGAGAGTTCCTGAGGTTTCTCCCCACAGGTCTCAATCCTGAACAAGGCCCTGGACCTCCACCTCAGCCCTCAAGCCTTTTGAACCCTTAAGGCCAAGGTAGATTCTCTCTCCCAGCATCATTTCTGGGGTAGGAAGACCTGGTTGACTAGGCCAGGCCTAGGAGTAGCATGAGCTCTAAGACCACAGAGCTTGTATAAATTTAATATGCTTATCAAGCCAAATGTGCAAATGCTAACTGGACACTCTGGGGAAGTGGGCACAGGGAGTGCCTCCACACATTGTACTCCCACTCCCTCTGAACAGTGGCCAGGCCGAACTATTCGGTGCCCCCAGCCACAGGAAGCTGAGCTTTTCTGGCTCAGGGTGATACTTTTGCTCTCCTTGTGCCCCTTTCAGCTTCCCACCCCCAGATAGGTGAGAGAGAATGGCAGTGTTAGGGCTTGGCCCAGAACTGTAATTGTTAGAGCAAAGGGAAGCCCAGGAGCCTTACGGGTGACTACAGGGAGGCCTTGGGGGCCAGGAAAAAGGGTTCTGGTTGCTAGGCCAATCCAGCATGCTTGAGTCTGTGTATGAATGGGCTACAGCAGCTCCTTGGAGCTATTCCCGGGAAGACTGTGGTACAGGGGGCCTGTTGGTCCCCTCCTTCTCCCTTCTCGCTGACATCTGGGGCTTTGACCCTTTCTTTTTTAATCTACTTTTGCTAAGATTCATTGATTAAAAATAAAAAATAAATTTTTTAAAAAGGACAAAATGCACACCTATTTCCTGTGCCTCTTGGGCTTCTGGGATGTCATCACCTCCAGTTTGTTGGGTTTGTTTCCAACTGTTAATAAAGCATTGAAACAGTACAGCCTTACAGCCTTCTTTGTCAATTTCTGAACTAGTTTCAGTCTAGCCCATGTTCCTTTACTCTTTCCCACACTCTTGGTTGACCTGACAAATCATTGTCAAAAAACTTAAGGTGCCCGTAATGTGCCAGACACTTTGCTTGGGCACAGGGCTACAGAGATGATTAATACATGGTGGCTTCTGTCCCATCAGAGCTCACCTTAGGGCATTTGACCTCCATAAAAGAGTCAAAGCCCAGGTCAGTTCCCTTGCGCATCCACATTGCTCTCTCTTGGTTTGGAGCCCTTTTCTTGAACTCACCTCCCCATTCCCCAGATGTCACAGTTTGCTGGCAGTATTGGTTCCTCTTTGGCAGAGGGAAGCATCTGGCTCCCATTCTGCCATCCTCACCACTCATTTAGTGGCCACACACCACATTCCTGACTAGAGGGGCTTACACTGGGGCAGAAACCTGAGCCTGCCCAGCAGAGGTCAGTAGACTGAGGTCATGCTCCAGATGACTTCTGCTGCTCAGGCATACTTGTCTGAGCACGTTGTGACCTGCACAAAGAAACCTTAAAAGCAATGAGCAGGCCCAAGATAGACATGGAGGGGCCTGGAGAAGACCACAAACCCATTTGGGCAGGCACTGGAGCTAGAAATAAAAGCCTTTTAAATAGCCCTGCCTGGAGCCTGGGCAGCTGCCTCCCCAGTATGGCCGGTGTGGGAGTGGGCTGCCTGCCTACCCCGCCCCCGCTCCAAGGCCACGCGTTTCCGGCTCAGAGCTTTATGGGCACACATACCAATTAGGGGACCAACAGCAGCTGTTTATGCGCTCTGCCAGTCTACTGCCTTGCCAGGAATAGAACCCAGGCACCCTGGCACTCCGCCCCTCCACAGCCCGACACAGAAACAAACCCCAGCTTAGATCTCGGCAACCATGCGCACACCCTCCCACGCAAGAAACTCGCCCCCTAGATGTATAGTTGGAAGGCTTGGTTTCCATGGCAACAGACTTTGGGAGCAGGGAGGACTGGTGACCGATTTGAGACTCCACCGCAGAGGAAGCCCAGAGACAGCCACATCTCGCCCAGCGATTGGGTATCGTAGACTCCCTGGTGACCCACGTATTTCTTCCCTTTCCACTCCCATCTTCCTTCCCCCTCAGTGTTATCCGCAGCTTTTCCTGGGCTGCTGTAACGTCGGAATTCCACTGTGCCTCCCCCAGGCAGGTGGAGGGGGCGGGGAGATGGAAGTGCCCAAGGGTGAAAGGAAAAGCACCAAAGAGAGGGAGCGGAGAGGGTGCTGGGTGGGCAATCTGATTTCCTGCACGCCCGTTCAGTCTCCTTTACCTCTGCAAGAAAGGGATGGACCTCCAACTCCCTTGGCTTTGCTGCAGTGCAGTGAGTGAGAAGGCGAATTTCAGGTGGGGAAACAGGCCAAGGTACCGGAGGAACCCGTGGTATTCCCAAAACTCCTGGGCAGCGGGGGTGAGAGCGGGACGGGCAAAGGACAGAGTTCACCCTCCTCCCACGAAGCCCTCAAGGACGCTTCAGGCAGATAATTTTAGCAGGGAAGCGGCGGGAACTAGGGAAACCCTCCGCACCAGTGTTGTTTCTCCGCGCCAGCCCGCTCCCGCCCGCGCCAGGATCGCCTCTTCTGCCTGGAGACTGGCCGCTTAGAACCAAAACCACAGAGATAGCCGTAAGCGTGCAACTGTACGCACACTCAATTACACAGTGACACACCTTACTCAAAAATCCCCACCCCCACAAAGAACTCGCAAGCCGATTCCACACAATCGTATACAGATTCAACTGCACACTTACATATGCACAACGATATTGCAAGCTTACACAGCCACATCTGACAGTCATACAGACAACTCACAGGCACATACAGCAACACACCTACAACTCAGAAACATAGATCTAGACACGTAGTGACACAAAACCAAGTCGCAAACACGATCATCACCTCGGTCCCCGGCCTTCCATCACACACCTTCCAGCTCATCATTTCATCCGTATATGCCAGGAACCTCCATATTTACACAGAAACGGTCAACCTTTCAGAAGAAACCATTTTATTTATTTTTTTTAAAGGAAAAAAAGCCATATAAATATTAGAGTATAAAACTTGCGCGAGACAGGAAGGAGGTGGGGTGGGGAGCTACGTGACTATGCGAAAAGAAGCGCTTATAGAAGGAGTCAGTACAGGGGAGGGGGTCGCCGCAGCGCGTGGACACAGCACAAAACACAGCACAGGCTGCTGCAGGCAGGTTCAAGGACAGACGGCTGCTCAGAGCCCGCCGCCCGAGGCCCACTCGCCATCACGTAAGAAGCACACGGCACTACACTACTGGCTATTCTACACCAGCCTGAAGAGGAAGGGGGCTCTACACTACTGTAAGGGCTGGGGTGGGGTTCTCTAGCAGCCCCGCTGGATGAACGGGACCCACAAGGCAGTGGGCAGAGGAAGGTCTATACACAAGGAGGCACTGGGGGACTTTAACCAGGCTCTCACCACTTGGGGGTGGACTGGGGGCCTGGACAGTGGCCTTCACAGAGAAGAAATGGCACCTGGCAAGGTGAAGGACCTTGAGGGGTGCAGGGGCACTGTAGAGAAGTCCCGATTGTGGGCTGAGACTTTCTGTCCACTTGCTCCTTTTCTCCCCAACCCAGGGACCAAGCATGGTCTAACTGGCCCTCCTCCCTGCTGGGCACCACTGTACCCTTCCACGAAGGGCATCTCTGGAGTACCCAGCACCTACAGAGGCCCCTATGACCTCTCCAGGAGACCTGGTCCCGCACTCACTCAGAGCTTCCTTGGACTGTAATGCCAGTTTAAATCTTTTGGTCCCGGTAGCTCAACCCAAAGTTTGCTGCCTGGGATGAGCCCTATTTGTGGGAGTGGGGTTCCAGCTCAGTGCTTGTTTCTGGTGGAATTTGGGGACCTGGTCAGTGCCCTAGGGATATATAGTATCCTGTAGGACCCTGTTAACTGATGAGTCCAGGCTCTGTCCATTCCTCCCCCTCTCCCCCTTCCACACACACACTTTTTCCTTCTTCATCTTACCACCCCATACTGTCTTGGAACATGCAATGGAGTCTCTTGTTTGGGGAGGGGGTGGGGAAGTCACAGCATGCAGTGGGAACACCAAACAATGAAAAACAAAAGACTGGTCCCCAGGGTGTTGGGAAGAGGCTTGTTAGCAAAATGCCCTCCTTAAATCCAGCACGCATCAGTACCATGGGGATGGTGACCATGTCCCCCAAAACTTGAGCTTGGTCTCAGGCTCTAGAAGGAGGTGAAGGGACTGGCACCAAACCATGTTTTGGGGGAAGTCTGAGAGTTGAAGGTGAGGCCAAGAGGTCAAGATGCCCTTCCAACTCTTCAGAACTACGAGCCTTTTTAGGTTACCTGGTACCTCAATACCCTAACCATCTTACTCAAGAGGAGCTGTTGCAGAAGTGGGGTGGAGTTGGGTAGGGAGGAAGGAAGCAGGGGATGGATGGCCTGATTGAATTTGGAAGATGGAGGACTTCAGCTGTAACTAAAGGGGGTGTGATAAATGGTTCTAGGTTTCTACACTAACCCCACCACCCCCATGGGCACAGCGACTGATTGGATGGGGGTTCTCTGTAGAACTCCCTTTGCATATTCAACCTTCTGGGGGCAGAGAGGGGGCTGTTGACTGGGCACTTATTTTTGTTTCCCAAGGGGAGCATGACCTTGGCCCCTACCAGCATTGTGGGGGTAGCCCTGAAATTCTGAGGCCTGGGTACAGGTAGGGAGAGGCTGGACTGGTTGGGGAGGGAGGCTGTCCCGTGGCTCCAGGCCTGGCCTCCACATTACTTCTTCTCCTTTTTGCCTGACTTCTTCTTGTTGCCGTTGCCACCTGCTGGGGCCTTGCCATCCCGCTTGCCAGCTGCGTTGGTCAGTGTGGCATTGCTGCCAGGGATGTAGACATTCTGGCGGTAGTCAGGCACATGCTGCAGAGTGAACTGGGGCCCATATCGGGCACTCAAGCCCATGGTGCCGGCGCCCCCTCCCAGGGTGGAGCTCCCATCAGCAGCTTCTGCAGAGACAAAGGAAGATCAGGGCTAAACTTAGGGGTCCTCAACAGTTGGAAATGCAGTTAATGAATACCTACAAAGTATTCTGGGCTCTGTCCATACTGAGCACTGAGAATATGGTGGTCACCAAAGCAGTCTCTATCCACAAAGTGATAAGGGTAGAAGTTAAGAATCTCTCCTAGGTTTGGTTCCTAATCTCTTTTACTTATTAACTACTTGATCCTGGGCAAGTCTACCTAACCCTTCTATGCACCCTCAGTTTTCTGATTTGTAAAATGGAGATAATAGTATCTACTTCTGGTTTTGGTGAGGGTTAAATAATATGTGTAAAACACCTAGAATAGTGCCTAGTTCATGATAAGTGCTCAAAGCATGCTAGCTACTATTTTTCTAAGGGCCGAGACCAAAACAAACAAACGAACAAATCCAGTGCGTCGAGTCGATTCTGACTCATAGTGACCAAAACCAAAACCAAACCCAGTGCCATGAAGTCGATTTTGACTCATAGTGACCCTATAGGACAGAGCAGAACTGCCCCATAGAGTTTCCAAGGAGCACAGGGCAGATTCGAACTGCCGACCCTTTGGTTAGCAGCCGTAGCACTTAACCACTGCACCACCAGGGTTTCCCTCATAGTGACACTGCCTCTCAAATCCTTGCCCTAGCCCTTCTCAAGGGACTTCTCTAGGGAGCCTCTCTGGCTTTCACACTTGACCATGGACTCCTGGAGAGCAGAGACCATGTCTTACATATCCTCCCATCATTCTCCAACCAGTGGCTAGCACAGAGTAGTTATGCAGTAGTTCTTTATGAATTAAGAGAGGGTGCTCTTTCAGGTATTCATTTTATAACAGCAAGTGACTGCCTATTCTGTGCCCAAGCCCTGAGGTAGATTTTTTACATGTGTGATCACCTTTAACTTCTTATCTCTTCTTTACAGATGAGGGAACCAAGGCTCAGAGAAGGCGAAAGACTTGCCCCAGGCCATCCAGCCAGTATGTGTTAGAGTGGGATTCAGGGCTAAGTGTACCTAAGTGTATGCGGTACCACCACCACCACCAGCTTGGAGGACCTTATCATGACTCTGAGGGTAAAGAAGGTGGAGAGAAGATACAACTGAGCCATGTTCTATGAGGCTGAGAGGATGATGATCCCGGGAATCAGACATCTTAGGTGCAAGGTAGACATAAGCTCAGAGTGTTACAGCTAGGTGACATCACAGACAGCCTCCAGCCCAACTTCCCATGGACACTAGGGTCCAGAGAGACAAATAGACAAATTCCAGCCCTAGCTCAGGACCACCTGGGAGCTAGTTAGAAACGCACTCTCAGAATATGCATTTCAACAAGATCCTCAGGTGAGTTGAACGTTGAGAAGGTTGAGAGGCACTTAAGTACCTACCTCCTAAAGTTTTTGTGAGCATTGAGTTGGACAGTACTTCTGCCAGTGCCCAGGCACTTGGTAAGCGCTCAATAAATATTAGCTGTTGCTATTATTATTATTATTATTATTATTACTATACAACACGTCACTACCTCTACCCTACACTCTCCTTGACTGAGTCAAAAACAACCAACCAACCAACCAAAAAGTCTGTTGCCATCCAGTTGATTCCGACTCTGAGCGACCCTATAGGCCAGAGTAGAACTGCCCCATAGGGTTTCCAAGGAGCCCCAGGTAGACTCGAACTGGCGACGTTTTGGTTAGCAGCCATAGCTGAATCAACGGGAAGAAAAACAGAAGCTCTGACTCCTGGCGTAGTTCACCCGGGCTCACCGCGGGAGGCCCTGAAATCCTCTGGCGGTGAGAGGGTTAAAGCCCCGGGCAAGCCCAGCCCAGCCCCAGCCCAGCTGACAGAAGAGCTCCCCTCCCCCAACTTCCTCTACCCCCTATTCCCCCCTCCCCCACCCTGGGAGCTGGCAGACTGGGTGACTAAAGCCGGAGAGACTGAGTAATCCTGGGACACCAACCAGGGATTGGGAAACAGAGACAGGAAATATCTTCAAAGAACGGCATGAAAGGGCGACTGGTATAAGGGAAGGGAAAGGAGAGATGAGCCTCGGTCCTCCGCCTCCACACTCCGGCCCTTCAGGTTTCTACAGCCTAGGTTTCAAGCCCCAAATTCTTAGATCTGAGGGCCTTCGGGGGTGCAGGAGAAGGGTTAGGTGGGAAGGAGTAGCTGCCCCTTTCCTTCTCCCCTTCCCAGACTGGTCTTCTCCCCCAGCCCTTCCATTCCGCTGAGATTTCTCCATTTTCCCTAATTAACTCCAGGACGGAGCCGGTCCTGGCTGCCCCGCCCCCTCCCCTCCTTTCTTGTCGGCCTCTTCCAGCCTGGGAATGGAGTGGGGAGAGGGGCCCAGATCCTCCTTCAAAGAGCTAGGATGCCGGAGTGATTTAGGGGCTAGGGGGGAGACCTCAGAGGCGCCTGAGAGTGAGAGAGAGATGCGCGCGCACACACAGAAGAGCGTGAGGAGGAAATGTGGAGAAACAGAAGGGAGGCAGAAAAAGAAAGGGAAGGGCTTGACTGGTTAACAAGCCTGGCCCACGCCCATCTACATCCTACATAACCCAGGGTCTTTGAGAAGTGCCCCCAAGTGGGTGAAAATGACAGTCAGCCGCTGCCCACCTCCACCCCAGCAGCAGGGCTTAGGTGGAGCCGGTGAGGGTGGGTTGAACCAGGATGGGAAGAAGATGTGGACATCAGAGTTAACAGAAAGAATTCTGTCGGTCAGCTCTGCCACTGATGAACTAAAGCCCTGCATCACTCAGGCCTCAGTCCGAGGGGTGGGGTGGAGGGAAGTTGGGTAGTTGGATTGCCAGCTTTGACCTTCTATAGAATCACCTCTGTATGGTCTCTCTCTACACCTACAAGACCCACATTGGGCAGAGACCAGGATCTCCCCTTAGTCCAAGGAGAAACAGAAGGGCAGCAACCTTCTTTCCCTTCTTGCTCATCGTCTGTCCTTTTGCCAGCCTCTCTTAGGAAATCTCAGCTTCCAGCTCTTTAACCTCTCCTACAACTCCACCCACTCTACTTTTTCCACCCCAGGCCTGGCCCTGAGGCAGCAACTCCAAAGCAGCCCAGTGAGACCAAGTCAAGCTAGACTACAGCCTGTTGAGCTACAAACCTTAGCCTCCTCCAGTGCACACCTCCCCAGTATGTTTATTTAAAAAGCCTTCTGAGTGTCCAAGGCTCTTACTTACTCTCCCTCTTACTCCCCCCTCAGCAGCCCCACAGGCCTGGCTGGGCTGGAGTCCAGGAACCTCAGTGGTTTCAGGGCCAGGAAGTGGGTGTGAAAGTGAGAGTAGGAGCTTGACCCTGACACCTCCATCCCCAGGGTCCATTCCCCAGGGCCCAGGCTTAGCCCCAGGTCAAGGCCTGTATGGGCCAGAGGGGTGGGGCCCTGACAGGGGAGTGAGCCTGCACTGACTCCTGGCTCCCATGGGGACCTTCTGGGATGGTTTTGGGCCATTAAACACTGATTCCATTTCTGTTTTTAAAATCTAGATTTAGGCTAAAAAGTCTGCTTCCTGTCCTTAGAGCTGAAGGCCACAACAGTTAAATATACCTGACTGTTTACTTTCCTTGAGATCCTGACTTGGCATTTCCTTAGACCCAGCCACCTCTCCCATACTTAGTTTTGGCCTCTTTGAAATTATAGCCTGCCAGACTGGCCACCCCTGCACCTCTTCCTTCCTCTGCCCCTTCACCAACCACAGGCCTGGCCCCACTCAACCTCACAGAGATTAGGGGTAGGGTTGCCAGATTAACAAATAAAAATATAGGGCACCCAGTGAAAATTGAATTTCAGGTAAACAATGAATACTTTTTCGTATAGTATGTCCTGTGCAATATTTGGGACCTACTTATACTGCTATAGGGTTGTGATGAGTCAGCATTGACTTGATAGCAACAGGCTTATACTAAAATTTTATTTGTTGTTTACCTGAAATTCAAATTTAACTGGACACCCTGTATTTTATCTGGCAATCCTAATCTGGCAGACTAGTCCAGGGCATTAGGAGGAGTTTAGCCTCTAGATCTCTTTAGCTAAAAGGGAAACTGAGGCTGGATCTAAAACTAGACATGGTGACCTTAGTAGAAAGGGCCTGAGCTTAGGAGTCAGACTGGGGTCAGGCTACAGTTAGAACACTGGAGGCCCTGGGCAAATGAATTCTCCAGTCTCTCATCTGTCAAATGTAAATAATCACACCTGCTTTGTAGAGCTGTCAAGATTAATTGACATGAGGCTTATAAAGTTTGTCTAGCCTGCGCCCAGGACAACACACAGTAGTGATGATGATGATGATGATTACTAAGATTTGCCTGGTTCTCTACCCATCAGCCCTCCAGATGTACTGGAGGCTCTCAGTTCACTATATACAGCCAATGCCAGCTTCTACAATAAGCCTCATATAATCCTCAACCAGCCTGCATATAAGCCCTGCATTTGCTGCTTCAGATGCTAGTCCTTATTAATAAACATTATTCTAATTTTGCCTCCCACCCCTATAAGTCAATAAAAATAATAATCAATTATAGCCATCATGTATTGTGCCCTTATTCTCTGCCAATCCTGAGCCTATACCTTACATTTGACCCTCACAACAATACAATGAGGTCTGTTGTTATTGTGCCCATTTCACAGTAGGTGAAACTGAGACTCAGAGCAGCTTAGTGACTTGCCTACAGATTCACAGCTAAGTGGTAGCATGCCTCCAAAACCTGTGCTCTAAATTATTAGTGATATTCTGCTTCCCTGTTTAGGACCCTAGTGACTCCTCAGGGAAAACCACCATTTGCTGAATCTCTATTGCATGTGAGATTCTTTGTTAGACTAGTGGGAAAACCAAAGTCCTACTCTGAGCAGCAAAAAAGAGAAGAGGGAGAGGTCTCAAATACAGTGTTCTTTGTGCTGGGAACATCCACAGCCACTTCCACTGATTGAGGGCTTATATGCACCAGGCGTTACACTAAGTGCTTTATGATATCATCTCATTTAATCCTCACAACAACCTTTTGAGATCACCAAGCTCATTTCTTGCCTGAGGAAACTGAGATTTAGAGAGATAAAGTAAATTGATCAATGTCACAAGGATAGTAAGTGGCAGAGCTAGGACACAATCTATACTGTCCCCTCCAGAGCTAGGCTCTTAACCACTACTCCCCACCTCTCCTTGATGGATCTCTGCTTGTTCACTACCCTCTGCCCATTCTAGGGTCCCCAGTGCCTCTGCTGTTCCTTCACCTGGCTTTATGCCCTGGAGTCATGGGCCTCTGGGCCATGCAAAAGATCCAAAACTCAACAGAGGCTGATGTCTAGTCTCAGGGCGTGGTGGCTGTGGGATGCATCCCATAGCCCCAGATCTCCTGGTCTCCTACATCACGTATTGGCACAACTCACCACTGGCAGAGGCCAAGATCATGGCTTGAAGCATTTCTGTGTCAAACTGGTTGTTGGGCCAGGTGCCGGTTTCATCGCCATTTTGGGAGCTGGGGAGAGAGAAGATGGTGAGCACAGTCCCGCAGGCTAGCCCAGCTCATGCCCCTCCTGTCCCCTCCCAGGGCTCCCAAATCTAGTACCCCAACCCCACTCAACTGCCAAGACCTGCTTCCTTTCAGCAAGGTAGGAGGTGGCTTATACAATCACTCAGAAGCCAGATCCCCAGAAGACAGTCCCCAAGACCAGTTCTTGACTGGTTAGGTTGCATTTACCATGGTCTTTTGCAGGTACAGAGTAGGCATAAATGGCAGCCTGCCCTCCGTGAGAGCAGCCAGGGAGATCAGACCCTCTCTGAAGGACAGTGAGGGTAGGAAATAGTAGAGATTGTCCCAGAACTAGAGAAAGGCAAGGGAGGCCCCAAGGACCCTGGAGCAGTGAAAGAGAGAGATTTCTAAAACTCAAATGTGATCACTTCAATAACTTCCTAAGCCCTTAGGATAAAACCCATGGGTCTTAAAAACCTACCCATCCTATTTTACAGGAACACCCTGGCCCCACTCCCAAACAGTTTATGCTTAAACCTTCTTTTCTGACATACTTCCCTAACTCCACAAACTCTCTTTTGCTACAAATCCTGGGGAGATGCTGTTGCCTAGAATACCAGTCCCCCAGTCCCTGCCTTGGTAAAGTGAATGCAATCTATCAGAGGGGGTCCCTAGACCCATCCGGGCTGGGTTGGGTGCCTCCGAATGCTCCCACCCGCCGTGGTGGCACTGACCACAGCGTCATTGCTATTGTCCCTGTCTGCTCCTCCACCGGATGGGGCTCTGTGAAGCAGGGATTGTGTCTGCCTGGTTCCGGCTGAAGCACCTAGCACAGAGCCTGGCACCTGGATGAATCAAGACTTTTCTTTAGCTCTAAGCACTGAAAAAATGTGAAGTGATTCAAAATTTTTTAAAAAGGAAATTGTAAAATAACAGTAAGGAATTCCAATCCAATTTGGATTTTTCCCATAGTGACTATTTTAATGCCTTTTTAGAGTCTAAAGGATCAAATTGCTTTAGTTTTTTTGGAGGGGGGAAGCACCCCTGGCACACAGTCTGTTCAGTAATCCAGCACTGTCTGGCACACAGAAGTTTCCCAAAAAAATTTGTTTCCTGGATGAATGGAACTGGCAGTGGAGAGTTAGGTAAGGTCACTATGAGGTAAGGAGGATTTGGCACCAGGGGGAGGGCTGCAACAGGGCAGGAGGACTGGTCCCCTGCCTTGAAGGCATGAGACAGTATGTGAATGTGAGAGAAAAAGAGAGAGCGGGTATGTGTATGTGTATGTAAGAGAATATATTTTATCACGGCCAGTGAGCACAATGAAGACTTTCACAATTTTCCAAGATCTGTCCCTGCTTATGCCTCCCCATCTGCAGGTAGACGGAGTCAGTCTAAGACTCTGAACAGAGCCCACAGCTGCCATGTGCCCCCTCTACACAGCCACAGCGAAAATCGTTAGGGTTGGAGAAAAAGGCCAGAATCTTATCTCTCCTTCTCAAAAGTGGAAAGAGTTGGAATTCCGTGTCCATTTATTCAATAAATATTTATTGAGCATTTACTGTGTACTGGACCGTGTGCTAGGCACGGGGGTTACAGCTGTGAACATGACAGAAATAGTCCATCTGCGTGGTATTCACAGTCTGCATTGAGAGGCTGATATTATTTAATTACAGTTGTGACAAGTGCCATGAAGGCAAAGAGCAGTGGCTACCCAGAGGATATAAGGGGAGTCCTGACCTAGTCAGGATTAGGGGGGCAGTCAGTCCAGGCTTCCCTTAGGAAAAGACAGCAAATTTACATCTGAAGAAATTATCCAGGTGATTTGCAGAAGAATGCCAGCTAAAAAAAGGTAGAAAGAGTGATAGAAAACCACCACTTTTTACGCACTCATGTAAAAACAATTTCAGGCAAGGATCATCGGTGAATACTAAAATACTAAAATCAGGTGCAAGGTTACTGCACAGTCTCCAAGTATCCCCCACAGATTACTCATTAACCAGATATATTTAAGAAATATCTTTATAATTTAGAGACACCACTTTAACCAAGTGAACAAACTTAGCATCACTGATTGCAGGACAACCTGACTTTAAGTGACTCCTGAAGGGAGCAGTGAGCGGTACATGATATCACTCACGTAGGATTCTTACCAAGACTGTGTAACTTGAATCTAACCAAAAGGAAATACCCAGCAAGTACAGATTGTGGGACATTTTAAAAGACAACTGGCCTGGACTCTAAAAATGTCTGTCGGGAAAAACAAAAAAAAGGAAGGGAGGGTGATCTAGATTAAAGGAGACAAAAGAGACAGGACAACCAAATGCAATGCTTGCTCCTTTGACTGGATCTTGGATTTAAACGAACAGGTGAAATGGACATGCGGAGAACATTTGTGAAAATCTGCATATGGACTATATATTATTGACATCAATGTTAAATTCCTCAAATGTGATCATTCTTTTGTGGTCATGTAGGAGAATATTATTGTTCTTAGGAAATAAATACTGCAATATTTCCAATGTTATGATGTCTGCAACTTTCAAATGGTTCAGAAAAAAATGTGTGTGGCGAGGGTGGGCGTAGGTAGAAAAAGATAAAACAAATGTGCAAAATGTTAACAATTGGTGAATATAATCTAAGTAAATAGGGTATTTGGGTATTCATCATACTATTCTTTCAACTCTTTGATAGATTGGGAACGTCTCAAAATAAAAAGTTGAGGTAAAATTAAGTTACCCAGGAGCAGGTGTTAGTGTTGTGAGAGAGATTTCCAGGCAGAGGGAATAACATGCCTCAAACCTCTGAGGCTGCAGGAAGATTGGCAAATTCAAAGGATAAGACAAAGTCAGTGTGGCTAGAACAGAGGAGATGGTGTCAGGGGCTGGGGCTGCAGAATGGATACTAAAGATTTTGGTCTTATCCTAAGAGCTCTGGGAAGCCACTGAGGTATATAAAAAGGGGATTGTCTCACCGGATTATACATGTAGAAATTGTTGGATTGGTGTATGTTCTGCTGTATATATTCTCAACAATAACAACAAATAAAATAAATTACTTTAAAAAGGAAGTTATGATTAGATTTAAATATTTAAACATACTCTTGCTCCTGGGTGAAGAAAGGACAGAGGGTTGGGGTACCTCTGGGAGGACAGGAGCCCAGTGATGGACCTCAGCCACCTCTATCTCCCTGAAAATCTGGGGTCCTTACTTGCAGCCTACCTGAGCTTTCTCTGAGCCCACCTAAGGGTGCAGGACCCAGGTAGGTGCACTTAAGCCTAGATGAAGGGGCCTTGAGGATGAAATGGGGAGAGCAGGTGAGAAGGAGGGGCAGCAAGCAGGAAGGAGAGCTTTGGGGCTGTGCGGTAGACAACAGGGGTCAGACACCACAGGTTAGGGAGCGGGGTGGGTAGTGGTATTGATGGAATAAAGATGAATGGAAGGGTGGGCTTGGAATGACAATAGGCTGGACTGTGAGGAGGGTTCTTGGGAAATGGTAAAAGGCTAGAGGCCAAGCAGCTGGGCAAGAGATGACTGGAAGGGAAGAGACTTCTTTTTTAACAATTTACTGAGAGCTTTTCATTCTCAGGGTTCTGGGCTGGCTGGATTATACAAGTCATCTATTATTTCAGCCTCACAACAACCTTGCAGATAAATTCTATGACTATCCCTTTTCTCCAGCAGGGGCTCAGAGAGACTCAGAGATTTTCCCAAAGTCACATAGCTGGTAACTGGCAGAGCTGCAGCATGAAAGTAGGCCTAATTTGATTCCAAAGTGCATGCTATTATTCATGGCACCACACTGGGCTTCAGCCATGAGGTCCTAGAACCTCAGCAGCAGGTATAGAGACTCCCAGGATTTGGGAAAGAGCAAAAAGTAAAAGTAAAGGAGATGGACTACATTTAATTGACCATTTTCCAAGCACTCACTATGTGTTAGTCCCTGTGAGAGGCCCAGGGATTTAAGAGATGGTAGACATAGTTCTTGCCCTAAGAAGCTCAAATTCTGGTTGACCGCGTGTGTGTGTGTGCATGTGAGGGAACATCCCGGAAGCTGGGCTATGATAAAAGTCTCAAAAAAGTGAACAATTTGGGAAAGTCATCGCCTACCAGTGCCTGGATATAGTTGTGTTAATATGTAAATACATGTGTATTTGTTTTTAACGTAGTTAAAGTCTATCGGCATTTAAACATACACACACGTGTCCATATGAGGGCTATTATGCAACAATTAAATGATTTTTGAAAAATTTTTACTGACATAGGGAAATTCTCATGATGTATTGCCAAGAGAAAAAAATCAGGCTACAATATTGGTATACAATATGACCTCAATTACTGTTTTAAAAAAAAAAACTGATAAGAAATACACCAGTTAACTAGGGGGAAAAGCTTTTGATAGTCTAAGGGTGAAAAACAAGTTTCTGAACAATTTATTTAGGTGAATCAGTTTTTTTTTTTTAAATAAAGAAGCTGTGCATGTTTTCTGACTGTACAAAGAAAACAGTTTAAAAGATACACATGAAAATACTAATGGTTCAATGAATACATTGCAAAGAAATGAAAGATGGAGGAAAACTTTTACATTAAAAGAGCTTAAGAGATGAGAGATATCAACCAAAAATACAAAATACGGACCGGAATTTGGATACACATGTAAACAAATTAACGTAAAAGTGTGTGTGTGTGTGCGCGCGCGTGAGAGAGAGAGAATGAATTGGGGAAATGAGAACACAGACTGGATATTTGATGATATTAGGGAATGACTATTAATATTATTTTTAGTGCTTATGTGTCTTAAAAAGCGAATTATCTTTTAAGGATAAAAATGAAGATCCAGATGAAATTACAGGATGTCTGGGACTTGCTTCAAAATAATTCAAGGAGGTATGAAGGTGGGAGTACAAGTGGAATTAGATAGGGCATTGGTTGAAGTTAGATAATGGGATCATACAGGCTCATCATATCATTTTCTCTATTTTTGTATATATTCGAAATTTTCCATCTCAAAAAAATGTTAGTGGTGGTTCTCTCTGGGTTGGAAATGATGAGTAATTTTTCTTCTAAAAATTTTCCTCTATTTCTCACATTTCTATAATTAGAATGTATTATTTTATAAGCAGAAAAAGATTAAGTTCCTATTTGTTCATTGAATGGCTCTGCCCAAACTGAGGGAGAGAAGAGATAGTGTCTCAGGGGAGGCGGAATGGAAGAAGACCCAGGGTTGGGGAAGGGTTGTGTGGAGCCATTAAAGGAGAACAAGGTGGAAGCTTGGGGAAGGCAAATGGAGGCTCACTTCTCTGTGCAGATGCCGAGAACAGCTGCAGGGCAAGGCCTGGGATACAGCCTGAGAAGGGAGAACTGGCTTGCTGGGCTCAGATCTTGGGACAACAGCTGTTGGGCAAAAGGACGACCTGAGGAGAAACGGTTGGAGGAGGCAGAACACCTGGCAGGCAGAAACTTTTTGATGCTTCAGAATTTGTCCCTCTTAACTAGACAGTGTGACCCAGTGCTGGCTTGAACTTGAACCGGGTTTACTGAAGAACTCTACACTAGCCCTGCTCTAAACCTGGGGTGCCCAACCACACTGGGCTGAACAGCACTGGGCAAGATGGTGAGGAGGGCTGGGGGCAGGGGTAAACTGAATAAGAGAACTCTCCTCTCTCTATCCTTTTACTCCAATTGACTCATTGGAATGGCAGCAAAGAAAGAACTTCCTGTCATTCTGGTGATCCCAAGAGGCCTCACCACAGTCTTTGCGTATGCTCTTCCTCCACCTGGGATGCTCTTCCCTCTTTTCTTCACCTTGTTAATTCCTATTAGTTCTTCATATCTCAGCACAATTTCATTTCCTCCTGGGCATCCTACCTGGTCCTTACTAGCTCAAATCCCTATTATATGCTTTCACCACTGAGTACTACTCTTCATAGCACTTATAACAGTGACAATCTTACTTTTATTTTTGTGATTACTTGGTTAGTATTTGTCTCCCTCAACACACTGTAAACTCCTTGAGGGCAGGGGCCATGTCTGTTATGTATTCTCTAAACCTAGTACACTGCCTGGCCTATAGTAGTGCTTAGTAACTATCTGTTGAATGGATGAGGGTGGGAGGTTGCTGGACTGGGCTCCTGATACTTATTTCATCTTGGGCACTTTTAAGCCACATCAAAAATGTCTGCCCCATCCCCCTCAAGTTAACTGAGGGGTATCTCCTGAGTCTTTATCTCCCCAAGAACTACCACTTGTATTCCAGGTCACCGAGACTTTCCTTTGATGAAAAGGTACTTGAGGCAAGGAAAAAGAGCTCAAGCCAGAGGGTACATCAGAGGCAATTGGTGGGCTCCCAGGTTTATCAGTGAATTCTGCTCCAGGGCCATTGTGTGGCCTGGGCTGGGGATGGGTAAAGTAGAGACAAACTGCCTAGTACTTCTTATTGTCTTTCAGGTCCCAGCTCAAATGTCACCTCCCCCTCTACTTTTGTGAATTAAACTCATATTACCCTCTTCTTTTCCCAGCACTTACTACGATTTATAACTGAAAAAAAAAAAAAAAAAAACCCAGTGCCGTCAAGTTGATTCCGACTCATAGCGACCCTACAGGACAGATTAGAACTGCCCTATTTTAAAAGTGAGACTAGTTGTTAACTGTCTGTCTCCTCTGCTGGTCTGGAAGCCCATGAGTTCAAGGTTAGCCTGCTTGTTCACTCTTATAGCCCATTGACTCTCACAGGGCCGGGCTCATAGTATATGCTCAGTAAAGATTTGTTGAATGAATGAATGAATGAGCCTGTGAATGACTTAATGGGTAACCTATGGAAGTCTGGCAAGGCAAGCAGGGGGAGAAGGGAAAGCTGCGGTTAAGGCGGGGCAAGGGCAGCCAAGTCTTCTTGTTTGTTGCCTTCTAAGGACTTTCTAGGAAGAGTTTTGAGATCCTGATACCAGTGACAGGACTGTGCATGCCCAGGAACTGGAGTCTCCACTGTGTAGCAAGGAATCCTGCATTCTTGAGGCATTGAGGGCTTGGTTGTGGGAGGGGATTGGGTACAGAAGCTCAGAAGCTCCATGTCTGCAGCATCTGAGGAAATGTGGGTAGCAAGCGCCCAGCCAGCCAGTGAGCAGGCAGGGGAAGGCAGCCCAAGCCCCTACCCTTCCTCTCTCTCCCTGGGCTCCTGGAACTCCTCCAGACTCCTGACTTCTAACTGTGAGGCCTGGCCCTGAGCCCATCCTACACCCCTCAAACCAACTGAAGGCCTTTCTGGCTGAAGTCTTCCTCCTCCCACCCACAGAGGGTTCCTGTCTCAGTAGGAATTCATACCGGATTGAACTGAGCAGCTGGAGCTAGATGGGAGGGTGTGTGTGCGGCAGCGGCAGCGATCAAAGACTTAGTGTGTAAGGGGCAGGGGGGAGGGAGAGAGCATGGGGGTGCATGTGTGTGCTAGATGGCCCACAAGTACAAAGAAACGACAGACGAAGAGAGGGACACAATAAAAGACAGGGAAAGAGAGTGGAGAGAATCAGAGAAAGAGATTCAGAGGTAGAAAAAGACAAGCACAGAGAGATATACAGAGAAAGAGGCACAAAGAAAAAAACAGAGAAGCTGAGAATACAGAGAAAAGCAGAAATACTGAGAGATGAAGAAATGAAGAGACTGGAGACAGAAGAACACAGGACACTGGGAAAAGCTGAAAGGAGAGACAGAAGAGATCAAAGACTGAGATAGAGAGGCAGAGAGAGAGAAAAGGAGAAACAGAGACCAAGACTAAGGAATAGTCACATTTATTCATTCATTCCACATTTATTGAGCACCTGAGCCATCCAGGCACAGTGCATGGCACAGATCAACACAAGCAGACACAAATGGTAGGGACCCAGATGCAGCAATAAAGACAGAAACTGAGATACAGACCAAGAGAAGGAGAGGGAGAGATGCAGACTGAGATAGAGACCAAGGAAGGACACAGGAAGGATGCAGAGATAAGAGAGTGGGAGAGACAAAAGGCCTGCAGGCAGGGAGGCCAGGACAAGTAGGGGCCCAAGGGCAGCCTGGAGGAGGGGCAGGAGGAGAGAGACCTGGCCTTTGCCTTCCAAGGGCAGCTCTCCCTCCTCAGCCCCACCACCAGCTTTGCTGTCTCCTCCTTCCCCAAAGCTGACCTCCTTCCCCTCTGCCTCAGCTTTTGCTTTCAGGTTCTGGAGGAGGCTGGCTGCTTAACAGCTCCCTCCTGCTCCTCCTCCTGTCTGAGTTTCTCTGCCTGAATCCCAAGTTAGGATGGAGCCTACCCAGCCCAGAGGAGGGGGGCACGGGCAGTTAAGGGGTATAAAAGAACCTCTTCTCCAGCAAGAGACCAGCTTAGGACCATCCTTTCATCCCACTGAGCCCCCAGTAGATATGAAAAGGTGTGTGTAGGGTGAGAGGGGGTGAGTGTGTAAATTGAGCTTCCAAAACAGGGTAGGCGCCTCTTCCTTTTGGGGTCTGTGTACCAGCCCCAAATACACTGAAAACCCCCTGAAATCTCAAACTGAGAGAAGAAGCCATTTGTAGCAAATGCCGAGCCCTCCCCCATCTCCTCCCACGTCATCACAGAGAAAATGCCGCAGAAAAGAGGGTGGGCTGGAGAGTCAGTCACCTACCCGCTGGTGCCGGGTCTCTGGGCCTGAGAGAAACGCCAGTCCGTGTTGGGCGGGGCTTGCTGTGGAGAAAACAGAGGGAAAGGGCCTGAATACTCATGAAGAGTCAGAATGTCGCCTGAGCCCCTGGGGATAGGCCCGGAGGGAAGGAGGGAGTGGGCACAGAGAAGCTGCAGGAGGAGGAAGAAAACGGGATGGGGGAGGGGTTGACGCATCCGTAAAGACAGTATACACCCCAGGTCTCAGATGCCTGAGGTGGGGGGGCACGACGACAAAGGGATAAAATAGCATTTCATCTGACCACAGTGAGCAACCCCAGACTAACAGTCCCTTCCTCCCTGCCCCCAGAATCAGAACATCTGAGCACAGATTCAAGGAGTGAAAACTGGCTTCTGTGGGACCAGGGGAGGCGTGCAGAGAAAGCCCCCAAAAGTGACAGAGGAGATTTTTAAATAAGAACCCCACCAGCCCTAGAATGAATTTATTGAGCCCCTCAGCTGGAAACAAAGCATCCTCTGGCAGCAAGATGGCTGCTGCTCTGGGTAACCCTTTTGGTGCCAGGTTCTGCAGTAAAATATTCAGAGGGATACCTCCTCCAGGCCCTTGACCCTCAAGGATCCCTTCCCACAGCTAAATACATTATTAATTTAGGAGTCATGCCAGACTGGGTCTTTGCAGGGCATCCAAGCCCCAGGACACCTCTCACCCACAGAGCTCCTTGCTGGACAATGGCTTTTGACTGAGGAGAGAACAAGGCTGCTCTGTCTGGGACACAGAAGACTGTTGGGATAGAGCCCAACAGGGATCAAGCTCCCACAGCCTCCAGGCAGAGCCAGCTCAGTCTCCAGGGCTCCCATGGGGCTGATCTGGAGCCATATCCCACCAGGCTGAAGGTGTGAGGCTCTGCAGCCAGCCACTTCACTGCCTGCCGAGTCTCTGTCTTTCCAGAGGGTGTGTTCTCCCATCACACACTCTCACGGAGCACCCCTAGAGTCATCTCCTCACTGGTTCTGGTGTATTCTGGTAATTAATTCTCACACTCACTTCCAGGAGCAGAGGAAGTGTGAGCCTCTCCGATTACACTGGGGAGAAGGAAGACTCAGGGCTGCCAAATGACTCACTCTAAGGTCACAGGTGGCAGCAGTGGGAGCAGACCCCAGACATCCAGCAACCCAAGTGCAGCAGGCATCACTGCCACCACTTAGGGGCTGCTGTGGGATGACCAGCCCTCAGCCACTGTATTCTTAGACACAGCCAAATCTACATGGAAATGCAGGGATCATGATAGATTGGAGGAGAGGAGCTGGACAAAACTCACAATCTCTATAAGGACGTGGGTCCAAATTTATTCAGTGAGGGTGAGGGCTGCTTTAAGAAGACTGAGCCTCAGGCCTTTCTCCACATGTATAACCCTAAATGAGAAAGAACCCCACCCTTGCCCCATCTAAGCAGACAAAAACCTGTCCCTCCTGTCCTCCAGTTTTACAAGTTTCAAGTGCCCAGAGATTGAGTGCATACATTCTGAAGTTAGACCTGGGTTAGGCTCTTTCTCATTCGCTTTGTAAACTTGAGCAACTCACTTGACATCTGTGAAACTCAGTTATAAGATGAGGCTACTAATACCTATCCAAAAACATTGTTGGGAAGAGCAAATAAGATGCCATGGCTCTCAAAGGAGGTGTGTAGTGAGGCTCTCAACCAGCTATCTAAATCACCTGGGAGTGCTTTTTTCAAAATGTAATTCTGATTCAGTAGTGTAAGGGTAGGGCATAGACATATATGATGAGTGAAAGCTCCTAGGGTTGTGAAAACTTGTGCTTTTTACTATTATATTTTCCCCACATATGAGGGCACCCTGGCATCTGGCAGAGGCTGTGGCTCTCCATTTGCCAGAGGAAAGGCTTGCCGGAATCTCAGATACTTTGGTTACCCGCAAAACCCTGACCTTACATCGCTTGGCACGCTGTGGTCACGACGGAGCCAAAAGCCTATCTCTGCGCGTCCAGAGCCCGGGTACCCCAGGGTCTCACTTCCCGCCCAAGAAAGGCGGCCGCTGGTGCCATTAGGGTCCCAGTGCTTCCTGCCCTATATAGAGGCCTGCCCACCTGTCCCAGGTTGGGCTGTGGTGCCCTGCGGGCCGCAGGGTAGCTTGGCTCGCCCAAGGCTTCTAGGCTGGAGAAGCAGCCACCCTCCTTTAAGGAGCCCCAGGCCCAGCGGGGTCGGAGGGCCCGCGGGTCATAGAGTCCCGCCCGTCCGGCGCCTAGAGCGCCCACAGTCGTTCCCGCGCTCCAGGCGCCACAGGCCAGCCCTGAGGTAACGGGGTCCTGCCGGGGGACAGGGGGTGGTGGGGCCAGGAGGCCCGAGTCCTCGCCGGGACTTGGGCGGCCGTGACCTGGGATCATCACCGCGGTGAGTACCTGAGGCCGGCAGCGGGGTGGGACCGGGACAGCCCGTGTGAAGCTGGCAGTGAGCGGCTGGCAGTAAAAGCTGGTGGGCGTGTAAGCAATGTGCGAGGGGTGTGTGTGTGTGACTAGGTTTGAGTGCGAGGTGTGTACCTGAGGTGCGCGAGCCAGTCCGCCGGTGTGGCCCGTGGGTGTGGTCTGCAGGGAGGACAGTCGGGAGCCTTTGCGCGCGCACCTATGTCTTGTGTACAGATGCAACAGCTTTGACCGGGGAAGAGCTGAGGATAACAGTGAAGTCACAGTTCACTGTGGGAACTGTGGGTGTGGGGAGAAACGTAGGAGCAAACGTGAAGACCAGCAGAGCGCGCCGGCGCCTAGGAGCCTCTCCGCAAGTGCTGATCCGTGACCACCTTCCACCCCTGACGTCGGCACCCGCGGAAATCGCCAGAAATTCACCACAAGCTCTGGCTAGGTAGAGGCGGGTACAGCCCTGGCCTTTTGTGTGTGGGGACGGGATCAGCCCCCCTTCCCCTCCCCCACAATCACCACCACCGTGGGGCGCTCACAACCACATCCCGCCTCTGCCACTCCTCTGGTTCCGCGCAAATAGTTCGAATGGCCCTGCGAGTCGGGTGGAGTGCAGCCAGGCCAGGCCTGCTGGAGAGGTGTGGATGCAAGTTCAAAGTCCCGTATGTGGGTGGGCCGCTTCTCCAACGCCGCCCCCAGGGGTCGCCCCGGGTGGCGCTGAGCCCCTCACCTGGCTCCGCTCCAGCAGAGTATTAGAGCGGGACCGGAAGGCGTCAGGCTCCAGGGCCAGAGCCGAGGGCTGCTGGACGCTAAGGGGCCTTAGAAAGGTGAAGTCACTGCCGTCCGAGGCTGGCGAAAAGCACGTCCTGTAGCAATGGCTCTGCGAGTCTGTGGGCCGCAGCGTTACCTCCATGTACTTGAGCGTGCCATCTGAGCTCACCTGCAGGTTGGGGCTGGACTGCTTATAGAAGTCCCGGGAGGGTGATTCCTGGCGCCTGCAGCACTGCCCCCCACCCGTGTCCCCGTCTGCGTGCCCGCGAAGGCACTTAGCTGTCAGAAAGGTGAAGGTGACTAAGGATAAGAGACTGATGGCTGCTAGGGCCACAATGAGGTAAAGGGTAAGGTCTGAACGCTCAGGCGGGTGTGTGAGGAAGTCACTGGACTTGGGCGTTTCCTCAGGGTCTTCATCCTCCAGAGCCAGCAGCACTGTGGCTGTAGAGGAAAGCGAAGGGTCACCATTGTCCCTTACCAGGACCACCACCCGCTGGGTGTCAGAGTCATCCTCCAGTAAGGCCCGGGCTGTGCGCACCTCACCAGTATGTTTAGACACGAGGAACAGCCCCGGGGCTGTGGACTGTGGCAACAGTGAATAGAAGAGCCATGCATTGTGGCCTGCGTCAGCATCCACGGCTGTCACCTTGGTGACCAAAGAGCCAGGAGGGGCAGAGCGAGGAAGGCGCTGGGGAGCTGAGAGTTCCAGACCAGGCCGGGGATGCAGCACAGCTGGGGCGTTATCATTCTGGTCCAGAACAAACACATGCAGAGATGCATTGGCATGCAATGGGGGAGAACCAGAGTCTCGAACTCCCACCACAATCGGTAGCATCTGCAGCAACTCGTAGTCAAAAGTACGCTGGGCAAAAACCCGCCCATCCTCAGGGTTGACATACACAAAGGAGGAGGCTGGGGCTCCCTGAATCTGACTCCCTATGATGGAGTAGGTAAGGCGGGCATTATCCCCAGTGTCTGGGTCCAAGGCGGACACCGTGCAGAGGAAGGAGCCTGGAGGCCGGTTTTCTGGGATGTAAGCAGTGTAGAGCTGCTGGGTGAAGTGAGGTGCATTGTCATTAACGTCTGAAATGTTGAGCCTGATGATAAGATGCGTGTGCAGGGGAGGTGAGCCAGCATCACTGGCCTGCAGCTCAATGATATAATGTGATGTGGTCTCTCGGTCCAAAGGCTGGCTGGTTAGCAGTGAGTAGTGGTTCTCAGAAGGCTTAATTTGAAATGGCAGGTCCGGAGAGACATCAAGGCTCACTTCACCATTGCTACCTGAGTCTCGGTCCCTCACATTAAACAATCCCACTACTGTGCCAACTGATGTGCTCTCCAGGACAGGGTTGACCAAGGAGGCCAGTAGCACCTCTGGGGCGTTGTCATTGGCATCCCCCACATCCACTTGAATCACACAGTGGCCCTCCATGGCTGGCTGTCCCTGGTCACGCGCTCTTGCATGAATTTCATAGAAACTTGATTCCTCAAAGTCTATGGGACCCAACACATGGATTGCTCCACTGCTAGGGTCTAGGCCAAAGAGATTCCGCACTGCCTCCGATGTGTGATCCGCAAAAGAATAGCCTAGTTGACCATTGGTGCCCTCATCTGGATCAGTGGCATTGAGGCGGAGCAGCAGTGTGCCTACGGGTGCATTCTCTGGGAGTCCCACACGCAGAACAGAGGACTGGAAGGTTGGAGCATTGTCATTGACGTCCAGCACAATGACAGAGATAAGGGTGGTCCCTGAGCGGGCCGGAGTGCCCCCATCCACAGCAGTGAGCACCAGCTGATGTCTTGCCTGGGTTTCACGGTCTAGCTGCTGCTCTAGCACCAGCTCTGGGAATAGTTTCCCATCTTTTAGGGTCTTCACGTTCAGAGAGAAGTGGCTGCTGGGGCTTAGAGTATAGAAGCTCACAGTATTGGTGCCCACATCCGGATCCTGGGCACTGTCCAGTGGGAATCGAGTCCCAGGTGCAGCCGATTCGGAGATGCGTATCTCTCGCTCTGGGGCAGCAAAGCTAGGAGAGTTGTCATTGAGATCCAGGATCTCTACCTCTACACGGATTAGTTCCAGGGGGTGTTCAGTCACCACCTGCACTGGCAGCAGGCAGCTGGTGCTGGCTCCACACAGGCTCTCACGGTCAATCTTTTGATTCACTGCCAGAGCACCACTCACCAAGCTCAGGGAAAAATAGCGCTCGTTCTCCTCAGAGCCCAACCGCAGTCGGCGGTTCAACAGATCTGTCACCTTTAAGCCCAGATCCTGAGCAACATTCCCCACCAGCGTCCCCGGCTCAGACTCTTCCACCACTGAATAACGAAGCTGCCCGGACACCCAGCCCCAGCAGCACAAGGACAACATGCACAGCACTTGCCATTTCCCAGGGAGCTGTGGGGGTGTCTTGGGCCCCATGACCCAGAAGTCCCTTTCTGGAGAGTTACTCTGGGCTGTCCTGTCTCCAAGGTAGACCCAGGGCTCGTAATTCAGCAGCTGAAATCTCTTATGTCTCCTTCCAGCCTCTTAAAAACTGCTCCGAGGTTTGCCTGCCTGCAGCAGCTCTTCTTAGTCACCAAATGGCGGGGGTGGGTGGGGAGGGAGGGGAATTGAATCTGAGCTGGGGAGCTGGGGGAGGAGAGGCGGGCAGGAAGAGCAGATCCCCCACCTCGGCTCTGAGTCTGATTGGCCAAAAAGTCTGTCTGCTCTCAACCAATTACGAAAGTCTCCTCAGTCCTGGAAAGCTTAGGAACTAACAAGCATTGCAAGTCTGTGTCACAGAGGCCTCCTACCTCCCCACTCATTTCGTGCTGCAGGTTGATTCAGCCCCCTTGGCAGCAAAGTTTGACAGCTCAGATGGTGCTCAACAGGGAAGACAAAGTGGTACAAAACTCCTCAGTGTTCTGCCCCAGCAACTTCCTGCATGACTTCAGAAGCTTCCACTACTGTGCTTGAACCAACAATGAAATGTGTCCTTCTGGGAGAAGCAAAACCCAAGTGTTCTCCCTCCCTCCCCCATCTTGCCCAACACTGCTAGGGTGAGAGAAAAGATTTGTTAGGACCCTGAAAAGTCTTGTTCTAACTCCAGCAATACTTTGAGGAAAATCTCAATGTCAGCTTTTCTGAGATCCTGGACATGTGCTGTGGAATGGGCGTCACAACTCGCAGGTAAGGGGAACATTTCTGGGGCTGATCCCGGTCACCCAGGAAGGTGGCTAGAGGGTAAGCATGGCCTCTGGGCTTTATGGTTTCACCAATTCAGGAGAATTCTACTTAACAACCTGCAGAGTGGCTGTCTCTATGAATTTCTCAGTCTCAATCAGTTTTCTGAAATTAAGTGATTTCACTTATTGTTTTGTTTCCAAAGAGGTAATTCCCACCCATCCCAAATTGACTTCATCATCCCAGGAGGGACTTGACTGGGAGCCTTGAAGACCTGGACCAAAAGATCTCTGCTACCACTTTGATCAATGCCTTTCTACTCCTTTGACTCTCTTTGCTTTGTGTTCTCTGCTGTGTTTCAAGCAGAGTTCCCTTCATAGTCGGTTAGGGAGTCGATTCCAATTCAGCAATGCTACAGGACAGAACTGCCCCATAGGGTTTCCAAGGAGAGGCTGGTGGGTTAGAACTGCTGACCTTTTGGTTAGTAGCCTGATCTCTTAACCATTGCACCGCCAGGGCTCCAGATAAATCTTAGTTCCCCTCAATCCATTGGGAAATGGCAACCTGAAGTCAAAATACTCCAGAACCTGTCCCCTCATTCATATGAAAAGCAAAGAAAGCAGCCATTTTGGTTTAGGTGATAGCCTGGTGCAGCACAGCCTTGTGCATGATAGCCTTCTATGTGCCCATGTGCTAGCAGCATGCTTCCACGATAGCCTGGCTCTTTAGTCACCAATTACTTTCACTTCTCACTCTCAAATATAGCCATAACCCACCCAGAGTGCTAATCTGCGACAACTCCCTGGTTAATTCACAAAACACTTCTAAAGCACAGTATCTACCACATAGTTACCACTCACAAAAATGGTGACATCACTATGGGCTCTTACAGAGAGGCCAGTACTCTCTGGGACAGAGCCCAGCCATGTGCCTCCACCAGAACAACCCTCAGGCATTGGCCGAGCCTGCAAAGGTCTCACCTCTAGCCCATAGAGAAGATCAGAGGGTGGGCAGCTTGGGCGGACAGGCTCCCCTGCCATAGGTGCACTGGGTGACTTCACCATCATGAAGCTATCGCTCCGAGTGGGTGCAGAAGCCAAGGGTGTACAGCCATGAGAGTGGCCGCCCACATCAACAAACTTGATAGGATCATCTGACCCTAGCTGGATTCGGAGGATCCCATTGGAAGGAGGAAGCCCCTCCCTCCTTCGAGATCGGGTGAGACAGGCACAAGTGCCAGCAGGAAAGCAAGTCACTCCGCATGCAGCCCCACGAAGACACTTAGAGAGTAGTGCTACGAAGGAGCCAAAGGAGACAAAGCAAATTGCCACAAGGGACACAGCCAAGTAGAGGGTCAGGCGGGATTCTCCTTCCCTTGGAGCTGAAGATTCTCGAAGATCAGGGACAACCGGATGAGTGTCTTCCTCCAGGGACACTAGCAGAGTAACAGAGGTAGAGAGTGGTGGGTTACCACTATCCTTCACCACAATGACCAGCTTCTGTGGTGGGAGATCAGCTGGGATGGGAACGGCTGTCCGCACCTCCCCGGCATAGCGAGAGACTGCAAACAGGCTGGGATCTGGGGCCTCCAGGAGCTGATAGGAAACCCAAGCATTGTAACCTGAATCCAAGTCCACAGCAGTCACCTTTGTGACTAGGTGGCCAGCACCAACAGATGGAGGCAGTGCTTGGGGACATAATGAACCAGGCCGGGCCCGAGGACGGAGCACAGCTGGGGCATTGTCATTGAGGTCCAGCACGAATAGGCGAACTGTCACAGTGCTGCTAAGGGGTGGGTTGCCTCGGTCCCGGGCTTGTACCTCGAACTGCAGTGTCTGTGTTTGCTCATAGTCAAAGGATCGAGTAGCATGAACAGCTCCTGTTTGGGGGTTCAGAGAGATGAAGGAGGAAGCTGACACATCTCGGTTTCTGGGCTCTAGGAGAGAGTAGGAGATAAGTGCATTCAAGCCAGAGTCTGGGTCAGAAGCTGCAAGGGAGCAAAGCAGGTCCCCCGGGCGATTGTTCTCAGGAACAAATACCTCATGTGACCTTTGGAAGAAAGAGGGTGGGTTATCATTCACATCTGAAATATTGAGGAAAATAGTCCTGTGGGTACTCAGAGGAGGGTTCCCAGCATCAGAAGCAGTGACCATGATGTCATAGCTGGATTTAGCCTCGCGGTCCAAGGTTCCAGCAGTCACCAGAGAGAACTGGTTTCGGAAGGCAGACTTGAGGGCAAATGGCAAGTAGTCAGGAATGCGGAGGCTAACATCTCCATTTGACCCTGAGTCAGGGTCCTGTACACTAATGAGTGCCACCACGGTGCCAGGTTCTGCATTCTCGGGGAGAGTCCCAAGCTCTGAGGTCACTGTGATGTGGGGGGCGTTGTCATTTACATCCAGGAGATCCACCCGAAGGCTGCAGTGTTGCTCCATGGCCGGTGAACCCCCATCACGAGCCCGCACATCAAATTCGTAGTAATTCTCGCTCTCAAAATCGAGAGGTCCCTGAAGGGTAAGCTTTCCAGTAGTGGGGTGCAGGCTGAAGAGGCTTCTCACACGATCGGGGGTGTGACCACTGAAAGAAAAGGTGACGTTACCGCTGGGACCCAGGTCCGGGTCAGAGGCATTGAGCTGGATGAGCACTGTGCCGGCTGGAGCGCTCTCCAAGACGCTAATCCTGTAGCTGGATTGCTGGAAGGCCGGGGCGTTGTCGTTCACGTCCAGCACTGATACCCGGAGCTCCGCTGTGCCGGACCTAGGAGGGTTCCCTCCATCCACAGCAGTCAGCACCAGGCGGTAGTCCGATTGCTTCTCCCGATCCAAAGGCTTCTCCAGGAGCAGTTCTGGGACTAGGCTGCCGTCGCTGCGCTTCTTGACATCCAGTGCGAAGTGTTCATTGGAGCTCAGCCTATAGCTGCTGATGGAGTTGCTTCCCACATCTGCATCCTGTGCCTTTTCCAAGGGGAAACGCTGCCCTGGAGGGGCTGCCTCCCCAATTTCCAAGTCCAGCTGCTGCCGAGGAAATCGGGGGGCGTGATCATTCACATCTACGATTTCTACCTCCGCTCGGTACATCTCCAAAGGCCCTTCGGTTACAAACTCCAGAGGCACGATGCAGCTGGCACTAAGCCCACACAGTGCCTCTCGATCGATTGGATTCTTGATGAGCAGGGCTCCGCTGTCCAAATCCACACGGAAGTGTCTTTGGTTCACCTCTCCAGCGACCTGCAGCCTGCGAGCTGACAGACTCTCTGTATCCAGCAGGAAATCTTGGGCGACATTCCCTACAAAAGTCCCTTCCTGTGACTCCTCTGGGACTGGGTAGCGGATCTGCCCACAAACATAACCCAGGTGGCAAAAGAGGAACAAAAGGGTAGCTGCCCGCCAGATTTCTACCCAGCTTCTCACCTTGCGGAACATTGCTGCCGCCTGCTAGCTGTCTACCTGGTGCTGGCAAGCCGAAGAAGCCGACCCGCCCCAAACGGCCACAGCAGCTGGAGACACGACTCCCTTTCCCCGCGCCAGCTTTGGCGCGGCTCGCCCGGCGCGGCAAGGGTTACGCGCCGTTTTTTGCTGGTGGCGGGGTAGATTTGTCTGCCTTTCACCACCCGATTGGCAGACAGCGGTTCCTGGGCTCAGCCAATAGGCTGAGCAGAGAACGTCCCAATAGCAGCAGGGTTAATGCGTCGTCTCAGCATTGGGGAGCGGGGGGGGGGGGGGGGGGGGGGGGCGGGGTAGAGAAAATCCTGTCTTTTCTCCTTCCTCCCGCTCAACATTATTTCTTTCCACGGGTTATTTCCTCTGTGGAGAAGCAGACAACATACATGTTGTGTTTTGTTTTGTTTTTTCCCTAACAGACCGACTTCCCCCGCCCCTTTTTGGCTGGGAAAACGCGGCAGCTGAGCCCTAGCAACCTACAGCCTAGAAAGCCAGTAGCCATTTGAGATTGGTCACTTTATTCAAGCCAGCGTTGTCATCAACCAATATCCTAAATGAGTAGCTTCTGTTTCAGTCTGACTATACTAGAGCAACAGCTAATTAGAAGCTCTGCCATATACTCAAAACAGCCTCTCTGCAGCACATTCAGAGACACGTCCCTCTCTTTGCAGAAAAGGTTTACACATTAATGTAGTCAATTCCATTTATGCAGTGCACGTTTTCATCATAACAGGAGGCACAGTGGAAACCAAACCTCTCTTATTGAGAGGCTTGCTAGTGATACATTAAAATGCCATTCATTGATTTCAAAGACAGTATAGAAGGGGAAGAAGTGGGGTAGAGGAAGCCAAAAGAGGAAGACGTTGCAAACAGTAAAGAATCTGTGGGTCTGGAAGGCACTGAAGATTGGCTGTCCTTACCTGGCAGAACGCTAATGTTCAAAGATTTAACAGCTTCTTTGAATGATTGGGGTCAGCTACCAACAGCATTGTGCCTACAAATCCCCTTTATTTGACACCACAGCACTTGATATGTTGTTGATTACCAACAGAGACCTTTTTAAAAGAGTAAGCTTTTCACTTAGCCCCAGGGGGCCTCTTGGAAACGGAGCCTCGATCTTACCCCACCCCCACCCCCACCCGGCTTCAGATCCTTCCAGGAGCCTGGCTACTACCCTGCACAAGCACAGAAACACAGTTCATTTCACACTGTAGGTACCTGCAAGTTGTAATATGAGTGGCAAACGCGCCAGAGCACAGAAAAAAAGAGAAAAATCCAGCCTGATCTGGATGTGAGATTTCTGAACTCATCCAAATCCTCCTCTAGGTTACCACTGACTGTCAAAACCAGTGGCAAAAGCTGGGGTTCTTATCCTCCCCAGACTTCTCCAAACCCTTGATCCTCAGGAACATCCTTTTGCTATGGTGAGGCCAGCAACCCACACTCTGGTCTTGAAGGGGCAGATCCGGCTTTACAAACAAAACAAAACCCTACATCCATGGAAATGACGGAGGTATAAATCGGCCTGACTGACCAGGTTGTTATGCCAGGATCCGCTGTCTCAGTGAATGGCACCATCATCCACCCAGCTGCCTTAGTCCAAATCCTGGGGTCATCCTTGACTCATTCTTCTCCCTCACTGTATCATGTCAATCAACAAGTCCCGCTGATTTCACTGTAGTCATCTCCCTCCATTCACACTGCCACAGTGCTTGTTCAAGCATTTATCAACCTTCTCCTCAAACATTACAATAACCTTCTAGCTGCTCTCTTTGCCTCCAGTCCCAATATCCCCAATTCATTTCACTTAATGGCTGCCAGAGTAATCTCTCTAACACATACATACACACACACAAAACTGATGACAGCATATTTGTATCAGTTCGAAATTCTGCAGCGACTGTACAGAATAAAATAAAAACTCCTTAGCATGACCTAAAGGTTATTCAGGATCCAACTTCTGCCCCCTTGCTTCACCTCAACTCCTGCAAAGTCATACCCACTTTAAGGTTCAGCAACAATGAAATACCATGCTTCCACCACATGGAATTTCCTGCAATGTCCTCTTTCTGCCTCATTTCCCCCTTTACTATTAGACAAACTGCTACTCAACTTTTAGTGCAGAGTGCAAGCATCATCACCTCTGTAAAGTCTTCCCTGATTTCCTTAGTCAACTTACGTGTTTCATCTTCTTTATTTCCTTTGCTTTTTGTATATGCAGACCTCTGTTATCATTGCTTTTTTGCATGTCTGTCTCCCATGGTACGCTGTGTATCATGATGCCAGGGTTGGTGTCATTTCACCTTTTGTAAGTGCCTAGCACAGTGTCTGGCACATAAGGGTGCTCAATAAATGGTGAACTATTCATATTATCATGTATTAGTTCAACAAATATGTATTCAACACTTACTGTGTAAAGGCACTTTATATGCATTATGTTTCATTCTCTCAACAACTTTGTAAAGTTGGTATTACCTTTATTTTATAGATGTGGAAACTAGAGTTTGGAGAGGTTAAATGACTTGTCTGAAACCAAACAACTAGTATGAGCAGTATTAGTCCCCCCGTCTCTAGCCCAGCAATAAGTAAATAAAGTTTTCTATAACATCTTAAATGATTTTTCTACCGGTTTTCATTCCCATAACCATAAACTGACCCTCAACTGATGTCTTTAATATCCAAGGACTGGACCTCTTACAGGTCTCAATCCCTTATATTTGCAAGCTCACACCAAAACAAACAGGCAAACAGGCTATTATACTAGAATCAGACCATCATAAAGCCTTAATTCTATATATCCTAGACTTGATCTTTTTATGCCCTGTATGTGATTCTCCCATATCTAAATTTTTAAAACAGTTTTATTAAGATATAATTCACATACATTATAAATCTACCCATTTAAAGTATACAATTCAATGTTTTGTTTTTTAAGTGCATTCACAGAGTTGTACAGCCATCACCAAAAATCTAATTATAGAACATTCTCATCGCCCCCAAAAGAAGCTTCATACTCATCATACAGTTGCCCAGGTGCTGGTGGTTTAGGAAGTTTTTTCTTTTGAATGATTGAAATACCATTTTATGTCTTCCTTACAATGCTCTTCTAGAGGAATTCTGTTAACACTTTAAGGTTGGGAGATGCCATTACAGTGTTCTTTAAACTGGGCCTGGTTCAATAAAGCTGGCTCTTGGTTTTATGAACACCAGAATAACACTTAGCTTCATAAACATGATAATCAATAGATTGGCAGGTTCTAGGGCAGTGATTTTCACACTCTTCTACATGATGGAGTCATCTGGGGGATCTTCAAAAGTTACTGGTGCCTGGGTCCCACCCACAGAGATTGTGCTTTAATTGGTCTGGGGTGTGGTCTGGGCATCAGAATTTTTAAAAGATCCCTGGGTGATTCTAATGTACAACCAAGTTTGAGAACATTGTTCTAGGGACAATGACAGTTATTTTTCAGGCTGGCCAGCAGAGTAGCAACTGCATTCCTCTGGCTTTCATACTTGGTCATCTTTGGCTGTCTCCAGATTTGCTAATTTTCAACGTGTGTTTAAAAACTTGGGTGGACGAAGAACTAATAAAAATAATAGTAATAAGCTAATGTTTATTGAACACATATTCCATTTTTGCATATGAGAAACAGGCTTAGAAAGATTAAGTAACTTGGCCATGGACTTGGAGTTGAGAAGTGGTGGAGCCTCATTTGCCTAACTGCAGAATCCAGGGGTTATCCAAATAACACTTCGCATCAGCAGCAAAATGACAGGGGTTCTTTCACAATTGGAAGCATGCACAAGTTAATCTCCTAGGCAAAGGCCTTGCAGTCACCTGCACATCATCCTGAATGAATGAAAGCTTCACTTTTCTAAGGATGTGAATTTACCTGCTGCTCACATTATGTGTGTTCCTAGAGAAATAATGCTTGGAGGATAGGGAATAAATGACACTGGGGTACAAAAGGGCTTTCATTTTATACGTTATGTTCTTTTGGGTTGTTTGGATTTATTTTTGAAATAAATTATTGTATAATTAACAATGGCTATCTGAGTTTGGAGATTACAGGTAATTTTACTTTTTTTCTTTAGACTTTTCTGTATTTTCCAAATTTTTCTACAATGCACATGTATTATTGTTATCTCAGAAATGTTTTGTAAATAATATGCAAATAGTAGTGTGCTTGAAATAAAATTTAAAGGATGCCTAGAATTTATTTCCTTCATAGAAATTATCTGAGAATGAGGTACGGGATCTGTGTAGGTAAAGGAAAAATTAGAAGCAAAATATTAATCTTTAATGCAGATGTACCAATCATTTGAAAGATAGATGAATAAACTAGTTTATCTATTCCTAGCAGCTGCCACTGGTTAGAGGTATCCAGTAGTTTCTTCCCAATGCAAATGATGCCTGGGTTAATCTCTGAATACTGAGATCTTGGGTTATAGCTTAATAATCCCTTAGCAAGACTGGTTAGTTTTGATGGCGAGTGCTGAGCGTGGGCATTGGGTCTACAGTTGAGTAAGTTTACTTCCACTTGAAACGAGACCAAAGCCCACACTCTAGCCAGGCCACCCTCCTCATAAAGGAGATATTTGATCTAGGGAGAACCAGGTGAAAGTGTGGTCGCATCATCACAAAAACATCATCATTGAAAAAGCAGCTCCACTCTGGGGTCTTAAAAGCTTGCGAATGGCCATCTAAGATGCATCAATTGGTTCCAACCTACTTGAAGGAAAAAAATAAAAGAAAAAAGGAGAATGAAAAACACCAAAGACACAAGGAAAGTAATAGCCTAAGAGACAAAGGTCCACCTAAACCAGAGACTCCATCACCCTGAGACCAGGAGAATTAGATGATGCCCATCTACCGCCAATGACCGCCCTGACAGGGAACACACCAGAGAGTCCCAGATGGATTGGGAGAGAAGTTCAGAACAGAGCTCGAATTCACGCATAAAGACTAGACTTAATGGTCTGACAGAGACTGAAGGAACCCCTAGAATTATGGCCCCTGGACACTTTGTTACCCTGGAACTGAAACCATTCCTGAAGCCCACTCTTCAGACAAAGACTGGACTGGACTATAAAACAAAAAATAATACTTGTGAACAGTGTGCTTCTTAGTTCGATCAGATACACAAGACCAAATGGGTGGCTCCTGCCTGGAGGCCAGATGAGAAGGCAGGAAGGGATAGGAAATGGTCGAGTGGACACAAGAAACCCAGGGCAGAAAGGGGGAGTGTGCTGTCACATTGTAGGGATTGCAGCTAATGTCACATAACAATACGTGTATAAATTTTTTTATGAGAAATTAACTTGAGCTTTAAACTTTCACCTAAAGCACAACCTAAAAAAAAAAAAAAAAAAGCGGCCCCATACCTTCGTGAACATGGTGCAAGTATCAAAAAAGCATTGTCATTCAGGGCTGACCTGCCAACCCTTACCTGTCCGGGAGGGGCGCTCTCTGCACCCAACACCTGCCTATAGAATACAGGATCGCAGCTCCGCAGCGTGTTCTGGCAGCTGGCCAGCGGGCTGGAGGTGCTGGGTTTCTTCATCAGGGGGTCACTGCGGCGTGAGTCGGTGGTGAGGTACACCTGATGGTAAAGGTGTGGTGGCATCAGGCCTCCCCGAACAGCGTCCGCGTGCACGGAGGGCCCTGGTGTTCGGTACAGGGAGCTCACCGGGCCTCGGTATAGGGCCCTGGACTGCTTCCACTTGTAAACTTTGAATATGATGACTCCCACGACCGTGACTGCGAACCCCACGGAGACCAGGATTAGAGCAAGAAGTAGATAAAAGGTGAGATTTTTATTCTGCTCCCGGGGATCAGAGCCAGAGGAGAACTCGGCCTGAGCCTCCGGGGATTCCTCCGTTATTGACACAGTCAGGGTCGCAGTGGTGGACAGCGATGGCTCCCCATTGTCTGTGATCAATACTGTGAGAGTCTGCCTGGGCGAATCTGTGTCCTGAACTGGGCGGGCAGTGCTGACTTGACCTGTGTGAAGCCCCACGGCAAAAAGGCTCTGGTTGGGAGCACCCAAGAGGCTGTAGGAAAGCCAGGCATTGTGCCCTGCATCTGCGTCCCAGCCTACCACCCGTGTGACTATGTGGCCTACAGCAGAACCTCGAGGCAACATCACCACTGAGCTCCCGCCTGGCCAGGGGCATAGGATTTGGGGGGCATTATCATTGCAGTCAGTGACAAATATGTTCACGCTGATGTTGGTGGTCAGGATTGGGGTGCCGCCATCGCTGATATGAGCTGTTAATTTGAACTCCCGTCGATCCTCGTAGTCTAGGGGCACTAAGGATGATACCACGCCACTGTCACGATTTATCGTGAAATAGCGTCCCACTAGCCCAGTTTCAGCTCCTTGCTCCAGGAGAAAGAAGGAAAGGTGAGCATTCTGTGGGGCATCAGGGTCCCAAACACTTAGGTTTAGTATAGGAACCCCGGGGAGGTTATTTTCCTCAACGTAAACATCGTAGTAAGATTGGGAAGATTGAGGAGGGTTGTCGTTGATGTCCAAGACTTGGACCCGCACTGTCGTAAGGGCTGAGAGGGAAGGGGCTCCAGCATCTCGAGCAGTGATGCTGAGGTTGTATTCTGGCATGGTCTCTCGATCCAGGGCTGCGCTGGTTTTCAAAGTGAAGTAATTCTGGAGGGAAGAAGTAAGGCTGAAGGGGAGACCTGGCGGAACCTCGCAAGTCACCAACCCATTCTCCCCAGCATCCAAATCGGTTACACTGAGCAAAGCGATAACAGTCCCTAGAGGTGCATCCTCGGGGACTGGACTGTACACGGAGGTGACTGTGATCTCCGGAGCATTGTCATTCACGTCCACAACCTCTACCAAAACTTTGCAATGTGCTCCTTCGGGATTGGCGCCTTTGTCTTTGGCCTGGATGTAAATCTCATGGAGTTTCGTGTCTTCAAAGTCCAGTTGGCCCTTGATCGTCAGCATCCCGGTTACAAGGTCTAAAGCGAATAGATCTTGCACGCCAGGACGGTTGTGACTGCCGAAAGAGTAAATAATCTCACCGTTGGGGCCTTCGTCCAGGTCTGTTGCACGGACTTGCACCACGCGAGTGCCGGGTGGTGCATCCTCCGGGACCCGCGCCCGGTACAAGGACTGGTTAAAGGCGGGGGCATTGTCATTTGCGTCCAGCACAGTGATGCGAATGGGAAGGCTGGCAGAGCGAGCCGGAGTTCCTCCATCCAAAGCCGTGAGCACCAACTGGACACTTGGTTCTCGCTCCCAGTCTAGTGCGCGCTCCAGCACCAGCTCCGCGTACTTTGTGTTGTCCTCCCGTGTCTGCACACGCAGCGCAAAGTACTCGTTTCGGCTCAGCTCATAGGTTTGTAGAGAGTTGCTTCCCACATCGGGATCGTGCGCGCTCTCCAGAGGAAAGCGCGTCCCCGGCGCCACAGCCTCGCTAATCTCCAATTTCATTTCCCGGGCAGGGAAAGAGGGATTGTTGTCGTTGATGTCCTGGATCACCACTTCCGCCCTGAACAACTCCAGCGGTCTCTCCACTATCAACTCCAAAGTTACAGTACAGGAGGGCAGTGTCCCACACAGCTCCTCTCGATCCAGGCGGTCATTCACGAACATCTCTCCGGTCTCCCAGTTCACCTCAAAGAATTTTCGGCTAGCTCGGGGCACCACCCGGAGCCTGCGGGCTGACAGGCTGCCGAGATCCAAGCCCAGGTCCGCGACCACGTTGCCCACTGCGAAACCCTTCTCTCTTTCCTCCAAGATCTCATAGCGAATGACGGCGGACGCCTTGTGCAAGACACCAAGCAGAAGGAAAACTCCCACCACTCTCCCGATGCTTACCAGTCCGCTCCTCCAGCCCGCTGGGACCATCTCACTCAAAAGCAGTTCCTCTCAGCGGGGTCCAGATCGTCCCGGCTGTTTGGCTGAGAAACTTTCAGTGGCTTAGCGCTTGGGCGCTGGGCGCTGAGTCGGACATGGCTTTCTGGATGCCGTTGATTTGTTCTCCGGCTGTTCAGTCTCTGCCTCATCCCGGGGCGCCGAAAGGGGGACCGGCCGGGGCCAGATCTCCAGCGTCTTCATTGGACGACAGCGGCACACACAGTCCCAGCCAATAACTGCACAAAGAATGCGCTAGCGCCAGTTCTCTGAGCGGGACTCGCGCTAGCACCAGGAACTTCACTTACCTTTGGCTTCCTTCCAGAGTTTTCCTTCACAACGCCTTGGCATATCCCGACATCGGAATTTTACCTTAACCTGGAAAGCCAACTGCAGGGCGATGGAACTGACCGCTCTGCAAGTCTCCAAATCAAGTTAAGGCTTGTTAAACACTTGAACCGCTTTCTTTAATCGAAAGAAGAGGGATCAAACCAAACCGAAAACAACACAACGTTGTCTGGAAAAACGCCAACAATTTTGAGTTGTTGGAAGGCTGGGTAAAATCGATCTAGCCAGACCCTAGGTGTAAGGAGGCATTTGGCATTTCTGTGGAGATGTTTTTAGTTTGTTTTGTCTTTTACAAAATGAGGCTGTAGAAATTCTTGTCACTTCCTCAGCGGAGCAAATCAACAGGAGCTACTATCCATTTGGTTTAACTCCTTCTTATGAAATTAAAATATATAATTCAGATTTAATTTCTCTTAAAACTGGATGTCGTTTAGCTCTCATTTCTTAAGAACCAGCGAGCAAGGTGACATTTTCCTACTGACTTTCCCAAAGAGCATCATCTCAATCTTAAAGCATCATTTCAAACATTTTCCTTTCATGATCAATCCTTTCCTCAAGGTCCTGGATTGATATGCCACAAGGAGAAGTTGCATTGGTAATAAAGGTTAAACAAAAAACAAAAAAGCCAGGCCTATTGACCACCTAGAACCTTTATAAAATGATAGATAATGATAGCAAAGATCCATGAAGTCTTTAGAGGAATACAAAGCCTTTGGCCACAGAATAAAAGCCTCAGTCTTCTGCATCTAGGATCGTAGTAACCAAACAAAAGAGCAATGTTAGCATAAGGAATAAGAGAGTCAGCTATGAAATAAACCAGAGCTGAGTTGTACGCCCTTAGATAAGAAACTAACTTCTTAGCTTCCTGGGGCTCCTATCCTATCAAATGAATAAGGCCGATAAAGTGTCCAGCAGAGAGTAAGCCTCAATTAATGATGCAAACCACCCTCTTAGATACTAGATTTAAAATTTCAGAGTCTCATACTATTTTTGTATACTTGTCTTGGACATCCTTTTGATTGTACATAGCCCTTTCTGAAGTATAATTAATTGTACTTTGAACACAGGCGGGTTAGTAGGCAGACAGGTTAGATAAGTAGATAGGAAATAAGTGTTTTTAGGGTAGTCGCTGAAGACATGAAAAGCCTCATATGATCTGCCTCTATATGCCCTCACTAATTTAATCTCTTAAAATCAATTTTAAATATTCAAGTTTGACACTTGGTCAGGCCACCAAGAAAGCTGACATAAAGAACATATTTCATATATTCTGGAGTATAATATATATATATTTCTATACATAGAATATAGCCCAGTTACTTGCTACTCAAAGTGTGAACCAAGAACCAGTGGCATAGGCATTACCTGGGAGCTTGTTAAAAATGCAAAAATGCCCTACTCCCTATCTACTGAACCAGGATCTGCATTTGAACAAAACACCTGGTGATTTGAATGCACAATAAAGTTTGCGAAGCACTGGCCTAATGAGTTATACAGAGACATACTGATTTATCAATCATTTTTTCCATTCACCATCACTTAGTTTACGATCTTGTTTTGGCAAACTATCTTAAAAATTTAAGCAATTTTCCCATCAATAATAGGGCCCATGGTTTTCTTAAGTCCTCTTTATAAGCCAGCAAAACCCTCCTGGATACATTCTTCACAGTAGCCAAAGAGATTTTCTTACAGTGTTAATTGGATCATACTATTCTGCAGCTCAGAACTTCTCAGCAGCGTCTCATTGCCCTTGGGAGAAAAAAACCCAAATCCTTTGCATAGTATACAAGGTTCTTTCTCATGCCTTCTCCCTCTCTCTCAGTATTACACTGCTTTTCAATGTTGTCTTCAGTCAGGCTCTTTTGTGCCTCAGGGCCTTCCATGCAAGCTGTTCCTCTCCCAAGAAAGCTTCTTTTCCCCTCCCTCCCCCCCCCCAATTTTTTTTTTCTTTTTTCCCTTTGCTTTAAGAGGATCCCTGGTGGTACAGTGGTTAAGCAATGGGCTGCTGACCAAAAGGTCAGCGGTTTGAGTTCACCAGCCTCTCTGAGGGAGAAAGGCCTGGGGATCTGCTTCCATAAAGATTATAGACCTATGGGGCAGTTCTATTTTGCTTTGCTAATTCTTACAAATCTTATTAGTCTCGGTTTAAATATTATTTCCTAGTAGAGGTCTTCAATATGACCCACTTGAAACCAGGATCTTTTGTTCCTTCCCAGAACACCTTATATTTTCTTTCATTGAACTTATCACAATTTAAGTTTTCATAATTATTTTTTGTTTAAACATAACATCTTCCTCTCCCGCTAAAAATAAAAGCTCCAGAAAGGCAGGGACCATGTCTGTTTGGATGACCCTAGTATCCACAGTAAGGAACCCTGGTGGTGCATTGGTTGAGCACTCAGCTGCAACCTGGAAGGTGTGCAGCTGGAACCTACTAGCCACTCCATGGGAGGAAGTTGTGGCATTCTGCTTCTGTAAAGAGTTACAGCCTTGGAAACCCTATGGGGCAATTCTACTCTGTCCTGTAGGGTCGCTACGAGTCGGAATCGAATTGACAGCAACAGGTTTTGTTTTGCTTTTGGTATCCACAGTGCGTAGCAGAGTAGGTACTTAATAATTATTAATATAGCAAATATTCATGTTAATGAAATAGGTGTCATAAAATACACTAACCAAAAAAAAAAAAAACCCAGACTCTTTGCGATTGAGTTGATTCCTACTCATAGAGGCCCTATAGGACAGAGTAGAACTGCCCCATACGGTTTCCAAGGAGTGGCTGGTAGATTCAAACTGCTGACCTTTTGCTTAGCAGCCCCAGCTCTTAACTACTGCACCACCATATATATTCACTTGTATGTTTTTAGTCTCTCTAGTAGTAAGCATTTCTGGAAGATAATTCACTACTTCAAGCTACCAGTAAGCCTCATGAAATGGTTTCTTTTTTTTTTTTATGGTTGATTAAGAATAATTTTTTATTGTGATGAAATATATATATAACAAAACATTTGCCATTTCAATCACTTTTATGTGTACAGTTCAGTGACATTATTTATGTTCCTCATGTGGTACAACCGTCACCATTATCTATTTCCAATTTTTTCATCATCTTTAATAGAAACGCAGTACCCCTTAAGCAGTACCTCTCATTTTCCCCTCCAAACGAGGTCTGGTAACCACTGATAAACTTTGGTCTCTATGCATTTGCCTATTCTAGATATTTCATGTCAATGGAACCACATAATAGTTGCCCTTTTGTGTCTGACCTATTTTACTTAACGTAATGTTTTCAGGGTTCATCCATCCCATGGCATATATCAGAACTTAATTTTTCTTTGTGCCTTAATAGTATTCCTTTGTACGTATTTCCACATTTTGTTTATCCATTCATCTGTTGATGGACAGGAGTTATTTCCATCTTTTGGCTATTGTGAATAATACTGCAATAAACACTGGTGTACAAGTATCTGTTTGAGTCCCTGCTTTCAATTCTCCTGGGTATACACCTAGACGTGGAATTGCTGGGTTATATGGTAGTTCTATGTTTAACTCCTGGAGGAAGCATCATATTGTTTTTCACAGCAGCTGCACCATTTTACATTCCCATCAGCAATGGATGAGCGTTTCAAGTTCTCTACATCCTCATCAACACTTGTTATTCCTCCCACCCCCCCCTTTTTTTTTTTAATAATAGCCATTCTAGTGGGGGTGAAGTGGTTTTGTTTTGCATTGCCCTAAAAGGTCGGCAGTTTGAATCCACTAGCCACTCCTCAGAAACCCTACAGGGCACTTCTACTCCTATATAGTCCTATAGGGTCGCTATGAGTTGGAATTGACTAGATGGCAACGGGTTTTTTTTTTATTGACGTTGAGCATCTTTTTATGTGCTCATTGGCCATTTGTATATCTTCTTTGGTGAAATGCCTATTCAAGACCTTTGCCAGTTTTTTAATTGGTTTTTATTTGTTGTTGTTCTTGAGTTGTGGAAGTTCTTTATATTTTGGGGATATTAAACTCTTATCAGATATATGGTTCCCAAATATTTTCTCCCAATCTATGAGTTGTCTCTTCACTTTGTTCATAAAATCCTTTGATGCACAAACATTTTTAATTCTGATGATATCCAATTTATCTATTTTATCTTTTGTTAATTTAGACATGCTTTTGGTGTCATATCTAAGAATCCATTGTCAAAAAATTGTTCTTGAAACATTACTTATATGTTTTTGAAACTGTTTCTTAACCTAATGACCTCTTACTTGCTACAGCCATATAAGATATGGTAATATGACTCACAATGGACAAAAAAAAAAAAAAAAAAGATGGCATAGCTAGCTATGTCACTTATATCCAGGGGAAATGGAAGCACCCATATACAGTATTGATATAATTTTCTAGTTTCCATATTCTTCCCTCTCTGTTTTATAATTTCGAAAGCTTCTGACCTATGCAGATACAGCAAACATAATAAACTTTTAAAATGCAAAGTGAATGTAATATGGCGATCAAGAGTGAAGCCTTGTTGTCTTAATATTTTTAAAAACTTTTAACAGCTTTATAATTTATATACTATACAATGTACCCATGCAATTCAATAACTTTTAGTAAATTTTTTCATTTGTGCAACCAACACTGCAAACCAGTTTTAGAATACCCTCATCACCTCCAAAAGTTCCCTCATGCCTGTCTGCAGTCAATTCTTGCTCCTACCCCCAGCCTCAGGCAACCACTAATGTACTTCCTGTCTATACAGTTTTGCCTAGAAATTTCATGAAAATGGAACTAAAAATGTGTAGTCTTTTTTTTGGGGGGGTCTGGCTTTTTTCACTTAGTATAATGTCAAACTCAGCTTTTAACTATACTCTCAAATCTGTTCCTTCTTCAACCTTTCTCAAATAGTAAATGGCACTTCCATCTAACTACGTAGTTTACTCAAGTCAGAAATTCAGGAGCCACTCTTAGCATCTTCTTCTGCATGTCCACATACAATTCATTACCAGTTCAATGCTTACTACCTCCAAAATACATCCTGAATCTATAACTTCTTCCTTTTGCCACTGCCACCACCTAAGTCAAAGCCACCTTGAATATTGTCAGAACCTCCTCCTGGGTCTTCTTCCTCTCTTGCTTTCTCTAAAATCCATTTCACACCCGGAAGCCTGAATGATTTTTCAAAAATATAAATCAGATTATATACTCCCCTTGCCAAACATAGTGATTGGCACCAGGACCAGCTACACAATTTATGAGGCCACTGCAAAATGAAGAGGTGCTCCTTGTTAAACAATTATTAAGACTTTCAAGATGGTAACAGAAGAGCACTAAACTAAGCAAGGCCCTTTGGGACTGACTGCACAGGTCACATGTCCATGAAGCTGGCCCAGCCTAGCACAGAGGACGCTCTCAATAAATGTTAGGTAATATTATTTCACGAGGGTCAATAATATCAAAAAATCCTGCTCAAGATGCTATCAACTTAAGTGTATCATTTAAGGAGAAATGATATAAAAAATAACCAATAGATCAATCAAACATATACCCCAGTTTAGGAAAGTGGGAGATTTTTATCTGAAGGTTAGCTGAATATTTTGCATACTTTGGTTTGAAAAGATCATCTATGAGTCTTAAGAATAAGTTTTTTAAGACTTCCATTCTATCTACCCTTAGAATATAAGAAATTATCTCATCAAAATATTTTGGAAGTATAAACAGTGATTTCAGAGCTATAAACAATAATTTTTAAAAATTTGAAAAGACATTTACACTTCCTCCCCCGACCTGAGTGTTATTCGCTTCTAGTCTTGACCACATTAATACCCCCTCACTGTTTATTATATCACAAATCTTAAATATGTCAGGAAACTACTTGCAAAAAACGTATTAAATTTTTCCATATGGAAATTCCCCAAGAGACCTAAATTCTCCTTAAAGTGGTAGAATTTATTCAATTTTGCCCCAGCATATTGCTAGTATATTGCTATCTATATTATTATCAGTTCTCACCAAATGAGTAGCCTTATATGACTGAGTTGTTTATTTTTTCTAATTGAAGTAATTCACTTCAATATATACTGGCAATTTTGAGTAAGAAAGGAGCATGTCTTTCTGATCATTAAAACCTACTGGAAACATAGAAATTTAGTACGTGATAAAGATGTTATTTCAAATCACAGGGACAAAGATAAAATTTCTTCTGCCCAAAATTTTATTATGAAAACCTTTAAACATATGAAAATGTTGCATGGCAGACACCCATATACCCACCACCTAGACTCTACTAGTATTTCTAACATTTTGCCATATTTGCTTATCACATACCTTTCCATCCATCAATCCCTATTATTAATGCATCCTATTTTTTTAATAATTTTTATTGAGCTTTAAGTGAACGTTTACAAATCAAGTCAGACTGTCACATATTATTTTTTTAATAATTTTTATTGAGCTTTAAGTGAACGTTTACAAATCAAGTCAGACTGTCACATATAAGCTTATATACATCTTACTCCATACTCGCACTTACTCTCCCCCTAATGAGTCAGCCCTTCCAGTCTCTCCTTTCGTGACAATTTTGCCAGTTTCTAACCCTCTCTACCCTCCCATCTCCCCTCCAGACAGGAGATGCCAACACAGTCTCAAGTGTCCACCTGATACAAGTAGCTCACTCTTCATCACCATCTCTCTCCAACCCATTGTCCAGTCCCTTCCATGTCTGATGAGTAGTCTTCGGGAATGGTTCCTGTCCTGGGCCAACAGAAGGTTTGGGGACCGTGACCACCGGGATTCCTCTAGTCTCAGTCAGACCATTAAGTCTGGTCTTTTTATGAGAATTTGGGGTCTGCATTCCACTGATCTCCTGCTCCCTCAGGGGTTCTCTGTTGTGTTCCCTGTCAGGGCCGTCATTGGTTGTAGCCGGGCACCATCTAATTCTTCTGGTCTCAGGATGATGTAGTCGCTGGTTCATGTGGCCCTTTCTGTCTCTTGGGCTTGTAATCACCTGTGTCCTTGGTGTTCTTCATTCTCCTTTGATCCAGGTGGGTTGAGACCCATTGATGTACCTTAGATGGCCGCTTGTTAGCATTTAAGACCCCAGACACCACATTTCAAAGTGGGATGCAGAATGTTTTCATAATAGTATTATTTTGCCAATTGACTTAGAAGTCCCCTTAAGCCATAGTCCCCAAACCCCCGCCCCTGCTCCGCTGACCTTTGAAGCATTCAGTTTATCCCGGAAACTTCTTTGCTTTTGGTCCAGTCCATTTGAGCTGACCTTCCGTGTATGGAGTATTGTCCTTCCCTTCACCTAAAGTAGTTCTTATCTACTAACTAATCAGTAAATAACCCTCTCCCACCCTCCCTCCCTCCCCCTCCTTGTAACCACAAAAGTATGTGTTCTTCTCAGTTTATACTATTTCTCAAGATCTTATAATAGTGGTCTTATACAGTATTTGTCCTTTTGCCTGTGACTAATTTCACTCAGCATAATGCCTTCGCATCCTATTTTTTTAAAGCACTTCATGTAACTTGAAGACACCAGTGTACTTCAGCCTTAAACGCTTCAGCATGCATATGATATCATTGACAAAAGCAAACAGCTGTGTAACCCAAATCCTTATCAAGTTATAAAATATTCTATCACCTCAGAAATTCCTTTGTGCTCCTTCTCAGTTAATCCCCACTTTGAACTCCCAAGCAACCGTTATTCTGACATTTTGCATGGTACATTAGTTTTGCCTGTTTAGAACTTTATATAGATGGAATCATTTAATATGCCCTATTCTGAGCAGTACTTCTTTCATTCAGCAAAATGTTTTTGAGATTCGTCCATGTTGTTGCATGCATCAATGGTTCATTCCTTTTTACTATTCAATAGAATCCCATTGTATGCATATATCACACTTTGGTTATTCATTCTGCTGTTAATAAACATTTGGATCGCTTCCAGTTTGGGATGATTATGCATAACACTGATATGAACATTCTTGTAGAAGTCTTTTTGAGGACATGTGTTTTCATTTATCTTGGATAAATATGTAAGAGTGGAATTGCTGGACATTATAGGACTGATGTATATTTATTTTTATGAGAAACATACAGACCTTTCCCAAAGTGGCTATACAATTTGCAGTCCCACCAACAATGGAAGAGAATTCCAATTGCTCCACATACTCAGCACTTGGTGTTGTTGGGTCTTTCTAATTTTGGTCATTCTGGTTGGTATGTAACAATAGCTCATTATGGTTTTAATTTGCATTTCCTTGATGATTAAGGATGCTGAGCACTTCTTCCATGTGATTATTGGCTATTTGCATTGCCTTGTAGTGAACTGTCAAAAACTTTTGCCCATTTTTTAAAAAGTAAATTGTTAATTTCTAATTATTGAGTTTTAGGAGTTCTTAATATAAATTTTTTTTTTTTAATATATATCCTGCATTACAGGTCCTTTGTTAGAGATATACAGTAGTTCTTTTATCCAGCAAATATTAACTGATCAACCACTATGTGCCAGGCAATGTACTGAATTAAACTTGGTGTCTGCCTTGTGGAAAGCCATAGTCTAGGTCTCAAGATGAAATTTTTAAATAAATGGTAATTGGGACAACTGGATAACCACTTGGAAAAAAAAAGATAAAACTATATCCATACACCACCACACACACAAATAAACCCCAAATAAATAAAGGATCTACATGTAAAAAGTAAAAATATACAAGTATTAGAAGAAAAGTGATGAATTTTTCTATAACCTGGGTGTAGGGAAACATTTTCTAATTATGACTCAAAGCCTAGACGCAATACAAGAAAAGATTGCTTCATTTGATTGTATAAAAATAAAGAGAAAAAAGGTTATCATGCAAAAAAAAAAAATCACAAGCAAAGAGAAAAGGCAAATGACATACTGGGAGAAAATATTTGCAACATTATTATTTTTTTTTATTAACTTTTATTGAGCTTCAAGTGAACGTTTACAAATCAAGTCAGTCTGTCACATATAAGTTTATATACATCGTACTCCTTACTCCCACTTGCTCTCCCCCTAATGAGTCAGCCCTTCCAGTCTCTCCTTTCGTGACAATTTTGCCAGCTTCCAACTCTCTCTATCCTCCCATCCCCCCTCCAGACAGGAGATGCCAACACAGTCTCAAGTGTCCACCTGATATAATTAGCTCACTCTTCATCACCATCTCTCTCCTACCCACTGTCCAGTCCCTTTCATGTCTGATGAGTTGTCTTCGGGAATGGTTCCTGTCCTGTGCCAACAGAAGGTTTGGGGACCATGCCCGCTGGGATTCCTCTAGTCACAGCCAGACCATTAAGTATGGTATTTTTATGAGAATTTGGGGTCTGCATCCCACTGATCTCCTGCTCCCTCAGGGGTCCTCTGTTGTGCTCCCTGTCAGGGCAGTCATTGGTTGTGGCCAGGCACCAACTAGTTCTTCTGGTCTCAGGATAATATAGGTCTCTGGTTCATGTGGCCCTTTCTGTCTCTTGGGCTCTTAGTTGTCGTGTGACCTTGGTGTTCTTCATTCTCCTTTGCTCCAGGTGGGTTGAGACCCATTGATGCATCTTAGATGGCCGCTTGTTAGCATTTAAGACCCCAGACGCCACATTTCAAAGTGGGATGCAGAATGTTTTCATAACAGAATTATTTTGCCAATTGACTTAGAAGTCCCCTTAAAGCATGGTTCCCAAACCCCCGCCCTTGCTCCGCTGACCTTTGAAGCATTCATTTTATCCCAGAAACTTCTTTGCTTTTGGTCCAGTCCAATTGGGCTGACCTTCCATGTATTGAGTGTTGTCCTTCCCTAAAGCAGTTCTTATCTACTAATTAATCAGTAAAAAACTCTCTCCCTCCCTCCCCCCTCCTCGTAACCACAAAAGTATGTGTTCTTCTCAGTTTATACTATTTCTCAAGATCTTATAATAGTGGTCTTATACAATATTTGTCCTTTTGCCTCTGACTGGTTTCGCTCAGCATAATGCCTTCCAGGTTCCTCCATGTTATGAAATGTTTCACAGACTCGTCACTGTTCTTTATCGATGCGTAGTATTCCATTGTGTGAATATACCACAGTTTATTTACCCATTCATCCGTTGATGGACACCTTGGTTGCTTCCATGCAACATTATTTTTGATGAAGGGCTAATATCGCTAATATACAAAGAGCTTTTTTAAAAGTTAAGATAAAAAGCTCAAAAAATTTAATAGAAAAATAACAATAGACACGAACAATTTTTAAGAATATTTAAACTTGGTCTTAAACATATGAAAAGGTATTTCACTTCATTAAAATGAGATAAATTATACTTAAAACTATACTGAGATATTATCTTTTTAACCTATAAGATTGGGAAAAATTAAAATGTTTGACATCATACTCTGTAAATGAGGCTACGGGAAACCAGCATTCTCATCTATTGCTAGCAGGAATGCAACATGGTACTACTCACGGTACAGTGTATGTTTGATGTTAGTTATATCTAACAGAACTATATAAGCAATTACACTTCTAGGAATTTACCCTGAATATACATCTTAAACATTATGAAAATACATACACAGAAAACCCTAAAAAATACACAAGAAAACTACTGGAACTAAAAGAAGATTTCAGCAAAGCATCAGTATACAAGACATTTACAATAGCCCCCAAGAAGATAAAATACTTAGGAATAAACCTAAGCAGAGAAGTAAAAGACCTATGCAAAGAAAACGACAAGACACTACCGCAAGAAATCAAGAGAGCTACCTAAGTGGAAAAACATACCATGCTAAATAGGAATAGAAGGAAAATTCTCAACATAATAAAGGGCATTTATACAAAGCCAACATTACCCTAAATGGAGAGAGCTTGAAAACATTCCCACTGAGATCGGGAACCAGACAAGGATGCCCTTTATCACCACTCTTACTCAACATTGTGCTGGAAGTCCTAGCCAGAGCAATTAGGCTGGATAAAGAAATAAAGGGCATCCAGATTGGCAAGAAAGAAGTAAAAGTATCTCTATTTGCAGATGACATGATCTTATACACAGAAAACCCTAAGGAATCCTCCAGAAAACTATTGAAACTAGTAGAAGAGTTCCGCAGAGTATCGGGATACAAGATAAACATACAAAAATCAGTTGGATTCCTCTACACCAACAAAAAGAACATCGAAGAGGAAATCACCAAATCAATGCCATTTACGGTAGCCCCCAAGAAGATAAAATACTTAGGAATAAATCTTACCAGAGATGTAAAAGACTTATACAAAGAAAACTACAGTACACTTCTGCAAGAAACCAAGAGACTTGCGTAAGAGGAAGAACATACCTTGCTCACGGATAGGAAGACTTAACATTATAAAAATGTCTATTCTACCAAAAGCGATCTATACATTTAATGCAATTCCGATCCAAATCCCAATAACATTCTTTAGTGAGATGGAGAAACAAATCACCAATTTCATATGGAAGGGAAAGAGGCCCTGGATAAATAAGGCATTACTGAAAAAGAAGAACAAAGTAGGAGGCCTTACTTTACCTGATTTTACAACCTATTATACCGCCACAATAGTCAAAACAGCCTGGTACTCGTACAACAACAGATACATGGACCAATGGAACAGAATTGAGAATCCAGACATAAATCCAACCACATATGAGCAGCTGATATTTGACAAAGGCCCCAAAACAGTTAAGTGGGGAAAAGACAGTCTTTTTAATAAATGGTGCTGGCATAACTGGATATCCATCTGCAAAAAAAATGAAACAAGACCCATACCTCACTCCTTGCACAAAAACTAACTCAAAATGGATCAAAGACCTAAATATAAAATCTAAAACGATAAAAGTCATGGAAGAAAAAATAGGGACAATGTTAGGAGCCCTAATACATGGCATAAACAGTACACAAAACATTATAAAGAACACAGAAGAAAAACTAGATAACTGGGAGCTCCTAAAAATCACTTATCCTCATCCAAAGACTTCACCAAAAGAGTAAAAAGACTACCTATGGATTGGGAAAAAGTTTTTAGCTATGACATTTCTGACCAGTGCCTGATCTCTAAAATCTATATAATACTGCAAAAACTCAACTGCAAAAAGACAAATAGCCCAATTAAAAAGTGGGCAAAAGATATGAATAGACACTTCACTAAAGAAGACATTCAGGTAGCTAACAGATACATGAGGAAATGTTCACTATCATTAGCCTTTAGAGAAATGCAGATCAAAACTACAGTGAGATTTCATCTCACTCCAACAAGGCTGGCTTTAATCCAAAAAACACAAAATAATAAATGCTGGAGAAACTGTGGAGAGATTGGAACACTTCTACACTGCTGCTGGGAATGTCAAATGGTACAACCACTTTGGAAATCGATTTGGCACTTCCTTAAAAAGCTAGAAATAGAACTACCATAGGATCCAGCAATCCCACTCCTTGGAATATATCCTAGAGAAATAAGAGCCTTTACACAAACAGATATATGCACATCCATGTTCACTGCAGCACTGTTTTCAACAGCAAAAATATGGAAGCAACCAAGGTGCCCATCAATGGATGAATGGATAAATAAATTATGGTATATTCACACAATGGAATACTACGCATCGATAAAGAACAGTGACAAATCTGTGAAACATTTCATAACATGGAGGAGCCTGGAAGGCATTATGCTGAGTGAAATTAGTCAGTTGCAAAAGGACAAATATTTTATAAGACCACTATTATAAGAACTTGAGGAATAGTTTAAACTGAGAAGAAAACATTCTTTTGTGGTTACGAGAGGGGGGAGGGAGGGATGGTGGGAGAGGGGTACTTACTAATTAGGTAGTAGATAAGAACTACTTTAGGTGAAGGGAAAGACAACACATAGTACAGGGGAAGTCAGCACAATTGGACTAAACCAAAAGCAAAGAATTTTGCTGAATAAACTGAATGCTTCAAAGACCAGCGTAGCAGGGGCAGGGGTCTGGGGACCATGGTTTCAGGGGACATCTAAGTCAATTGGCATAATAAAATCTGTTAACAAAATATTCTGCATCCTACTTTGAAGAGTGGCGTCTGGATCTTAAACACTAGCAAGCAGCCATCTAAGATGCATCAATTGGTCTCGACTGACCTGGATCAAAGGAGAATGAAGAACACCAAGGACACAAGGTGATTACAAGCCCAAGAGACAGAAAGGGCCACATGAACCAGTAACTACATCATCCTGAGACCAGAAGAATTAGATGGTGCCCGGCTACAACCAATGATGGCCCTGACAGGGAACACAACAGAGAACCCCTCAGGGAGCAGGAGAGCAGTGGGATGCAGACCCCAAATTCTCATAGGACCAGACTTAATGGTCTGACTGAGACTGGAAGGTCCCCGGTGGTCATGGCCCCCCGACCTTCTGTTGGCCCAGGACAGGAACCATTCCCAAAGCCAACTCTTTAGACATGGATTGGACTGGACAATGGGTTGGAGAGGGATGCTGGTGAGGAGTGAGCTTCTTGGATTAGGTGGACACTTTAGACTATGTTGGCATCTCCTGCTTGAAGGGGAGATGAGAGTGTGGAGGGGGTTAGAAGCTGGCGAAAAGGACAGGAAAAGAGAGAGTGGAGGGGGACAGCAGGCTGTCTCATTAGGGGGAGAGGAATTGGGAGTGTGTAACAAGGTGTATATGGGTTTTTGTGTGAGAGACTGACTTGAATTGTAAACTTTTGCTTAAAGTACAATAAAAATTATTAAAAAAAAAAACCATGCTCATAGATAGGAAGACTCAACATTGTGAAAATTTCAATTCTGCCCAAAGCGATCTACAGATACAATGCAATCCTGACCCAAATTTCAACAGCATTTTTTAACAAAATGGAGAAACAAATCACTAACTTCATATGAAAAAGGAAGAGGCCCTGGATAAGTAAAGCATTACTGAAGAAGAACAAAGTAAGAGGCCTCACACTACCTGATTTTAGAACCTATAATGCCACCATGGTAGTCAGAATAGGCTAGTACTGGTACAATAGCAGATACGTAGACCAATGGAATGGAATTGAGAACCCAGATGTAAATTCATCCACCTATGAGCAGCTGATATTTGACAAAGGTCCAGAGCCCACTAAATGTGGAAAAGACAGTCTCTTTAACACATGGTGCTGGCATAACTGGATATCCATCTGCAAAAAAGAGAAACAAGACCCATACCTCACACCATGTACAAAAACTAACTGAAAATGGATCAAAGATCTAAATACAAAATCTAAAACAATAAAGATCATGGAAGATAAAATAGGGACAACACTAGGAGCCCTAATACATGGCATATACAGAATACAAACCATAACTAACAATGCACAAACACCAGAACAGAAATTAGATAACTAGGAGCTCCTAAAAATCAAACACTTATGTTCATTGAAAGGCTTCACCAAAAGAGTGAAAAGAGAAACTACAGATGGGAAAAATTTTTTGGCTACGACATATCTGACAGAGGTCTAATCTCTAAAATCTACAAGATATGGTAGTATCTTGACAACAAAAAGACAAATAACCCAATTAAAAATGGGCAAAGGATATGAACAGGCACTTCACCAAAGAAAACACTGAGGCAGCTAATAGATACATGAGGAAATGCTCACGATCATTAGCCATTAGAGAAATGCAAATCAAAACTACAATGAGATACCATCTCACTCCAACAAGGCTGGCACTAATTAAAAAAAACACAAAATAATAAATTTTGGAGAGGCTGTAGAGAGACTGGAACACTTACGCAGCGCTGGTGGGAATGTAAAATGGCACAACCACTTTGGAAAACAATTTGGCACTTCCTTAAAAAGCTAGAAATAGAAGTACCAGACAATCTAGCCATCCCACTCCTTGGAATATAAAAACCCATATATCCTACAGAAATAACAGCCATCACACCAATAGATATATGCACACTCATGTTCCTTGCACCACTGTTTACAATAGCAAAAAGATGGAAACAACCTAGTGACTTCAACAGACCAATGGCTAAACAAATTATGGTACATACACACAATGGAATATTATGCAATGATAAAGAACAATGATAAATCCAAGAAACATCTCACACCATGGATGAATCTGGACAGCATTATGCTGAGTGAAATTAATGACAGGCAGAAGGACAAATACCGTATAAGACCACTATTATAAGAACTTAAAAAAAGGTTTAAACACAGAAGAAAACATTCTTTGATGGTTACAAGGGTGGAGAGGGAGGGAGAGGGGAATTCGCTAACTAGATAGCAGACAAGAATCATCTTAGGTGAAGGGAAGGACAACACACAATACAAGGGAAGTCAGCACAACTGGACCAAAGCAAAAGCTAAGAAGATTCCTGAACATAACCAAACACTTTGAGGGATATGGTAGCCGGGTCCATGGTTTTGGAGGACATCTAGGTCAATTAACGTAACAAAGTTTATTAAGAAAATGTTATGCATCCCACTTTGGTGAGTGGCATCTGGGGTCTCAAAATTGCGAGCAGCCATCTAAGATGCATCAATTGGTCCCAACCTATTTGAGCAAAGGAGAATGAACACCAAAGACACAAGGAAAATATTAGCCCAAGAGACAAAAGGTCCACATAAACCAGAGACTCCATCAGCCTGAGACCAGAAGAGCTAGATGGTGCCCAGCTACCATCAATGACTGCCCTGACAGGGAACACAACATAGAGTCCTGGATGGAGTGGGAGAAAAGTGCGGAGCAGATCTCACATTCACGTGAAAAGACCAGGCTTGACGATCTGACAGAGACTGCAGGAACCCCCAGAACTATGGCCCCTGGACACTCTGTTAACCCAGAACTAAAATCATTCCCAAAACCCACTCTTCAGACAAATAGTAGACTGGGCTATAAAACATAAAATAATACTTGTGAAGAGTGTGCTTCTTAGTTCAATCAGATACATGAGACCAAATGGGCAGCTCCTGTCCAAAGGCAGAATGAGAAGGCAGGAAGGGACAGGAAATGGCTGAGTAGACACAGGAAATGCCGGATGGAAAGGGGGAGTGTGCTGTCACATTACAGGATTGCTATTAACGTCACATAACAATATGTGTACAAATTTTGTGTAAGAAATTAACTTGAGCTGTAAACTTTGACCTAAAGCACAATAAAAAAATTATGAAAATACATATGCACCATGTTATTCATTATAGCATTATTTGTAATTGCAAAAAACATTGGAAACTGTCTAATTGGCTAACTACCAGTTGATTGGAATAAACTATGATATGTATACACACAATGGAGTTCTATGCAACTTAAAAAAAAACAACGAAGATCTCTATAAATCGATATAGCAAAGTGCAAACTTCTGCTGCTGATCTTGAGTGAGTAACTAGTGTGGAGCTTGAGAAATCAACTGATCAAAATATGCTTTTAGATATTAGCTCAACAGGCAGTGAAGGACTATAATCTCTGAGAGAAGGGAAGGAAGGGAACTGAGTCCTAGGATCTCCAGTTGTTTTTTTTTTTTTTTTTTGCCCAGAAGTAATTTTCAGACTAGCAAAAGAGAAATAAAAGAATAACAACACACTGGTTGTGCTGAGTTGAGAAGTGGAGATTAGAGTTTGTAGAAACTGAGCTAGCTAGAATTTGAGGGACAGAGTATCAAAGGGAATGAAGCTACACAAAGAAAGAACTCCAGAAATCTGGATAAGCGCCTTCTTGGGTCTTTGACTGAGTACTAATCTGAGCATGCCTATCAAGGCTGGGCAAAGAACAATTGCCAGGGAGCTATTAACTGAAGAATTCTCAGAGCTCACATAGGGCTGGGAAATGTTTGTTCCATCCAGTTAGAATAAAAAGACCCTGCTGGATACACAAAGCAATCAGAAGAATTACAACGTAGTAATAGAGACAAACTAGCCCAAAGCAAAGAGTACTCTAAACCTTCCCTCATAAAGCCTAAAAACAAGCCTTGAAAAGATCAATCTTATCTGCAGGTAACTTAACTGCCTTTCAAAACAAACTTCAAAAATTCTTAAAGACAAAATAAATAAATAAACAAACCTTAAAGACACAATGATTAGGGAACACTGAGCTTCTCTTTTTTTTTTTTTCTGTTTAATAATCTGTTTTTTTAAATTAATTTTTATTGTGCTTCAAGTGAACATTTACAAATCAAGTCAGACTGTCACATATAAGTTTATATACACCTTACTCCATGCTCCCACTTGCTCTCCCCCTAATGAGTCAGCCCTTCCAGTCTCTCCTTTCGTGACAATTTTGCCAGCTTCCAACTCTCTCTATCCTCCCATCCCCTCTCCAGACAGGAGATGCCAACACAGTCTCAAGTGTCCACCTGATATAAATAGCTCACTCTTCATCACCATCTCTCTCCTACCCACTGCCCAGTCCATTTCATGTCTGATGAGTCGTCTTCAGGAATGGTTCCTGTCCTGGGCCAACAGAAGGTTTGGGGACCATGACCACTGGGATTCCTCTAGTCTCAGTCAGACCATTAAGTATGGTATTTTTATGAGAATTTGGGGTCTGCATCCCACTGATCTCCTGCTCCCTCAGGGGTCCTCTGTTGTGCTCCCTGTCAGGGCAGTCATCGGTTGTGGCTGGGCACCAACTAGTTCTTCTGGTCTCAGGATGATGTAGGTCTGTGGTTCATGTGGCCCTTTCTGTCTCTTGGGCTCTTAGTTATCGTGTGACCTTGGTGTTCTTCATTCTCCTTTGCTCCAGGTGGGTTGAGACCCATTGATGCATCTTAGATGGCCGCTTGTTAGCATTTAAGACCCCAGATGCCACATTTCAAAGTGGGATGCAGAATGTTTTCTTAATAGAATTATTTTGCCAATTGACTTAGAAGTCCCCTTAAACCATGGTCCCCAAACCCCCACCCTTGCTCCACTGACCTTTGAAGCATTCAGTTTGTCCTGGAAACTTCTTTGCTTTTGGTCCAGTCCAGTTGAGCTGACCTTCCATGTATTGAGTATTGTCCTTCCCTTCACCTGAAGCAGTTCTTATCTACTAATTAATCAGTAAAAAACCCTCTCCCACCCTCCCTCCACCCCCCCCCCGTAACCACAAAAGTATGTGTTCTCGGTTTATACTATTTCTCAAGATCTTATAATAGTGGTCTTATACAATATTTGTCCTTTTGCAACTGACTAATTTCGCTCAGCATAATGCCTTCCAGGTTCCTCCATGTTATGAAATGTTTCACAGATTCGTCACTGTTCTTTATCGATGCGTAGTATTCCATTGTGTGAATATACCACAATTTATTTAACCATTCATCCATTGATGGACACCTTGTTTGCTTCCAGCTTTTTTGCTATTGTAAACAGAGCTGCAATAAACATGGGTGTGCATGTATCTGTTTGTGTGAAGGCTCTTATTTCTCTAGGGTATATTCTGAGGAGTGGGATTTCTGGGTTGTATGGTAGTTCTATTTCTAACTGTTTAAGATAACGCCATATAGATTTCCAAAGTGGTTGTACCATTTTACATTCCCACCAGCAGTGTATAAGAGTTCCAATCTCTCTGCAGCCTCTCCAACATTTATTATTTTGTGTTTTTTGGATTAATGCCAGCCTTGTTGGAGTGAGATGGAATCTCATCTTAGTTTTCATTTGCATTTCTCTAATGGCTAATGATCGAGAGCATTTTCTCATGTATCTGCTATGAGCTTCTCTTAAGGGCGATCGAAAACTTCAGGAATGGTGATGGTTGAACAACACAATGAACATATTTAATGTCACTGAACACGTGAAGATTGTTGAAATGGCAAATGTTTTATTACCACATACTATTTACCACACACACATAAAAAAAAAAATTCTTAAAGAAAGGCAACAAAATCCAAACACTCAAAAATGTATCTTTTAGAGATAGAAACATTACTAGACCCGTAAAAAAGCAGCCAATTTTTACCCAAAACCAGAAAGGAAATTATCAATAGAAATAACAGGGATGATGAAATTAGCAGACAAGGACTTTAAAACAGCTATTATACATATGCTCAAGAATTTAAAGGAAAACATGAAGATAATGAGGTGAGAAATGAAACAAAAACAAGATTCAAATGGAACTTCTAAAGGTGAAAAATACAATATGTGAAATGGAAACTTCATGAAACGGGATTAGCAGCCGATTAGACCTTAAAGAAGAAAAGATCACTGAACTTGAAAACATGGCAATAGAAATTACCCAAGCTGAAGCACACAGAGAAAAAAGACTGGGGGAAAAAATAGAACCTCAATGAGCTGTGGGAAAATATCAAGTGATGTAACATAAGTGTAGTTGGAGTTTCAGGGTTTGGTGGTGGTGTTGGAGGGGAAGCAGAAATAATATATGCATAAATGTGCCCAAAACTTTCTAAATTTGAAGAAAATTATAAACCCACAGATTCAAGAAGTTCAAAAAACCCCATGTAAGGTAAGCATAAAGAAAAATACACCAAGGTACATAGTAATCAAATTGCTGTAAACCAATGGTAGAAAAAAAGTTAGAAGCAGGCAGATAAAAAAGAAGCATCAAGTATAGGGAAACAAAGATAAGAATGACTGCAAACTTCTCATCAGAAACAATACAAGACAAAAAACAGAGGACCAACATCTTTAAAGTGCTGAAAGAGAAAAGCCCTGTCAACACAGAATTCTAAAATGAAGATTTTTATTTCAGACAAACAAAAGCTGAGAAAATTCATGCTCAGCAGACCTGCACTATAAGAAATGTTAAAGGAAATTCTTCAGGCTGAAGGAAAATGACACCAGATGGAAATTTGCATCTACATAAAGAAATGAGTGACATAAATGATAAAAATGCAGGTAAATATTAATGACTTTTCCTCTCACTTTTTAATTTCTTTAAAAGATAATTAACCATTTAAAGCAAAAATAATGACAGCATATTGTGGGGCTTATAATACATGCGGAAATAAAATGTGCGACAACAATAGTTCAAAAAACCAGATGTGGGAAATGAAAGTATATTGTTAGAAAGTAGATGGTAATAAGTGAAAGATGCATATTGTAAGTCCTGGGACCATTACTTAAAAAATTAAACAAAGAAGATATATAATAAACTAATACCAGAGATAAAGTGGGGTACTAAACAATAGTCGGTTAATGTAAAAGAAGGTAGAAAAAGATGAAAGAAGGAATAAACAACAAGGATAAGAAGAAAATAAATACCAAGATGGTAGACTGATCCAATCATATCAATATTACATTAAATGTAGGTGGTCTAAATATTTCAATTAAGAGGCAGAGATTGTCAAACTGGCTTAAAAAAAAAAGCAAGAACTAAGTATATCTATCAACAGAAAATGCACTTTCTATATAAGGGATGAAAAAAGATATACCACGAAAACACTAATTATATGAATGCTCAAGGGCTATATTAATATTCAAAAAAGTAGACCTTGGTACAAAATATATTAGCAGAGATAGAGATATTTCAAAATGCTAAAAGTGTCCAATTGTCAAAGAGATTTAACAATTTTAAATGTGTATGTACCCAAAGATAATTGCTGGGACAAGGAGGGACATTGCATAATGATAAAAGTGTCAATCTACCAAGAAGACATAGCAATCCTAAATGTGTATATACCAAACAACATAGCTTCAAAATACATAAAGCAAAAACTGATAGAACTGAAAGGTAAAATAGAAAAATCCACAATTTTAGTTGGAGACTTCAACATTCTTCTCTCAACAACTGAAACAACTATAAGCAAGGATACAGAAGTGAACAATACCATTAACCAACAGTTATAGAATATTCTACCCAACAACAGCAGAATACACACTCTTTTCAAGCACGCATGGAACATTCTGATCATATCCTGGGTCATGAAACAAATTAAAAAAAAAATTTTAAGTGAAATCATACACAATGTGTTCTTTGACCATACTGGAATTGATCTAGAAATCAACATCATAAATAAATAAATAACAACAGGAAAATTTCTAAACACTTGGAAATAAAACAACACAGTTCTGTATAACCTATACGTCAAAGAGGAAATCTCAGGGAAACTAAAATACATTAAATGAATGAAAATGAAAACACAACATATCAAAATCTGTAGGATGAAGCTAAAGCAAGTCAGTTCCGACTAATAGCGACACTATGTACAACAGAACGAAACACGGCCTGGTCCTGCAACATCCTCACAATCCTTATGTTTGAGCCCATTGCTGTAGCCACTGTGTCAATCCATCTCATTGAGGGTCTTCCTCTTTTTTGCTAAAGCTTTACTTTATCAAGCATGATATCCTTTTCCAGGGACTGGTTCCTTCTGATAACATGTCCAAAGTATGTGAGACAGAGTCTTGCCATCCTCTCTTCCAAAGAGCACTCTGGCTGTATTTCCTCCAAGATAGACTTGTTTGTTCTTCTGGCAGTCCGTGGTATATTCAATATTCTTTGCCAACACCATAATTCGAAGGCATCAATTCTTCTTCCCTCTTCCTTATTCACTGTCCAGCTTTCCCATGTGTGTGAGACAATTGAAAACACCATAGCTTTGGCCCAGGGCACCTTAGTTCTCAAAGCGACATCTTTGCTTTTTAGCACTTTGAAGAGGTCTCTGCAGCAGATTTGCCTGATGCAATATGTTGTTTGATTTCCTCACTGCTGCTTCCATGGGTGTTGATTGTGAATCCAAGTAAAAGGAAATCCTTGACAACTTCAACGTTTTTTCCATTTATCATGATGTTGCGTATTGGTCCAGTTGTGAGGACTTTTGCCTTCTTTATGTTGAGGTGTAATCCATTCTGAAGGCTGTGGTCTTTGATCTTCTTCAGTAAGTGCTTCAGGTCCTCTTTACTTTCAGCAAGCAAGGTTGTGTCACCAGCATAAGACTGGTTGTTAATGAGTCTTCCTCCAAGTCTGATGCCCCCATTCTTCTTCATAGAGTCCAGCTTCTCAGATTATTTGCTCAGCATACAGATTGAATAGTTATGGTGAAAGGATACAACCTTGACACACACCTTTCCTGAGTTTAAACCATGAAGTATCCCCTTGTTTTGTTCAAACGACTGCCTCTTGATCCATGTACAAGTTCCTCATGAGCACAATTAAGTGTTCTGGAATCCCCATTCTTTGCAATGTTATCCATAATTTGTTATGATTCACACAGTCCAATGCCTTTGCATAGTCAATAATACACAGGTAAACATCTTTCTGGTATTCTCTGCTTTCAGCCAGGATCCATCTGACATCAGCAATGATACCCTGGTTCCACGTCTTCTGAATTTGGTTTGAATTTCTGGCAGTTCCCTGTTGATGTACTGCTGCAGCTGCTTTTGAATGATCTTCAGCAAAATTTTACTTGAGTGTGATATTAACGATATTGTTCAATAATTTTCCTATTCGTTTGGGTCACCTTTCTTGGGAATAGGAATAAATATGAATCTCTTCCAGTCAGTTGGCCAGGTAGCTGTCTCCCAAATTTCTTGGCATAGATGAGTGGGCACTTCCAGCACTGCATCCATTTGCTGAAACATCGCAATTGATATTCCATCAATTCCTGGAGCCTTGTTTTTCACCAATGCCTTCAGTGCAGCTTGGACTTCTCGCTTCAGTACCATCAGCTCCTGATCATATACTACCTCCCGAAATGGCTGAACATTGACCAATTCTTTTTGGTACAGTGATTGTGTATTCCTTTCATATTCTCTTAATGCTTCCTGCATCAATTAAAATTTTCCCTGTAGAATCCTTCACTATTGCAACTCAAGGCTTGAATTTTTCTTCAGTTCTTTTAGCTTGAGAAATGCTGAGCGTGTTCTTCCCATTTGGTTTTCTATCTCCAGGTCTTTGGACATGTCGTTATAATATTTCGTCTTCTCAAGCCACCCTTTGAAATCCTCTGTTCAACTCTTTTCAAGTATTATACTTACATATGCAAAGAGCTGTATCTACAGTAGATGGTGTAAAGGAGAGAAAAGAGATAGAGGAGGGAGTGACAATTTTCTGAGTGTACTTTTTTGGTATTGTTTTGACTTTAACTATGTTAATGTTTTAATATTCAAAAATAATACTAAACCAACAAAGATGGGGAAAGACTCTAAAAATGCATTTAATAGAAAAAAATGAACTTAAGTGTATTTCAAATGAATAACATAACCACACTACAAGTAACTTTTCAACAGAGTGCTTTTGAACATTTGAATATAGTAGTTAGACCATATACCCTCAGTCTAAAGACAAACAGTTGCAACCAAATCTTGAACTCTATTTAATATGTTGGTTTTTCACACTGACATGCAATTCTGAAACCACTTTCTGTGTATCGCCAGATCAAGCAAATGAGTAAATACATGCATAATATTGGGAGTTAGGGTTCTCACTGTTGGAAAAGGAAGATACAAAGATGGAAGGGGGGAAGGGAGTTGAACTGGAAGTATCAATGTGAACTCATGATTCTGAGGGTGTGTGTAGATAGAGATGTGTTTGTGAGTATATTTCCTGCCTCTGTCTGATGAAAAGACCTGGCAACAGTGACACCCAATTAGCAATGAATATACTTAGCACCCAGATGTTGGTTTGTAAACATTGTGCCTTACCAAAAGAAGCAGGGCTTTTGGGGTAAATGGCTCATTCCAGGACTGAAGCAGGGAAAGTAGAAAAGAAAGGAAAATGCATATGGGCCATAAAAGAATAAAGGAGAAGAGAAAGCTTTTTCTTACAGTATAATGCCAACTAATAAGTATACCCACTAACCAAACCCACTGCCGCCGAGTCGATTCTGACTCACAGTGACCCTATAGGACAGAGTAGAACTCCCCCATAGAGTTTCCAAGGAGCACCTGCTGGATTTGAACTGCCAACCTCTTGGTTAGCAGCTGTAGCACTTAACCACTACACCACAAGGTTTCCACTAATAAGTATAGAAGAAATTATTATAAAGAGTTTAAAAATTACCTTCACTTGAGTGTGGACTGGACCTAGTGACTTGCTTCTAATGTGCAGAATACGGCAAAAGTGATGGGATGTCACTTCAAAAATTAAGTTTACAAGATGTGGCTTCCATCTTGCTTGCCCTTTCTGACACTCTTGTTTGCTTTGATGGAAGCCAGTCGCCATGTTTTGAGCTGCCCTATGGAGAGGTCCACGTTGCAAGGTAACTGAGGGAATCCCCTAGACAACATCCAGAAAGAAACTGGAGCCGTCACCCCAACAGCCCACAAGGAACTGAGCCTTGCCAAAAATCATGTGAGAGAGCTTAGAAACGATGCTCTCTCAGTTGAGCCTTCAGACAAGACAGGAGCCCTAGCTGACACCTTGATTGTACCTTTGTGAAAGGCTTTGAGGCAGGGGTGCTCAGAAGAGCCATCAGATTCATGATCCACAAAACCTATGAAATAATAAATATTTGTTGTTTTAAGCCACTAAATTTGGGAGTAATTTGTTACACAGCAATAGATAACTAATATACTGCCAAAAATACATAACTTGAATCTAATCATGAAGGAACATAAAACAAACCCAAATTAAGGGGCATGCTACAAAATAAATAGCTTATAGTCTTTAAAAATTGCAATGTCATGAAAGACAAAGAAAGGCTGAGGAACTGTTTCAGATTAAAGAAAACTAGAGAGACATGACAACTACGTGCAATGTGTGATTCTGCACATAAATATATATATATATATATAATACAGGAAATTATTGGGGAAATTGGTGGAATTTGAATATGGACTGTAGATTAGATTGTATACATGTTAAACATTCTGATTTTCATTATCGTACTTCAGTTATGTAAAAAAAAAGTCCTTGTCCTTAGGAAATACACAATGAAGTATTTAGAAATAAGGATGTGTATATACATATAATAATGGATGTATACATATGTGTGTATATATACAGAGTTGCTGTTGAGTCTATTCTGACTGATGGCTACCCCATGTGTTTCAGAGTAGAACGGTGCTACATAGGGTTGCCTCTGGGCAAGTTCAAACTGCTCTCGTGGAGATTACCTTTCACCTCTTCTGTTATTTAGTCCTGTTGAATCTATTTCCTAAATATATCTCCAGTACACTCATTTATTTCTCTTTCCACTGCCACCCCTTTAATCCCAGGCAGCACCATTTCTTACCAGGAACATTGCCAGTCTCCCATCTGGTATCCCTACTCCCGTTTGTAACCCTCATAAATTCATTCTCCACAGAGCAGCCAGAGTGATATTTTAAATATTCAAATCCTATCTTGTCACTGCCTTTTTAAAAACCATTAAATGGCTCCTAAGTACAAGGGTACTTAGAATAAAATATTTAATATGGCATATAAGGCTCTGCCTACCTTATTAGCCTCATCTAATTATTTTCCATTTCTAGCCTCCCTAAAAAAAAAAGCCCTTTTCAATTGATCGAAACAGTCTCACCTTTCTTTCTTTGGGATAATTACATATCTGCCTAACCAAGACTTCTTTACTTTCCTTATTGCCTAGCTAATTTCTACCCATCCTTAAATACCACTGTCGGAAAGAAGCCTTCCCTGATTCTGCAGACTAGGCCAGGCCTCTCTAATATACGTTTTCTTGGCATCCCGGTATTTCTGTTTTGTACCATTTATTAGACTTGTAAAAGACATTTAATGGACATGTCCGCTAAGGCAGGAGTTATATCTGCTTTGTTCACTGCTGCATTCTTGGCAGCTAGGACATTGTCTCATATGCAGTTAATAATATTACAAAGCCGTTAATAATATTTGTTATGCAAATGAACGAACAAGTCACCCATACTAGACTTGGGGCAGTATGTTCTTGAGTGAGCTCTCCCAACCTATATCCTGCAGTAGAAGCCTAAGATTATGCGGAAGTGGCTTAGTCTTAGGGTACAGGGCAGAAGGAACTGCAATATGGTGTGAGAATAGAGCACTCTGTACCTCTTATTTTTCAAAAGCATATAGATTATACAAAAATCAATAGTTTTTCTCTATACCATGAATGAAAAATTAGAAAATGAAATTTAAAAACAATACTATTTCCAGTAACATAAAAATCTAGGATTATTTAATAAAAGATAATATAAGACATCTACGCTGGAAACTATAACGCATTGCTGAGAGAAATTAACGAACACCTAAATTATTAGAAAGATATGCCATGCTCATGAATTGAAAGTCTCAATACTGTTGAGATGACAATCTACACACACACACACACACACACACACATGCACAATTAATCAACAGATTCAAGACAATCCCATTTAAAATTCCAGCAAGCTTTTCACCCCTGGAAATCGACAAGGTGATTTTCATTTATTTGGAAAGACAAAGGACCAAGAAGAGTCAAAACAGTCTTGAAAAATAGGAGTTGCAAGACCTACCTACCTGACTTGAAGACTTATGGTAAAGCTACAACATTCAAGACAGTATGATACTGGCAAAGAGACAGACAAATAGATCAATGGAACATGACAGAGAGTCCAGAAATAGACCCATATATATCAGTCAAATGACTTTCCTGTAAGGATGTCAAAGCAATTAAATAGGAAAAGGAAACTCTTTCCAACAAATGGTGCTGGAAAAACTAAGCATTCACATGGGAAAATAAAGAACCTCATGCCCTACCTCATACCACATGCAAAAATCAATTTGTGTGTAAATTAGACCTCAATTTTTTTTTAAGGTAATAGAAAATAAGGGTCAACTGGTGTTAAATAAGTGCGCTTTGCTCACCAGGAATACTCCTACCTCCCCTAATATGCTGTCAGAGCAAAGTATTGCACAAAATAGAGCCAGAGTATGCCAGTGATACATATTTGTCTTGGACGCTTACCTTTTCTTGGATTCCAAGCTTTAGCTGTTGTTGTTGTTAAGTGCTGTGGAGCCGGTTCCTACGCATATTGACTCTATGTACAGAAAAGCAAAACACTGCCTGGATCTGTGCCATCATATTTTGAGTGCCTTCCAACCTGAGGGGCTCATCTTCTGGTACTATATCAGACAATATTTTGCTGCTACTCATAAGGTTTTCACCAGCCAATTTCTTCAGAAGTAGACCGCCAGGTCCTTCTTCCTAGTTTGTGTTAGTCTGGAAACTCCACTGAAATGCGTCCACCAAGCGTGACCCTTCTGGTATTTGAAATACCAGTGGCAAAGCTTCCAGTATCACAGCAACACACAAGCCACCACTTTAGTAGATTCTTCAACTGAGCATCAGAATTCAGGTTGAAGATGCCAAATTATCAGGTTTGCTGAATTCTTTTTAGAGACCAACACCAAGATAGCATTTATAGTAAAATTAATATAGCTTAGATAAACTACAGAATCCATGCCAATTTGGAGCCCTACTGTGACTGACCAATCAGACACATTTTTATACATCTCCCTATCAAGATGCATTGATAATTACTGGTGATTGGAACGTGAAAGTTGGAAACAAAGAAGGGAGATTGGTAGTTGGAAAATATGGCCTTGGTGATAGAAATGACATGGGAAATCACATGACAGAATTCTGCAAGATCAACAACTTCTTCATTGCAAATACCCTTTTCAACAACATAAACAGTTACTATACACATGTACCTCCCTGAATGGACCACACAGGAATCAAATCTGCATCTGCAGAGAGAGATGATGGAGAAGCTCAATATCATCAGCCAGAACACAGCCAGAGGCCAACTGCAGAACAGACCATCAATTGCTCCTATGCAAGTTCAAGTTGAAACTGAAGAAAATTAAAACAAGTCCGTGGTAGCCAAATTCCGAACTTGAGTATATCCCACCTGAATTTGGAGACCATCTCAAGAATAGATTCAACGCATTGAACACTAATGACTAAAGATCAGACAAGTCTGGGAGGACATCATACATGAAGAAAGCAAAAAGTCATTAAAAAGACAGGGGAGAACAGAATTGAGAATCCAGACATAAATCCATCCACATATGAGCAGCTGATATTTGACAAAGGCCCAAAGTCAGTTAAATGGGGAAAAGATAATCTGTTTAACAAATGGTGCTGGCATAACTGGATATCCATCTGCCAAAAAATGAAACAAGACCTATACCTCACACCGTGCACAAAAACAACTCAAAACGGGTCAAAGACTTAAATATAAAATATAAAACGATAAAGATCATGGAAGAAAAAATAGGGACACCGTTAGGAGCCCTACACATGGCATAAACAGTATACAAAACATTACTAACAATGCAGAAGAAAAACTAGATAACTGGGAGATCCTAAAAATCAAACACCTATTCTCAACCAAAGACTTCACCAAAACAGTAAAAAGAGTACCTACAGACTGGGAAAAAGTTTTTAGCTATGACATTTCTGATCTGCGTCTGATCTCTAAAATCTACATGATACTGCAAAAACTCAACTACAAAAAGACAAATAACCCAATTAAAAAATGGGCAAAGGATATGAACAGACACTTCACTAAAGAAGACATTCAGGTAGCTAAAAGATACATGAGGAAATGCTCACGATTATTAGCCATTACAGAAATGCAAATCAAAACTACAATGAGATTCCATCTCACTCCAACAAGGTTGGCATTAATCCAAAAAACACAAAATAATAAATATTGGAGAGGTTGTGGAGAGATTGGAACACTTATACACTGCTGGTGGGAATGTAAAACATGAAACAGTACAACCACTTTGGAAATCGATTTGGCACATCCTTAAAAAACTAGAAATAGAATTACCATAAGATCCAGCAATCCCACTCCTTGGAATATATCCTAGAGAAATAAAAGCCCTCATTCAAATAGATATATGCACACTCATGTTCATTGCTGCACTGTTCACAATAGCTACAAGATGGAAAAAACCTAGGTGCCCATCAACAGACAAATGGATAAACAAACTATGGTATATTCACACAATGGAATACTACATATTGATAAAGAACAGTGATGAATCCCTGAAACATTTCATAACATGGAGAAATCTGGAAGGTATTATGCTGAGTGAAATTAGTCAGTTGCAAAAGGACAAATATTGTATAAGAACACTATTAAAATCACTGGAGAAATAGTTTAAACAGAGGAGAAAATATTCTTTGATGGTTACGAGAGGGGGAGGGAGGGAGAGGGGTTTTCACTAATTAGATAGTAGATAAGAATTATTTTAGGTGAAGGGAAAGACAACACAATACAGGCAAGGTCAGCACAACTGGACTACACTAAAAGCAAAGAAGTTTCTTGAATAAACTGAATGCTTTGAAGGCCAGAGTACAGGGCCAGGGGTTTTGGAACCATGGTTTCAGGTGACATCTAAGTCAATTGGCATAATAAAATCTATTAAGAAAACATTCTGCATCCCACTTTGGAGAGTGGCTTCTGGGGTTTTAAATGGTAGCAAGCAGCCATCTAAGATGCATCAATGGGTCTCGACCCACCTGGAGCAAAGGAGAATGGACAGCACCAAAGACAAGGTAATTATGAGCCCAAGAGACAGAAAGGACCACATAAACCAGAGACTACATCAGCCTGAGACCAGAAGAACTAGATGATGCCTGGCTACAACCGAAGACTGCCCTGACAGGGAACACAACAGAGAACCCCTGAGGGAGCAGGAGAGCAGTGGGATGCAGACCTCAAATTCTCGTAAAAAGACCAGACTTAATGGTCTGACTGAGACTAGAAGGACCCCGAGGCCATGGTCCCCAGATCTTCTGTTAGCCCAAGACAGGAACCATTCCCAAAGCCAACTCTTCAGACAGGGATTAGACTGGACTATGGGATAGAAAATGATACTGGTGAAGAGTGAGCTTCTTGGATCAAGTAGACACATGAGACTATGTTGGCATCTCCTGTCTGGAGGGGAGATGAGAGGGCAGAGGGGATCAGAAGTTGGCCAAATGGACACAAAAATGGAGTGGAGGGAAGGAGAGTGCTGTCTCCTTAGGGGAAGAGCAATTAGGAGTATATAGCAAGGTGTATATAAATTTTTGTATGAGACTGACTCGATTTGTAAACTTTCACTTAAAGCACAATAAAAACTAAAAAAAGAGAGAGAAGGGCAAGGAAAAAAAAAAAGACAGGGAAGAAAGAAAATACCAAAATGAAAGTCAGAAGAGACTCTGAAAACTACTCTAAGAGAACATAGAGTAGCTAAGGTGAATGGAAGAAATGATGAAGTAAAAGAGCTGAACAGATTTCAAAGGGCAGCTTGAGCAGCCAAAGTACTATAATGAAATATACAAAGGCCTAGAGTTAGAAAACCAGAGACAGAACATGCTTGGCATTTCTCAAGCTGAAAGAACTGAAAAAAAAAAAAATTCAAGCTTCAAGTTGCAATTTTGAAGGATTCTCTGGGTAAAATATTGAATGATGCAAGAAGTATCAAAAGTAGATTGAAGGAATTCACCAAGTCAATGTACCAAAAAGAACTGATCGAAGTTCAACCATTTCAGAGGTAGCATATGATCAAGAACTGATGGTACTGAAGGAAGAAGTCCAAGCTTCACTGAAGGCATTTGAGAAAAACAAGGCTCCAGGAATTGACTGAATACCAATTGAGACATTTTGACAAATGAATGCAGCACTGGAAGTGCTCACTCGTCTATGCCAAGAAAATTAGAAGACAGATACCTGGTCAACTGACTGGAAGAGATCCATATTTGTGCCCATTCCAAAGAAAGGTGACCCAAAAGGAGGCAGAAATTATCAAACAGTATCATTAATATCACACTTAAGTAAAATTATGCTGAAAAAAAAATGCTGAAGGTAATTCAAAAACAGTTGCAGCAGTACATCAACAGGGAGCTGCCAGAAACTCAAGCCAGATTCAGAAGAGGACATGGAATGAGGGAGATCATTGCTGATGCCAGAGGCATCTTGACTGAAAGCAGAGAATACCAGAAAGATGTTTACCCGTATTTTTTTGACTATGCAAAGGCATTTGACTGCGTGAATCATAACAGATTATGGACAACATTGCAAAGAATGTTAATTCCAGAACACACTTAATTGTGTTTATGCAGAACCTCTACATAGATCAAGAGGCAGTCTTTCCAACAGAACAATGGGATACTGTATGGTTTAAAATCAGGAAACGTGTGTGTCAGGGTTGTATCCTTTCACCATATTTATTCAACCTGTATGCTGAGCAAATAACCCAAGAAGCTGGACTATATGAAGAAGAATGTGGCAACAGGCTTAGAGGAAAACCCATTAATGACCTGTGATATGCAGATGACACAAATCTGTTTGCTGAAAGTCAAGTGGACTTGAAGCATTTACTGATGAAGATCAAGGACTATAACCTTTAGTATGGATTACACCTCAAAATAAAGAAAGCAAAAATCCTCACAACTGGACAAATAAGCAACATTGTGATAAACAGAGAAAATATTGAAATTGTCAAGGATTTCATTTTACTTGGTCTCACAATCAACGCCCATGGAAGCAGCAGTCAAGAAATCAAATGACATATCGCATTGGGCAAATCTGCTTCAAAAGACCTCTTTAAAGTGTTTTAAAAAACAAAGATGTCACCATGAGGACTAAGCTGTGCCTGATCCAAGCCATAGTGCTTTCTATCACCTCATACACATGGGGAAGCTGGACAATGAATAAAGAAGACTGAAGGAGAATTGATGCGTTTAAATTATGGTGTTGGTGGAGAATATTGAATACACCGTGAACTGCTAGAAGAACTAACACGTTTGTCTTGGAAGAAGTACAGGCAGGGTACTCCTTAGATGTGAGAATGACGAGACCTTGTCTCATGTTATCAGAAGGGACGAGTCCCTGGAGAGGACATCATGCTTGGCAAGGTAGAGGATCAGTGAAAAAGAGGAAGACCCCGAATGTCATGGATTGAAACAGTGGCTGCAACAATAGGCTCAAACATAATGACTGTAAGGATGACGCAGCACAGGGCAGTGTTTCATTCTGTTGTCCATAGGGTCACTATGAGTCGGAACTGACTTGACAGCACCCAGCTATAACAACAACTGATGTTATTTTTTTTCATGACTTACCAGTAACTCTCTTTTCATTCTTTTCAGAGTTTTTGTATTACTTTACCTAATTTGCTTTTCCAAAGGTAACTGTTTTCTTTTTTGGGGGAGGAGGTTCATAATTTAGATTGCAAGCTTCCGATTCACTATTGTTCCCCTAATCAGTCAAATATCCAATATATCATTGACATTGAAATAGTTAATTATATAATAAGGCATTTTGTATGCAAATGTTATTCCATAAGTTTTGAAGTGTTTGTAAACAGAATGTTCAGTGAAATGCTGTGCTAACATTATTTGAATCCATTTGTGTAATCACCTGATTACAAGGAATAGTCCATCTCTAGCATTCTATGCTAGTTCTTACTTACTTAAAGCATTTCTGCTGGCCTAAGTTGCCAAGCCTTAAATGGGTTATAGGAGGGAAGCCCTGTTTTTTACTCTAAAGAACTACGGAGTGGACAGGGGTGGGAAACAAAACACAGCCTAACTTCTGCTGGTTCTCATAACGCAGTTTGAGGAGCAAAGCTTAGAGTGAGAAAGAGACTGGAGCACCCAGTCATAAGAAACCCGTCAGTGGAACAATAATTTTCAAGGTTAGGACTAGTAACTTCCATTAGTCTTATTCCTAAATTTGTTGAAATGATAGGTTAACTTTATCAGCCGGATTTTTTTTGCAGTGAGAAAAAGAAAAACACATGTCCTGTTTAGAAGTGACAGTGAGTTGTGCATCTTTTATTTTATAACGATAAAAAGAAAATCTAAGAGAATATGGAAAACATTACTTAAAAATTGTCAGAAATTGACTTCCTTTACCTCAGGGTTTAAAAATGGCATACACCAACTTTCAGAGAAGCTTTCTGATAAAGTCTAAATTTCTCTCTACCTACCTTTTCCTTTCCACCCAACAGTGGATTGAATCAAGATTTCTCCCCTTTGTCAACACAATTTGAATATTGAAGCAAAATCATGAAATACAATCAAAACACATTACCATGGCCTAAACCAAAAAACCAAATGAATTGCCATAGCGTCAGTTCAAACTCCTGGCAGCTCCCTGTGTGTCAGGGCAGAGCTGTGCTCACAGGGTTTTCAACGGGTCAACTCTGCTGAAGGAAATCACCAGGACTTCCTTCAGAGGTGGATTCTAACCAAGCTTGAGTTAGCAGCCAAGCATGGTAAGGAGGGCCTGATCATGGCCTGTTGTTGTTAGGTGCCCTGGAGTCAGTTTCGACCCATAGCAACCCTCGGTACAACAGAACGAAACACTGCCCTATCTTGCACCATCCTCACAATCCTTGCTATGTTTGAGCCCATTGTTGCAGCCACTGTGTCAATCCATCTCAGTGAGGGTGTTCCCTTTTTTTTACTCACCCTCTAATTTCCAAGCATGATGTCCTCCTCCAGGGACAGTTCCTGCTGATAACATGTCCACAGTACATGAGACAATGTCTCGCCATCCTTTCTTCTAAGGAGCACTCTGGCTGTACTTTTCCCAAGATAGATTTGTTCGTTCTTCTGGCAGTCCATGGTATATTCAATATTCTTTGCCAACACCATAATTCAAAGGCTTCAATTCTTCTTTGGTCTTCCTTATTCATTGTACAGCTTTCATATGCATATGAGGTGATTGAAAACACCATGGCTTAGGTCAAAAACAAAAACAAACAAACCCACTGTGTCCAGTTGATTCCAACCCTATAGGACAGAGTAGAACTGCCCCATAGAGTTTCCAAGGAGCACCTGGTAGATTCGAACTGGTTAGCAGCGGTAGTACTTAACCACTACTCCACCAAGGTCAAATGCACCTTGATCCCCAAGTTGACATCTTTGCTTTTAGCACTTTAAAGAAGACTTTTGCTGCAGATTTGCCCAATACATACATCATTTGACTTCTTGACTGCTGCTTCCGTGGGTATTGATTATGAATCCAAGTGTGATGAAATCCTTGACAATTTCAATATTTTCTCTGTTTATCACAATGTTGCTTATTAGTCCAGTTGTGAGGATTTTTGCTTTCTTTATCTTGAGGTGTAATCCATACTAAAGGCTGTAGTCCTTGATCTTCATCAGTAAATGCTTCAAGTCCACTTGACTTTCAGCAAACAGGTTTGTGTCATCTGCATATCACAGGTTGTTAATGGGTCTTCCTCCAAGCCTGATGCCACATTCTTCTTCATATAGTCCAGCTTCTTGGGTTATTTGCTCAGCATACAGGTTGAATAAGTATGGTGAAAGGATACAACCCTGACACACACGTTTCCTGGCTTTAAACCATACAGTATCCCATTGTTCTGTTGGAAAGACTGCCTCTTGATCTATGTAGAGGTTCTGCATAAACACAATTAAGTGTTCTGGAATTCCCATTCTCTTCAGTGTTATCTATAGTTTATTACGATCCACACAGTCAAATGCCTTTGCATAGTCGATGAAACACAGGTAAACATCTTTCTAGTAATCTCTGCTTTCAGCTAGGATCCATCTGACATCAGCGATGATATCTCTCTTTCCATGTCTTCTTCTGAATCTGGCTTGAATTTCTGATAGTTCCCTGTCGACGTACTGTTGCAACTGTTTTTTAATTATCTTCAGCAAAATTTTACTTCAGTGTGATATTAATGATATTGTTTGATAATTTCCACATTCTGTTGGATCACCTTTCTTTGGAATGGGCACAAATATAAATCTCTTCCAACTGGCTGGCCAGGTAGCTATTTCCCAAATTTCTTGGCATAGATGAGTGAGCCCTTCCAGCATTGTATCATTTGTTGAAACATTTCAGTTGATAGTTTGTTAATTCATGGAGCCTTGCTTTTTGCCAATGCCTTCATTGCATCTTGGACTTCTTCTTTCAATACCATCAATTTCTTGACCATATGTTACCTCCTGAAATGGTCAAACTTTGAACAATTCTTTTTGGTACAGTAGCTCAGTGTATTCCTTCCATCTCTTTTGATGCTTCCAGTGTCTTTCAATATTTTGCCTACCATGGCCTATCAGGCCCTAAATGGTGCAGCCCCTCTGACACTCCAGTCATCCCTGACCGCTGTCCCTCAAGTTCACCACATGCCAAACAACTTTCTCACCTTAGTGCCTTTGACCTTGCTGCCTGAAATGCTTTTCCCTGAGATCTTTGAAAATAGTTCATGCTGGAAAAAAACTCACTTGTTATTGGACTTGATTTCATCAAGTATTTCTCACTTTGGAGGGTGGACTCTAGTCCAAGCAATCAGATACAGCTCTTTTCCCTGAGGGCATTCCTGCAGTGAGGTTACTATTCAGTCCTGAAAAGCAGGGCTTTAAAAAAGTGAACTCAGTGCTGGAATTGTAGGATATGGCATCCTAGAGTTAGTTACCCTGAAAACCTGGGGCCTAGAGCTGGGTAGAGACCTGCTGTGAAAGAATTTAAGACACGGTCATTTTTGGATTTCCGGCACTTGAAAACTAGCACAAATAATGCAGTCAGGAAGAATAAAAATAACTAAAGCTAAGGCGATTACCAAATAAAAATTAATTTTGGATTCAGTGTGTAACTTTGCATAGTGATCGCTGAGGTCCGGCAGCGCCTCCTGCAGACCGTCTGCGAAGACCAGGAATAGCGTGGCGGAGGCCAAGGGTGGCTGTCCTCCATTGCGCACAGAGATCAGTAGGCGGTTGCAGGCAGGACGCGTCCCTGTTGCCCAAAGTTCACGCTTGTGCACAGCCCCGGGATGGGCTCGTTGGCCTGCAACACGTGGTAGGACAGTCAGGCAGGCGTTGTGCCCCAAGTCTGCTTCCACCGCCATCCCTTTGGTGACCAGGTAGCCCGGCTGCGCAGCGCGCCGCAGTGTGTTGAAGAGCGCCCAACAGTCGGGCCTTAGCGCTGGGTACAGCACCCTGGGCGCATTGTCGTTGCGGTTGCCCAACAGCACGCGCAGGCTCACGTTGGGGCTGAGCGCGGGAGAGCCCCGGTCACGCGCCTGCAGCTTCAGCTCGAAGGCGCGCAGATGCTCCTGGTCAAAGGCGCGCTGCGGAAACACCACCCTGTGTTTTAAACAGCGATTGCTGTACAAGATGCAAAATCTTCGGGAATCATTGTGGAAACAGCAATAAAATCACCTCTGGGACATTGTCATTATTATCGTTTAGAATTTTGATCTCAACAGCACTGGGCAGCCTTGTCCCTTGCTTCCAAAACCATGTTTGTTTGTTTGTTTTTTAATCTCTTCGAAGTCCAATGTACTTGCTTTCATTTCTCCACTATTGTGATCAAGGCCAAACTGGGCTGGGGCACTGTGGGCTGCGAAGACACAGATGACCTTCACGTTGATGCTGTCATTGGGATTTGTGGCCCTCACTTGCACCACAGAGGTTCCCCCGGGGGGGGGCACGTTTTCCCCAAGGCTGACCCTGTACAAGTCCCAGGTGAACACGGGGCAGGGAGGGTTGGGTGGTTATCATTGGCCTCAACTACCAGGATCAGGATCTGAGTGGTGCCACTTCAGGGTCAGGTCCCCACCATCCAAGACTGTCAGAACTATGCAATGGGAGATCTGCTTTTTCGGACTTAGAAGCTTCTCTAACACAAGTTCAATGTATTTCTTTCTACTATTGCTCCCTTTTATTTCGAAGGCAAACGTAGAGTTGGTGCTAAGATGGTAATTTTGTAAGGAATTGGTTCCAACATCTGGATCCTGTGCAGGTTCTATTGCAAATCTTGCTCCAGGCTGGGTCAACTCAGGAAGGTTTGATTTAATAACATTCGTGCTGAACAATAGTGGTGCCATGATTAAAGCGCTTGGCTGCTAACCAAAAGGTCCGCAGTTCAAACCCACCAGCAGCTCTGTGGGAGAAAGATGTAGCAGCCTGCTTCTGTAAAGATTTACAGCTTTGGAAATCCTATGGGGTCACTGTGATTCAACTGGAGGTCAGTGGGTTTGTTTTTTTTTTGGGGGGGGAGATGTTGCTTAAAGTGGGGGATAGTATTGTTCACATCCTAAATCTCTGTGTTAATGTGAAAAACATTTAAAAGATTTTCAACTACTGTTTCTAGACGTATGGTACAAACTATGTTTGGGGGCAAATCTGCTCCGGGTCCATTCTGTTACTCACAAGTAAGTCTCAGCTTTCCTTGCTCAGGTTAAAGTACTCCTTTTCAGCTTTAACCCACAGCTTCTGAGTGGGTAAGTCCTGGACACTGAGCCCCAGATTCTTGGCAACGTTTCCCAACACCGAGCCCTTGCCCAGCTCCTTGGGGTCTGAACAGCGGATCTGCTCAGCGAATGACCCGCAGAACAAAAAACAGCAGGAAGGAAACACTACTTGCCTTGGTCCCACTCGGCCACTCGTCCAGTGCTGTTCCCCATCTCTTTCGCAATCTTTGCTGCTGCTCCAGCCCAGATAAGGCCCTTTTCAAACTATCATTGGATTATAAGGTCTCTAACTAAGAAGTGGAAATCCTGGTGGTGTAGTGTTAAAAGCTACAGCTGCTAACCAAAAGGTTGGCAGTTTGAATCCACGAGGTGCTCCTTGGAAACCCTATGGAGCAGTTCTATCTGTCCTACAGGGTCGCTATAAGTCGGAATCCACTGGACAGCAACGGGTTTTTAGCCAAGAAGCAGCAGATCTAATTGCCAGAGAATCTGTGTGTCCTGAGCAGATATTTTTAGAATCAGGAGTCACAATAGGCCTGTTCCGGGACTGCTTTCTGCTTTGCACTCTGTCCAATTAGGAAAGCCACCAAGTGGGAACCTTGAGGGATCTCCTCACTTATCTGTTTCTCCACTGGCAGACAGCGGTGCTCTGAGTCCCTACTCTAGAACTGCGGCCTGAAGAAATCAGAGTGCCCCAGAGGTTCTCAGCAATTTGCAAGTTGAAAAGCAGTAGTGCAATCTTGTTCACACACAGTTTTTCCTGAGAATTTATCCCTTCGGTGTCCCTAGCATTTGAAGTCAAAATGATCACTTCTTTTTATTTTATCTTGACTTTTAAGAGCATTTTTAGGCTAGAAATCCATGCTTCTCTCTTTCTTTTCTGACGGGAAGTCTTTGTTTTGTTTTGTTTCCTTCATATAACTGTCTCAGGGTGAACCATTGGCTGAATCTTCAGCTGCTAATATATAGATAGCTTCTAAGAAGTCTCACAGTCAATATGCAAATATTATGGGGGACAGAGACACCTATTTTCAAAATTTGACAAACGTCCACTTCCTTAGGTTTGTGTAGATAAGAGTTGGCTCTTACTAGGGATTTGATATTGAAAGAAAGCACTTGTAAAATAATTGGTTTTGGACTATGATTACTTTTCCCAAGAGACCACTTCCTAATCATTGAACTCAAGTGTTTTATTGAGTAATTACAGGGTGTGCAAACCTTCCAACTGTGTGAAATGCTTCAGACTTAAAGATGAATTAGAAAATTATAAGAACCTAAATGATATTATACATAGTAGCATCTTTGAGTAACTTCTCTAAGAGAAATTGTGGAGGTACTAATTTTTTGTGCATATAGATAAACTATTTTATTTGACTCTGTGACGCCATGACAATTTCTTTACATTCTTATGAACCAGAGATCTTCCCATAAAGTACCCAGAAACTTCATCATCTATAAAATTTTTTTTCAATTATGTCTGCCACAGGCTATTTTTTGCTGTCAGTATTTTAAGAATGGGTCTCAAACAGTGTGCTCTGTTGTTAGTAACTTTTTATTAGGTATGGTTTCCTAAAAATTAACTCAAAGTGTAACATTAGAGAATAAGTCTGTCTCTTACCTAAGATACAGATAGGCTCATTAGTTGGATCAACATCCCTTCACAACTATGGGTTCACTTTTTGAACCTGTTGTCTCACTTGAGGAAAAGGTAATTTTTTTTTTTACCAGAAGTATTCAGTTCCTGATCACAGCTATATTCTGTTACATACCACAGAAAACGGTGCATTCATTTATCATTATCCTTCTAATTCATTTTAAAATGGTCTATGGATAAAGTTGTATTGTCTCATCAAGGTTCCTAGACTATTGTTGCTTCAAGGAGCACGATACCTTTTCTAGAATGAAAGTGGGGGCAGAATGTCTTCTGACAGATTAAATTCCAATTCTAGGTGCTACCAACAGTGGATGAGCTTAGCTTCTTCTCTTTTAAGTTATAGCCAAATTACTCTGATTAATTGATTCTACAAAGTGAATATATTAATGACACAGAGGAAGACAAGCAAAGTCCTTGACACTGATGACATATAATTTCATTATCGGAACCAGAAAAAATGTAAACATCCAAACTTCTTGCCCAGTTACTCTCAGAAAATAAAAAACAAAAACTTATCAACAAATATCCTAAAGCTAAGACTGGTATTTTGCGCAGCCACTACCTAAAATTTTCATATTGCCAAAACCAAATAACCCCAACTTTCAGGTTTTGGTGGTCCATTTTTCCAGTTAAATCATCCTAGCAATTGCACTGGGGATAAACTGCTCCTTTAAAATAAGAAGTTTAATAGGGCCCTTGTTTAGATTACTTTATGGTTCAGATAGAGAAAAACTAACAGTCAGAAGATCAATCTTTCCTCTGTTTTTTATGGTCTGCAACTATGGCTTTGCAACAAAAATGTGTCTGGTCACTTAAGATTTTTAAACTATCTTTTGCAAAAGTTTTAAAACACAGTTTTGTTTCCATCCACAGTTCACTCCATTGTACCACCTGGAGAAGCACACAAATAATTATTACTTTTACCAAGAAAGTGTAAAGCATACTGACACGGGAAGCATGAGTCCTTTTCCTATCAACAATAAAAATGGCTACTGTTAATTGGTAAGTAGCTAGTATCAACTGCATGGCTTATGTGGTATCCCTAGTCCTCACACATCTTTTCAAATTAGGAATTAGTATCCCTATTTTGATAAAGCTCAAAGAGATGAAATAACTTGTCAGAGGTCATACAGGAAGTTACCTAAGTGCAAACCCAATGCTTTCTATCATACTACATCTGAAAATTTAAAATACTATTACCAGGTAATCCAGAGATCACATGAATTGTTCATTCATTCAATGACTACTTAATGAGGCCGAATCAACTCAAGGAAACCCTGGTGGTGTAGTGGTTAAGTGCTACAGCTGCTAACCAAGAGACTGGCAGTTCAAATCCACCAGGTGCTCCTTGGAAACTCTATGGGGCAGTTCTACTCTGTCCTATAGGGTCGCTATGAGTCGGAATCAAATCGACTCGACGGCAGTGGGTTTGGGTTGGATTTTTGGTATTCAACTCAAGCCCTGGTGGCACAGTGCTTAAGCGTTTCTCTGCTAGCCAAGAGGCCAGCAGTTTGAATCTACCAGCTGCTCCTTGGAAACCATATGGGACAGTTCTACTCTGTCCTATAAGGTCACTATGAGTCGGAACCAACTGGACGGCAATGAGCTTGTTTTGTGTTTTTTGTATTCAACTCAAACTGAAAGCATGTTTGAGATCATTGATATCTGAGGTACAGTTTAAGGATCATGTCTGTTCATTGCCCAAGCTCTCAATGATTTGTCCCTAGGTCAAGTTAGGTGAAGAGATAAGCATAACTGGACCAGGTTAGCTTAAAACCCAAACCAAAACCAAAACAAACCCATTGCCGTCGAGTTGATTCCAACTCATAGCGACCCTATAACTTCCCAAATAATTTGTTTTCATGTACCTCTTTAATTTTGGATTAACCACCATATAAGAATGGACATGTGATAAACATTTTGATAGCTTCTGCAAAACCACAGGGAATGCATTGTCCTCTCTTCCCTTTAATAATTACATACAGAGAGCTCTACTTACTACATTCCATCTGGAACTTCATGTCAATACAAAGTTTCTATGATTTTTTGACAAGTTGAAATTCTTCTTTTTAAAGATCAGACAAGTAGAACCACACAATCTATCTATCTATCTATCTATCTATCTATCTATCTATCTATCTATCTATCTATCTATCTATCTATCTATCTATCTGTCTATCTATATTGCCTTTGTTGTGCAGAAGCAGAAAGCAATCTCAGTGGCAGTAACTGCCTCATTTTAGGGCCATTTGATTATCTTTCATTTTCTAAGTGGTTTCCAATCCTCTTTATAAGTTTTGGTTTTAACTGTTTTATTTTTTAAAAGTAGGCAGTCAATACATAAAGAAGAAAGAAAGAGTAATTTGGATGTTATGGTTCCCTACGTTTTTACAAAATTGCCCAAAAGAAATCAGGCTTCTCACAGGTTCTAGCAACTCTTTCCCAAGACACCTTTGCATTCAATTTTGTTAAACATTCTGTGATAAGGGTAAGGTTCTTCGTTAACACTTAGAATCTGTGCACTTTCCAGAAAATTTTCCATGTGTGGGATAAAAGTTATGGGAAACTTAACATAGGAAGCAAAGAGAATTACAGCAAAAATTCACCACAGTACCAAAAACGTGCTCAAAACAAAATTCCTTAATTCTCAGTATTCCACAAAGTCATCATTACGCTCATTGGTGCAGGTAAAATGGGGGGGGGGGGAGTCTAACCTGAAAAAATATAGACATTGTCTTCCTGAAATCCATAACAGAGATGAAAAAATAATTCTTTCAGTTTCTTCTCATGACTGTATATTTCAGTAAGAAAGTTTTTAATGTATAAGGAGTAAATCACTTGGAAGTTCATTAATGGTTTAATACCATGAACTGACTTAAGACACTGAACTTTAAAAGAAACTAAATGCACTTTATGAATTTGTTAGGGATCTCAAATGTAATTAGAAGCCACTCTATTTATAAAGTTTATAAAATTTTTATCTATACTTTCTATTGAATTAGATTGATTCCTTTTGGAAGAATGACATCAGAGCTCAACATGAAACTGTTGCATGACCAATGAAAAAGAAAAACTAAAATCAAGAATAGTGTTGTAGTTGATAAATCAAATTTTAAAAGTATATAGAGTATTAACACAGGAGTGTGGACTACTTTATAAAATTCCACAATATACAAATTAGCTAATTAAGAGATATTTTGCTGGAAGATCTCACAATAATATTTGACATGGACTTACCTGAACTAATGAATGATTGTCTTTAGAAAACACCGAATCACCTGACAGCAAAGGAGGTTCGCTTTTCTCACGGCTCTCCTGGCTGATAAGTGTGTCGGCATAGTTGGGCTGAGGAAAGATCAGGTGACTCTTCCGCGAGTCTGCAGTGAGGGAGACCTCATGGGAATAGGTCTGCAGGAAAGCCCGCACCCCGTCTACCCCCACATAGTGCGAGGCAGGTAAGCCGGCCAACCTGCTTCCTGAAGCCTGGAGTGAGCGAGACTTGTGCCAGCGCCTCAGCCTGAGCGTCATCAGCACGATGACACAGGCAAAGAAGACAGAGGAGACAGTGGCCAGGGCCACCACCAGGTACAGTGTGAGACCTGAATCGTCCTGGTTGGCGGGAGACTCCAGACTGCTCAGGTCTGCCAGGACGTCGGGGATGCTGTCAGCCACAGCCACCGTGAGCGAGACGGTGGCGGAGAGAGGAGGCTGGCCGTGGTCCTGGACGGCCACCACCAGGCTCTGCTTGAGCGCGTCTCTGTCCTGCAGGGCCCGCGCTGTGCGCACCTCGCCCGTGTGCACCCCAACAGCGAAGAGCCCTGGGTCGCTGGCCTTGAGCAGGCGGTAGGACAGCCAGGCATTCTGTCCCGAGTCGCGGTCTATGGCCACCACCTTGGTCACCAGATAGCCGGGCTCTGAGAAGCGAGGTGCTAGTTCCATGCCGGTGGAACCATCAGTGGGGAGGGCGGGGTACAGAATCTCAGGGACATTGTCGTTCTGGTCCATCACGAAGATGATCAATGACACATTACTGCTGAGCGGTGGGACCCCGCTGTCACGTGCCGCCACCCACAGCTGCAGGTCCCGAAACTGCTCATAGTCGAAGGATCGCAGTGCATACAGGATTCCAGTGTCCGGGTTGATGGAGACAAAGGAGGACAGCGGCGCTCCCTGGAGAGTATCCTCTGCCAGGGAGTAAGTGACCTGGGCGTTTTCTTCAGAGTCAGGGTCCTGGGCGGTCACCGAGAAGATGGAGGTGCCTCTGGGGTTGTTCTCCGGGATATAGGTGGAGTAGGAGGCTTGAGGGAAGGCGGGTGGGTTGTCATTGGTGTCTGCCACGTTCAGCAAAATGTGAATTTCCGTGGACAGGGGTGGACTTCCCCGGTCAGTGGCGGTCACCGTGATGTTGTAGCTAGGAACCTGTTCCCGGTCTAAGACTGTGTCAGTTACTAAACTATAGTAATTTCCATAAGACTTTTCTAATTTAAAGGGCAGATTCCCTTGGATGAAACAGATCACCTGCCCGTTTTCCCCAGAGTCTTGGTCATTTATATTTAAAAGGGCAATTAATGCCCCTCTGGGAGAGTCTTCCAGAACAGAGCTGGTGAGAGAGGTGACAACTACTTCTGGGGCATTGTCATTCAGGTCCAGAACTGTGATCAGGACTTTGGCTCGCGCGGAATATCCCGCATTATCCACCGCTTGCACTTCCATCTCGTAGAACTCTGATTCCTCGTGGTTGAGCTCTCCTATTGTTGAAATTGTTCCTAAATTACAATCTAGTTTGAAAACTTGGGCCGCTTTGTCGTCCACATACCGGAAGGAATACATCACTTCCGCATTGGCTCCTTCGTCAGGGTCGGTGGCGTTTACCAGGAGCAGCTGAGTGCCAACCGCCACGTTCTCCGGGACGCTCACGCGGTACTCGGACTGAACAAACGCTGGTGCGTTGTCGTTCACGTCAACGACCGTAACGCGGATCCGCGCGGTGCCGCTGCGGACCGGGTCGCCTCCGTCGGAGGCGGTGAGGACCAAGTGGTGAACCGCTTTTTCCTCGCGGTCCAGGACGCGCTCCAGCACCAGCTCCGGGTGCTTTTTCCCATCCGCTCCGCTTTGCACGTCTAGGGAGAAGTGAGTATTCGGGCTGAGCTCATAGCTCTGGAGAGAGTTCTTCCCGATATCCGGGTCCCAAGCGTGGGGAAGAGGGAACCGCATCCCAGTGGCTGCATTTTCACTCATTTTTATTTCTAGTTCACCTTCCCGGAAGTAGGGTGCGTTATCATTAACGTCCCTCACTTCTATCTCCACTCCATATATTTTCACTTTATCCTCCATGAGAATCTCTAGATTTAATTGACATTTGATGGCCCCCATACAGAGCTCCTCCCGGTCTATCCTGCCCACCGTGATCAACCTGCCACTTTGCGGGCTCAGAGCGAAAAGTTGCGTCCTACCTCTGGAGACGATGCGGACTCCGCGCTCCGCCAGCTCCCGGGGCTCCAGCCCCAGGTCTTTGACGATGTTACCCACACTAGAGCCTTCCTCCAGCTCCTCGGGAACTGAATAGCGAATCTGGGTGCATCTGGTTTCCCACAGGATCCCCAGGAGGACTCCCAGCAGGACCAGCCCTTTGCAGCCCCGGTGCAGGCGCGAAGGAATCATTGTCACTTTCGTGGAGTACTATTTCCAAATCTGCCCTTGACCACCGAAGTCGAGAGATCAGCTTCTCGGTTCTTGAATTCGCACTGATGGGGGCCAGAGCTCCTCTGCTCAGTTGCCTCACAGTCCGTAGATGATTGATTCGTTCCTGTCGGTGCTTTGCTCTTTAGGCGCGTGCACGGTGAGCAGTATCTCTCTGCTTTTCTCTCCCTGATTGGTGAACAGCGGCGCTCAGAGTCCTAACCAATTACTACACAGTCTTGAACTTCAGGAAAGGATTTTTTGCTTTTTTTTTTCCTTAAATAGCTCCACCTACTGTTCTTCAATAGGAAACGAAGTGGAGTCAACTAAAAACCACAGTGTTTGTTCTAGGTGAAACTTCAGGGAGCTTCTTCTCATTTCCCCGAAATTTTTCATACAGATACTTCCCTGACATTATTTTCTCTAGCTGCAGGTATATTCCGATTTTTTCCAAGGAGCTCGTATACAAATTTGAAGTTTCTATAAACAGTTGTTTTAATCTTATAATTTTACTGCTCCTAGTTTGAGACCAACCCTAACACACCTAACATGGGACATTCCCCTAGGTATTTCCCATTTTGATAAATCGCGTAATCGAATACTTTAAACTTTCTGGCTCAGTTATGATTTGGGGCAAAAAAATTTTGATAGATTTCTTGAATTTGCCTTAATGGAAGAACTACTTAATCTGGTTCTTGACATTTAACACTTAATTTAAAAGCACATTTTCACAATAACATTAAAACTTTAAAATGAGAAATGTGATTGAATACATCATCAGAATCAGACCTGTCGGAAGTCAAGTGAAGAAGGCACACGAAGAGTTTCAGAGCATAGTGGGAGCATTTCAACTGGCATTGCCTTGAAATAGGGACAGCGCTCCAAAACTCTATCAACACACTAATTTTTTCTTTGAAGTTTGGTACTGGAGATGATTTAGCAAAAGAAAATTAGTGATCAAAAGAATATTATAAACTTACCTCTTCCTGGGTAACAGACATATTCCAATTACTGGGATTTAAAGATAACACATTTGAAAGTATACCAAAATATAAGAAAAAAATTCTCCCTAAGAAATATCTAGCTATTTTGTTTTCATGAATGTAAACATCTCTGTTTATATTCTGAGGGTGAGCACATTTGGTAGGCATAAAGTGTAATCTGTAGAATTGGGAGGGAATCTACAGGTAGCTGTGAAAAAGATCTGGCCTAAAATTGACCTACTTAGTGGGATTCAAAGACACCCTAGTAAAATACCTGAACATTATTATCAAATTATTACCATGCCCTTACTGTATTAAAAAAAATTCTCATGTTATACTCTACTTGATAGTAAATGGAAACCCTGGTGGTGTAGTGGTTAAGCGCTACAGCTGCTAACCAAAGGGTTGGCAGTTTGAATCCACCAGGTGCTCCTTGGAAATCCTGTGGGGCAGTTCTACTCTGACCTATAGGGTCACTATGAGTCAGGATCAACTCTATGGCAACAAGTTTGGTTTTCTGGTTTTTTGATAGTAAATAGTTTTCAAAAAGCGTTATATATTCCAGATATTGATGTACCAAGGAAGATAAACACCCACAGGAAGAAAACACTTATGCTTCAATGAAAAATGTGTGGATGTTGGCAGCATCACAGTACCCACTTCTCACAGTAAAGATTTCTTCGAATGGATGAAGAATATCTCATGAAATTATCAAAATACTTGACTATTAATGAGGTTAGTGGCCCACACAGAAACAGAAAATATTAATATTGAAAAAATGAACTTGAAAAGGAGTAGATACAATCTGTTTCTGATTTTCTTACCAAATATTGGTTCAAAAATTAAATCAAAACATTTGCAGATGGAAGACATTCATTGAAACATATAAGCAGAAGCAACAGAGTAAGAGCTCATCTTGTTATTCTCCTTACTGACACTTACTACCACAGAAGCTTCATTACAGAGGTCTTGTGGGGGTATCATTTCTGGCGTCGTGGTGAGGAGATTAAACCTCGTTTTTCCCGAATTGGAGGCTGCGTACAGATTGTAGGAATAAGGCAAAGTTCCCTCGCTGTAGTTGGGAGAAACCCCCAGTTCAGTCTTAGAACAGAGACCAGGCTGAAAGCAGCTCCAGGTGGTGGGGCTGGAGGAGCGTCGCACGCGCAGGGCGATAGCCAGAATCACCGCGAGGAGGAAGAGCACGGAGATCAAGGCCAAGGCCACTACCAGATAGAATTGCAGCTCAGCCTGGGGGTCAGAGGGTGCGGGCCGATCCTTGAGGTCTGGCAGCGCCTCCTGCAAACTGTCAGCGAAAACTAGGTATAGCGTGGCGGTGGCTGAAAGGGGTGGCTGTCCTCCGTCATGTACAGCAACCAGCAGGCGCTGGCGGGACGCGTCCCTGTCGCCCAAAGCGCGAGCCATGCGTACTTCGCCCGTGCGCAGCCCCAAGCTGAACAGTCCGGACTCGCTAGCCTGCAGCACGTGGTAGGACAGCCAGGCGTTCTGCCCAGAGTCCGCGTCCACCGCCACCACCTTGGTGACAAGGTAGCCCGGCTGGGCGGCGCGTGGCACCGTGTCGAAAAGCGCCGAGCCATCGGGTCCCAGCGCTGGGTACAGCACCCTGGGCGCGTTATCGTTGAGGTCGCCCACCAACACGCGCAGACTCACATTGGCGCTGAGCGCGGGCCAGCCCTGGTCACGCGCCTGCAGTGTCAGCTCGAAGGCGCGCAGCTGCTCGTGGTCGAAGGCGCGCTGCGCGAACACCACCCCACTCTGCGCGCTCACAGACACGTAGGACGACAGCAGCCGAGGTTCCAGATCACTGGCCACTATAGAGTAGGAGACTCGGCCGTTGGGCCCCAAGTCCGAGTCGGAGGCGCTGACTCGAGCGATGGAGGCGCCAGGAGGGTTGTTTTCGGCCACGTGGACCACGTAGGAGGCCTGGTGGAAAACCGGGGCGTTGTCGTTGACATCGGCGATGTGCAAAGTGACGCTTGTACTGGAGGAGAGAGGCGGCTTGCCCTTGTCAGTGGCCGTAATGGTGATGTTGTACTCTGAAGTTTGCTCCCGGTCTAGGGTCCCGTCTGTTACAAGCTTGTAGTAATTATTGGCAGAAGATTCGATTCTAAAAGGAACGGTTTCTTTAATGAGGCATGTGATCTCCCCATTTTCCCCAGAATCTTTATCATGTGTTTTGAACAGCGCGATCACCGTACCAGGCTCTGCATCCTCGGTAATGGAAGTAGCTACCGAAGTGAAAACCACGTCTGGGGCATTGTCGTTCTCGTCTAGAATGTCTAGTATAATTTTACATTCAGTGGCCAGGCCTCCACCGTCCTTGGCTTCTATGCTCATAGTATAGCTGCTACTGATTTCGAAGTCTATAAGGTCTCTGGATTTGATTTCTCCACTTTGGTGGTCTATCATAAACATATTTCCAACATCGTCTCGTAGCGTTTTAAAAGAGTAGGTAATCTCAGCGTTGATGCCCTCGTCCTGGTCTGTGGCCGTCACCATTAGCACAGAGGTGCCTGGGGGCACATTCTCACGCAGGCTGACTCTGTATTCATCCTGGCTGAACACTGGGGGGTTATCGTTGGCGTCGGTGACCTCGATCTGGATTTCGGTGGTGCCAGTTCGGACAGGGTCGCCCCCGTCCAAAGCCGTTAGGACCAGGAGATGGGAGCTCTGCTGTTCCCGGTCCAGGGGCTTCTCCAACACCAATTCTGGGGCGTTCTTGCCTTTAGTCTTGTCTTTCACCATCAGAGAGAAATGCCCATTAGTGCTGAGTTGGTAACTCTGGAGAGAGTTGCGCCCTACATCTGCATCTATAGCGGATTCCAGGCCAAACCGAGAGCCTCGAATTGCAAATTCATTGATTTGTAAAACAATTCTATCTTTGGGGAAATGTGGTGGATTGTCATTAATATCTTCTATCATCACGTTTATGTGAAAAACATTTAGCGGATTCTCTGCTACAATCTCTAAGGGCAGGACACACAGAGGTTGTTGGGGACAGAGCGACTCCCGATCTATTCTATCACTGACAAGTATGTGCCCGTTGTCTGTGTTCACGGTGAAGTATTGTTTCTCCGCGCTAACTCTGAGGTTGCGGGTCAGTAAATCCCGTACATGCAGCCCCAGGTCCTCAGCGAGGTTCCCCACCACTGAGCCCCTGGCCATTTCTTCGGGAATAGAGTAGCGGATCTGCTCCGAGAGCGCCCGGCAGAACAAAGGCAGAAAGAAGGGAAAGAGTACTTGCCGCTGCCGGATCCTGCTCCTCTGTTCCGCGCTCGTTACCATTCTCGCGGGTCGCTGCAGCCTCGGACGTTAAGAAAAGACCCTTTACAAATCGCTTTTTAAAAAATATTTACTTCCACCGCGTAGAAAAATCAGTGCTCCCAGTTTGAGGACTTCCCAGGACGTATTCCGCAATCAGATTTGCCGAGCAGAACGCACGGGTCCGGTCACTCTCGTTTCGGACTTCCTTCTGTGACCACGCAGAAAATCTCCCTGGTAGATCTCCTGCTCCACCTCTAGCAGCGTGTTGGCCAATAGCGGCGCTCAGAGTCGATTTAGAAAACTGCAGTCAGAAGCCTTGGTAAATTCAGTGGGATTCCGTATTCAGACAGAAGTCCTGGACCAACGTGTAGAGAACTAGGCAGGTTGAGTTTTGAATGCGTCTTTTTCCCAGTGTTTGCTACCCAAGAAGGCTCCTTAAAGATGGGATCCCATAGAAGTGCCATTAATTCAGTAATGACAGATTAAAAGCTTGTCTTTTTCTAATCAAGGCAATGTATACACTAGAACAAGGCAAAGTCTTCTCTCCAGACTTAGAACAAAGACCATGAGGGAAAACAGCCCCACCAAGTGGTATGGAGAAATTTTCACAGTCACAAAACTGACACCCAGTATTATGTTCAATCTGATGTGTGGGTAATTTTCCTCCTCTTTTTATCGGAGGAAACTGGAGGAGAGCTCAAAGCTACATAAGACATGCTCAGGATAAGGATGGCCAATGCCATAAAATCTTCCTTGTTACTTACAAAAGAGATCTATGGCAATAATTATTGTTCTATAAAGAGAATATAAAGGTATAGCCCAGTAGGTTACCACAGGAATTTAATGACATGAAATGTAAAGGTGTTTTTTTTTCCCTCACATGTTGCATCTTAACAGAACATTATAATTACCTCTAAGTCAAAATAGCCTTCTTAATACCTAGTTTCAAAGTCAACCCTTCCTTTTTATTTTCCAAGATCTTGACTGGCAGCTCCTAACTAATTTACACTATATAAAAATACGGAATGATTTCCCCCTCCCAGCCAAATATCTTATGTTCTTTTTATACATTTAATTCCAGTTCAAGTACAACATCTTAAATCTTTTTCCTCAGTTTGAAATCCCATACTATCCCTAGATGCTCAAAACATTCTAAAATTTTTTCAGGACTTCAAGACAAATTCAGGCATCTTTTGGAGGACTCCTCTCTCTTATAGTGGAAATTCTTTCTGCTCAAGCACTGGACTCTCAATTTACAGTTTACATTAAGGTCAACTGCTGAATGAGAAACATAAATTTGAGAGGGGATGTGAATATGCAAGTAATTTGGGCCAAATATCTAGGAGTCTATTCAGTCGCTATGAGTTGGTGAATTGACTCGACGGCAGTGGGTTTGGTTTTTTTTTTTTTTTTTTGGTATCTAGGAGTAGTGTGAGAGTGCTGCGCTGAGTTGATGATGGAGGTAATTCCTGTGATCAAATACGTGAGATAAGTCTCCTTCCCTCATTTGCCTAGACATTGCCTCAGATAACTTGTATGGCATTAGGTAACTATCAAGCCTTCAATAACAAATTGGTCCTGAATGTAAGAATTGAGTATACTTTCATGTGATATAAAATGAGCTTGTGAAGGAAAGCCTGGGAAAATTCATGATTCTAAGGTATACTGAAAACAAACAAAAATATGCAGAGGAAGCTAAATCAGTCTTTTACAAGGTTGAAATACCCACTCCATCTCTTATATTCACAAACTATTCTATATGAATAAATCTGAAAAACGTAAGCATCTTCAGCAAATTCGAAAACAACTTTACCAGAAACACTGGATCAAAATTAAGTTGTTTCTATATGTAAATTTAAAGTCTTTAAAGTGTTAAAAAGCAAAGAGGTCACTTTAAGGACTAAGGTGCTCCTGACCCAAGCCTTGGTGTTTGCAGTCACCTCATATGCATGCAAACGCTGGACAATGAATAAGGAAGACCGAAGAAGAATTGATGCCTTTGAATTATGGTGTTGGTGAAGAATGTTGAATATACCACGGACTGCCAAAAGAATGAACAAATCTCTCTCGGAAGAAGTACAGCCAGAGTGTTCCTTGGAAATGAGGATGAGGAGACATTGTCTCATATAATTTGGACATGTTGTCAGGAGGGACCAGTGCCTGGAGAAGGACATCATGCTTGGTAGAGTAGAGGGCCAGTGAAAAAGAGGAAAACCCTCAACAAAATAGGTTGACACAGTGACAGCAACAATGGGCTCTAGCATAACAAAGATCATGAGGATGGTTCAGGACCAGGCAATGTTTCATTCTGTTGTAATAGGGTCGCTATGAGTTGGAACCTACTTCATGGCATATAACAACAATATATGGGAATTGACTACATTTAAAAACCATCAACACATACACACACAAACAGTAAACATAAGCAAAAGAATAAAAGTAACACCAGCTCAACAATTCAATTATTTCTTGAGAACAATCTAATGATTTCACAGTAGTAAACTAAAAGACGTCTGGAACTTAAGAAAATAACTGAGCTCTGTATTTTTCCTTCTGGGAGAGTCCATTAAATTAAAAGGCAGTCAATATGTCGGTTTTGGTAGGATGAAGCAATGAAACAAAGCTGAAACACTCAAGAGGATCTAAATATATTACCAGCCATTAAGAATCAAAATAGAATTGTTTTGTGCTCAGAGAAAAGCTCAGGTATATAGATGTATGTACGTGTGTATTCATACATGTATATATGTATGTATGATTGATACATATAAAAGAGCTACAGAGAGCATGCTATTGAAGGAATAGAGTCAAATTTGAACATTAAAATAGCAGATAATTGTAGAATATAATTTTAAATCATAGGCAGCTACAGGGAACTAAATAAAAAGTATTTTGTATCATAGTCAGTTTTACATTGACAACTACAGACACTGATGATAGAAAAATAATACTAAAACTCAATATAAAGTAAACCATGATAGCTGAACTAGTCCTTTGGAATCAAAAGAAAAATATACCACCAAAAAAAGAGTTTTCATAACAGGATCAGAAAAAAGCTACTTGAAAGACTTGTGCCAAGACATCAGCACTTGGAAACAGGGAAATAAATCTCACCTGATTATTCATCGGATCGCTTTTGCTTAAACCGGTAGCTGAGTCTTCAGCTATCAAGAGTGGTTCACTTTTCTCATAGCTCTCCTGGCTGAGGAGCATATCAGCGTAGTTGGGCTGAGGGAAGATCAGGTGGCTCTTCCGTGAGTCCGCGGTGAGGGAGACCTCGTGGGAATAGGTCTGCAGAAAAGCCTGCACCCCATCCACACCCACAAAGTGAGAGGCTGGCAGGCTCGGCAACACGCCTCCTGAAGCCTGGAGCAGACGCTTAGTGTGCCAGCGCCGAAGCCTGAGCGCCAGAAGCACAATGACAAAAGCGAGGAAGACGCAGGAAACCGTGGTCACAGACACCACCAGGTACAGCGTGAGGCCAGAGTCGTTAGGGATGGCGGGAGACTCTAGGCTGCCCAGATCAGCCAGGACGTCGGGGATGCTGTCGGCCACAGCCACCGTGAGCGTGACAGTGGCCGAGAGAGGGGGGTGGCCGTGGTCCTGGACGGCCACCACCAGGCTCTGCTTGAGCGCGTCTCTGTCCTGCAGGGCCCGCGCTGTGCGCACCTCGCCGGTGTGCACGCCCACCGCGAAGAGCCCTGGCTCGCTGGCCTTGAGCAGACGGTAGGATAGCCAGGCGTTCTGACCTGAGTCTCTGTCTATCGCCACCACCTTGGTCACCAGGTAGCCAGGTTCGGCAGAGCGAGGCGCCAGCTCCACTCCAGTGGAGCCGTCGGTAGGAAAGGTGGGGTACAGGATCTCGGGGGCGTTGTCGTTCTGGTCCAGCACGAACAGACTTAGTGACACGTTACTGCTGAGCGGCGGGTCCCCGCTGTCGCGTGCCGTCACCCACAGCTGCAGGTCACGGAACTGCTCATAGTCGAAGGAATGCAGCGCGTACAGGACTCCAGTGTCGGAATTGATGGAGATGTAGGAAGACAGAGGCGCTCCCTGGATGGTGTCCTCGACCAGAGAGTAAATAACTTGGGCGTTCTCTTTGCTGTCCGGGTCCTGAGCTGTCACTGAGAAGATGGAAGAGCCTCTAGGATTGTTTTCAGGAATGTAGGCTGAGTAAGTGGGGTGAAGGAAAACAGGTGGGTTATCATTGTCATCCGCCACATTCAGTGAGATGTGAGTTTCCTTAGACAAAGGCGGACTTCCCCGGTCTGTGGCTGTCAACGTTATATTGTAGCTCTGAACTTGCTCCCTGTCCAGTGCTCTGTTTGTTATCAACTTGTAATAATTTCCATAAGTCTTTTCTAATTTAAAAGGCAGATTCTTAGGAATGAAACAGGAGACCTGACCATTTTCTTCAGAGTCCTGATCTTGCACATTAAGAAGAGCAACTACTGTACCCGGAGGAGAGTTTTCCAGCACTGAATTAGTAGAGGAGGTGATAGTTATTTCCGGAGCATTATCATTTACGTCTACAACAGTGACCAACAACTTGGTGGTGGTCAGCAGACCTCCGCCATCTTGGCCTTGAATTTCCATCTCATAGAATTTATATTTCTCATAATCCAAAGACCCCCGTACTAGGACCTCTCCAGTTCGAGAATCCAACTGGAATATTTCAGAAGCTTTGCTTTCGATATTCCGGAATGAATACATCACTTCCCCGTTGGCTCCTTCATCTGGATCAGTTGCGTTTACCACAAGCACTCGAGTTCCGGAGCTGAGGTTCTCGGGAACATTCACTCGATACACAGACTGTGTGAACTTTGGGATATGGTCATTTAGGTCGAGGACGACCACCCGAATGGGAACAGCGCCCTTGCGGATGGGATCTCCCCCATCTAAGGCTGTGAGGCGGAGGAGGTGAGTAGCCTCCTTCTCCCGGTCCAGAGCCCCTTCCAGCACTAGTTCTGGATTCTTGGCTCCATCGCTTCCGCCTTGCACGTGCAAGGAAAAGTAACCATTAGGGCTGAGGTGGTAGCTCTGAAGCGAATTCACTCCCACATCTGGATCCTTAGCATTTGGAAGGGGGAATCGCAATCCCGGAGTTGCGTGCTCACTGATTTTTATCTCTACTTCCTCTTCCCGGAAGCTGGGGGCGTTATCATTAATATCCATTATTTCTACCTCCACTCCGTAAATCTTCAAGGTATCTTCCACAAGAATCTCCAAATTTAAAAGACAGGTGGGAACGGTCTCACAGAGCTCCTCCCGGTCTATCCTGCCCGCGGTGACCAGGCTGCCGCTTCGCGGGTTCAGAGCGAAAAGCTGCGTCCTACCTCTGGAGACGATGCGGACTCCGCGCTCCGCCAGCTCCCGGGGCTCCAACCCCAGGTCCTTGGAGATATCGCCCACAAAGAAGCCTTTGTCGGTCTCCTCCGGCACCGAGTAGCGGATCTGCCCCGCCCGGGACTCCCGCAATGCCCCCAGAAAAACACACAGCAAGACTAGCGCGCTTCGGCCCGGGTGCCGTGACCGATCCGCCATGGCAGCGTCTCAGCCGGTTGCTTGCGCCGGTTTGTTTCTGAATCAGTTTGTGTATCGCGAAGTCCCGGGCTGTCCGCATCCAAATTATATTAGAGAAGGAAGGGAAGTAGTTTAAGATCCTGGCTTCAGAATCTGTGAGTATCCATGTCACTCCGCTTTGTGCGGCAGAGGTGGGGGAGGGAGGGACTCGATGGCGCTCAGCTCCCCGCTCCCTGACTGGTGAACAGCGGCGCCTAGAGTCCAATCTTATTTTTGCAACGTGTAAGAAAAGCGCAACCCATGTGTGGGGCTGAGTCCAGAAGAAAGGGTTACTTACCTCTTTCGGGACCGCAAGTATTTGTAAAGCTTAAAAATTGCAAACAATGAAGACTTACATAATATGATTTTTAAAGTTAACCAAGAGCTCTTATGAAAGAAGGATGGATGGCTGTAGTTATTATCAATGTTTCTTTGAGAATAATGAAGGCAAAGCATTTGAGAAAAGTTGAATGGCCTCAGGGTTGTCATTTAAAATAATGATGTATTCCACATCCTTAATTAAAAGGTACTTAATTTCATTAAAATTTTGTCTAGATTTCACTGTTGATTTTTACTGTTAAATGGCTTTGAAAAGGAGGACTGAAGCATTGTAAACTTTAGTTTTAACAGTGAAATCCATAGGTTTAGCATACGTTTACCTTAGGAACTTTATGAAAAGATTATTTAGAATCGTGAAATAACAGTGCCATACAATATTGGAATACAAAAGCATTATTTTAAACACTTACCTGTTTAAAAGTCTTATCTGCTTCAACACTAGGTGTTAAAATGCTAGCCAACAGCACTGAGGAGCTATTTTTGTTGAGGCTACCTTGAGTGGCTGGACAATAATCAACAGATGTCAGAAAATTAAATTCTGGATTAGCTCGATCGTCAGGTAAGCACAAATTACAGGCATAGGGCAATGTGCCCTCACTGTAGTTGGGAGGAAGCCCGGGATCAGACTTGGCACAGAGAACAGACCCAAAGCAGATCCCGGAGGCGGGGCTGGAGGAGCGTCGCAAACGCAGGGCAACGGCCAGAGTCACTGCAAGGAGGAAGAGCACGGAGATCAAGGCCAAGGCCACCACCAGATAGAACTGCAGTTCGCCCTGGGGGTCAGAGGGCTCCGGGCGGTCTCTGTAGTCCGGCAGAGCCTCCTGCAGGCTGTCTGCGAACACCAGGAGCAGTGTAGCGGTGGCTGAAAGGGATGGCTGTCCTCCGTCACGCACAGCCACCAGCAGGCGCTGGCGGGGCGCGTCCCTGTCGCCCAAGACACGCGCTGTGCGCACCTCACCCGTGCGCAGTCCTAGGCTGAAGAGTCCAGGCTCGCTGGCCTGCAGCACGTGGTAGGACAGCCAGGCGTTGTGCCCAGAATCTGCGTCCACCGCCACCACCTTGGTGACCAGATAACCCGGCTGCGCCGCACGTGGCACCATGTCGAAGAGGGCTGAGCCGTCGGGCTCCAGAGCTGGGTACAGCACCCTGGGCGCGTTGTCATTGCGGTCGTCCACCAGCACGCGCAAGCTCACATTGGCGCAGAGCGCGGGAGAGCCCTGGTCACGCGCCTGCAGCGTCAGCTCGAAGGTGCGCAGCTGCTCGTGGTCGAAGGCTCGCTGCGCGAACACCACCCCACTCTGCGCGCTCACAGACACGTAGGACGACAGCGCTCGAGGGTCCAAGTCGCTGGTCACGATAGAGTAGGACACTTGGCCATTCGGCCCCAGGTCTGGATCCGAGGCGCCGACGTGCGCTATGGAAGCGCCGGGAGGGTTGTTTTCTGGCACGTGAACCACGTAGGCTGACTGTAGGAAAACGGGTGCGTTGTCGTTGACGTCAGCGACGTGCAGAGTGAGGCTTATGCTGGAGGAGAGGGGCGGCTTGCCCCTATCGGTGGCTGTGATGGTGACGTTATACTCTGGGGTCCGCTCCCGGTCCAGAGCCCCGTCTGTTACTAGTTTGTAGTAATTCTTAGAGGAAGAATGAATCTTGAAAGGAGCGTCTCTTCCTATATTACACCAGACTTCTCCGTTTTCCCCAGAATCCCGGTCCCGTGTTTTGAAGAGGGCTACCACCATTCCGGGACCTGAATTCTCCAAAATCCGATTAGAGAGAGAGGTGATTATTATTTCTGGGACGTTGTCGTTTTTGTCCAGAACTTCTATAATTATTTTACACTGTGTAGAAAGAGATCCTCGATCCTTTGCTTCCACATCCATCGTGTATCTTTTTACATCTTCAAAATCCAAGGACTGATTAGTTATAATGTCTCCGGTAGTTGAATCCAGAGAAAACACGTGTTGGGCTTTGTCAGCCACATTAAGTAACGAGTAGGTGATTTCCGCGTTGACGCCCTCATCCCGATCGGTGGCCCTCACCCTCAGCACGGAGGTGCGGGGAGGCACGTCTTCCCTCAGGCTGACCCTGTACACGTCCTGGCTGAACACAGGGGGGTTATCATTGGCGTCAACTACTTGGATCCGGATCTGTGCGGTGCCGCTTCGGGGCGGGTCTCCGCCGTCTAACGCCGTCAGGACCAAGTGGTGAGCGCTCTGCTCTTCTCGGTCCAGGGTCTTCTGCAGTAGTAATTCTGGATATTTGCCACCATCGGGATTGTCTTTCACCACCAACGAGAAATACTCATTAGGGCTTAACTGGTATTTGTTCAGTGAATTCATATTGATATCGGGATCTTTTGCAGACTCAAGAATTGTTCCCATTCCTGGGCTCACAGATTCACTGATTTCTAAGTTTATCTCATCTTTGCGAAATTGAGGGGCGTGGTCGTTAATATCCTCAACAACCACAATGACATGAAAAATATTTAAAGGATTTTCCACCACTGCTTCCAGCTGCAACTCACATATTCTTCTCTCTCTGCATATCTGTTCACGATCTATTCGGTCCTTCACAAACAGGTTCCCGCTCTCCAAGTCTATGTTGAAATGCGGCTTCTCCGCGCTAACTCGCAGCTTCCGAGCCGACACATCCTGGACACTGAGCCCTAGGTCCCTGGCGAGGTTCCCCACCACGGAGCCCTTGGCCAGCTCCTCGGGAATCGCGTAGCGGACCGGCTCGCAGAGCGCGGGGCAGAACAAAGGCAGCAGGAAGGCAAACAGTACCTGCCGCCGGCCGGCCAGGCGCCTCTGCGCGCAGCTCCCTCCCATTCCGCGCTCCGGTTCTCTCTGGGCCCCCGCGTTTCTGGGAGGCTGAAGGAACTGCAGTCCGCGGCGTCCCCGGAAGAGCGTTCGGCCCCGGACAGGCGGAGCCCCCAGTCTCGGGTCTGGGAATCCGTGTGCGCTGGGCAGGATCTGCGCAGCCGGGAGCTTCAGTGTGTGAACGGGTTTCCTTCTGTGTTGGTGGCTGCGCAGGAAATCCCAGATTGGAGGCTGAGGGATCCCGGGCGTCAGCGCTTGCTCTGCACTGGCCGACAGCGGCGCCCAGAGGCTGAGTGTGGGACCGCAGCCTCGGTTTTCTCTCCATTTCTATTTCAGGAAATCTTTTTCTTTACGTACAAGTTGACAAGAGCTAAACTATTTGAATCTTATGCACATGGCCATGACTATCATATCTTCGTATACATTAAAATTTGAAGTTATTTTGAATAGATAAAAATATTTTAAAATAAAGAATAGAGTGAAAAGTTGGACTCCTATCCCAATGCCCACTTCTATCTCGTTCCTCCATCCAGAGGCAATCGCTGTTGTTACTGTTAAGGGTAATTATCCACGAAGCCGACAGTGCTTAATTTAAGCAAAAAATTTTTGTCTTCAACCCCAGCCCATATTCACCTAGGAAGTAATCGTATTTTCGACCTATATTTAGGAACTGGAATGCAGCCATTCCCATATTCATTACATTCAGATCGCTGTGCACTGCATTTAAATACTTAAATTTAAAAACATTTACTTACAATTGCTACAGTGCCCAAAGGTAGGTTTTTTTTTTCTTTTTACCAATTATGTGAGATGGATGTATAATATTTTTGACTTCCATGGAGATAAGTTCAAATGATAATTTCGATGATTTGATGGTTAATAACTACAGCCCTGAAGGGTGCGCTCTCCTTCCACAGACCTATCACTGAACAACTGTTAATATGAAGAAAAATAATATTCTCATAATATTTTGATGCACATTAGAACACTCTTTGACTTCATGTTACCGTATTAGTTTAAAAGAATATTAGTAATCATTTAAAAGGAAGAGACCAAACCAAATACATCACTATAGTCAATCAACTATCTGCCTCCCCAATCCATATTATTTGCAGCCTTAGAGGAGAATTTAACAAAAAAGACAAAAAGAGCAGAAACCAAGATTTCCTTAGAGCTAAGCTTCTGTAGGCTCCATAGACTCCCTATTGCATAAGAAAAGTCAAATCACCGTGCATAACTTCTACACAGCACTATGAGATCAGACCGTCACAGGCACAAGGATGCTGCAGTGCCACTAGGTATGATTGCAGTTGGAAAAGGTTAAGCATACATCATTATGGACGGACACAAATTGACTGACACTGCTGTATACAAGTCTTCTCTTAGGAATCGGCACTATTATAATCAACAAAATTATGAAGTATAAGGCTCTGCAAAACTAATCATAAAAGCCTTAAGATAAGAGGTCTTCATTGGGACTAGATGAATGTTTACCAGAAAGTAAAAGAAGCCAGTCTTGATAACCAACCAATTTCATTCTTTGATGTTTGCAAAAGAGGTAAGTACCATAGAAACTGTGGGGAAAGTGATGAAAATGTGAAGATTGACTTTTTCCATCATGCTGCAAGTCTAAAAGTAAAACCAATTTAAAATTTTAAAATGAAAGAAAATGAATAAAAATAGAACTCACTGGAACCAAAGGTGTATCTTCTATAGGAAACCTCGAATCATCTAACAAAGACAAAGGATCTTTTTTCTCACAGCTCTCCTGGCTGATGAGTGTGTCCACGTAGTTGGGCTGGGGGAAGATAATGTGGCTCTTTCCAGAGTCCGCCGTGAGGGAGACCTCGTGAGAGTAGGTCTGCAGGAAGGCCCGCACCCCGTCCACGCCCACAAATTGCGAGGCTGGCAGGGTCGGCAACACACTGCCCGAAGCCTGGAGCAGACGTTTTGTGTGCCAGCGCCGCAGCCTGAGCGCCAGCAGCACAATAACAAAAGCAAAGAAAACACAGGAAACACTGGCCACAGCCACCACCAGGTACAACGTGAGGCCCGAGGCAGTAGGGTCCGCAGGGAGCTCGAGACTGCCCAGATCGGCCAGGACGTCGGGGATGCTGTCGGCCACGGCCACGGTGAGTGTAACGGTGGCCGAGAGAGGGGGCTGACCATGGTCCTGGACGGCCACCACAAGGCTCTGCTTGAGCGCGTCTCTGTCCTGCAAGGCCCGCGCAGTGCGCACCTCGCCGGTGTGCACCCCCACTGCGAAGAGCCCTGGCTCGCTGGCCTTGAGCAGACGGTAGGTCAGCCAGGCATTCTGTCCTGAGTCACGGTCAACAGCCACCACCTTGGTCACCAGGTAGCCAGGCTCTGCCGAGCGCGGCGCCAGCTCCACGCCGGTGGAGCCATCGGTGGGGACGGCGGGGTATAAGATCTCGGGCGCGTTATCGTTTTGATCAAGCACGAACACGCTCAATGACATGTTACTACTGAGCGGCGGGTCCCCGCTGTCACAAGCAGTCACCTGCATCTGCAACTCTCGAAACTGTTCATAGTCGAAGGAGCGCAGAGCATACAGGACACCAGTGTCGGAATTGATGGATACGTAGGAGGACAGGGGCGCCCCCCGGATGGTGTCTTCAGTCAGTGAGTAAGTCACCCGGGCGTTCTTCTCGCTGTCCGGGTCGTGTGCAGTTACGGAGAAGATGGAGACGCCTATGGGGTTGTTTTCTGGAATGTAGGTGGAGTAGGACACGTAAGAGAAGGCGGGTGGGTTGTCATTGATGTCTGCCACGTGCAGGGTGAGGTGTATTTCCGTTGATAGAGGTGGACTTCCCCCATCTGTGGCCGTAACCGTGATATTGTAAGAGGATACTAGTTCCCTGTCGAGGGCTCTGTCCGTCACCAATCTATAATAGCTGTCAATGGACTTTTCTAATTTAAAAGGCAGATTCCCAGAGATGAAGCAGGTGACCTGTCCGTTCTGCCCAGAGTCTAGATCATGCACGTTTAAAAGGGCTATAACAGTTCCCGGAGGGGAATCTTCAGTCACTGGACTAAATACAGATGTGGTGGTCACCTCCGGACTGTTGTCATTTACGTCTTCGACAGTAATCAGGACTTTTGCTGTTGCAAGGTATGCTCCTCCGTCTTCCGCTTGGATTTCTATTTCATAGGAGTCTGTTTCTTCATAATCCAGATTTTCTGATATTTTAATTTCCCCAGTATTTTCGTTTAGCTGGAATTTCAACAAGTGTGTGTCAGGTAATTTTCGGAAGGAATATGTCACTTCCCCATTGGCTCCTTCGTCCCTATCGGTGGCAGTGACCGTCAGCAGTCGTGTGCCCACAGGCAGGTTCTCGGGAACACTGACTTGGTATTCAGGCAAGGTGAAGACTGGCGCATTGTCATTTGTATCGAAGACAGTCACACTGACAAGGGCAGTGCCAGATCGGAGAGGGTCGCCACCGTCGGAGGCCGTGAGGACCAGATGGTGCATCGCCTCTTCCTCGCGATCCAGGGCGCGCTCCAGCACCAGCTCCGGGTACTTGATGCCATTGGCTCGGCTCTGAACACGTAAGGAGAAGTGCTTATTCTGGCTGAGCTGGTAGCTTTGTAGGGCGTTCACGCCCACATCCGGATCCACAGCTTCCGGGAGCGGGAAACGCATCCCCGGAGGGACGTTTTCATTAATTTTTACATCTAGATTCTCTGCTTGGAATTTCGGGGCATTATCGTTAATATCAGTTACTTCTATTTCTATCCCGAAAAGCTTCACTCTATCTTCAACAAGGATGTTAAAATTCACCAGACACCGCTCGCTCTGAGCGCAGAGTTCCTCCCGGTCTATCCTCCCCGCAGTGATCAGGCTGCCGCTTCGCGGATTCAGAGCAAAGAGCTGCGTCCTACCTCTGGAGACAATGCGGACTCCGCGCTCCATCAGCTCCCGGGGCTCCAGCCCCAGGTCCTTGGAGATGTTCCCCACGAAAGAGCCTTTGTCTAACTCCTCAGGAACGGAGTAGCGGATCTGCCGGGCTCCAGTCTCCCGTAGCATGCAGAGGGAAAGACAGAGCAGGATCAGCTCGCTGCAGTTCGGGCGATTTCTTTGAGAGGCCATTGTTATTTGGCAACGGAATTCTCTCAAGATCCTCACTGGGCACGTTGTGTTTCAATTCTTTCCTTTTTCTTTCTGTGGCTGCCGGGAGTCTCTGTAACCTGCGCACCTTAAATTCCGGAGTGAGTTTCCCTGCAGTTGCAGAGCCAGTTTGTAGAAGCTGTGGGGCTTTGTGTAGCTGGAGCCCCGAGAATCCGGGTGGAGATCGGCCTGCGTTTCTCTCCTAGTAGGTAAACAGCGGCGCTCAGAGTCCTAAGAAGTTACTGCACCCACTGTATATTCAATAGAAAGTAAATGCTATTTGATTTTTGTTGGATATTTTTATCTTACTTCTTTGGTTCCTGAACTCATACAGATGAATAAATTACTATTTGTAAGTTACTTGGTGGAGGATAAGATGGAAATAAAGTACAGTAAAATATTATAAAATAAGAGTTGATTAAATATATACGTAACACTCATTTTCCCAAATGTGCCCATTTTAAAAGGAAAATAATGCTTACTGTGTTTGATCTTTTAGCTATATTCTGAAAAGTCTTACAATTTTATTTGAAATTGTGATTTAAATGGTGCAGCTCTATTTGGTAACATTCATATGAAGTCCATATTGATATACCTCTTATAATTCACTTTAAAGCTTTTTAAAATTTAGATTTAATTTCACTAAATTTGTTTAGCACTAAGATTGTGGTAAGAGATATTCAAAAGACTCCTTTCTAAAATAATTTTATTGAGCCTTAATGAATTAAAAAATATATATACTTCTTCATATAGGTATATAATTTAACTTTTTTAAATGAACTGAGCAGTATAGTCACAAGCTAAAAGGAATATATATTACAGTTGAAAATTAAAATACTTGTGTTGTAATAAGAGAAAAATGTATTAGAATTTGAAGTGCTATGAATTTTTAAAATGAAATAAGAGCGAGGTAGAACTTTTTTTGGACAAGTGTTTATGTCAAACGACCTGTTCTTATCAGGACATTGATGCCAACATAAATGATTTCTTCTCTTAGGCAGAAACCCAAAGTAAAGTGGTTCACACATCTTCAATTGTGTGTGTCCATCAACCCAGCTGCAGGTCGTTCCTCAAGGATGAAGGTTTGGAATTTCACATCTTTCGTATGGGTTTTCCAGAAGGGTCTTTGTCACCATGCCTCCAAGTATGGAACACTTCAAAGGTTTTATCTTTTTTTTTTTCAAAGACTTTATAGCAGAGAATCAGAGACAGAGGGCAAAGGCAACAAAATTTCATTTGCTTTCTTGGATATTTCTTTATCTTCCAAAGTAGAGGAAAAGAGATTGGGGATGAATACAATTTGAGCTCCAAGAAAAGATGAGGACCCTGGCCTTCAGTGAGTGTGTGGTAAGATAATGTCAAAGAAACCCAGAAACCCCAAATTTGAAGAGAAAAATTCCTTTAGGGCAATGAGTATTTGGTTTTGGGGACCATAATAATCTTGGCAATGAACAAAGTTTTGATTCTTCTTCCAAGAAAAACGCGTACATATATAACTTTGCATACAATTTCAGAAAGTTCTTGGATCTGCTGACCACACCCTCCTTGGATGCTTACAGTGTGGAAAAAAAGAACTATTAAAATAAATGAAGATACTTAAAGACACCTTAGAGGTTCTTTGCAATAAACGTTTCTTTGAAAGGAGTACTCGCTTTGATATTTAAATGCTTGTCTGAATAGTTAAAAAATTTAAAAATCCATAAATAGGATACGGAAAAGTCACGTTAAATCTCAGCACGCTCAAATAGGCAGGATTTATTTATTTAGAAGCTAGGGCCACTACCTCTACTTTGCTAATCAGAGCTTGACAAGACACCTCCAATGTGGTTGCATTCTACAGAGCAATTCATGAACCAAATAAATCTTTTGAAAAATATAATTGCCAAAGAGTCAACGTTAAGAAGACAAGATGGTGATTTGCTATGTATTTGCTAAATCGGATTCCAGACATGAAAATGAAGTAAAAACCTGTTGCTGTTGAGTTGATTCTGACTCCTAGTGACCCTAAAGGACAGAGTAGAACTGCCCCGTAGTGTTTCCAAGGAGCGCCTGGTGGATTCAAACTGCCGACCTTTTGGTTAGCAACCATAGCTCTTAACCACTATACTACCAAGGTTTCTGTAAATGAAGTAGTACTCTTGAAATATGAGAAACTAGGAGATTGGAGAAGACACAAAAATGGAACTCACCGGTGTTAGAGTCTTGGGACGTGAGGTCAAGTCATCCCCACCAGGAAGTGGAAATAAGTCCCCAGAAGAATCATCGCAAACTATGTCTTGTTTGGAATGCAAGGGCTCACTACAGTTTAGGAGATTAAACTCTGTCTTTCCCGTCTGCGCAATACACAAATTGTAGGAATAGGGCAAAGTTCCCTCGCTGTAGTTGGGGGGAACAACGGGTCCAGACTTGGAGCAGAAACCAGGCTGAAAGCAGCTCCAGGTGGTGGGGCTGGAGTTGCGTCTCAGGTGCAGGGCGATGGACAGAATTACTGCGAGGAGGAAGAGCACAGAGATCAAGGCCAAGGCCACCACCAGATAAAACTGCAGCTCCGCCTGGGGGTCAGAAGGCGCCGGGTGGTCGCTGAGGTCCGGCAGCGCCTCCTGCAGGCTGTCTGCGAACACCAGGAGCAGCGTAGCAGTGGCTGAGAGAGGCGGCTGTCCTCCATCGCGTACAGCGACCAACAGGCGCTGGCGGGACGCGTCCCTGTCGCCCAAGACACGCGCTGTACGCACCTCACCTGTGCGTAGCCCCAGGCTGAACAGCCCGGGCTCGCTGGCCTGCAGCACGTGGTAAGACAACCAGGCGTTGTGCCCAGAGTCTGCGTCCACCGCCACCACCTTGGTGACCAAGTAGCCAGGCTGCGCAGCTCGAGGTACCGTGTCAAAGAGCGCTGAGCCATCGGGCCCCAGCGCTGGATACAGTACCCTGGGCGCGTTGTCATTGCAGTCGTCCACCAGCACGCGCAGGCTCGCATTAGCGCTGAGCGCGGGCGAGCCCTGGTCACGCGCCTGCAGCGTCAGCTCGAAGGCGCGTAGCTGTTCGTGGTCGAAGGCGCGCTGCGCGTACACCACCCCGCTCTGCGCGCTCACAGACACGTAAGAAGACAGGGCCCGCGGCTCCAGATCACTGGCCACGATGGAGTAGGACACTTGGCCGTTAGTTCCCATGTCCAGATCCGAGGCACTGACGTGTGTTATGGAGGCGCCAGGTGGGTTGTTCTCAGGCACGTGGACGACATAAGAGGCCTGGTGGAAAACTGGCGCGTTGTCGTTGACGTCCGTGATGTGCAGGGTGACGCTTGTACTATAGGAGAGGGGTGGCTTGCCTTTGTCGGTTGCTGTAATGGTGATGTTGTATTCTGGAGTCTGCTCTCGGTCCAGAATCCCATCAGTCACCAGCTTGTAGTAATTTGTAGAAGAAGAATGAATCTTGAAAGGAATGTCTCTTCCTATACTACACAATACTTCTCCGTTTTCCCCAGAATCTCTGTCCCGTGTTTTGAAGAGGGCAATAACCATTCCAGGGAGTGAATTCTCCAAAATGTGATCAGAGAGGGACGTGATGATTATTTCTGGGCTGTTGTCGTTTTCATCTAGGATTTCTATGATTACTTTACATGGAGTGGAGAGTCCACCTCCGTCCTTGGCTTCCACCTCCATGATGTATCTTGCCACATCCTCAAAATCCAAAGACTGGTTATTGGTAACCACACCTGTTTTCTCATCCACCGAGAACATGTGCCTTGTGCTCTGAGTAGTGCTCCGGAAGTAGTAGCTGATCTCCGCATTGATCCCCTCGTCCTGGTCAGTGGCTGACACCCGAAACACAGAGGTTCCCGGAGGCAGATTTTCACTAAGACTGATTCTATATTCGTCTTTACTGAACACCGGGTGGTTATCGTTGGTGTCCCTGACAAAGATTTCTATGTTCGCTGTGGCACTACGGGGCGGGTCCCCTCCGTCCGAGGCAGTCAATATCAAGTGATGAGACCTCTGCTTTTCTCGATCTAGGGATTTCTCCAGAGACAACTCGGGGTATTTACCACCATCGGAATTAACTCTAACTAATAACGAGAAATAAGGATTAGGGTTTATCTGATAATCTTTAACTGAGTTCGTGCTTATATCGGGGTCCGTGGCAGGATCAAGGGATATTCGTGCACCAATCGATACAGATTCAAAAATTTCTAAACGTATATCCTTTTTATCGAATTGAGGGGCGTGGTCATTAATATCCTCAACAACCACAATGACATGAAAAATATTTAAAGGATTTTCCACCACTGCTTCCAGCTGCAACTCACATATTCTTCTCTCTCTGCATATCTGTTCACGATCTATTCGGTCCTTCACAAGCAGGTTCCCGCTCTCCAAGTCTATGTTGAAATGCGGCTTCTCCGCGCTAACTCGCAGCTTCCGAGCCGACACATCCTGGACACTGAGCCCTAGGTCCCTGGCGAGGTTCCCCACCACGGAGCCCTTGGCCAGCTCCTCGGGAATCGCGTAGCGGACCGGCTCGCAGAGCGCGGGGCAGAACAAAGGCAGCAGGAAGGCAAACAGTACCTGCCGCCGGCCGGCCAGGCGCCTCTGCGCGCAGCTCCCTCCCATTCCGCGCTCCGGTTCTCTCTGGGCCCCCGCGTTTCTGGGAGGCTGAAGGAACTGCAGTCCGCGGCGTCCCCGGAAGAGCGTTCGGCCCCGGACAGGCGGAGCCCCCAGTCTCGGGTCTGGGAATCCGTGTGCGCTAGGCAGGATCTGCGCAGCCGGGAGCTTCAGTGTGTGAACGGGTTTCCTTCTGTGTTGGTGGCTGCGCAGGAAATCCCAGATTGGAGGCTGAGGGATCCCGGGCGTCAGCGCTTGCTCTGCACTGGCCGACAGCGGCGCCCAGAGGCTGAGTGTGGGACCGCAGCCTCGGTTTTCCGTTTTGAATCCAAGTCATTATCTCCAGAATGTATTTATTGCTCTTCGATGATGCTGTTATATAATAGGTCCCATTTTGAGTTTTACCATAGTATTACAGAAGATATTTATATGCTTGGGGTTTTAGAGAGATTTATTGTGGACCATTTTAAACTTATACAAAAGTAGAGAGTATGGTATATTGAACCCTCATATACCCACCACCCAGCTTCAAATATTATCCACACAAGGCAATATTGTTGAATATATACTCCACTCCCCCACTATTTTGAAGACATATCATTTGAATTAACACTTCTTTTTAAGATGAGACATTAAGAAGGGCAGAAATTTAATCTCTAATCCTACCATGTTCTATAATCTGTTACTAATTCACAATAAATCCTGCCTAGAAAACTAGAATTCAGCACTTTCTACACTCTGCCCATTCATCCATCCAGTGAGCCGTGTGTTGTTTTTAAAGGCAAGTGACTTTTTTTTGTGTGTGGAAGCGAATAGCCAGAGACTGCCTACCATCAACTATCTATGTTACCACATTTTCCCAAATTAAAGTATATTTTAATATTAATGAATACTAAGTTCTAAAGGTTAATCCTTGGGATAGAAATCTAAAAATGACAATTTTCCTGTTGCATGGTTTAAAATATGACCCTGAACGATGCTTTAGTTCTTTCCCACTAGCAAAGGAATAGTGTCTGAAATATTTATCTCTGTATTAGTCTGTATCTCTTAATGGATTTCCAGACATGGTATTCTTTGTTTGCTCATAAGTAAAACAACATGAGTTCCAAAAATAATTACAATGGCAAAATAATTCTATTTCCATGGAAACGTCAGCAGTCACCAATGTATTTATGATCACATGTTTAGAATTTTGTGTCAACTTTGAATGTTATTTTCAAATCATTTTCTGGAATGTCATTTGTTAATTGACACCTGACAATATTTATGCTTTAATTAAATTAATATATTATTCCTTTTTATCACTAAATTCAGTAATATATTACTCCATAGCAATTCCCGAGAATCTTTTCCTAAATAATCTCCCATATTCAGATTTATTTCCAGCCTCAAAGGTTGAGGAATTGAGCCAGAAATAACAGATACTTGAAGTAGAATTTTTATTTCCCTAGTTTCATCCATCCACAATCTCAGAACCCCTCTTGAGTAAGCATAAACTACACGAAGAAAGAGTGCAAACTATCCTTTATAATCTAACATCAAGAATTTGTCAGATTCCTAAGATTATTCAGGAACATAACCTACATACAATGTTAAGAGTTTAAAACCTTTGTAGAGTATGGGAATAAGGATGTTACAATTTTCACCATTAAGGTAATAAAAGCATGCTTCACTGTGGTTTGGAAATAGATCATATAACCGAAGCTTGGATCTTCCTCAAATTTTAGAAAAGTCTACATGCAAATGGCCTCTACACTTCAAAGGGGTGTTGTCCAGTCATATAAACAGGAGGGCTTTGAGTTACTGTTTCTCTAAGAAGAATAAATTTGTTTGGTTATTAATTTACCCTTACTAAACAGATGTGCTTACAAAAATAGCATCAGCTGTAGAGATGGTTTTAGGGATAAGAATTTTACAAACTGGCCATTGGAGATATTAATCAACAAACTTCAGGAATGGGAATTCAGTCCTAGGAATTAGTAGTGAGCCAATCACTGTAACCCGACCCAATAACAAATCACCGAGACCTGAAAGTCGGAATCAGTGCAAGATAATGAGAGCTGACCTAAGAGGAATAGCTTTCATTGAGATTAGGCTAATTATTATGAGACAGTGAAAACTATATACGTGATGTAATCAATAAATGCCTCCTTTGGAGTTTGGAACAAAAATCAGGCCCCATGAAAGCTTAAATAAAGGTGAGAAAACCATTAAAATCGAATTACCCTATCTGAAATGCAGAAACCTAAAGAGAGCAACTTCTTAGAAGAAAAAGGATGAAATAGAACTTACTGGAACCAAAGGCGTGTCTTCGATAGGAATCTTGGACTCATCTGAAACACACAAAGGCTCGCTTTTCTCACAGCTCTCCTGGCTAATAAGTGTGTCTGCGTAGTTGGGCTGGGGGAAGATCAGGTGGCTCTTCCGCGAGTCCGCGGTGAGCGAGACCTCGTGGGAATAGGTCTGCAGGAAGGCCCGTACCCCGTCCACGCCCACAAAGTGCGAGGCTGGCAGGCTTGGCAACACGCTGCCAGAAGTCTGCAGTAGGTGCGACATGTGCCAGCGCCGCAGCCTGAAAGCCAGCACCACAATGACAAAGGCAAGGAAGACGCAGGAGACCACTGCCACAGCCACTACAAGGTAAAGCGTCAGCCCGGAAGCTTCTGGGTCCGCAGGGACCTCGAGGCTGCTCAGGTCGGCCAGGACATCAGGGATGCTGTCCGCCACGGCCACGGTGAGCGTGACAGTGGCCGAGAGAGGAGGCTGGCCGTGGTCCTGGACGGCCACCACCAGGCTCTGCTTGACCGCGTCTCTGTCCTGCAGGGCCCGCGCAGTGCGCACCTCGCCGGTGTGCACCCCCACCGTGAAGAGTCCTGGCTCACTGGCCTTGAGCAGGCGGTAGGACAGCCAGGCGTTCTGACCCGAGTCTCTGTCCACCGCCACCACCTTGGTCACCAAGTAGCCAGGCTCTGCCGAGCGCGGCGCCAGCTCCACGCCGGTGGAACCATCAGTGGGGAGGGTGGGGTACAGGATCTCCGGTATGTTGTCGTTTTGGTCCAGCACAAACAGGCTCAGCGATATATTGCTGCTGAGTGGCGGATTCCCACTATCACTTGCGGTGACACGCATCTGTAGGTCTCGGAACTGCTCATAGTCGAAAGATCGGAGTGCATACAGGACACCTGTGTCAGAGTTGATGGAGACGTAGGAGGTCAGTGGTGCCCCCTGGATGGTGTCCTCTGTCAGGGCGTAAATAACCCTGGCGTTCTCCTCCCTATCTGGGTCATGAGCAGTCACAGAGAAGATAGAGGTGCCTCTGGGATTATTTTCCGGGAGGTAGACTGAGTAGGAAGCACGAGAGAAGGCAGGTGGATTGTCGTTGATGTCAGCAACATGCAAGGTGATGTCAGTTTCTGTGGACAGGGGCGGGGTTCCTCTGTCGGTCGCTGTCACTGTGATGTTATACTCGGAGACTTTTTCTCTGTCAAGAATTTGGGCTGTCAACAATCGATAATAATCATCAATTGAATTTTCTAATTTAAATGGTAGGTTCTCCTGGATAGAACAGACAACTTGACCATTCTTTCCAGAGTCTCTGTCATGAGCATTAAAAAGAACCATTACGGTTCCCGGAAGAGCGTCTTCCCTCACTGGGCTAAACAGAGATGTAATGGTCACTTCTGGCCTATTGTCATTTACATCCTCCACAGAAATGAGCACTTTGGTCCGACCCTTTAATCCCCCACCATCTTCAGCTTGTATTTCCATTTCATAAAAAGCACATTCTTCATAATCTAGACTTTTTGCTGTTGCTATTTCCCCAGTATTTTCATTAAGTTGGAATAATGGAGATTGTTTTTCATTAATTTTCCAGAATTTATATGCCACTTTTCCATTGGCTCCCTCATCTGGGTCCGCAGCTCTTACAGTTAGCAGCCGGGTACCCCGGGGCATGTTCTCTGGAAGTTTCACTCGGTAAACCGGTTGAGCAAAAACTGGGGCATTGTCGTTTGTATCCAGCACTGTCACAAGGATGCGCACCGTGCTGGAGCGACGAGGGTCGCCGCCATCGGAGGCGGTGAGGACCAGGTGGTGAGCAGCCTCTTCCTCGCGGTCCAGAGAGCGCTCCAGCACCAGCTCTGGGTTTATAGTTCCATCGTCTCCAGTTTGCAAGCCCAGGGAGAAGTGGGGATCGGGGCTGAGCTGGTAGCTCTGGAGGGAGTTGACGCCCAGGTCCGCATCTAAGGCTTCTGGGAGTGGATAACGCGTTCCAGGCGGAGCGATTTCGTTAATTTTGACTTCCAGATTTTCATCCTGGAATTTTGGGGCGTTGTCATTGATATCAGTTACTTCTATTTCAATTCCATAAAGTTGTACTCTGTCTTCAATCAGGACTTTAAAGTTAACTAAACATGGTGCGCTCTGAGCGCAGAGCTCCTCCCGATCTACCCTGCCCGCAGTGATCAAGCTGCCGCTTTTGGGATTCAGAGCAAAGAGCTGGGTCTTACCTCTGGAGACGATGCGGACTCTGCGCTCTGACAGCTCCCGGAGTTCCAACCCCAGGTCCTTGGAGATGTTGGCCACAGCATAGCCTTTTTCTGTCTCTTCAGGCATTGAATATCGGATCTGACTGGCTGTGGACTCCCACAGCGTCCCCAGGAAAAAGCCCAGCAGGACTAATCTTCTGTTTTGCTGGCGACTCTTTGGAGCGGCCATTGTTGCTTCGCTAAGGAACTTTCTCAGAATTCTGTTTGTAGACGTTGACTCGTTAGGTTCCTTTTCCCTTTTGCAAGTATGGTGATCTTTTTCTTCAGGAAAAAGCTTGATTGCCCCCAAGTTAAGAGGCTGAGGTGTGCCGGAGCCCCGGAGCCGGTTTGCGGAATCTGCGGGGCTTTGTGTACTTGTAGCTCTGAAAATCCGGATACAGCACCCTGAGGTTTTTCACAGAGTTGGTGAACAGCGGCGCTCAGAGTCTTAAGGCGTTACTACACCCACTGAGATAAGCAATACTTGATTATAGATGGCTGATGAAAACACTACTTTTTTTGAAATTACGACTTCATAGTCTCTAATTGGTTACTGCATTCATATTCCAAAATCAGTTGCCATTTGTAGATATCCCAGTAGGAGTTCAAGTAGGGTGAAATTTCTATACATGTATTACTAACTCACTAGACTTTTTGGTTACTATTACATTAACTTATTCTCGATAGAATTTTGCTCTCTCTCTCTCTCTCTCTCTCTATAGATATGTATAAAACTCCAGATTCTTTTTTGTGGTGCTTCAATTTTTTCTGTACATCTTAACTATTTCAGTAATTAAGATTTAAGTAATTAAGACGTGCAATCCTCTGGAAAAATTCTAATTTTTCTAAATTTTATATATGTTATATATTAATATGTGTATATTAAGTAACTTTTTGAACAACTATATATGGCTATATTATTTACTTTTGAATTATTTTTATATGTTTAAATTTACTTTGATGTAAAATTCCAGTAGAAAAATTTCCTTTATGAAAATAAATTAGTTAAGAGTTATATATGTATATTGTCGCCTAATACTGCTTAAGTTTTACAGAATTAAAGTTTTAAAATTCTCATTTTTGTGACTGTTAAAACTTTCCCACTATTTAAAAAGACTAATTTTTTTCTGTTTGAATACAGCATTTGGAAAAGTCAAATGAGTACACAGTGAAAAGTCAGTGTCTATCTCACTCCTATGCAATTTTAAAGTAGTCTTAAACTTTTTATTTAAGGCATATGTTCTTAGGGTCATTTAAACTGAACAAAATATAGGAACAAATGTTTATCACTAAAAAGTAAAAAATAAGTGCCATTATAAGAAATCTCCAACAGTTCGTAAAGAAGCCATTAACTGAAGCATTTGCTAAAGGAAACCAAGCAAAAGGCTGATACTATGTAATGGCAACTTTGCATGCATACCACACTAGTAGTTTTTGCCTTAAAAATGGAAGAATGCAGGATTCCCTTTCCATCCTAGAGATAAAAGGATAACAGAAAGCCTCTATCACTTTTATATGTAGAGTTCCAAATGACAACAACAATCCAGTGTCTCTTCTTTCCTTTTTTCTTCAATGATTATATGTTAGGGATCAGAGCAAAATAAATAGAGGCAATAACTTTTCCTTTTCTTTTATCAAGTTTCTTCTTCTGGCAACTATAAGAGGAAGGAGAGGATTTTGGATCCATGAACCAATGTCGAAAGAGAAAATACAATAATGTGGACCTTCTAATGAGTTCATTGAGTGCTCTCTTTCTCTCTCTCTCCCAGCATATTTTATACAATTTTAGGGGATTCAAAGAATCATGAATCAATTAGGTAGGTATAAGGAACCAGACATAAGGAATAAACACAAGAAAGAGATGTAAATTTTGACAGTGAAATTGGTGAGGGAAGATACCTAGTAGTAACATAGTTACTTTGCTCTAAAAGTTGAATTACCTACTTTAGATCAAATGTTAGCTTATAATAAAAATTTAAATATATGTTGAATAGTGAATGAGACAATTCATGAGTAAATTTCATTAGCTTGGAAAAAAAGAGAAGAAAGTTTTCCATCCTTTTTGCTGTGAAGCTAAGAGCACACCCTTACTGCTTTGTAATTTGAGCTTGGTAATAAGATACCTCCATTTCATAAGCCACATACAAAAAAAAACCTTGCCAACAAGCTGATTCCGACTTATGGCAACCCCAGGTGTTACAGAGTAGAACTGCTCATTAGTGTTTTCTTGACTGTAATCCTTATGGAAGGAGATTGTCAGGTCTCTCTTCCGAGGCGCTGCTGGGTGGGTTCCAACCGCCAACCTTTAATTTAGTATTCAAGTGCAAACCTTTTTCACCACCCATGGTACTCCCAATTCATGCTGTCCTTGAAGAAAAGAAACGCCAGCTTTTTGACTCACTATAACTTTCTTAAGACAACTGACTAGATATAATGGAAATATTTTCATGTAAATACGGAAAATTGGGTAGATGGTAAAAAGGAAGAGACACTGAAATGAAACTCACCGGCGTTAGAATCTCAGGATGAGAAGTCCACTCACTTGAACTACACGGTGGAAATAAGGCCCCTGAAGGATCACCGCAGACTATGTCTTGTCCTGAATTCAATTGCTCATTACATTTCAGGAAATTAAATTCCGTCCTTCCTGTCTGTGCAACGTACAGATTGTAAGAATAAGGCAAAGTCCCCTCACTGTAGTTGGGGAGAACTACGGGTCCAGACTTGGAGCAGAAGCCAGGCTGAAAGCAGTTCCAGGGGGCGCAGTTGGAGGAGCTTCGCAGGCGCATGGCAATGGCCAGAATCACCGCGAGGAAGAAGAGCACGGAGATCAAGGCCAAAGCCAAGACCAGGTAAAACTGCAGCTCAGCTTGGGGGTCATGGGGCGCCGGGCGGTCGCTGAGGTCTGGCAGCGCCTCCTGCAGGTTGTCTGCGAAGACCAGGTGCAGCGTGGCTGTGGCAGAGAGGGACGGTTGCCCTCCGTCGCGCACGGCGACCAGCAGGCGCTGGCGGGCCGCGTCCCTGTCGCCCAAGGCACGCACTGTCCGTACCTCGCCCGTGCGCAGCCCCAGGCTGAAGAGTCCGGGCTCGCTGGCCTGTAGCACGTGGTAGGACAGCCAGGCGTTGTGCCCAGAGTCTGCGTCCACCGCCACCACCTTGGTGACAAGGTAGCCCGGCTGCGCGGCGCGTGGGACTGTGTCGAAGAGCGCTGAGCCGTCGGGCACCAGCGCTGGATACAGCACCCTGGGCGCGTTGTCATTGCGGTCGTCCACCAGCACGCGGAGGCTAACGTTGGCGCTGAGGGCGGGCGAGCCCTGGTCACGCGCCTGCAGCGTCAGCTCAAAGGCGCGCAGCTGCTCGTGGTCGAAGGCGCGCTGCGCGAACACCACCCCGCTTTGCGCGTTCACAGACACGTAAGAAGACAGTGCCCGCGGTTCCAGGTCGCTGGCCAAGATAGAGTAGGATATATGTCCGTTGGGCCCCAAGTCCGGGTCGGAAGCGCTGACTTGAGCAATGGAAGCACCGGGAGGGTTGTTTTCGGCCACGTGGACCACATAGGCGGCCTGGTGGAAAACTGGCGTGTTGTCGTTGATGTCAGCGATGTGCAGAGTGACGCTTGTTCTGGAGGAGAGTGGCGGCTTGCCTCTGTCAGTGGCTCTGATTGTGACATTGTACTCTGGTGTTTGCTCTCGGTCCAGGGCTCCGTCTGTCACCAACTTGTATGAATTTCTGGACGAAGACATTACCTTAAAAGGGACTACACCTTCTAACCAACAATCAACCTCCCCATTTTCCCCAGAATCTTGGTCATGTATTTTGATCAAAGCAGTCAGTGTTCCCAGCACTGTGTTTTCCAGAATCATTTCGAGTAGAGAATGAACTGTAATTTCTGGGCTGTTGTCATTTTCATCTTGAATATTAATTTCAACCGTACATTGTGCGACGAGTCCTCCACCGTCCCTCCCTTCCACCACTATAGAATATTCTTTGATTTCTTCGAAATCCAACGTCTTTAGAGTTGTAATTTCCCCGCTGTTTGAATTGAGATCAAAGACTTGGCCAGCTCTGTGGAAGGAATAAGTGATTTCTGAGTTGACGCCCTCGTCCTGGTCGGTGGCTGACACCTGGAGCACAGGGGTGCCAGGGGGCAAGTTTTCCCGAAGGCTGACCCTGTACACGTCCTGGCTGAATACAGGGGGGTTATCATTGGCATCAGTAACCCGGATCTGGAGCTCAGTGGTGCCGCTTAGGGTTGGATCCCCGCCGTCCAAGGCATTCAGGACTAAGCGATGGTGACTCTGCTGTTCCCGGTCTAAAGGTTTCTCCAACACCAGTTCAGGGTATTTACTGCCATCTTTTTTTTCCTTAGTTATCAGTGAGAAACCAGGACTAGGAGTGAGTTTATAGTTTTGTAGAGAGTTCGAGCCAATATCCGCATCTTCTGCTCCCTCTAATATAAACCGCGTACCTGGCTGTGCAGACTCACTTATTTGAAGTTCGAAGGCAGTTTGCGTGAATTTTGGCGTGTGGTCATTGATATCATCGATCTCTACATTCACGTGATAAAAGTTCAGCGGATTTTCAGCAACAGCCTCAAATTCCAGAACACACGCTGGCTTCTTCCCGCATATCTGCTCCCTGTCTAGCCTGCTGCTCACAAGTAACTCTCCACTCTCTGTGCTCACAGTGAAGTAAGGCTTCTCCGAACTGACCCGCAGTTTTCGAGTCGGTAACTCGTGGACGCTGAGCCCTAGGTCCTTGGCCAGGTTCCCCACCACCGAGCCCTTGGGCATTTCCTCGGGAATCCTGTAGCGGATCTGCTCGGAGAGCGCCAGGCAGAACAAAGACAGCAGGAAGGGAAAGAGCACTCGCCGCCTCTCAACCCAGCCCCACTCCCCAGCGCCGCTCCCCATCCCTCTGGCTCCCTTCAGTTCGCTCACCAGCCTGGAGACGCGGGGTTACAAAGAACCTCTGTATTGCCGGTGTCTGGAGCTCCGATCGGCTTTTAATTCCAGTAGTGGGGGCCCGGGATTCTTCTTTTCCAGAGAAGGAAGGAGTGAAATGCTCGCGCTAGCGAGTCTGAGATGGGGCTGCCCTGGAAAGTGCGCTGCGGCTGCGCAGGAAGATCGCGAGCACCAAGGTCTGCACTTTGGCCAACAGCGGCGCCCAGAGTCCGCACTAGGAAACTGCAGCCTTTGCTGCTTCAGTTTAAGCAGCTACAAGCATTCTGGTCTAATTGACAAAGACATGTTTTTATGTCTATAAAAGCTTAAATTATAAACACTTCCGTTAAGATATCTGTCCTCAAGTTTTAAAAGTGCTAGGAATATCATGCTGAGTCTTTATACACACCTACAAATATTGGTCCATTTATTTCGCATGCTACAACCATGTTTGAACTCGTACCTTAGGGTCAGGTCTGCAGTGGCTATACAGCAATGAATAAGACACAGTACGTGCCCTCAGGAACTTCATAATCTACTGCTTTCACTTCTCGTTATTATCTAAGATACGCTGAAATAATTCTTATCCTTCTTTCGTCAAATTTTATTCCTCCGACATTTTCATATAATGTTTGTACCACATATATGAGTTGGAAATTATTTTGTAAAGGTGTGCAGTTTTGCACCAATCTCCAACCACCTTTTCTTCCTGATATCAATGTTGTCTTTATAAATTATTTTCTTTTTACTCTTTTGACTAGTTTGAAAAATTATTCAATCCAGAAAATTGTTCCTGAGAGGTAGCCATGAGATGATTTACCCAACCAAATGCCTCTGATTCCTTTCTTTATATCACTTGAATTATGTCATGACCTTTTTAGTGCATAAATTCATTCGTTCATCTATGCACCTGTGATACACTGAGGTAATGGCTTTGCAACTGGAAAAATTGAGCTCATGGTATGTTTATTTGCATAAATTTACTGAATAAAGTGAGATTTGGTCTAATTCTTATTAATTCAATTTGTTTAAAAAAATTTAAATGATTAGCGAGCATTTTGCGGCAGGGTATGGATTTGCTTTTTTATTAGGGTAACTTCACACCTTTTAAACTTGCAAAGTATCAGTAATATAGTTGTCCTATCAAATGACTGTGCATCCAAACACCGCAAAAAGTATAAAGTTAACTCCCACCTCACTGTATAGTCATCTATATGCAAAACAGGACAGAACACTGAACAATCCTAGAGATATAGCCTTTTCATAAAGAACAAGATTTACCATGTCATCCTCTTCCACCTGATGACAGTGAAATCAGAGGGTTAAATTTATTCAAACACCACAGAATACAGAAAGTGTGAAGTCCAGGTTGCATCATTTTAAACAGACTTGATCAGCTTGTTTAGAATTTGTGCACATGAAACTCTTGTTCTTAAAACCAAGGTTGCCCAATTCTTTGTCTTCAGGAGCCTGCAGACACATTACACGCGGCTGCGCAGCCAGAGCAGCTCATTGGAACTCTATTGAAACCTGTTTTTCTGTATTTTACAAAACTCACTTTCAGGAGTTTGAAACCATATTTTATTTCAGACCTGACTTGATTGTATTTTATTTTTTGGGAGACCAGTAGCCATTCCCAGCTTTAGATTCCATGTATGCACTGATAAAAGGCCTGGGTGGTCATTGACAAACAGACATAATCTTTAGGGATCCATCCTTTAAAACTGATTTATATTTCAAAATATGGTAAAAAGTAGTAAAAAGTTTTGAAGGGATCAGAAAAGAGGTTTAAACTGAAGAAAATTTTAAGAGCCTAGTTATGGGTCCAAACCTTACACATACTCCTAAATATTCTGAGATGCGTTTTACTTTTACTAAGCTAATACCAGGATTTAGAAGTCTCAAAAATTCTTTTTGAGTCCTAATTTAGAATATATATAGGTCATTTGTACATACAAAAGAAAGCAGTACAATAGCAAACTTACCCTGAGTGGGTGGGTAACTAATTCTCAAGCCAATGAGTGACAATAAGAATAAAACAGAAGAAGGCTTAAAAAAAGTTGAGAGTTCATAATGAAAATATCTTGTCCAAGGCTTTTGAAATCAAGTGAAACAACTGATGACAGCGTTCAATTTTAAAGTACCACTACTAAAATAAACCCAAAACTTTTGTTGTGTTGAAAACTTTTTTTTCAACTCTATATTCCTGGTGGCACAATGGTTAAGCACTGGTCTGCTAATCGAAAGGTCAGTGGTTGGAACCCACAAGCTGCTCTGTGAAAGAAAGATGTGGGAGTCTGTTTTCGTAAAGATTGTAGCCTTGGAAACCCTATGGGGCAGTTTTACTCTGTCCTTCAGGGTCTCTATGAGTCAGAACTGACTAGACAGCAGTGGGTTTTTTGTTTGTTGTTTAAATCTTTGCATGCTTTTTTGAAAACACATAAAGTCCTACCAAATATAACTCTTCTAAAAATAAAAATAAAGAACTGAACTCACCTGAACACATGCGCCTTCATCCTTACATTCATGAAAATCTATGGATGTTAAGAAGGGATCGTTTTTCTCACAGCTCTCTTGGCTGATGAGCGTGTCCGCATAATTGGGCTGAGGAAAGATAACATGGCTCTTCCCGGAGTCTGCAGTGAGGGAAACCTCGTGGGAATAGGTCTGCAGGAAAGCCTGTACCCCATCGATGCCCACAAAGTGAGATGCGGGCACACCTGCCAACCTGCCTCCGGCAGCCTGGAACAGGCGAGACCTGTGCCAGCGTCGCAGCTTGAGCGCAAACAGCACTATGACAAAGGCGAGGAAGACGCAGGAGACTGCAGCCACAGCCACTACCAGGTACAGCGTGAGGCCAGAGTCGTCTGGGTTGGCGGGAGATTCGAGGGTGCTCAGATCAGCCAGGATGTCAGGGATGCTGTTGGCCACCGCCACGGTGAGCGTGACGGTGGCGGAGAGGGGTGGCTGTCCGTGGTCCTGGACGGCCACCACGAGGCTCTGCTTGAGCGCATCTCTGTCTTGCAGGGCCCGCGCTGTGCGCACCTCACCTGTGTGCACCCCCACCGCGAAAAGCCCTGGCTCGCTGGCCTTGAGCAGGCGGTAGGACAGCCAAGCGTTCTGTCCTGAGTCTCGGTCCACCGCCACCACTTTGGTCACTAGGTAGCCGGGCTCCGCAGAGCGGGGAGCCAGCTCTACTCCAGTAGAGCCATCAGTGGGAAAAGCAGGGTACAGGATCTTGGGGGCATTGTCGTTCTGGTCCAGCACGAACAGGCTCAGCGACACGTTGCTGCTGAGTGGTGGGTCCCCACTGTCGCTGGCAGTCACCTGTAGCTGCAAGTCTCGTATCTGCTCATAGTCAAAGGATTGGAGTGCGTAGAGGACACCAGTATCTGAGTTGATGGAGATGTAGGAGGAGAGCGGCGCTCCCTGGAGGGTGCCTTCAGTCAAGGAGTAAGTGACCCGGGCGTTCTCCTCACTGTCTGGGTCTTGTGCAGTTACCGAGAAGATGGAGGCGCCTCTGGGATTGTTTTCTGGGATATAGGCTGAATAGGAGGCGTGAGGGAAAGCCGGGGGATTGTCGTTGGTATCTGCCACGTGCAAGGCGATGTGAATTTCAGTGGACAAAGGTGGAGCTCCTAGGTCTGAGGCCATCACCGAAATATTGTACATAGAGACTTCTTCTCGATCCAAATATTTCCATGTCAGCAATCTATAATAATTATCTATTGACTTTTCTAATTTAAAAGGCAAATTATCAGGTGTGTAACAGACAACTTGACCATTCTTTCCCGAGTCCCGGTCATGCACATTCAAGAAGGCAATTACTGTCCCAGGAAGAGAATTTTCCAAGACTGGGCTAAACAAAGATGTAATGATCACTTCAGGTCTATTGTCGTTTACATCTTCCACCGAAATGAGCACTCTGGTCCTCCCCAAAAGTGCCCCTACATCTTCAGCTTGTATTTCCATTTCATAAGATAAACAATCTTCATAGTCTAGGCTATTTGCTGTTGTTATTTCCCCAGTATTTTCATTAAGTTGGAATAAAGGAGATTGTTTTTCATTGATTTTCCGGAATTTGTATGTCACTTTTCCATTGGCTCCCTCGTCCGGGTCGGTAGCTATTACAGTGAGCAGGTGAGTGCCAGGGGGCACGTTTTCTGGGACTTTCACTCGGTAAACTGGTTGAGCAAAAACTGGGGCATTGTCGTTTGTATCCAGCACTGTCACAAGGATGCGCACCGTGCTGGAGCGACGAGGGTCGCCGCCATCGGAGGCGGTGAGGACCAGGTGGTGAGCAGCCTCTTCCTCGCGGTCCAGAGAGCGCTCCAGCACCAGCTCTGGGTTTATAGTTCCATCGTCTCCAGTTTGCAAGTCCAGGGAGAAGTGGGGATCAGGGCTGAGCTGGTAGCTCTGGAGGGAGTTGACGCCCACGTCCGCATCTAAGGCTTCTGGGAGTGGATAACGCGTTCCAGGCGCAGTGATTTCGTTAATTTTGACTTCCAGATTTTCATCCTGGAATTTTGGGGCATTGTCATTGATATCAGTTATTTCTATTTCTATTCCAAAAAGTTTTCCTCTACCCTCAACCAGGATGTTAATATTTACCAGACACCGAGCGCTCCGAGCGCAGAGCTCCTCCCGGTCTACCCTGCCCGCCGTGACCAAGCCGCCGCTTTTCGGGTTCAGAGCAAAAAGCTGAGTCTTACCTCTGGAGACGATGCGAACTCCGAGCTCCGCCAATTCTTGTGACTTTAGCCCTAAGTCCTTGGAGATGTTGCCTACAACATAGCCTTTGTCTGTCTCTTCCGGCAGTGAGTAGCGGATCTGCGCGGTTCCGGTCTCCCACAGCGTCCCGAGGAAAAGGCACAGCAGGACCAGCTCGCTGCGTCCTCGCCACTTATTTGGAGCGGCCATTTTTCTTTCGCTACGGAATCCTCTCAGAGTCTTCACTAGGCATACTGTGTCTTGCTTACCATTTTACTACCGTTACGAACCGGAAGGCCTGAATGCCCCAAATTTCGGGACCGAGTTTCGCTGTAATCCAAGAGTTCGTCTGTGGGATCTGCGCGTCTTTATGAGGTGGGAGCCGGGAGTATAGCCAGAGGATGCTTTGGTTGCATTTCTCTCCAAGTAGGTGAACAGCGACGCTTAGAGTCCTAATCTGTTACTACACGCATTTAGCTATGCAATACACTATGCTAGATTACTGGGAAAATACTAGTTTCCCGCCCCCCTTTTTTTAATTAGAGGCTTTGTTTTATATTTATTTAATCTCTCCCTGAATTAATATTTTAGAAGTAATTGCCAAGGAGTATAGGATGGCGTGGGGTGAAAGTTTTATAAAGTACTATTAAATGATCAGATTTAAGGTTAGCATCATATTAAATGGCTCACGTTCCTGGAAGACAGTTGCTCTTTTAAAATACACAAATTATGATAACTTTATTTCCCTCAGGTGTTCTAAGCTTTATCATGAATGTCTTCAACATCTGTTTATCAAATAAGTAAGAATTGCAACTGTTGCTGGAAATGAATTCATATTGAGACTAAAATAGATCTATTGGAGGTGGTTGACTCAGAAGTTGTTCTAATTGGTTTAATTAATTATAGTAACCTTTGTGGGGAGTCTTTGCTTTCTCATATTTAAAAATGCTATTTTCATCACTCAATAATCAATTCTGTGAATTCTTAACAGGGTGTATGCTTTTACAATTTAAGTTTCACTGGAGAGTATATTGATCTGCTATTTTATTTAAATTATTTATATTTTTCTATGTGGAAATGAGAATCTCTGAAAGGCAGAAATAAATATACATTGGAAAGCAAATCTCCATCCCATCTCTTCCACCAATGAGAAATGATTAAATTTTTAAGTGGCCTTAATTAACTTCTTAAGGTAGGCCAATATTCTAAAGTTTATTTTACCTTAACACATACTTTGGGTAAAAGAACCACTAAAAAATTTTAAGGAACACATAGTTATCACTAAGAAGACAAACAGTAAGTGTCACTACAAAAATCTCTTTCCGTCTGCAGTTTGTAAAGAAGCTGTTAAGTGAAGCATTGCTAAGGGAAACCTAGCAAGGTTGACACAATGTACTGTCACCTTTGTGTGCACATCAAGATGGCAGGTTCGTCTAAAATTTTGAAGAATTTAAGACTCTGTTTCTCTCCTAGAGATAGGAGAATGATCAGATGACCTCTACTCATAGTTTTAGGATGGCAAATCAGACAGTTTTACAATTATACACAAGGTGTATGTCTGAGGAAAGCAACAGAGGCAAACGCATTGTCTTTTCTTTGATGGCGGGAGCCTATTGAATGAGCTTCCATACAGATTAATCCTGAAAAAACCTATGCCGCAAGAAAACAGAACATGCTTTTGATCTTCTGAGGAGCATAACGGGCCTTCTGCTAAGTAAAATGATCACACATGCACACCTGTACAGCACATCACATATAATTACAAGGGGTCCATGGACATAAAAACCCAGGGTAAGATATTCTAGGAGTTTTTGAAACAAAAAAAGAAGTAAATGTAAAAAAAAAATGTAAGAAACTAAAATATAAGAAATAAAACACCAGAATAGTATGGAAACCACAACAGTTAAATCAGTGAGGAAAGATATCTAATTTCGAGTATTTGGCTTCAAAGTCTTTACTTAAATGACTGCCTACTATTTTATTTATGGTATGTTTAGGAATTAAAATGTGTTCATTAAATATTAAGAGAGAAGAAGAAACATTTATGGGGAAAATCTTATTAGGTAAAACTCCCCTATAAAATCATATAATTACTTCTACTTGACCCCTCTCTTGAAGAACGAAATGACTAACTTCTTAAGACATTAGCTCAAAAATGGCATATTTTCCTGTGAATGTGGACAATGAAAAGCAAGTTGTGCTTTAAGGAAACTCACCGGTTGGGAAGTCGACTCATTGGCATTACATAGTGGAAATAAAGCTCCAGATGAATCACCACAAAGTATATCTTGTCCTGAATTCAATTGCTCACTACATTCCAGGAAATTAAATTCGGTCTTTCCTGTCTGTGCAACACACAGATTGTAGGAATAGGGCAAAGTCCCCTCACTGTAGTTGGGGGGAACTACGGGTCCAGACCTGGAGCAGAAGCCAGGCTGAAAGCAGTTCCAGGGGGTGGAGCTGGAGGAGCTTCGCAGGCGCAAGGCAATGGCCAGAATCACCGCGAGGAGGAAGAGCACGGAGATCAAGGCCAAAGCCAAGACCAGGTAAAACTGCAGCTCCGCCTGGGGATCAGAGGGCGCAGAGCGATCGCTGAGGTCTGGCAGGGCCTCCTGCAGACTGTCTGCGAAGACCAAGTGCAGCGTGGCTGTGGCAGAAAGGGACGGTTGCCCTCCGTCGCGCACAGCTACCAAGAGGCGCTGGCGGGACACGTCCCTGTCGCCCAAAGCGCGAGCGGTGCGCACCTCGCCCGTGCGCAGCCCCAGGCTGAAGAGCCCGGGCTCACTGGCCTGCAGCACGTGGTAGGACAGCCAGGCGTTGTGCCCCGAGTCTGCGTCCACAGCTACCACCTTGGTCACAAGGTAGCCCGGCTGCGCCGCGCGCGGCACTGTATCGAAGAGCGCTGAGCCGTCGGGCTCCAGCGCGGGGTACAGCACCCTGGGCGAGTTGTCGTTGCGGTCGTCCACCAGCACGCGGAGGCTAACGTTACCGCTGAGCGCGGGTGAGCCCTGGTCACGAGCCTGCAGCGTCAGCTCGAAGGCGCGCAGCTGCTCGTGGTCGAAGGCGCGCTGCGCGAACACCACCCCGCTCTGAGCGTTCACAGACACGTAGGACGACAGCGCCCGCGGCTCCAGGTCACTGGCGACGATGGCGTAAGACACTAGGCCATTGGGCCCCAAGTCGGGGTCGGAGGCGCTGACTTGAGCGATAGAAGCGCCAGGAGGGTTGTTCTCAGCCACGTGGACTACGTATGAGGCCTGGTGGAACACCGGAGCGTTGTCATTTACATCGCCGACGTGCAACGTGACACTTATGCTAGAGGAAAGTGGCGGCTTGCCCTTGTCAGTGGCTGTTATGGTGACGTTGTATTCCGGGGTCTGCTCCCGGTCTAATACCCCATCTGTCACTAATTTGTACGTGTGTTTTGAAGAAGTGAGTATTTTAAACGGAACGTCATCTTCTAATTTACAAGTAACTTCTCCATTGTCTCCAGAATCCCTGTCACGGACCTTGAACAAAGCAATATATGTTCCCAGCTCGGTGTCCTCCATAATTAAGTCGGGTAGAGATTGGATTACCACTTCTGGGACGTTGTCATTTTCATCTAGGACTTCTATCTCCACTGTACATTGTGCGATCATTCCTCCACCATCTCTTGCTTCCAAAACCATGGAATATTCTTTGACATCTTCAAAATCTAAAGCATTTAGAATAGTAATTATACCGGTACTTGAATCCACATCAAACCGGGTGATCTGATCTGCTTCGCTGAAAGAGAAGGTGATCTCTGCATTGACACCCTCATCCTGATCGGTGGCCATCACCCGAAGCGCAGTGGTGCCCGGGGACACGTTTTCCCGAAGACTCACCCTATATATGTCTTGGCTGAACACTGGGGCATTATCATTGGCGTCAGTTACAAGGACCTGTATCTGTGCAGTGCTGCTTAGGGGTGGATCCCCGCCATCCAAGGCAGTCAAGGTCAGGTGGTAGGATTTCTGGTCTTCCCGATCTAAAGGTGTCTTCAGAACCAGCTCCGGGTATTTACCTCCATCTAATTTCTCTTTATTAACGAGTGAGAAATGACCATTGGCGCTGAGCTGATAATTCTGTAGAGAGTTGGTACCAATATCTACATCATGGGCAGATCCTAAGATAAATCGTGCTCCAGGCTTTGTGGACTCGCTTATTTGAAGTTCAAAAGCAGTTTGCGTGAATTTTGGCGTGTGGTCATTGATATCATCGATCTCTACATTCACGTGATAAAAGTTCAGCGGATTTTCAGCAACAGCCTCAAATTCCAGAACACACGCTGGCTTCTTCCCGCATATCTGCTCCCTGTCTAGCCTGCTGCTCACAAGTAACTCTCCACTCTCTGTGCTCACAGTGAAGTAAGGCTTCTCCGAACTGACCCGCAGTTTTCGAGTCGGTAACTCGTGGACGCTGAGCCCTAGGTCCTTGGCCAGGTTCCCCACCACCGAGCCCTTGGGCATTTCCTCGGGAATCCTGTAGCGGATCTGCTCGGAGAGCGCCAGGCAGAACAAAGACAGCAGGAAGGGAAAGAGCACTCGCCGCCTCTCAACCCAGCCCCACTCCCCAGCGCCGCTCCCCATCCCTCTGGCTCCCTTCAGTTCGCTCACCAGCCTGGAGACGCGGGGTTACAAAGAACCTCTGTATTGCCGGTGTCTGGAGCTCCGATCGGCTTTTAATTCCAGTAGTGGGGGCCCGGGATTCTTCTTTTCCAGAGAAGGAAGGGGTGAAATGCTCGCGCTAGCGAGTCTGAGATGGGGCTGCCCTGGAAAGTGCGCTGCGGCTGCGCAGGAAGATCGCGAGCACCAAGGTCTGCACTTTGGCCAACAGCGGCGCCCAGAGTCCGCACTAGGAAACTGCAGCCTTTGCTGCTTCAGTTTAAGCAACTACAATCATAATTGTGTGCCCAACTGAACACACAATGTGTACACATCTAAATCGGGCTCTTACAAACGTCTCTATCCCAACTTCCATGGTTTTTAGGGAAATCATTTAAACTTAATACACAAACCTCTATATGTTGTCACAATCATTCAGCCATCTCAAATACGCACTGGAGATATAAAGATGAATATAGTACAGATTTTGCCCCAAACCATCTCTGAGTCCAGTGATTTTACATATTTACTCATTAGCAAAGTGTTGGATAAATTTTTATCTTTCTTTTCTTTTTCCTTACGTTTTTCTCCACTTTTCCAGGTCCTTCCTTGCTGATTCACTTTGATTTTTTTCAGAGTACCAATAATGCTGAATTTTATGTTTTAAAAAAGGCACAATTTTGTCCTTATCGCCAACACACCTTTTATACCAAAATATTTCGAATGATCTCTTTGTAGTAATGTTATCTGTTTCTCATTTTTACTGTGTTAGGTAATATTCAGATAAGGAAATGCTGTAGCCCGAAGATGGATTAGCCTATCAGGTCCCTCTCTTCCCGCTATGAAATTATTCATTTGGTTACAATATCAATACATCAGTCTAAGTTAATAGGTCCCTCTCTTCCCGCTATGAAATTATTCATCTGGTTACAATATCAATACATCAATCTAAGTTAATAAAAAAAGTTAATAGGGGAGTAATATTTAGCCATGCAACACAAAGTCACTTAGCTGTGTGGTCTATTGCACTGAGTCACAGGTTCCTAACTCTGCACTTGTACTGCATCCCATGAAGACCTCAGAATGGGAGGATACCAGTCCATGGAAAGTTTACTTGCAACAGCTCACTGAGTTTAGTGGTGATTTCTCTTCTGCGTTTAAAAGTATTTTAAAACATTTAATGAATTTTGGCTTCAGGATTTTCTCTTTTGAAATACCTGATGACTATATTTCTGCCAGAGGACCTCTCCTCAGAAAGTGTGAGTAACATTATCTTTTCCACACTGACTGTACAGCTAAACACTGAAGAATGTTTGAAATATAGTCCCACCCTCATTGCACAGTCGTTTATATGCAAAACACCAAATAAAACACTATGTCCCCCCAAATCTTTTAAATTAACATTTTAAAAAAAAACAGAAATCAAGATTACTTTGTTCTCCATCCCTACCAGAGGATAAGCAACGGATGTGTTGAGTTTTAGTGAAACATTATGCAAAGGAATACGGAAGTAGCTAATCTCAGATTGAGTTTTTTTCCAATGTAATTCTTCATCAGGCCTAATAAGTAAACTTGACTGCTGCTTTAGGGTTTGAATGTATGAAATGGTTGTTTCATAAAGTCAGCACTCTCAGTCTCCCTCTTGAGAAGCCCACAGACACACTTCACGTTGTAATTCCATGTTAAAACTCTCTGTTTCACAAATGCCACCTACAACACTTGAAATAACATTTTATTTGATGTAATGTTTTCTTGCTTTTGCCAATGGCCTTTATTATGGCATTTGACTCTGTGTCTGTCACTGATACAGACCTTAGTGAAGCTTGACACGTGCATTTCATTCTTTAGGGGTCAACCTAACCTTCCCCTCAAGACTCCAACTTTAACAGGGGATTGTGCTTTAAACAGATCAGGAAGCAGCTGAGGTTTTCAGGGCCGTCAAAGCAAGGTAGATGGAAGCAGAGGCAGTACACAGAAAAAAGCTTCAGATTTGCACCCTAAAGAGAATCCTGAGAACCAGGGTGAAGCGTGCTTTACTTTTGCTAGTCTACTGCAGTAAGAAAAGGCTCAACAATTCCTTATTCATTCTCATTTGTGAAATACATGCGTAAAGGAAACCAAGTGGGAAATACATGGGACACTGACAAATGCCACAGTGCACTTGTTCACAAACTTGTTCACCGGCTTTCGATAAACAGATGATACCAGAACTGCTGTCACCCTGTGTTCCGTGTTAAAGTAGCACCGCTAAAATGAACTATGAAGCTTGTTTTACCTATGTCAGGTCCCCCCCATCTTTAAAATAAAAATAAAGACTAAACTCACCTGAGTATCTGGTGTTTCATCTTTACACTTATGAAAATCCGTGGTTGTTAACAAAGGCTCGTTTTTCTCACAGCTCTCCTGGCTGAGGAGCGTATCAGCGTAGTTGGGCTGGGGGAAGATCAGGTGACTCTTCCGCGAGTCCGCGGTGAGGGAGACCTCGTGGGAATAGGTCTGCAGAAAAGCCTGCACCCCATCCAAGCCCACAAAGTGCGAGGCGGTCACATCGGCCAACCCGACCCCGGAAGCCTGCAGCAGGCGGGACACGTGCCAGCGCCTCAGCCTGAGGGCCAGCAGCACAATGACAAAAGCGAGGAAAACACAGGAGACCGCGGCCACCGCCACCACCAGGTACAGTGTGAGGCCAGAGTCGTCTGGGTCAGTGGGAGATTCTAAACTGCTCAGGTCGGCCAAGACTTCGGGAATGCTGTCGGCCACCGCCACGGTGAGCGTGACGGTAGAGGAGAGAGGGGGCTGTCCGTGGTCCTGGACGGCCACCACGAGGCTCTGCTTGAGCGCATCTCTGTCTTGTAGGGCCCGCGCTGTGCGCACCTCGCCCGTGTGCACCCCCACCGCGAACAGTCCTGGCTCACTAGCCTTGAGCAGGCGGTAGGTCAGCCAGGCGTTCTGTCCTGAGTCGCGATCCACCGCCACTACCTTGGTCACGAGGTAGCCGGGCTCTGCAGAGCGGGGAGTCAGCTCCATGCCCGTGGAACCATCAGTGGGGAAGGTGGGGTACAGGATCTCTGGTGCATTGTCGTTCTTGTCCAGAATGAACAGGCTCAGCGAAACGTTGCTGCTGAGTGGCGGGTCACCGCTGTCACAGGCAGTCACCATAAGTTGCAGGTTTTGAAACTGCTCATAGTCAAAGGAGCGCAGTGCATACAGGACGCCAGTGTCAGAGTTGATAGAGGCATAGGAGGACACGGGAGCCCCCTGTATGGTATCTTCAGCCAGGGAGTAAATAACCTGGGCATTCTCCTCGCTATCAGGGTCATGGGCAGTCACCGAGAAGATGGAGGCTCCTTTGGGGTTGTTCTCAGGGACAAAGACTGAGTAGGATGTGTGGGAGAAGGTGGGCGGGTTGTCATTGGTGTCTGCCACGTGTATAGAGATGTGAGTTTCCGAAGACAGGGGAGGGGTGCCACCATCTGTGGCTTTCACTGTGATGTTATAGACAGAAAGTCTTTCCCGGTCCAAGTTTTTCATTGTCACCAATCTATAATAATTGTCTATTGATCTTTCTAATTTAAAAGGCAGATTTTCTGGAATGGCGCAGGTCACCTCACCGTTCTTCCCAGAATCTCGGTCTTGTAGGTAGAAAAGAGCAATTACTGTCCCAGGAGGTGTGTCTTCAGGGACTGAACTGGTTAGAGACGTTACAGTCACTTCCGGAGCATTGTCATTCACATCTAAAATTGTGATCAATACTTTTGTCCTTGTCAGACTACCAGGACCATCCTGAGCCTGAACTTCCATTTCATAGAAGCTAGAGTCTTCGTAATCTAGGCCTTTTAAAGTTGATAATTCTCCTGTAAGGGAGTTCAGTTGGAATATTTGTAGAATTTTTTGAGTTATTTTCTGAAAAGAATATGTCACTTCCCCATTGAATCCATCATCCAGGTCTACAGCATTTACCGTGAGCAGTGTTGTGCCCACAGGTACGTTCTCGGGGGTAGTCACTCGGTACTGGGGCAGAGAGAACACTGGTGCGTGGTCATTCACATCCATCACTGTCACTTGGATACGCGCGATGCCGGATCTGAGTGGGTTGCCTCCGTCAGAGGCCGTGAGGAGAAGATGGTGAATCGCCTCTTCCTCCCGGTCCAAAGCCCGCTCCAGTACCAGTTCCGGATACTTGGTTCCATCATCGCCAGTTTGCACATCCAGGGAGAAGTGGTGATTGGGACTGAGCTGGTAGCTCTGGAGGGAGTTAGTGCCCACATCTGGATCTCTAGCCTCGTTTAACGGAAAGCGCACCCCAGGAGCTGTATTCTCCATTATTTTTACGTTCATTTCTTCCGTCAGGAATCTAGGAGCGTTGTCATTAACATCCATTATCTCCACTTCAATAGGATAAAGATTCATTTTATCTTCCATTAGGATGTTAAAACTCACCAGACACCGCGCGCTGTGAGCGCAGAGCTCCTCCCGGTCTATCCTGCCTGCGGTGACCAGGCTGCCGCTTCGCGGGTTCAGAGCGAAAAGCTGCGTCCTACCTCTGGAGACGACGCGGACTCCGCGCTCCGCCAGCTCCCGGGGCTCCAGCCCCAGGTCCTTGGCGATGTTCCCCACAAAAGACCCTTTGTCTGTCTCCTCAGGCACGGAATAGCGAATCTGTCCTGCCCAGGCTTCCCACAAGGTCCCCAGGAGAATGGAGAGCAGGACGAATCCTCTGTAGTCCGCGCCCTTCTGCCGAGCCGCCATGTTGTCCTGCTGATCTTGCTTGGGGTGTCCGGGGTGTGCTTCTGGGTGCTGGGGAGGCCGAGTAAACCCTCAGTATGCGGAAGGGAAGCCCTGAACCTGGCAGGATGGAGGCCTGAGGTTGACGCAGCTAGGGAGAGATTTGTCCCAACGTGTCGTTTTTTTGTGCTGTAAAAGCTCGGTGGTTCTGGCAGATCTCTCGCACAATTATTCACCTGGTTGGTGAATAGCGGCGCTCAGAGTCCTTAGCGAGTTACTGCACCACATTGAAGCCAAATAAACTGATTTTTCAAATTTTCTCTTTTTAGCAAAATTTCTGAAATAATTTTTAAAAAATCCGTTTTAAGAAATCGCGAATTAATACAACACAGTTCACGGATAGGTGTTTGATAATGCCAGATAATTTTTTTTAACCTCTATTTGCAGTGCCAGTTTGAAATGACTATTTGGGGCACTGCCTTACACTTCATTGTATATAGGGAAACCAGACATTGCAGGTAAAAAGGTAAAGTCCATAAGAAGTACGTACATGAAAACAAAAATTATTTACTCTAGGGTGTAATATATGTAAATTAGTTCAGTTATACTACTGAACAATACAAAGTGCTAGACACCACCATGAGAGACTCACAGAGTCAAACCTAAAGATGAAAAAATGAGAGGGAAATGTCTTATCTCTGATTATACAATAGTAAAGGTAGGAATCCACAGATCCTCACTCACAGTCTTCTGAGAATAGAAAAAGGAATCATTAGTGGCTGTGGCTGATACTTTGTGCTCAAGAAATGCCATTAGAGTTGAGGTTAGAAGCCAGGCAGCAACCATCAGCTATAGAAGCAACCCATTTTGTACAGAGGGCAGAGATTTGTGAAGAGGACCTACTGGCTGTGGGTTCATGAGAAATTGCGTGTTGGCTTGATTGCTCTTTTTCATTACAAAATTCAAATCTTCATCCTACCCTATTCCAGAATTATTTTAAAAGGGAAGGTCTCTAGACATCCTTTGGACATGCATGCAAGGCTGTCCTGAGAGGATTCTTGTTGTGTTGCTGTGTGTCATCGAGTTGATTCCAACCGATCCTTTGAGGTACTCATTTCTGAACTGCTGTAGATGGAGTAAAACCCAATTGCTGATGGTAAAAATCAAAGAAAGTTTCTTCCATGTAGTTGCAGAATGAAGACTTGGCTAGAAACAGTCCTACTTTCTGAATTATTTTTAAGCCCTCAGGCAATAGGTAGTAGCACCAGGAGAAGGAACCAGAAGTAACACAGAAATATTTACCTTAGTTTTGCAGGAGGTTCTAAATGAAGTAGTCTATTTCTGCTCTCTCATGGCATTGCTTCAAAATATAGGGAATATTTTGACTGAGTGAAATGATGTTTGAATAATTCAAGGTCATGTTTGCTTTCACCAAATACATAAAAGTTAATAATTTTTTGTTTAAGGGACCAGTTTGATTATCATGAACAGGAGTTAAATATTATTTGTTTAGCAGTAATTTTGAACTTCTTATTGATGCAAGCAAAGCGTATGGTCATCAAAGGTCATAGTACTTGTAGATATTTTCAGACAAAGCTTTCATGTCTAGAGGTTCTGGCTCCCAATATCTTGATCTTTTTCTACCCAATACCTCAAAATTCATAGTTTCCTCTCACATTTGTCTCTTATTCCTACTTTTTTTTTTTAATGTCTCAATTAACTTATTACTTCTTTGGAGCTAAATAAGATTTATCTAAGTAAGATTATAGACATGTTCTGAACATAAAGCATACTTTAGGGAGTAAATAACTACATTATACTTAGTATTCAAGTTTTTAAAGTTACTCCACGATATAAAAATAAATATTAAAGATCTCTACTAGGCCACAAGGTATGTTTAGTAAAATATTACATAAGCTTACCATATACAGTTGAAATATTTATATTTCAACTGTATATGGTAAGCTTATGTAAAGGGATTATATTATTATTGACTGAGTTAATGGGAGACTCCAGCCTTTGTCTACTTGTATGAAAAAAATTCCATGGAAAGTCTACTTACCTTCCAAGGCATTGAGTTAATTATCTTCTTTTCTCTCATTATGGAACTTTTTTCTGTTAGAGAGCCATTTATTTGGAGTTCTGTCTAGGTTTTCACTTCCAAGCAAAGATGTAAGTATTTTCCAATGGATCTTTTCGAGATTTACAGTCACCCCCTTTCAACAACTGCCATCTCAGCCAGAAGTTTGATCGGAAATGGGTGGTTTTCCAGATGATAAAATAATCCCACCATTTGTTAGATTCGGTATATGCTCAAAATCCCAGATTAATTATCTGGATGGTTTGTAGATCAAAGAGCCTCATTTAGGAAGAATTTAGCAAATTCCATGATTCCCAGGGTGTTTATCACTTAGTCATCCACATGATTGAATGATTATCGTGATAGTATAATCTGATAGTTTTTCCTTCAGAGACATGTTTTATTTGTTTAAATGAAATGGTCACAGGTAACTCAGATAAAAGAATAAAATAAACCAGCCTACTATCATGAAACTCAGTTAGTGAGATTTACTTATAACAATGGATGGTCTATATATTTAGTTTAAATCACCCCAAATTGGTGATATAGTAAAATAACATTCACAACCTCAGAGTGTATATGACAAAAATTACAATATTTGCACAAGAGACTACCTGACACACATGACCAATCCCCAGCATTAAAATTCTTTAAAATTGTTAACGATTAAATTCTGATTCAAGCATCAAATAATTATATCACAAACATCCAGAAAATTAGATTTGGAAATATGTATCATTGGAATATCTTATATATGTATATATGCATATATATATATATTTGGAATCTTGAAATATTATTTAAAGAGCATCGACTCAATATTATCTTTATGAAGACTGGCTTTCATAAAGAAACTTCTTGTTAATTTTCAAGATATCTTCTTAAATATTTTTTCTTACATGTGCATTCCAAATTCAGATACAGAAGTGGCCGACCCACCATATTACCAGGTCATAGAGTCTTCCAGCTCAGGGTTAGAAAAGATCTTGTCTATGATAAGGTTAAGCAATCTATCAAACTGTAGAATACCCTGTACTCCATTAATTTCAGGGCCATCAACTTTTTTAAGAGTCCCAGTAGTGGAATCTCCTACCTCAGTAGCAACCCATTTCTTGTTAGAACAACTTTGACAACTAAAAACTTTGCCTTTTTCTACTCACCAAACCATAGTTACATTCACACCTTTGGGCCATGATGAATAAAAGTTCTAAATGACAACCCCCTTTCATTCAAATATTTGGATAAAGAATTGCTCTGTGACAGAGGGGCATTGGTGGTTCAGTGGTAGAACCGTCACCTTCCATGCAGGTGACCCAGGTTGATTGCCAGCTGATGCTCCTTACACACTGCCAGCACCCATCTGTCATTGGGGACTTGTGTGTTGTTACGATGCCACAGGGATTTCAGTGGAGCTTCCACACTAAGGGAGTCTAGGAAGAAAGGCCTGAAAATCTACAGACAAAAATTGGCCAATGAAAACCCTATGGATCACAACAGCCTGATCTCCATCTGATCACAGGAATGTCACAGGATTGGGCTGTGTTTTGTTCAGTTGTGAATGGGGCCACCATGGGGGGGGGCAATTCAATGGCAGCTAGGCAGCTAACAACAACATATGACAGAAGCCTTACTATTTTATCCAGTTAATATAATGAATTACTTAAATTCTTCATTCTCTCACTCGCCAGTAAGTGTACTGTAATTTTAGACATATTTCTTGTAAGTGGACACTATTGAGCATATTTTAAAATTCATTTCATTTTAAAAAGACTATCAAGCAACAGTATGTAGAAGACATTGTAGTAGGCAAATTGCATCAGATGCTTACTTTTTTTAAAACAATCTCAATAATTACAATAATGGTGATGTCAACAAACACTTGTTCACTGTGCTATTTTATAGTTTGAAAAAAACTTTTATAAAATTTATTTTATTTTCCCAGTTTATATGTGAGATAGACTAGGCAAGCCTCTTTAATTACAACTTTAAATGGAAGACTACAGAGATTGCGACGGGCCCAAGATGAATAAATGCTAGTGCCAGGAATATTACTCTTGCCTGGTGGTAGACACCAAAGCCCAGGTCCACTCTGCTACAGATGTCCATTACTCTTATCTTTAATTCAAAAAAATTATTTCTGAGTAGTTAAAAGGAGGGAGTATTTGTCATGGATTTCCATAATTTTAGAAAACACTATCTTTATCTTCTTTCACAGAGGTTGCAAGGAATATTTTCTCTGCATTAGAAAAGGAAAGGATCTCACAAATACCACAACACACACACACACACACGAAACCCCAAAACCTAAGAAATGAGACAGGCGCAATCCAAGGCACAAAGGGTTTGCCAACAGGACAGAGGTAAAGAAAATCTAAGGGATGAATTAAGTATTTTTTCATGAAATTTCAAGAAAATTAAAATTTAAGGGGCTCTATTTTTTTTTTTTTGATAGAAATTGACGGCACTGGGCACTGGGGTATTGATAAAAAGGAAAACGTCAGAATTATCTGGTAATTATATTAATTATATGATTCCCTGCAAAGCAAAGAAAACGAAGCATTGATCAAAGATAATTTTAGAGCTTTCTGTTTAAATGAAACCAATAAAAGCAAAAACCTTACCTGAACAAAAGAGTCTTCCTCTTTACAAAATCCTATATCTTCCTGGATCAGAAGAGGCTCGCTTTTTCCACAACTCTCTGCACTAATGAGCGTGTCAGCATAGTTGGGTTGAGGGAAGATAATGTGGCTCTTGCCGGAGTCCGCGGTGAAGGAGACCTCGTGGGAATAGGTCTGCAGGAAGGCTCGCACCCCATCCACGCCCACAAAGTGCGAGGCGGGCAAGCTTGGTAACCCACCTCCGGAAGTCTGGAGCAGACGCTTCCTGTGCCAGTGCCGCAGCCTGAGCGCCAGCAGCACAATGACAAAGGCGAGAAAGACGCAAGACACCGCGGCCACCGCCACCACCAGGTACAGTGTCAGACCTGAGTCGGTGGGGTTGCCAGGAGACTCTAAACTGCTCAGGTCGGCCAGTACCTCGGGGATGCTGTCAGCCACGGCTACTGTGAGCGTGACGGTTGCTGAGAGAGGGGGCTGGCCATGGTCCTGGACGGCCACCACCAGGCTCTGCTTGAGCGCATCTCTGTCTTGCAGGGCCCGCGCAGTGCGCACCTCACCCGTGTGCGCCCCCACCGCGAACAGCCCTGGCTCGCTGGCCTTGAGCAGGCGATAGGTCAGCCAGGCGTTCTGTCCTGAGTCGCGGTCCACAGCCACCACCTTGGTCACGAGGTAGCCGGGCTCTGCTGAGCGCGGTGCCAACTCCATGCCTGTAGAATCGTCAGTGGGAAGGGCGGGGTACAGGATCTCTGGTGCATTGTCGTTCTGGTCCAGAATGAACAGGCTCAGTGACACGTTGCTGCTGAGTGGAGGATCACCGCTGTCACAGGCAGTCACTCTCAGTTGCAGGTTTTGAAACTGCTCGTAGTCAAAGGATTGCAGTGCGTACAAGATTCCAGTATCAGAGTTAATGGAGACATAGGAGGACAGGGGTGCCCCCTGGATGGTGTCCTCAGCTAGGGAGTAAGTAACTTGGGCATTCTCGTTGCTGTCGGGATCGTGGGTGGTCACCAAGAAAATTGAGGCTCCTCTGGGGTTGTTCTCAGGAATGTAGACTGAGTAGGATGTGTGGGAGAAGGCAGGTGGATTGTCATTGGTGTCTGCCACGTTTAGGATGATGAGTGTTTCTGTAGATAGGGGCGGTGTTCCTTTGTCTGTGGTAGTCACAGTGATGTTGTACAAGGAGACCTGCTCTCTGTCTAGGACTGTGTTGGTCACTAATCGATAGTAATTGTCTACTGACTTTTCCAATTCAAATGGCAGACTTCTGGAGATGCAACACGTCACCAGACCATTCATTCCTGTGTCTCGATCATGCACTTGAAAAAGAGCAATTACCGTTCCTGGGGGGGCATTTTCAGCAATCGTTCTGCTTCCAGATGTAACTACCACTTCCGGTGCATTATCATTTACATCCAAGATAGTTATGAAGACTTTAGCTCTGTCTCGAAGACCTGGCCTATCGCGGGCTTCCACATCCAGTTCATAGGAGCTAGAGTCCTCATAGTCTAGTTCTCCAGAAGTTGATATTTCCCCAGTCAAAGCATTCAAGTGGAAAATCTGTGAGATCTTTTTCGTTATCTTCACGAAGGAATATGTTACTTCTGCGTGGATTCCTTCATCCTGGTCGGTGGCATTTACCGACAACACTGGCGTACCTACTTGCAGGTTTTCAGGAACACTCACCCGGTAGACAGGCTTTGTAAACACTGGAGCGTTGTCATTCGCATCTAGGACAGTTACCTGAATTCGCGTCACACCTGTGCGAACAGGGTCACCTCCATCCATGGCAGTAAGGACGAGGTGGTGAACGGCCTCTCTCTCCCGGTCCAGGGAGCGTTCCAGCACGAGCTCCGGGTACATGGGCCTGTTGGCTTCGCTTTGCACGTCCACTGAGAAGTGACTATTCAAGCTGAGCTTGAAGCCCTGAAGCGAGTTCATCCCCACATCCAGGTCATAGACCTCCATTAGTGGAAAACGAGAGGATGGAGGTGCGTTTTCGAGAATTTTCACTTCCAATTTTTCCGTTAAGAATTGGGGTGTATTGTCATTAATATCCATTATTTCCACTTCCACAGGATAAAGATTCATTTTATCCTCAACAAGGATGTTAAAATTCACCAGACACCGCTCGCTCTGAGCGCAGAGCTCCTCCCGGTCTATCCTGCCCGCCGTGATTAAGCTGCCGCTTCGCTGGTTCAGAGTAAAGAGCTGCGTCCTTCCTCTGGAGACAATACGGACTCCGTGCTCCACCAGCTCCCAGGGCTCCAGCCCCAGGTCCTTGGTGATGTTCCCCACGAAGGAGCCTTTCTCCAGCTCCTCAGGAATGGAGTAGCGCATCTGCCCGACCCTGGCTCCCCACAGCGTCTCCAGGAACGTGAAGAACAGGACCAGTCCGCTGCGGTGCCGGCGCCTCTGCAGAGCCGCCATTACAGGCTCCTTCTGGACTGTCTTGGGGTTGTATAACAGAAACAAGTCCGTATCACTTTCTGCTTCCCAGAATTAGAGGTCAAGGTCCATAAACAAGCGGAGACCCGAAGTGAAGCGTTCACGGTTAGGATTTCCGCGCACCTGGAGAGTTTTTGTGTCTGATCTGCTTTTTGTTTGCAGTTTGAGACTCCAGTTCTCATCGCTTTTCTCTCCCGAGTTGGTGAACAGCGACGCTTAGAGTCCTGACTTAACACTGCACTATCTTTTGTTTTTTTAAAAAAACATTTCTTGTGGCAAAATATATACAACATAAAATTTGCTATTTCAACCATTTTAAATGTACAATTCAGTGACGTTAATTGTATTCACAAGATTGTGCAACCATCACCGCGATCTATTTCAAAGGTTTTTTCATCACTGCAAACAAGCTCAGTGCTTCTTCAGTAATAACTCCCCATTCCCTTCTTACCCCAGCCCGTGGGAATCACTAAACGTCTTTGATTTCTATGCAATTTCCTATTCTTTGTATTTCATATAAATGGAATCATACAAAATTTGTTCTTTTGTTTCTGACTTTTTCACTCAACATTATGTTTTCAAGGTTCATCCATATTGTAGCATGTTTCAGAATGTCATTTTTCTTTATGGCTGAATAATATCCCATTGTACATATACGTGTGTGCATATATATCTCTATATATATATCACATGTTGTTCATCCATCCATCTGTTGATGGGTTGATGGGCATTTGGGTTGTTTCTATCTTTTGACTGTCGTGAACAATGTTGAAATAAACACTTGTGTGCAAGTATCCATTTGAGTCCTTGCTTTCAATTCTTTTGGGTATATACCAAGTAATGGAATTACTGGGTGATACTGTGATTCTCAGAGCCCTGGTTGCCCAGTGGTTAGGAGCTAGGGCTGCTAACCAAATGGTTGGCAGTTCAAATCCAGCAGCTGCTTCTTGGAAACCCCATGGGGCAGCTCTACTCTATCCTATAGGGTTGCTAGGAGTCAGGATGGATTTGACAGGAATGGCTTTGGTTTTTGGGTTATTGTGATTCTATGCTCAACTTTTTGAGAAACTATCAAACTTTTTTCTATAGCAGCTGCAAAATTTTACATTCCACCATCAATGTACTAAGTTTTTGATTTCTCCACAGTTTCATCAACGCTTGTTATTTTGTTTTTTGGTTTTTTTTTTTTTAGTAATACTGTACTGTTTGTGAACCTGTCTTAGAGAATTTTATTTCTGCTAAATCTGCATAGATGACATGCATAATATCCCTCTCCCCAGGAAAGCAAAACATTTGGAAGAATAAAAGACCTCATTTTGAATAATTTTAACTGTTCCCTGGAACTTACAACTCATGTTAGTAACAACACCTCCCAGTGCCTTGGAACAGAAATAACATTACACTTTCCTGTAGATCTTGAATTATCGCGCACACCGTCATTTACTTTTGTCTTATTTTCATATAATATACAATGCACTACATATAATGTACAATCCACTACAGTGGCAGTTACAGCAAGAGTCACTATTTTTAGATGCCATTATCTGTTTCTATTGACGTATTAGATGAAGAACTGCCCTGACTCAGGTAATATCTGTGTATACTTTAAAAAACACGTGAAAAAGTGAAAATATGTAGGCTACATTGACATTTCTATTTCTGGGTTGACAGCATCAAAAATTTTTTTTATCAGTCAAAACTAAGTAAACTGATAAATTGTCTAGCTTTTCATTAAATTCTAGATAGTAACCATGACTCACAATGAAACTATGACATACTAATGCACTACAGTGTTTCAGATTATATCGTTTGATGATTGGCAAAAAAAATCAAGATCATCATAAGGCCACTTTCTATGAAAGAAAACTGCAACACAGATAAGCCCACAACGTATTTCCTACCCCATTCAACACCCAGAAAAATCAATAAAACAAAATGAAATCAGAAGTATTTAACCTGTATACTTTTTTATCTCTAACATAACGAATTGAACTAATACTATTTTTTTTTTTTTGGTCTATTTATGAAAGGAATGGGGTTTGGAGAAACTCACCTGTTGTAAATTGACTGAGTTAGAAGTTATTTTGGGATTGTCATTGCTGGTGCTTTCAACCCAAGAAGCTTCATCACATAGAAGATCCTGTGGTAGAGTGATTTCCGGGTTTCTATTGAGAAATTTAAACTCTGTTTTTGAGGAATGTGAGGCAGCACATAGATTATAGGAATAAGGCAAAGTCCCCTCACTGTAGTTGGGAGGAATCCCAGGTCCAGGTCTGGAGCTGAGACCAGACTGAAAGCAGCCCCAGGCGGCGGGGCTGGAGGAGCGTCGCAGGCGCAGGGCGATGGCCAGAGTCACCGCGAGGAGGAAGAGCACGGAGATCAAGGCCAAGGCCAAGACCAGATAAAATTGCAGCTGGACCTGGGAGTCAGGGGGCTCAGGGCGGTCGCTGAGGTCTGGCAGGGCCTCCTGCAGGCTATCAGCGAAGATCAAGTGAAGCGTGGCGGTGGCTGAGAGGGGCGGCTGTCCTCCATCGCGTACAGTGACCAATAGGCGCTGGCGGGACGCGTACCTGTCGGCCAAGACACGCGCTGTCCGTACCTCGCCCGTGCGCAGTCCCAGGCTGAAGAGCCCGGGCTCGCTGGCCTGCAGCACGTGGTAAGACAGCCAGGCGTTGTGCCCTGAGTCTGTGTCCACTGCCACCACCTTGGTGACAAGGTAGCCTGGCTGCGCAGCACGCGGCACCATGTCGAAGAGCGCTGAGCCGTCGGGCCCCAGTGCCGGGTACAGCACCCTGGGCGCGTTGTCATTGCAGTCGTCCACCAGCACGCGCAGGCTCACCTTGGCGCTGAGCGAGGGTAAGCCCTCATCACGCGCCTGCAGCGTCAGCTCAAAGGCGCACAGGTGCTCGTGATCGAAGGCGCGCTGCGCGAATACCATCCCGCTCTGCGCGTTCACAGACACGTAGGACGACAGCGCTCCCGGTTCCAGGTCGCTGGCTACTATGGAGTAGGAGACACGGCCATTTTTCCCCAGATCCGGGTCGAAGGCGCTGACTTGCACAATAGAGGCGCCAGGTGGGTTATTTTCGGCCACATGGACCATGTAGGAGGCCTTTTGAAAAACTGGAGCATTGTCGTTGACATCGGCGATATGCAGAGTGACACTTGTGCTGGAGGAGAGGGGCTGCTTGCCTTTGTCAGTGGCCATGATGGTGACATTATACTCAGTCATGTGTTCGCGGTCCAGGGTTCCATCTGTCACCAGCTTGTAGGTGTTTTTTGTATCCTGAACTATTTTAAAAGGGCTATTTCCTTTTAGTTGACAGAGAATTTCCCCATTAACTCCTGAATCTAGATCATGTGCTTTGATCAGGGCGACAATGGTCCCCAGTTCAGCATCTTCTTGTATATGTTTGGATTCAGAAGCAAGGGTTATCTCAGGAGCATTGTCATTTTCATCCAAAATATCTATTTGTATTTTACAATGAGTAGTGTGATGTCCTCCATCCTTTGCTTCCACCCAAAGTGTGTAGCTCTCTCTCTCTTCAAAGTCCAGTCCTCCACCAGTGGTGAGTTCTCCTGTCTTACTGTCCAGCTTGAACAGTTGCCTCGCTGCCTTGCCAATGTTGATGAAGGTGTAGGTGATCTGGGCGTTGACGCCCTCATCCGGGTCAGTGGCCATCACTCTCAGCAGCGAGGAACCCGCAGGCAGGTTCTCCGGAACACTGACCCGGTACATGTCCTGGGTGAACACTGGGGGATTATCATTTGCATCTGCGACAACTACCCTGATCTGGGTAGTGCTGCTTCTGGCCGGCTCGCCCCCGTCCAAGGCCGTGAGGATCAGGTGATGGCAGCACTGCTCTTCCCTGTCTAGGGGCGCCTTCACTACGAGCTCCGGGTACCTACTGCCGTCTGGGTTCTCCTTCTGAATCAAAGAGAAGTGCGGGTTGGGGCTGAGGTAGTACTGCTGCAGCGAATTGCCACCTACGTCCGAATCTTGCGCGGATTCCAGGGCAAAGGTGGCTCCAGTTAGCGCCAGTTCGCTGATTTCCAGTTCAGTGAGATTCCGGCTAAAGATCGGTGGGTTGTCATTGACATCCTGGATCACCACAGTTACGTGAAAAAAGTTTAAAGGCTTTTCAGCGACCACTTCAAATTCCAGAACACACGTGGGCTTCTCTCCGCAAATCTGCTCTCGGTCTATGCGGTCTCTGACAAGTAAATTTCCGTTCTCGGAGCTCACAGTAAAGAATTTCTTCTCTGTACTAACTCGCAGGTTTCGAGTCGGCAAATCCCGCATGACAAGCCCCAGATCTTTGGCAAGGTTCCCCACCAGCGAGCCCTTGGGCAGCTCCTCGGGAATCGTATAGCGGGTCGGCTCCAATAGCGCCGGGCAGAACAAAGGCAGCAGGAAAAGAACCGGCGCTTGCCACCGCCCAGTCCGGCCTCTCGCTCCCCAGCGGGTTCCCATCCCGCTCCCTGCGCCTTTGCCTTTCTGATTTCAAGGAGCTGCAATTGCTGAATGATCCCAAGAGTTCTCTGAGCAGGAGTGACTACTTGCTTTGTCTTGGCGGATCGGTTTTCTGATGGAGATCTCCGCGGCAGAGAGCTTGAGAGAGCGCACTGCTGTGCGGGGCCCCTGTCCGCCGGAGACTCCACCGCGGAGGGAGGAGCAGATACTTCGCTCAGCACTAGCCAACAGCGGCACCCGGCGCCTCGGCCGCAGAACTGCAACAGCGCTTGCTAAATCAGCCCCCAACTACGCAACTAAACCCAGCGCGACTGGTTAGGAGCAAATTCTACTATAAACTGACTGATACCTCCTCAGTGTCCCCATTTTACCAGGATTTATTAGATTTTAAATGTTGACTACATCTTCAGTCTGGTTGACATTTCTTTGAACTTGAACTTTATCCATCCAAATCACAATGATTTTTAGTTGTCAAAGAGGAAACTTTGCTCAAAATGTATATCGGCATCTTAGTGATTTTTAGTTTCCATTTTCATAATATGTTCATAACATCGTCCCTGCTTACCTTAGTAGAACTGAGGGCCAAGTGAGATAGTATATAGCAAAACATACAAATGGAAGATAGTGTTGGTGATGGCAGTTATAGTATAAAAATCCTTGAAATATCAACTTGATATGTATTGAGATAGTCCACTATATTTCTTTTTCTAACTTATTGAAGTTACAAAACCCATAGATTTTATTTTTATCCTATGTTTCACTTTTTTTCTATATTATCTTTGTAATCATCCTCCCAAAAAAGAATTGATAGATAAACAAGCAGGTTGGCTGTCCTTCTAAAATAGAAGTATAGTAAGAAGCAGGAGACACTTTTCTTAGCTTACAAGTGTCTACTTTTAATTAAATGAGTACGATTAGCAAACTATTCCACAAGTGATTTTTTTCCTCACACTATATTACTATTGTTCTGCATTGTACTGTTTCTTTCCAAGTATTTTAACAATGGGGAGTGGTTTGGATTTGAGGGGTGAAGTATGAGTTCTTGTCATTATTTTCTGCTCTTCTATATTCCAAGAAAAGTAATATGTAGAAAATATATATTTGTTATTGGCGTTCTTCCCTCATTAAAAAACATACCAAAGGCCATGTTTCTTGCACATGTCTTTCAGTTTTAACTTCATTCCCAAACTAGAAATTGTCCATAAACATTGTCTTACCTACATAAAGTACTGTAGCTCTAAAGCTTAGCAAGTGTGTTATGCTATTGAACTCACCTTACAGCAGAAAAACATTAGAACATCTGAAACTGCTCTTTTTTTCCAGGATTCTAGACAGTCGTTGATATCTTTACTTTATGAAAACATAAAGAATGCTACTGACTCAAGACTTAGCTCTAAAACATGCCCATGCAAAGTGCCTTTCAGCTATATGAACACTTCATTTAGCACAGGAATGTTGTCTTCAACACATATCAAACTAATTATTTAAATCGTTGGTAACATATATTGTATATACACTAAAAGCGTGTGGATCAAGCATTTGAAAATGTAAGCTATTGGTAATTTATAGAAGTTCAAAAAACATTTTTTCATTGCAAAAAAAAGTTAACTCTGATGATACACACCCAAATCTATAACCTTTACTTTAAAAATACTGGAAAAATGAACGGATGTGTAGGAGTGAATGATACCAGCATCTATTATACAGTTTCTCTTGCTAATCTTTAAATGCATTTGCTATTCAGTAAGCTGAATATTTTCCATTTAGATTGGAATTGCCATTAACATACAAAATTGGATCCCCTTTAAATAAATGTGTAAAAAATAAAAATCAAATAGTTTTAGGTCCCAAGTCTGTCAATAAACCTTTCACGTGGTCAAGTAAGATAGTTGGCCATTTCGTTAGTAATGTTCTATTACCATCTTCCCTTACTTATTTATACGTTGCAGCCAGCGTTCAAGCTGTTGAAAGTACAAAGTTTGAAATATATTTTAATAAACTAAAAAAAAAAAAAACCCACTGTCATGAAGTCGCTGTGAGTCAGGATCCAAGAAGAAGAATCAATAGTTGGAAAATGTGGCCTTGGTGACAGAAATGACATGGGAGAGAGCATGACAGAATTTTGCAAGACAAACGATGTATCCATTGCAAATATCTTCTTCAACACCATAAATGGTGACTATACATGTGGACCTCACTGGATGAAATACGCAGAAATCAAATTGACCACATCTGTGGAAAGAGACAATGGAGAAGCTCAATATCATCAGTCACAACAAGACTAGGGGCTGACTGTTGAACAGACTACCAATTGCTCATATGCAAGTTCAAAGTGAAGCTGAAGAAAATTAAAACAAGCCCACAAGGGTCCAAGTATGACCTTGAGTATATCTCACCTGAATTTAGAGACCATTTCAAGAACAGATTTGACACACTGGACACTAATGACCAAAGACCAGGTGAGTTGTGGGAAGACATCAAGGACATCATACATGAAGAAAGCAAAAGGTCATTAAAAAGATGGGAAAGAAAAGACCAAAGTGGATGTTAGAAGAGACTCTAAAACTTGCTATTGAACGAAGAATAACTAAAGCAAGTGGAAGAAATGATGAAGTAGAAGAGCTGAACAAAAGATTTCAAAGGACATCTTGAGAAGACAAAGCGAAGTATTATAATGAAATGGGTAAAGTCCAGAGTTAGAAAACCAAAAGGGAAGAATATGTTCAGCATTTCTCAAGCCGAAAGAACTGATGAAAAAATTAAAGCCTCAGCTTGCTATATTGAAAGATTTTTATGGACAAAAAATTGAATGACACAGGGAGCATCATTGTACCAAAAAGAATTCATCAGCATTTGTTTCAAGAGGTAGCATACGGTCAAGAACCAATGGTACTGAAGAAAGAAGTCCAAGCTCCGTTGAGGGCATTGGTGAAAAGAGAAAAAGTTTCCAGGAATTGACGGACTACCAACTGAGATGTTTCAACAAATGGATGAAATGCTGGAAGCGCTCTCACTCGTCTGTGCCAAGAAATTTGGAAGACAGCCTCCTGGCCAACGAACTGGAAGAGATCCACCTCATATACATGCTCATTCCAAAGGCGATCCAATGGAATGAGGAAATCATTGAACAATAAGATTTATATCACACGCAAGTAAAATTATGCTGAAGATCCTTCAAAAACGGTTGCAGCAGTACATCGACAGGGAACTGACACAGATTCAGGCCAGATTAAGAAAAGAACTTACAATGACGGATATCATTGCTGATGTCAGGTGGATCTTGGCTGAAAGCAGGGAACACCAGAAAGATGTTTACCTGTGTTTTATTGACTATGCAAAGGCATTCGACTGTGTGGATCATAACAAAATATGGATAACTTTGTGAAAATCAGAATTCCAGAACACTTAATTGTGCTCATGTGGAACCTGTACATAGATCAAATGGCAGTTGTTCGAACAGAACAAGGGGATGCTGCATGGTTTAAAATCAGGAAAGGTGTGCTTCAGGGTTGTATCCTTTCACCATACTTATTTGACCTGTATGCTAAGCAAATAATCTGAGAAGCTGGACTATATGAAGAACTCGACATCAGGATTGGAGGAAGATTCAGAAACACCCTGCGATCTGCAGATGACACAACCTTGCTTGCTGAAAGGCTTACTGATGAAGATGAAAGGCTATAGCCTTTGGCATGGATTACACTTTAACATAGAGAAAACAAAAAAGCCTCACAATTGAACCAATAAGCAACATCATAAATGGAGAAATACTGAAGTTGTCAAGGATATCACTTTACTTAGATCCACGATCATGGCTCATGGAAGCAGTCAAGAAATCAAACTTGTAGTGCTTTGGGCAAATCTGCTGCAAAAGACCTCTTTAAAGGGTTAAAAAGCAGAGAAAGACATCACCTTGAGGACTAAGGTATGCCTGACCCAACCCACTGTATTTTCAATCTTCTCACATGCATGTGAAAGTTGAATGATGGATAAGGAAGACTGAAGGAGAATTGATGCATTTGAATTATAGTGTCTGTGAAGAATACTAAATATACCATGGACTGCCAGAAGAGCAAACGAGTCCGTCTTGGAAGAAGTTAGCCAGAATGCTCCTTAGAAGCGAGGACGGGGAGGCTTATCTCAGGTATTTTGGACATGTTATCAGGAGGGACCAGTCCCTGGAGAAGGACAGCATGCTTAGCAGAGGGTCAGCAAAAAAGAGGAAGATCCTCAACGAGATGGATTGACACTGAGATGGACTGACAGTGGCTGCAATGGTGAGCTCAAACATAGCAAGAATTGTGAGGATAGCACAGGACCGCAGTGTTTCCTTCTGTTTTACACAGGGTCGCTATGAGTCGGAACCAACTCAAGGGAATCTAACAACAAACAACTATTTATATCAGTTTAGAGTCTCTAAAATATGGACATCTTGAAAAAAGTAGACTTTAAACCCCCAAAATGGCTTGAAAACACTGGAGAAATCATCAACTATAAATTAATCTCTAAAGAAAGAAAGTCATGATTTACTGTTTACGTAATTAAGGGAACTTGAAAGTGAGGGAAAAATGAGAAAACAAATGCTCCATTCATCCCTAATGAAAAAGAAAACTAACCTGAAAGACTTCCGGTTCTTCTTTGTTTGCATTTATCTGATCAGGCATAAGAAGAGGCTCGCTTTTCTCACAACTCTCTGCACTAATGAGAGTATCCGCGTAGTTGGGTTGAGGGAAGATAATATGACTCTTTCCGGAATCCGCGGTGAGGGAGACCTCGTGGGAGTAGGTCTGCAGGAAGGCCTGCACCCCTTCCACGCCCATAAAGTGCGAGGCGGGCAGGCTCGGCAACACGCCGCTCGAAGCTTGCAACAGACGCGATGTGTGCCAGCGCCTCAGCCTGAGTGCCAAAAACACGATGACAAAGGCGAGGAAGACACAGGAGACCGCGGCCAAAGCCACAACCAGGTACAGCGTGAGGCCCGAATCATCAGGGTCTGAGGACGTCTTGATGCTCTCCAGGTCGGCCAGGACATCCGGGATGTTGTCGGCCACGGCTACAGTGAGTGTGACGGTGGCGGAGAGAGGGGGCTGACCGTGGTCCTGGACGGCCACCACCAGGCTCTGCTTCAGTGCGTCTCTGTCCTGCAGGGCCCGCGCAGTGCGCACCTCGCCCGTGTGCACCCCCACCGCGAAGAGCCCTGGCTCGCTGGCCTTGAGCAGGAGGTAGGACAGCCAGGCGTTCTGCCCTGAGTCACGGTCTACTGCCACCACTTTGGTCACCAGGTAGCCAGGATCTGCAGAGCGAGGTGCCAGCTCCACGCCGGTGGAGCCGTCAGTAGGAAGGGCGGGGTACAGGATCTCTGGCACGTTATCATTCCGGTCTAGCACAAAGAGGCTCAATGACACATTGCTGCTGAGTGGAGGGTTCCCGCTGTCGCTGGCTGTCACCCACAGCTGCAGGTCTCGGAACTGCTCATAGTCGAAAGAGCGCAGCGCGTACACTATGCCTGTATCGGAATTGATGGAGACATAGGAGGACAGAGGCACCCCCTGGAGGGTGTCTTCGTTCAGGGAGTAAGTGACCCTGGCGTTTTCTCCGCTGTCGGGGTCGTGGGCGCTCATGGAGAAAATGGAGACGCCTTTCGAATTGTTTTCCGGGATGTAGGTGGAGTATGAGGTGTGAGGGAAGGCGGGCGGGTTGTCGTTGACGTCTGCCACTTTCAGTGAGATATGAGTTTCTGTAGACAGGGGTGGGTTTCCGCGGTCAGTGACCGTTACTGTGATGTTATAACCGGAGGTCTCTTCCCTGTCCAGGGTTTTCGTTGTCAGTAAGTGATAGTAATTATCAACAGACTTCTCCAACTTAAAGGGCAGGTTCATGGGGATAGAACATGCAATCTCCCCATTCTCTCCAGAATCACTATCATGTACGCTAAACAGGGCGATTACGGTTCCGGGAAGACAGTTTTCAGAGACGGAACTGGTGAGAGAGGTGAGTATCACCTCCGGGGTATTGTCATTCACGTCCTGTACTGTGACCAGCACCGTAGCGCTGGCAAGAAGAGCACCTCCATCCTGAGCTTCCACTTCTATTAGGTAGAAGCTGGATTCTTCATAGTCCAAGGATTGCAGAGTTGAGATTTGCCCCAGGCTGGAATCAAGTTCGAAAGTCTCTGAAATTTTGTCGTCTTCATTGCGAAAAGAGTAGGTCAATTTCCCATTTAGTCCCTCGTCTGGATCCGTAGCGGTTAGGGTGAGCAGCCGAGTGCCCACAGGTATGTCTTCTGGGACGCTCACTCTGTACTCTGGTCTAGTGAACAGGGGCGCGTTATCGTTTGCGTCGAGGACCAGTACGCGGATGTGCGTGGTACCAGAGAGGATGGGGTCTCCGCCATCTACAGCTGTGAGGAGGAGGTCGTGAACAGCCTCTTTCTCGCGGTCCAGGGGCAGATCCATCACCAGCTCGGGGTATCTTTGCTTATCAGGTCCGCTTTTCACGTCCAGAGAGAAGTGTGTATTGTCGCTGAGCTGGTAACTCTGGAGAGAGTTCACACCCACGTCCGGATCTCGTGCGAAGGGAAGTACTAACCGCGTTCCCACAGCTGCATTTTCATTAATTTTGACTTTTAATTCCTCATCCCGGAAGCGTGGGAAGTTATCATTAATATCGATAATTTCTACTTCTACTCCATAAATTTTCATTTTATTCTCAACCAGGATGTTAAAGCTCACCAGACACGGCGAGGTCTGAGCGCAGAGCTCCTCCCGGTCTATCCTGCCCGCTGTGATCAAGCTGCCGCTTCCCGGGCTCAGAGAGAACAATTGCGTCTTACCTCTGGAGACGATGCGGACTCCGCGCTCCGTCATCTCTCGGGGCTTGAGTCCCAGGTCTTTGGCGATATTCCCCACGAAGGAGCCTTTGTCCCGCTCCTCAAGCACCGAATAGCGTATCTGCCCGGCCCCGGCCCCGGCCCCGGTCCCGGTCCCCCACAGCTTCCCCAGGAGAATAAAGAGTAGGAGCGGCTCTCTGCAGCTCCAGCGCCTTAGCGGATCCACCATTGCTTTCTCTCGCCTGTTTTTCTTAGTCCTGGTTCCTGCCTGCTGTTTCCTTATTTATCTAGAGTCGAGGCGAACACACTCCTTGGCGGATATCGGAGTGGGGCGCGGGTGAGCGGCTTTCCTAGCAGCTCGTCTGATCTGGGGGTGATCAGTGCGGAAGGAGCCGAAAGTCGGGTCTGCAGCAGCGTTTTCCCCAGTCTGGTGAAGAGCGACGCTCAGAGTCCTAACCAGTTACTGCACCAATTGTGTTTTTATTCCTCATTAATTTGATTGTATTTTTATTTTCAATATAACTTTGCTATATTCTTAATGTAGTACCTCGTGACATTGTTAATGATATTTAAGTTTTAATTCAGAAATAAAGAAAAACTTCCACAAGCTCCTGAGATTGATATAATTATTAGATTCTTCATTTCCTTAGAAAAGTTTTATTTCATGTGCCATTGAGCCTATGTGCTTTATTTACCTCCTACCTATACGGAATCTGTTAAAGAGATCATTTTATTAACAATTTAGGACATTGCAATTCTGTTTTTTTTTTTAGAACTCAATATTTCTCCTTTTTGTTAGGATACCTTTATGAAAACACATTCATTTGTACATAATAATGGCAAAGAAACAAACGCAGCTCTCAATGCACATTTGCAGAGGACCTACTGGCTCATATAAATGTTGTATTAGCTTTCATATGCAGAAAGAATAAAGAGGCCATTTTGTTACTTGTGAGGTCTTTGAGAAAGTTTCCAGATTGCACAATAAAAAAATGAGCTGCACTACATCAGACTGAGAGTTTCAGTTGGCTTTTCTATGCATCATTTCTATCTTCTATTATCTGTTCAAACACTGTTAGGCATTTTACAATAGACTGTTAGTGGAAATCAGTATAGTGACTGTGGAGGAAATGACTTTAGTTCATCACAGGTGCAGGAAAACATGCCCAGATACTTATTATCAAGCAGGCAGTGAGTGGTCTTTCTATGTTGAGACAGATATTTAATCTTATCACCTCAATATGGTAGTAGAAAAAGAAAAACCCTATGATAAAAAAATGAATATTTCAGAGAGTCTATCAAGTGACAGAAGCAATTTTTACTTAATGACACTTTCAGAAGAAAATAAGGAAAGGGAAGATATTCTATATCTATAATTGGAGGCTTCCAAAAGAGATAAAGCTTTCAGTACTATTTGGTATAAAATGTCAGTATATGTTGCAAAATTTTCTCAATTAAACAATATTTTTCAAGAGCAATTCATTAATATGCATGAGAAAGTTATTTTGAACATTGATTAAATGTGACCTTCATAGCAGACTCCTCAGACCTCAAGCTTTCCCTATCCTTTTTATACTTACATTGTACATAGACACTTTGATTGTAAAGATACATAGCCTACTGGTCTTCACGTCGGCGGAAACAAGTTCTACCCATGCCCTGTGGTTGACAATTTGGATAAAACTCTTCCTTTGGCTCCCCGTTTCCCCAAACTAGTAATATGAGGAGTCATCACAGTCTGAAGTACTATGATTCTAAGAGGAAGAAAAACTAAAATTTGAGTAATAAAGACCCTAAAGGTAAAAGCAATTACTCAAGGTCCCAATAGTAATAAATCTTCGGAGGAAAAGAATGTAATGTAAAGATGAGGAAGAAAAAGAATTATCTCACGTGATAAATGCCTGTAATTATGGACAAACAAATCCGACACCTCAGATAGATAAACCACATCTAAAAGTTGGTTAGACGAGATTAAGATAGTTAGGGCAGAAAACTGTCCAAATCTGACCCACAAGATAACAAAATATGACCTGGAAACCTCTACCTGTTAGGTGATTTAAGAAACATTAAAACATTAAAAAAAAAAAAAACATAAGGTGGAAATAAGTAAAACTCACCTTTAAAATAGTATCTGAGTTAAATGGGATTCCAGTGTCTCCAGGATTTGCACTAGGAACCCAAGAGGCATCATCGCAGAGGAGATCCCGACTGGGAGCCGTTTCCTGAGTCACGTTGAGAAAATTAAATTCTGCCTTAGCCGATTGCGAGGCAATACACACATTGTAGGAATGGGGCAATGTTCCCTCACTGTAGTTTGGGGGAATCCCAGGTCCAGACTTGGAGCAAAGACCAGGCTGAAAGCAGCCCCAGGCGGCGGGGCTGGAGGAGTGTCTCAGACGCAGGGCAATGGCCAGAGTCACCGCGAGGAGGAAGAGCACGGAGATCAAGGCCAAGGCCACCACCAGATAAAACTGCAGCTCCGCTTGTGGGTCGGACTGCGCCGGGCGGTCGCTGAGGTCTGGTAGCGCCTCCTGCAGACTGTCTGCGAAGACCAGGAGCAGCGTGGCAGTGGCTGAGAGAGGCGGCTGCCCTCCGTCTCGCACAGAGACCAGCAGGCGCTGGCGGGACGCGTCTCTGTCGCCCAAGACTCGTGCAGTACGCACCTCGCCCGTGCGCAGCCCCAGGCTGAAGAGGCCCGGCTCGCTGGCTTGCAGCACGTGGTAAGACAGCCAGGCGTTGTGTCCGGAGTCTGCGTCCACGGCCACCACCTTGGTGACAAGGTAGCCTGGCTGCGCAGCGCGAGGCACGGTGTCGAAGAGCGCTGAGCCATCGGGCCCCAGCGTTGGGTACAGCACCCTGGGCGCATTGTCATTGCGGTCGTCCACCAGCACGCGCAGGCTCACGTTGGCGCTGAGCGCAGGCGAGCCCTGGTCACGCGCCTGCAGCGTCAGCTCGAAGGCGCGCAGCTGCTCGTGGTCGAAGGCCCGCTGCGCGAACAGCACCCCACTCTGTGCGTTCACAGACACGTAGGACGACAGCGCTCGCGGTTCCAGGTCGCTGGCCACGATGGAGTAGAACACTTGGCCACTGGGCCCCAAGTCCGGGTCGGAGGCGCTGACCTGCGCGATGGAGGCGCCAGGCGGGTTGTTCTCAGCCATGTGGGCCACGTAGGCGGACTGTTGGAAAACCGGAGCATTGTCATTTATATCCGCGATGTGCAGGGTGATGCTTGTACTGGAGGAGAGGGGTGGCTTGCCCCTGTCCGTGGCAGTGATGGTGATGTTGTACTCTGGGATCTGCTCGCGGTCCAGGGCGCCATCTGTCACTAATTTGTAATAGTTCCTCGAGGATGATTTCAATATAAACTCGCCATTTCCAAAGACGCGGCAGTAAACTTCTCCATTTTCTCCAGAGTCTCTGTCTCTCGTTTTGATCAAGGCGATCACTGTTCCTCGAGGTGAATCTTCTGGTAGGGGAGTAAATAATGAAGTCACCATCACTTCAGGTGCACAATCGTTCTCATCAAGAATGTCTATTTGGATACTGCAATGGGCTGCTAGATCTCCAGGATCTTTTGCTTCTATACTCAGAGTGTAAGTATTGGCAACTTCAAAATCCAAGTAATCTTTTGTCACGATTTCTCCTGTTCTTTCGTCTAAGGTGAAAAAGTGTACCACTTGTTCGTCCACATTATAAAAGGAGTAGGTGATTTCAGCGTTGACGCCCTCATCCCGGTCGGTAGCTGTTACTCTAAGTACCGAAGTGCCCGGGGACACGTCCTCCCGCAGGCTGACCCTGTAAGAGTCCTGGCTGAACACCGGGGGGTTGTCGTTGGCATCAATGACTTGAATTCGGATCAGGGTGGTGCCACTTTGGGGTGGGTTCCCACCGTCCACAGCTGTGAGGAGCAGTTGATGGAAATTCTGCTCTTCTCTGTCCAGAGAATGTTTCAGAATTAACTCAGGGTATTTACGTCCATCTGGAGTCTGTTTCTCTGAGAGATCAAAGTATTCATTATCATTAAGGTGGTATCTTTGCAGTGAATTAGGCCCAGCGTCTGAATCCAGAGCTGGGTCTAGTGGAAATGTTGTACCTGGCTGAGTGGATTCGCTAATTTTTAAATCAGTACTACTCTGTTTGAATAGCGGAGTGTTGTCATTTATATCCTGCACAATTACTGCTACGTGGAAAATATTTAGTGGGTTTTCAGCGACAGCATCAAAATCCAGAACACACAGAGGCTTCTTGCTGCAAATCTGCTCTCGGTCTATTCTGCCACTTACAAGTAAGTCTCCGCTCTCTGGGTTTACAGTAAAATATTCCTTCTCTCCGCTAACTCGCAGCTTTCGGGCCGGCAAGTCCCGGACACGGAGCTCCAGGTCCTTGGCGAGGTTCCCCACCACCGTGTTCTTGGCCAGCTCCTCAGGAATTGAATAGCGGATCTGGTCCGGGAGAGCCCCGCTGAACAAAGACAATAGGAAAGGCACCAGTACCTGCCGCCGCCCTGCGCTCCTTCTCATCCTTTGTCTTCTTCGCCGCCAAGCGGCTCTTGGGTCCGAGAGAAAGAGTAAGCCTCCCGTGGATGGCAGAATCCAGGGTAGGGTCACTTCTCCTGCTTTTGTTTTCCTGTATCCGAACCTGTACTGTCCTCCGTGTGGTGTGTTTGAACAGGAAATTACCCTTTAAGACGTTTCCAACTCGTCTCTGATATTTACTCTTCCTTTGACCTACAGCGACGCCCAGAGGCTTTCCCGGAAACTGCACCAGTGAATTACAAGGAAATATTTTTCCTCTTTTTGGATTTACAAAGAATATTTGTTTTTTAAATAGGTACCACCATATTCACATCGTTCCAGATTCAAAAAGGCACAAATGGCATATTATATAAGATCTCCTTCTCATCTCTCCTTTCAACAACACGTTTCTCACAGGAGAAACCACTGTTACCTTTCCTGTGTATCCTTCCAGAAATATGTTGCCCATAGTCCATCACATCTTTATGAATGTTTTCCTCCTTTTTTTGCACAAACGGAAGTATACTATACACCATGTTATGCACCTTGCTTTTCTCACTCTTTATATCTTGAAGACTATCTCACTTCAGTACATAAAGCTTTTCATTTATTTCTTATAGCTGTGTAGTAGTCCTTATATGATATACAGTAATTTATTTAACCAGAAATATTACTTTTAAAAGAAAACCAGTTTCCATTTAAACAAAACATATTCTTCCATGTGATATTAGATAATATATCATTCACTGTTCTCTTAGGTATTTAAAAATATGTCCCTCTCTGATTCTGGAAGGGTATTCCTGTTACCAGCATCTGTGTATGTTTGACAACATTTCAGGCCAACTGAACATTTCCAAAACATTTATAGAGCCTTTTTATCTTTAACAATCTTTCTTCAGATAGGATTTGTCTATATTCATTTGTGTTTTCTCTTCTTTCTTCTCACTATGTCAGCTAATTGTATACTGTCATGTTCCTATTTATTCCATGTATTGTGCCGCAAAGGAGTCCTAGTAGCACAGTGGTTAAGCACTCAGCTGCTAACCCAAAGGTTGGTGGTTTGAACCCACCAGCTGCTTTGAGGGAAAAAAGACTTGGCAATCTACTCTTGTAAAGATTACTGCCTTGGAAACCCTATGGGGCAGTTCCACTCTGTCTTACACAGTCACTAAGAGTTGGAATTGACTGAACAGCAATGGGCATTGTACCACAACTTCCCACAAAGATGAAACCATGCAGAAATGAAAACTCCTCTTGCTAAGTTAAATTGAGGCATATTTCACAATCTATAGCTATAACTTCCAGCTATCCAAAAGTCACGAATTTGTGTATACCTAGACATTTCGTGAATTCTATATTGACTCAGAACAAAATGAAGGCACAAGAAACAAAAGCATTGCCGATCCCTTGCACATAAAATATTTCCTCCCATTTCAGATCATCCCAATGCCACACAATGACAGTTATCTGAAAAAAGCAATTTGCAGGGACAGAGATGAGGCCTACTTATTAGGCAGCATGGATCACAACAGTCCAGAGTCCAAGCAACTCAGAATTTTCAGGCAGATCTCATGAGGGAAAAAGAAAAGGCTTCAAGAAGTTTTATTTTCCTTAGAAATCAAGAAGGGTCTCAATAGTCATTCTATTATAGGTAATTTAGATATTAAAATCATTCCTACAACCTACTTAAATACGAGTGAAATAAACTAAGCAATATTTTTGATAACCATGGAAGAGCACCAAAGGAATCACAGATAGCCGTTGCTGGTGCATCTTATAAACAGCAACAACAAAATCTCTGAAATACACCAGTCTAATTGAGAAAACATCCCTGTTATAGTTACATCTAAAGGTTAGATATTTTCTGCACCACTCATAAATTAATACTGCCTTTTTAAAAATTATAATGGAAAGTATCCTTTCGAAGAAAGAAAACTTCAAGCAATGCATGTTATTTGAGTGTTAAAATAGTCCAGGTTCAAGAACAACTTCCTAAGAAAGAATCTTTAAATACAAATTTACACGATTGTCTTCTATCTAATGGTTCTAATTTATCATTTTAGTAATGACAAAAGGAAAATGGTATTTAAAGAGTGAGGTGGTTTAAAGGTATGAAATTAAGAAATCGCTGCTGAAACTAACACTGAATGGAGATTATAAAGAATAACTACTAGGAAAATAACTTCTTTGTGTAGTAAAAATTGTTGCTACTGATTATTGTAGGGTCTCCTGCCCCTCCCCTGTGAGGCAATAGAATTTTTTTTTTTTTAAAGAGGTGCCTGTATTTGACACATATTTTACACACCGGAGGCATATTTATCACAGTTTTGTGCCTATATTTGAATGTCAGTAAGATCTATTGTAAGATCAACTCACCTGATTGGGGTCTCCTTTTGTTTCAAGTAAATCCTGAGTTATCAGAAGAGGTTCGCTTTTCTCACAGCTCTCTGCACTAATGAGCGTATCAGCGTAGTTGGGCTGGGGGAAGATCAGGTGGCTCTTCCGCGAGTCCGCAGTGAGGGAGACCTCGTGGGAATAGGTCTGCAGGAAAGCCCGCACACCGTCCACGCCCACAAAGTGAGAGGCAGACACACCCGCCAATCCGCTGCCTGAAGCCTGGAGCAGACGCGAGGTGTGCCAGCGCCGCAGCCTGAGCGCCAACAGCACGATGACAAAGGTGAGGAAGACGCAGGAGACGGCGGCCACAGCCACCACCAGGTACAGCGTGAGGCCTGAGTTGTCCGGGTCAGCGGGCGTCTTGATGCTGCCCAGGTCGGCAAGAACATCGGGGATGCTGTCGGCCACGGCCACGGTGAGTGTGACAGTGGCCGAGAGAGGGGGCTGACCGTGGTCCTGGACTGCCACGACAAGGCTCTGCTTGAGCGCGTCTCTGTCCTGCAGGGCCCGCGCAGTGCGCACCTCACCCGTGTGCACCCCCACCGCGAAGAGCCCTGGCTCGCTGGCCTTGAGCAGGCGGTAGGACAGCCAGGCGTTCTGTCCAGAGTCGCGGTCCACAGCCACCACCTTGGTCACCAAGTAGCCAGGCTCAGCAGAGCGGGGGGCAAGCTCCACTCCAGTGGATCCGTCAGTGGGAAAAGCCGGGTACAGGATCTCAGGCGCATTATCGTTCTGGTCCAGCACGAACAGGCTCAGTGACACATTGCTGCTGAGTGGCGGGTCCCCGCTGTCGCTGGCAGTCACCTGTAGCTGTAAGTTCCGAAACTGCTCATAGTCGAAGGAGTGAAGGGCATATAGGACCCCGGTGTCTGAGTTGATGGAGATGTAGGAAGACAGAGGTGTTCCCTGGAGGGTGTCCTCGGCCAGAGAGTAAGTGACTCGGGCGTTCTCACCACTGTCGGGATCCTGGGCAGTCAAGGAGAAGAATGAGGCACCTCTGGGGTTGTTTTCAGGAATGTAGGCCGAGTAGGAGGCATGAGCGAAAGTGGGTGGATTGTCATTGATGTCTAACACTTGCAGTGAGATACCAGTTTCTGTAGACAGCGGTGGAGTTCCCTGGTCAGTGGCAGTTACTGTGATGTTGTATTCTGAGACTTCTTCCCTGTCCAGAGTTCCATGCGTCATCAACCGATAATAATTTCCATAGGTCTTTTCAAGTGTGAATGGCAGGTTATCTGGAACTGAACATGTTACAAGGCCATTCTCTCCTGAGTCACCATCATGCACATTGAAAAGTGCAATAACTGTGCCTGGGGAAGAAGTTTCTTGGATTGAGCTAGTGAGTGATGTAACGGTGACTTCTGGAGCGTTGTCATTTACATCCAGAACTGTCACCAGTACTTTACTTCTGGCTCGGAGACCAGGTCCATCATGGGCTTCTACATCTATGTCATAGAATCCAGAGTCCTCGTAATCTAGATCCCCCAATATTGCTATGTCCCCGGTCAGAGAATTCAGCTGGAAGAGCTGGGATATTTTCTCTCTCACTTTGCGGAAAGAATATGTCACTTCTCCATTGGCTCCTTCATCTGGATCAGTGGCTTTTACAGTGAGTAGCCGCGTGCCTACTGGTACGTTCTCCCGAACACTCACGTGGTACTCAGATTGACTGAATATGGGGGCATTGTCGTTGGTATCGATAAGTTTCACATGAATCCTGGCAGTGCCAGAGCGAACCGGGTTGCCCCCGTCAGAGGCGGTGAGGACGAGGTGGTGCACCGCTTCTTCCTCGCGGTCCAGGGCGCGCTCTAGCACCAGCTCTGGGTACTTAATCCCATCAGCTCCGCTTTGCACGTCCAGGGAGAAGTGACTGTTCGCGTTTAGCTGGTAACCCTGCAGGGAGTTTACCCCTACGTCCGGATCAAAAGCTTCAGGAAGAGGAAATCTTGTCCCAGGATTTTCACTTTCAGCCACTTTTATTTCTCTTTCCTCTGTTTCAAAGCTGGGCGAGTTATCATTAACATCGATTATTTCCACTTCTACTCCAAAAATCTTCACTTTGTCCTCTAGGAGAATCTCCAGGTTTGCTACACACTTCAGAGATCTATCACAAAGCTCCTCCCGGTCTATCCTGCCCGCCGTGACCAAGCTGCCGCTTCGCGTGTTCAGAGCAAAGAGCTGCGTCCTACCTCTGGAGACGATGCGGACTCCGCGCTCCGCCAGCTCCCGGGGCTCCAGCCCCAGGTCCTTGGCGATGTTGCCCACGAAAGAGCCTTTGTCCAGTTCCTCAAGCACCGAGTAGCGGATCGTTTCGGCCCGAATTTCCCACAGGGCCCCCAGGAGAACGCAGATCCAGACCTGCCTGCTGCAGCCTGGGCGATAGTGGGGGGCCGCCATGACAGCCCAGCCGCGGAATAGTCTACGCTTCGACTTTCCCTCTATGGAGGCTGGAGGAGCCCCAGGATCTTCGGGGTCCAAGATAATGCGCTTTCACCTTTGGGTGTTGGGACTCTCAGGAGTCCAGGCTGAAGCTTCTGTAAAGCTCCAGAACCAGTGTTTTATGCTGCAGAAATCTTGTGGTTTGAATTAAATTCCTGGTTGCTTCCTCCTGATTGGTGAACAGCGACACTCAGAGTCCTAAACTGTTACTGCAACTCATTCTTGGTAAATTGAAGAGTCAGTTTTATAGCTATTTCCATTCCTAAGCCTATTTCTTCTGAAAGAATACAAGTTAAACTCCGGTTATTTGATTTTCAATGAGAAGCTAAAAATGATCCAAAGCTTTCTGTACAATAACCCTTGTATCATAAAGTTACTTATTTTCTAGGAGAAACTCATATGATGATTTTTAAAGCTAAGCCTCTTTTTCTGCCACTTTTCAATTTTTGCACTAGTCGTCTCCATAGCCCATTTTCAGTTCAGTGCACTGTGAATAGTGTACAGAGGGATGAGTGTACTTCTTCCTAAGAACAATGACGGGCTTGAAGAACAAAGGAAAGTGGTAACTGAACAGACAATAATGGCCAGGGAGCTTGGAGCTCTGGGCTCCAGTCCCAAACTATGCAGAACCAAGTTTCTTCACATAAATCTACCCTTTATAACCTGGGGAAACATTTCAGTTCCCTTGCAAAAAAAAAAAAAAAAAAAAACTACCGCTCAACAGCTAGTCTTACACCTGTTCAAATGGGCTTGGCAAATATGATAAATCTGGGAAGAGATTTTGCTCATTAATTTTGTATACAGCAGATTCTTGTCCATAAACTATGTCTGTGACAACCAAATTCACCGCGGTATTCTCAATCTCTAGAACAGTATCTTTCACAGAGTAGACACTCAAAAATATTTTTCAATGTTTATTGAATGAGTACTGATGCAACTGGAAAATCTAAAACGAGCAAATACAGCCTGACCATGCAAATATGTAAGAAAGATGAGAAGACAAAAAGTGAGACTGAAGTCCAGAAGGTGCTACTTTACCATTATTTCTAAGTTCATTTTAGCTTTGATTTTAGAAATAGCCACTAGAAGGAAATATTTTAGTAACTGTAAATGAACCCTCCCGCCACCCATCTGTCAGTTTGTCATAGTGTGGTGACTTGCATGTTGCTATGGTGGTGGAAGTTATGCCACTGGTATTTCAAATACGAACAGGGTGGCCCATGGTGGACAAGTTTCAGTGAAGCTTCCAGACTAAGACAGACTAGGAATAAATGCCTGGCAAACTACTTCCAAAAACCAGCCAGTGAAAGCTCTATGGATTATAACAGAATATTTTCTGATACAGTGCTGGAAGATGAGGGAAGGCACTCAAATTACAGTGACCACTACAATGGATGCAAGCATACTAATTATCATGAAGATGATGCAGGACCTGGCAATGTTTCCTTCTGTTTTAAATGGGATTGCCATGAGTCAGAGCTGGCTTGATGGCAACTAACAACAACTACTACTACAAATGTATCTTCATTGCAATGTTTCATAGCTTTCTTATTCAGGAATACTTAGAGTAACTTACTAATCTGAGAAAACTTACACTAAAATGCTAGCCAGTTCTTTAGATTACTTCTTGCATAATAATTAGCATCAAGAAGTAGCCCATGGATTTTAACCAAACACAAAAAAGTCCAGTAACTACACAAACTTTTTTAATCTTCAGACTTTGAGAGAGTAAATATATTTTTCACAACCCTCAAAGGATTCACAAAGTTCTGGGAAGTGGGAGGTAAATTTAGATGTTTTAGAAGTAAACTTGATAATATGCATTAAAAAAACTCAAAATGTTTGTAGGTTTGGCTCATTTCATGGAAATCTATAACAAAGAAAATTATGGAACATCTTTGAGTGAGATTATGAAGTGGGAATGTAATTGGTCCAAAGATAGTCATTCAAATCTAAAATTTGTCAGTCTTTGCTACTTATGAGAAGGCAAAGAAGTACTGAGAGAATTATTGAAAGGTTGTGTTAAATATACATGTTGCAGCTAAAGGATAAATAATTAGAATGTAACTGATAAAGATGATAATAGCCTTAACTTGGGCAGAAAGAACTGTCAGTGTATTTATGAAGAAGAAAGCATAGCATTACTTGAAAAAATAGAGTCATACATCAATTAAGAAAACAAACAAACCTGTTGCCAGAGAGTCAACTCTCACTCACAGTGACTATATAGGACAGAGTAGAACTGCCAGATAGAGTTTCCGAGGTTGTAAATCTTCACAGACGCAGACTGCCACATCTTTCTCCCTCTGGGGGATGGGCCGCCTATGTTTTGGTTAGCAGCTGAGCACTTAACCACTGTACCACCAGGGCTCCTTATCAACTAAGGAAGGGCACTGCTATTATTAGAAGTGGTGACATTCAGGAGACAGCTCCCTCTACCAAGATTTACCATGATGAATCAGAAATGCCAACAGTAAAGACCGAGAAGTAGTAATCAGATAACTGCCAAGACTACTGAGCAATCAAGGAACCAATCCAATGCACACTCCTCACTACATACCATCACAGAACAATGAACAACTACCGAAAGTAATTTTCCACAGTTGAGAAGCAAATGCAATATACACAATTTAAGTAGGCTTGCAGAAACTCACGTGAGAGGAAAAAGAAGGGTCATAAGTGATTTGGGGGTCTTCATCGCTGGCACGTACAACAGCAGAAGGCTCGCCACACAAGAGATCCTGAGGTGGAGCCATTTCCCGGGTCAAGTTGAGAAAATTAAATTCTGTTTTAGCCGATTGCGAGGCAACGCACAGATTGTAGGAATAGGGCAAAGTCCCCTCGCTGTAGTTGGGGGGAATCCCAGGTCCAGATTTGGAGCAGAGATCAGGCTGAAAGCAACCCCTGGCGGTGGGGCTGGAGGAGCTTCGCAGACGCAGGGCGATGGCCAGAGTCACCGCGAGAAGGAAGAGCACGGAGATCAAGGCCAAGGCCACCACCAGATAAAACTGCAGTTCGGCCTGGGGGTCAGTGGGCGCTGGGCGGTCGCTGAGGTCTGGTAGCGCCTCCTGCAGACTGTCTGCGAAGACGAGGTGCAGTGTGGCAGTGGCTGAGAGAGGTGGCTGTCCTCCATCGCGTACAGCGACCAGCAGGCGCTGGCGGGATGCGTCTCTGTCGCTCAAGGCACGGGCTGTGCGCACCTCGCCGGTGCGCAGCCCCAAGCTGAAGAGCCCAGGCTCGCTGGCCTGCAGCACGTGGTAGGACAGCCAGGCGTTGTGGCCTGAGTCTGCATCCACTGCCACCACCTTGGTGACCAAGTAGCCTGGCTGCGCAGCGCGAGGCACGGTGTCGAAGAGCGCTGACCCCTCGGGCCCCAGCGTTGGGTACAGCACCCTAGGCGTGTTGTCGTTGCAGTCGTCCACCAGCACGCGCAGGCTCACGTTGCCGCTGAGCGCAGGCGAGCCCTGGTCACGCGCTTGCAGCGTCAGCTCGAAGGCGCGCAGCTGCTCGTGGTCGAAGGCCCGCTGCGCGAACAGCACCCCACTCTGCGCGCTCACAGACACGTAGGACGACAGCGCCTGAGGTTCCAGGTCAGTGGCTACGATGGAGTAGGAGATATGGCCATTGGATCCCAGATCCGGGTCGGAGGCGCTGACCTGCGCGATGGAGGCGCCAGGCGGGTTGTTTTCAGCCACATGGACCATGTAGGAGGCCTGGTGAAAAGCTGGCGGGTTGTCGTTGACATCGGCAATGTGCAGGGTGATGCTTGTGCTGGAGGAGAGGGGTGGCTTGCCCCTGTCAGTGGCTGTGATGGTGACATTATACTCCGCTGTGTGCTCCCGGTCCAGGGCCCTGTCAATCACCAGCTTGTAATAATTTCTGGAGGTGGATTCTAATTTAAAGGGAACTTCTTCCTGAATAAAGCATGACACTAGCCCATTTTGCCCAGAATCCTGATCCCGCACTTTAATGAGGGCGATTACAGTTCCAAGGTTTGAGTCCTCGGGAACCTGGTTAGAAAAGGAGATGAATGTCACCTCTGGGGCATTGTCATTCTCATCAACAATTTCAATCTGAACATTACAGTGAGCTGTATGGACCCCTCCGTCCTTGGCTTCTACACTCAACACATATCTCATTGTTTCTTCAAAGTCCAATGTACCATTGGTTGTGATGTCACCAGTGTTTGGATTGAGTCTGAAGAGGAGGTTGGTACTTGCTGGGGCATTGTGGAAGGCATATGTGATCTCAGCATTAACACCCTCGTCCTGGTCTGTGGCCCTTACGCGCAGCACCGTGGTGCCCGGGGGCACGTTTTCTCGGAGGCTAACTGTGTACACGTCCTGGCTAAACACCGGAGCATTATCGTTGGCGTCGGTGACTTGGATCCGGATCTGGGTGCTGCCGCTTAGGGGAGGGTCCCCGCCGTCCATAGCCGTCAGGATTAAGCGATGGGAGCTCTGCTGTTCCCTGTCCAGAGGTTCTTCCAGCAGTAATTCCGGGTATTTACTTCCATCAGGGCTTTCTTTTGTTGACACAGAGAAATGTTGATTGGAGTTGATGGTGTATTTCTTCAGTGAGTTACTTTCTACATCTGCGTCTTGCGCAGAATCCAGAGAGAATTTTACTCCTGGTAAGGCTGATTCACAGATTTCCAAGTCAATGCTTTTTGCAATGAAATGTGGTACATTGTCGTTAATATCTTGGATTGCAACAACTACGTGGAAAATATTCATTGGGTTTTCAGCAACAGTTTCAAATTCTAGTGCACATTCAGATTTTCTCCCGCAAATCTTCTCTCGATCTATTCTACCGCTCACTAACAAGTCCCCTCTCTCAGCGCTAACGTTGAAATAATCCTCTGCACTAACCCGAAGTTTTCGAGCTGGCAACTCCTGGACGCTGAGGCCCAGATCTTTGGCGAGGTTCCCCACCAGCGAGCCCTTGGCCATCTCCTCAGGAATCTTGTAGCGGATCTGCTGGGAGATGGCGCCGCAGAACAAAGACAGCAGGAAAGGAAACAGTACTTGCCTTTTCATCGTTTCAGCTTGTGTGGCACTCCTCTGCTTTTCTTGAACTCTCCAGGAAGCTTCTTTTCAAGGTTTCTCAGGGATGTGTTAAAAAATGAATGACAATACCCTGGACTTCTGTGATTTAAGGCTAAGACTTGTTTGTTAGGCACTTGAGGATGCAGAGGAGACGGGTACGCATTCTGATGTGCGCCAGAGTAAGCAGGAAAGCACTGGGTCTGAAGAACCGGCGAAATTGCGAACCCTTCTCTTCCCTTTGGTCAACAGCGGCGCCCAGAGGTTGTCTTGGAAAACTGCATCTTGCCCAGCTATTTATTCTCAACGTATAAGCTCTTGAATCTAAGTACCTTGTCATTTTATTTGTAAGAAAGAGCCAAATGTTCAAATTTTCACTTTAAAATTAATACTTTCTGGTTTGTCATCATCTCATAAACATCTCTATTGTTTTATATTTTTTAATTAAAAAATTTCATAAGGCATACAGCCATTTTTTTTTTTTCAGTTTGTGGAGCAAAAATATCTTCAGTGATTTCACTGTATTTGTAAACACTGGCATGACTACTATGGATGTATTCAAATAAGTTACTGGCTTTTCATCTACCTTTTTTAGTGAGCTATAATTCTTATATTTCTGTCAACTCATCGGATTCACTTCCTTTGTTTAGTATTTTAAATCTCTCCATATATGATTTATCAGTTCAGTATTTTTCAAAGACATAGTCTTTGTAAAAAGAGTGAGTAAAAGCCCCAGACTTATCCTTCTTTATAGAACAGATCATCTTCCCCGTTAAGCAGAGGAGACCCTCATATTTCGTTAAAGGGATCAATTTAGTATTTTAGCACATCTTTTTTATAAAGTGAACTCTTGTGTGAGCCATGTTCATTTTTATGAAACCACTGCTTCTTTTGAATGTGGATGTATAAGCAATATCTATAAAGCCAATTCTCAGCTGCAGCCAGTTTATGCCATTAGTGAGTAAAACCGGTTTGACTTGATTACTGGTAAATCTTGGAAACACTTCATTGTGGAACTTACCTGTAATCCTTGAACTGGTCTGGGGTAACCTAAACAACCAAATCCCTTTATCTCAAATGCACTCCCAAATGGCACCATTCAACAATTTATTCTACTATTTTATAATGCTCCCCCATACTCACCTTATACGCCAATGAAAACAGACTATTATCTGCTTTCCTAAAACATTCCTTACCTTGTTTTCTCTACTTCACTCCTTATACTTTGTTTCTTTTATTATGAACCTTTCTTCCTTTTCTAAAGTAATAAATTCTTGCCCATTCTTCAGAAAAAATCATTTTAGTGAAAATGAATGTCTGAGACCTTTCGTTATCTATACAAAGACATGGAAATTGTACTGACTTTGTACTCTCAGTGCATTTTTCACCATACATTTGCAGGCTATTTTTAACACAGGATTCTTAGTATATCCTCTTTGAGCATCTAAAGTTCCCCTGGCACTAACCATTTAATATTTTTTCCTCCTTTTGAGGATTGTTAGTTTTTAGGTGCCATCGAGCAGGTTGCAACCCATAGTGACCCTATGTACAACAGAATGAAACACTGCCTCCGGTCCTATGCCTTCCTCAGAAGCATAATGTCCTTCTCCAGGGACTGGTCCCTCCTGATGAACATGTCCGAAGTAAGTGATATGAAGTCTCGCCATCCCCGCTTCTAAGGAGCATTCTGGCTGTACTTCTTCCAAGACAGTTTTTTCATTCTTCTGGCAGTCCATGGTATACTCAGTATTCCTCATCAACACCATAATTCAAAGGCATCAGTTCTTCTTCGGTCTTCCTTATGCGTCGTCCAGCTTTCGCATGTATATGAGGTGATTGAAAATACCATGGCTTGGGTCAGGTGCACTTTAGTCCTCAAAGTGTTTTCTTTGCCTTTTAACACTTAACCACTTTAAAAGAGGACTTTTGCAGCAGATTTGCCCAGTGGGATATGTCATTTGATTTCTTGATTGCCGCTTCCATGGGCGTTGATTGTGGATCCAAGTAAAATGAAGTCCTTGATAACTTTGATATTTTCTCCATTTATGGAGGCTACTGATATTAACATTATAAAGATTTTTCCTAAAAAAGTTATGCCAAATGTTATGTGCCTTTTTTCGTGTAATGTGTTTGCCTGTTTGAGTGAGAACACACCTTTCTCAGATTTAAGTTATTTTGTTCAGGTCCTGTTGTCTCACACTCCTGAATGTACCTCTTTCTAATATATTGAGGGAGAAATTTGTCTCTTTGAGGCCTAATAGAATTTATTTTGGTCAAATTTTGGATAACTGTCTGATGTAACTTTGTGGGTGAAAATAACTTCACAAATTTCAAAATAGGCTAGCAATTTCTGGCCCAAAAAAGCTGTAGAAAACAGTCAGGAATCCTATTCCATTATTGAAGTGGATAGTTTGGAAATCTCCCACAGAGGCCAAGACATATCTTCCTACATTTTTTAAAACCCTTCTCAGATGGCAAGAAATGCCAGTACAAAGCTAATGACAGTTTAGGCAAATAAAGTTTTACCTTTAGGCAAAAAAAAATCAATATGTATGTATCATGTTTAGGTATATACAATAGGGACTAAAGACCCGGTAATTCCATTTGACCAACCTCTACATTCTTTATCAAACACTTTTTATGTCATTAAGATGAAAAAAATTTTCTGGCTTGGAAGAAGTCAAGCATAATTTTGTGTGAGACTAAAACCTCTTATATATGTTTTACTTGTTTGTATCAGTCAGGATAGGCTAGGTTAGGCTGGGGTGACAAACAAGCCTCAATTCACAAAGATTTAAAATGAAAAAGGTCTGTTTATCACAGTTTTACAGATCAGTGTTGGGTCAACCACAGGGATCTTCTCCTATCACAGTTACTTGAGGACCTGGGCAGAAGGAGCAGTCACAATTTCAAAGAGTAACTTAGAGATCTGAAAATTCTCACAATGTCAATTACAGCTTCCTCCAGGAAGTGACATGTTACTTCCACTCACAATTTACTGGCCAGAACTAGTTACATAGGCCCACCCCGTCACAGTCAGGGAAGGAAGTGCAGTCCCACTATATGCCCAGAAAGAGAGAGAAACAAATATCTAGGCCGCAGGGCTAATGACGACAGCAGTGCTTTATTTCCCAAATAAATGTGCATTGAAGCTTTATAATAACCACATTGGCATTCTTTACACTAACCAAATGAAGAAAAAAAAAACTTACCTGAAGTAGCTTGGGGTCTCCTTTCACTTCAAATAAATCTTGAGGTATCAGGAGAGGTTCGTTTTTCTCACAGCTGTCATGGCTGATAAGCATGTCAGCATAGTTGGGCTGGGGAAAGATCAGGTGACTCTGCCGCGAGCCTGCGGTGAGGGAGACCTCGTGGGAATAGGTCTGCAGGAAAGCCTGCACCCCATCCACACCCACAAAGTGTGTGGCAGGCACGCCAGTCAAACCGCCACTGGTGTGCTGAAGCAGGCGAGACTTGTGCCAGCGCTGCACCCTGAGCGCCAGCAGCACGATGACGAAGGCGAGGAAGATGCAGGAGACAGCAGCCACTGCCACCACCAAGTACAGCGTGAGGTCAGAGGCATCAGAGTCCTGGGAGGGCTCGAGACTGCCAAGGTCAGCCAGGACGTCCGGGATGCTGTTGGCTATGGCCACGGTGAGCGTGACCGTGGCCGATAGAGGAGGCTGGCCATGGTCCTGGACAGCCACTACAAGGCTCTGCTTGAGTGCATCTCTGTCCTGCAGGGCCCGCGCTGTGCGCACTTCCCCCGTGTGCACCCCCACCACGAATAGCCCTGGTTCACTGGCCTTAAGCAGGCGATAGGACAGCCAGGCATTTTGGCCCGAGTCTTTATCCACCGCCACCACCTTGGTCACCAGGTAGCCGGGCTCTGCAGAGCGGGGCGCCAGCTCTACGCCAGTGGAGCCGTCTGTGGGGAGGGTGGGGTACAGGATCTCCGGGATGTTATCGTTCTGGTCCAGCACGAACAGTCTAAGTGATACGTTGCTGCTGAGTGGTGGGTTCCCGTTGTCGCTAGCAGTCACCCACAACTGCAACTCTCGGAACTGCTCATAGTCGAAGGAGCGCAGTGCATACAGGATGCCTGTGTCAGAGTTGATGGAGATGTAGGAAGATAGAGGCTCCCTCTGTAGGGTGTCATCAGTCAGTGCATAAGTGATGCGGGCATTGTTGTCGCTATCAGGGTCGTGAGCGGTCATAGAGAAGATGGAGGTGCCTCTGGGGTTGTTTTCACGAATATAGGCAGAGTAGGAGGCATGAGCAAAGGCGGGTGGGTTGTCATTGATATCTGTCACACGCAGGGTGATGTGTGTTTCTGTGGACAGTGGTGGGGTTCCCCCATCTGTGGCTCTCAGAGTGACGTTATATTCTGACACCTGTTCACGATCCAGGGATCTGGCTGTCACTAAGCGGTAATACTGATCTATAGATTTTTCTAAATTAAATGGCAGATTTCCAAGGACAAAAACTGTGACTTGCCCATTCTGCCCAGAATCTCTGTCATGCACGTTGATAAGGGCAATTTCTCTTCCAGCGGTAGCCTCTTCTGGGACTGAACCTGTGAAAGAAGTGATTGTAACTTCTGGGGCATTGTCATTCACATCCAGAACAGTGACTAGAATCTTGGCTTTTGAAAAGAGACCTGGTCCATCTTTGGCTTCAATTTTAATTTCATAAAACATAGCATCTTCATAATCTAGACTCTTTAATATAGACACATCTCCAGTCACTGAGTCGAGATCGAAAATCTGAGCGATTTTCCCAGGCATTTTATCTAGGATATAGGACACTTGAGCATTGAATCCCTCATCAGGGTCAGTGGCATTCACCCTGAGCAGGTGTGTGCCCACTGGCACATTCTCCCGAACACTTACATGGTACTCTGGCTGAGTAAATGCTGGTGGGTTGTCGTTTGCGTCCAGAACTATTACTTGGATGTACAAGTTGCCAGAGCGGACAGGGTCGCCACCATCCGAAGCAGAGAGGGTAAGCTGGTGAACCTCTTGCTCCTCCCGGTCCAGGGCCCGCTCCAGGACCAGCTCTGGGTAACTGGCTCCACCAGACACGCTTTTCACAGCCAGGGAGAAGTAGTCATTGGGGCTGAGCTCGTAGTTCTGCAGGGAGTTCATGCCCACATCTGGGTCAAATGCAGTCTTAAGCGGAAACCGGGTTCCAGGAGCTGTTAGTTCACCAATTTTTATATCCAATCCCTCGGTTAGGAAATCAGGAGCATTATCATTAATGTCTTTAATTTCTATTTCCACTTCAAAAATTTTCAATTTGTCTTCAATCAGGATATTAAATTTTACCAGGCACTGCGCGCTGTGAGCGCAGAGCTCCTCCCGGTCTATCCTGCCCGCGGTGACCAGGCTGCCGCTTCTCGGGCTCAGAGCGAAAAGCTGCGTCCTACCTCTGGAGACGATGCGGACTCCGCGCTCCGCCAGCTCCCGGGGCTCCAGCCCCAGGTCCTTGGCGATGCTTCCCACGAAGGAGCCTTTCTCCAGCTCCTCGGGCACCGAGTAGCGGATCTGCCCGGATCCAGTCTCCCACAGCGTCCCCAGGAGAGCGCATAGCAAGGCCAGTCCTCTGCTTTTTCGGAATCTCAGCCCATTCGTCATTTTGTTTTTGGTGAATTGTTTCTTTCTGAATTCGGCTCCAGTTTCCCACAAAGGATTCCAATCTTATTTCCTCAGGGAACTAAGTCTTTTTGGATCCAATTCATAGGTCACAGAATTGGTTGGCTGGCGGGGTGACTTTCATAGCAGCCCCAGATCTTCTGACTCTGTCTTGCTGGTTCTTGGCGTTTTAGAAGCAAGGAAATGGTCGACTAGCTCTCTAGCTGCGTTTTCCTTCTGGAGTGGTCAACAGCGACGCTCAGAGGCCTAACCGTTTACTGCACCGTCTCAGACAAACACAAGTTTTTTTTTTTACTTTCTCTATACTCAAAATCCTTTTTGCCAGAGGTAGTGGAATTGATGTTTATTTCACATAAGGGAATTGATATATATATATTAAAGCTTGTGACTTCAAATTAGCCTCTTTGGGAAGTCATGCACTAACCTTAATGCCACCAGTATTGCTCCAAACATGGTGGAGTTATTGTTTTGAAACATTCAGACGAATTTAAGAACCACACAGAAATATCAACCACATTTACAGGTTAGACCTCTTGAAGTTTGTCTTTGATAGCCTGACATCTTAGCTTCAATATCGGTTATTTAATTTACTCACTAAACACATAATTGGGTGCCGAGTGTGTCAGATAAACTTATCAGCGGGGATTTAAGGTGAATGATATGGACACAGCCACTTCCTTCACAGAGTTTATGAAGGGTATAAAAATAAACAGGGAATTACAGTGCAGTGAGATAACTACTGTAATGGGAGATGCCGAAGGTGATGGGAGGACCTCAGCCTGCCCTTGGAGGTGAGCAAAGGTTTTCCCAAGGAGCACCAATCAAGGAAAAGGCTGGAACACAAGAGAGAATGGCAGTGGCAATGCCTAGATGTGAGAAAGGAAAGTCACAGACCTTCAGGGTACTGACAGAAGTTCATATTGCCTAAATATAGAGTGTGAAAAAAAGTTTTTTTTTAAAGGCCATAACTGAAACTAGTAAAGATAAACTTTTATTTTATGTTCCCGAGTTCATTTCCCTGTATTTATTTTCCTATCCAAGCACAGAAATAGAAATATGTTTGTCATATCAGTCATGATGCATTACATACCTATGCATAAGGTACTTTTTCTGATGAAGCGTAACTACCCACACTAAAAGGGGCACTGTCTTTAATGTTCCTTAGTTTGGACTTTTTTATTTATTACTTTACTCATAAGTAAAGATCTTCTGATATATCATTCCACAATAAGTTCCATTTTTACCTTATAGGGAATTATATAACAGTAATGAACACAATCAAATACCTTACCTCTAACAAATCTTACCTTATCAGATGCCCCTAAATATAATAAAGAATCACAGCTCCTCAAGGTGATGACACTATGAGACATGAGGCTCAGGTAGCGGTAGTACATTATTAGCATCAAATGAAAGTAAAGGAAGATCCCATTATATAGAATCTTAGTGTGTTCTCTGTTCTTAAATACACAACTAACATATTAAAAAACAACCCAGGAAGATGAATGGGGAAGAAAAACAGTGTGGTTCTAAGGGGGAGTGGGGGTGGCTGAGGGACTGGGAATGTTTTTAGCAGCTGTCTTGAGTGGGAATCTTTGAGAAGAGAGGTGTATAAACAGGATCTTTAGGGGCAATTGTCTGATGTAGTTTCCAAATCCCTTGTATCTTTTCTTTAAGCAAAGTTGTATTAAACATACATTATTTTTAAGGATAAAAAGGCAATATGATTTCCAGATATGAGAAAAATAAAACAACAAAGAGAAACGTGTTTACTATTACTCTACCAATTTATTATAGAGCAAATGACAACTCAGTCACTTCTTCAAGGAACACATAGCCATTTAGAGATTGAAGTGCAATTCTTAACTAAGCAGGGATACCATTACAAACATTTCTGAAACATTATAAAGACTGTATATTTCTAAACTTTCACCGTTTTGGTAGTAGGGAAGAGCATGCAAATTAAGTGAAAGGAAGAGCTTCACTTTTAAACTGAAGGGAAAAATTAACACGCAGCGAGTAGGAACTAACCAACTAAGGCATTTCACTATTCATAAAAGAGATTCAAATATAAAATATAAAAGCCTTGAATTTTTAAGGAGGAAGAGGCTTTAGAAAACATAAAATCCAACCTTCATATTTTTAAGAAAGAAGGAAAGAATTGTTGCCTCAGTAGACGAAATGCTTTTCTCAGGATGGAAACCCATTGCTAGCGCACTGCTCTCTTTATTACCCCAAATACCACCGTCATCTATGCTGATTTACACTCATTCTACAATGACCCCCACACCTCCTTCCCTTACATTCCGTGAACACTTAGAACTACTTAGAAATAATTCACCCGGACTCATTTTCTAAAAGTGGAATGTATTTTTAAGGAAATATGGGAAATAGAGGAGATAGTAAACGGTAGAGGCAGCTAAGTAAATTTGTTAATTTATTTATTTTAGCAAAATAGCTCCTAAATATATTGTAAAGTGTTAGTTTACCTGAGAAACTGTTTCTTCTCCTTTGCCTTCAAGGAGAGATTGAGACGCCGACAGAAAATCCTTTTTCTCATAGCTCTCCTGGCTGATGAGCGTGTCGGCGTAGTTGGGCTGAGGAAAGATCAAGTGACTCTTCCGCGAGTCTGTGGTGAGGGAGACCTCGTGGGAATAGGTCTGCAGGAAGGCCCGCACCCCGTCCACGCCCACAAAGTTCATGGCGGGCACGGTGGCCACACCGCCGCTGGCGTTCCGAAGCTGCCGAGACGTGTGCCAGCGCCGCACCCTGAGCGCCAGGAGCACAATGACAAAGGCGAAGAAGACACAGGAGACCGCGGCCACAGCTACCACCAGGTACAGCGTGAGATCCGAGGCGTCAGGGTCGTGAGAGGGCTCCAGGCTGCTCAGGTCCGCCAGGATTTCAGGGATGCTGTCGGCCACTGCCACTGTAAGCGTGACCGTGGACGAGAGAGGAGGTTGACCGTGGTCCTGGACGGCCACCACAAGACTCTGCTTGAGTGCGTCTCTGTCCTGCAGGGACCGCGTTGTGCGTACCTCACCGGTATGCACCCCCACCGCAAAAAGCCCTGGTTCAGTGGCCTTGAGCAGGCGATAGGACAGCCAGGCGTTCTGTCCGGAGTCGCGGTCTACTGCCACAACTTTGGTCACCAGGTAGCCGGGCTCTGCAGAGCGGGGTGCTAATTCCAGGCCCCTGGAGCCGTCGGTGGGGAAGGCTGGGTACAGGATCTCTGGTGCGTTGTCATTCTGGTCCAGGACCAACAAGCTTAGTGACACATTGCTGCTGAGTGGTGGGTCCCCACTGTCCTTTGCTGTCACCCACAACTGCAGGTCTCGGAACTGCTCAAAGTCAAAGGAGCGCAGCGCATATAGGACTCCTGTATCGGAATTGATGGAGACGTAGGAGGACACGGGTGCCCCCTGGATGGTTTCCTCGGCCAAGGAATAAGTCACTTGGGCATTGTCCTCACTGTCAGGGTCATGGGCTGTCACAGAAAAGATAGAGGCGCCTCTGAGATTGTTTTCGGGAATGTAGGCAGAATAGGACGCGTGAGGGAATGCAGGCGGGTTGTCGTTGATGTCTGCCACCTGCAGTAAAACTTGGGCATCTGTGGACAGAGGTGGGTTCCCTCCATCTGTAGCGGTCACAGTGATGTTGTAAGAGGAAATCTGTTCCCTGTCCAGGGGTTTAGTTGTAACTAGCCGGTAGTAATTGTCCACTGACCTTTCTAACTGGAAGGGAAGGCTCTCGGGGAGTGAACACGTGATAAATGCATTCTGCCCAGAGTCTCTGTCGTGTACGTTGAAAAGTGCAATTACGGTTCCTTGGGGAGAGTCTTCAGGAACTGAGCTAGTAGCAGATGTCATGTAAAATTCTGGGGCATTGTCGTTCACATCCAGAACTGCGACAATGACCTTCGTTCGGGTCAGAAGGCCTGGACCATCCTGAGCTTCAATATCAATTTCATGGAATTTGGCATCTTCATAATCTAGAGTTTTTATGATCACTATATCTCCAGATGTCGACTTAAGCTCAAATACCTCTGAGGTTTCTCCAGGTTTTTTTTCTGGAAAATACGCTATTTGAGCGTTGTAGCCCTCATCTGCGTCAGTGGCTGTTACCGTGAGTATCCGGGTGCCTACGGGCATATTCTCTGGCACACTTACACGGTACTCAGGCTGAGAAAAAACAGGCGCGTTGTCGTTCACGTCCAGGACTGTCACGCGGATTCGCGAGGTGCCAGATTGGACAGGGTCGCCCCCGTCTGAAGCCAAGAGAAGGAGGTGGTGAACAGCTGCTTCTTCGCGGTCCAGAGCGCTCTGCAGCACCAGCTCTGGGTGCTTGTTCCCATCCGCTCCGCTTCGCACGTCCAAAGAGAAGTGATCATTTGGGCCGAGTTCGTACTTCTGGAGGGCGTTCTCTCCTACGTCCGCATCATGCGCGCTCTTCAGAGGAATCCGGAATCCTGGTGTAGTCGTTTCACTGATTTTTAGCTCCAATTCTTCTACTCCAAAGCGAGGGGCATTATCATTAATGTCTGTTATTTCCACCTCGACTGAATAAATGTTCAGTTTATCTTCCAGCAGTATGTTAAACTTAATCAAACAGCGCGCGCGCTGAGCGCACAGCTCCTCGCGGTCTATCCTGCCCGCAGTGATCAAGCTGCCCATTCGCAGGTTCAGAGCGAAAAGCTGCGTCCTACCTCTGGAGACGATGCGGACTCCCCGCTCTGCCAGCGCCAGGGGCTCCAACCCCAAGTCTTTGGCGATGTTGCCCACGAAGGAGCCTTTGTCGATCTCTTCTGGCACAGAATAGCGCATCTGCGCAGCCGTGGCCTCCCACAGGGCCGCCAGAAGAAAGCACGGCAGCACCAGCCTTCTGCTGTGTGGGAGCTTTTGCTGAGCCGCCATTTCCCTCTGCTGCAGTCTTTCCTCCTGGTCAAGTTCCAGCATCCAGTGCAGGATTCCAATCTTTATTCCTCAGAGTCGGAGGGGACCAGCATTCACGGATCGAGGTCACTCTGGAGAGATCTAGTGAATCTGCTAGGCTGAACTTCTTTACCGCCCGGAAGCTTGTGTGACCAAATTAGCAGCCCTTTGTGTTGTGACAGCCGGAATGCTGGGCTCCCTTAGGTGGTCAACAGCGACGCTCAGAGGCCTAACTCATTTCTGCACCCGCTCAGGCAAACCCAAGTTACTTGCTTATTTATGTTCACTTTGTGGTTTTCAGGTTAAAGAATCATAGAGTTGTAAGACACCCTAAACGTAGCTCTTTCAAGGCAGGAATCTTTTTCTCAGCATTCATAAGAATGGTGTAAATAAGTGTGACTTTCATGTTAGTTACTACGAAAGTATTTTTCAACATTCAAGGCCGCTGCTGCCCTTGCTCCAAATATCTTCCACCTCTTACATTATATTTGGAGACAGTTTAAGATCAATTCAAAACCATTAGCTACATTATCTCATAAGGTTACATCTTCTGAATTTCTGTGCTTGGTGGCTGGCATTTAACTTCAAAACCTGTATTTAAATTTTGAATCATCAAATACTTAATTGAGTGACTATCATTTGCCTGTGGTAGAGGGTCAGCAAAAAAGAGGAAGACCCTCAATGACATGGTGGCTGCAAAAATGGGCTCAAACATAGCAATGACTGTGAGGATGGTGCAGGACTGGTTAGCATTTCGTTCCGTTGTACAAACGGTTGCTATGAGTTGGAATTGCTCTATGGCACCTAACAACAATAACATCACTTGCCTGACACTTTGCTTGATGCTGAAGATACAAACTGCGAACCTGAAGGACACAGTCCCTGCCCTCAGGATGCTTACAACATAGTGAAGAGCATAGGAAAGTCAGCAGAATCGTATGATAGAGTATGGTAACTGCTATGACAGTGGGGAGCACTGGAAGATGGGGGAATACATATCCACCTAGATTTGGGGATCAGGAAAGACTGTCTCTGGACATGACTGAAGCTGAAACCAAAAGGCTAGGGTTGGATCAGTAAAGAGGCTGGAGCAGTGTTCTAGAACCTCAGTAGAAATTCTTAGAGGTGAGAGGAACATTAAGGAAACTGAAAGTGGTTCTACTGGGTAAAGCTAGAGCAGGAAGCGTTTTCTCACCACATGGAAAGTCAGTCACTCAAAGCTGTTTGAAGTTACCAAGTCCTTTTTCTGATATATAGCGCTATCTAAGGTTATACAAACTCTACATAGTGCGTTTCTTCTTCTGTTTCATTTTCTGTACTTATGCAGCATACATTTGTTCTTTCAAAAAGAAATTTTGAAATATTTCAACTACACTGATGAGTATAGAAAATGCTATAACTAAAATCTGTGTACATACCGCTCATTGTTACAAAATCTAAATATCTTACCATATTTGAGATCAGTTTTTAAATTTTTTATTTTGAAATAATTTCAGATTTACAGAAAAGTTGCAAAAATAGTACAAAGAATTCCCATACACTCTCCACCCTTACTAGCTCAAGTGTTAACATTTTACTGTATTTAGTTCCATGTTTTCTCTCCCTCTCCCTTTCAAGATATATCTTGAGATATATATATATATATATATTTTTTTTTTCTTAACTGTTTTTAGAGTAAGTTGCAGGCATGATACCCCTTTACTGCTAAAGACATCAGTTTGTATTTCTTAAAATTGAGGACATTCCCATTATAGAAACATAATTATCAAACTTAGAAAATTGTCATCAATATAGTACTATTATCTAATTAACAGATCTTGGTCAAAATTTGCCAGTTTTCTCAATCATGTATTTCTATAGCAAGCTATTTTTTTTTTTCTGGTCTAGGATCCAATCCAGATCACGCATTGCATTTAGTTATGCCTCTTCAGTTGCATGTAATCTGGAGCAGTCCCTCAGTCTTTATCTTTCCTGACTTTATGCTTTTGAAAAGTAATGGCCAGTCATTTTTTTAGAAAGTCCCTCATTTGGGTTTGTCTAATTTTTTTTTCATGATTAGATTCCGATCATGTGGTTTTTGGCAGGAAAACTACAGACATAGTGTTATGTCCTCCTCAGTGTATTGTATCCAGAGGCACAGGATATCTTTGTCCCATTACTGCTAATGTTAACTTAGATCACTTGGTTCAATTTATTTCATCCGGTGTAAATTAATGCTGTGGTTGATGATGTTGCTGTTCTTCTTAGCATTAGATTTGTTCATTTTATAATTTTTATTTGCATATTTAAGTGAAAGATTAAAAAACATTTTTTTCCCCTTTCTTTCTCTTCTATTCTCTCTCCGTCTCTTCCTCCCTCCTGGGTTCAATGCTCTGTCTTTAATTGTTCTGAAATTGTTTCTATCTGACTCCAAGTCTTAGGCCATACCTAGGTCTTCCAATGGTGTTTTGGGTCCTGCATAGCAGTGTATTCTGAATATCACATTTCAAGTCTGAGGGGCTCAGTGTTTGTTGCCTGAAGCCAGAATCTGTGTTCATCTTTCTCCTGTGCTCTGCAACTTACAATGAGTCATAGCCACAGGAATTGGTGGGCAGGATTTTTATGCAAGTCCCCCTCCTTTTTACTAGCTAAGGGGCATCATTGCTATTTTGGATTCAAGCAGTCCAGCCTAGAGAATTTTCGTTTCCATTACACAGAGCCAATCTCATGATCTGCAATGTCTGCTTTTAAGTCTAAGGCTAGAACTTCCATGACTTTAGTCTGACTCACCACTTTCTGTTCCATCTCTGGTCCATTGATATATTTCTTATATACTTATCATCTATTTGTGCCTGACTGCTCTTTTGCTTTCCTCTTTTTGTATTTTATCTATCTCTGTAATATCTTGTGGTACAGTAAGTATATCAAAGCATGGCCTTACTCCCCTATGATGTATTCCTTCTTGTGAAGAGTTAACACACATATTGAAATGGAATACATACATGATTTTTTGTTAGTTGTTTCCGTTACAGGTATACAGTACCAGTCAGAAGGATTTAAAACTCTATCACGTTGCACGTTAAATTTTCTGTTCATTTTATTGCTTCATTTCATATTAAACATTAGATATGTATTTCAGCATGCACAAAATATGTCATAAGACTAAACAAAGAGCTAATATAGTCAACAATGTTAAATTTGCAGTGCACATACATTCCCATAAATCTATATTAGCACAACTAAAAATACTGCTTTAAAAAAAAACAATCTTTATTCTTCAAAATATCCCCTCCCCATTATCATAGCATCCTAACAGATGACATCTACATTAAATTCAAGGATAAATTAGCAGCTTATAGTAACTTAAGAAAATTTGAAAACTATTAGTCACATAAATATTGTTGGGCCTTTTTATTCTTAAATGTATGTCAGAATAACTTAAATTTCCTTACAATTTCTCAGAATGTAAAAAGTTATAAAACCATCATTGACTATAATCTTGATATAAAGATTAAGAAGTGCCTTCTAACTTGTCCACTTAAAGCACTGTATCTATAATTCTTTAATGAATATATTAATTTCTTCAGGGAACAACGGCTTCTTTAGAAGACTGGTATGCAATCCTAACACAAGCAGAGTTACACTGTAAGCATCTTCCTGAAATAATCTGACCAATATAGATTCTTAATACTACATTTTTGAAGTGCTAATAGGAAGGGACATATAAAAATGTAACTCTTAACCCATTTCCTGTTTCACATATAAACTCAGGAAACATGTTAAGTTTTAGCGACAAAGGATGACTTAACTGATTCATTTTAAAGAACCCAAAAATGAAAAAGACTTAATGAAATTTATAAGGATCAATTTTACAGCAGGAAGGAATGTGGGAAAAGTTCTAGTCAAACCCTATCGTTTGCAGATAAGAGGAGGCTAAAAACAGAGTGATAACATGATTTGGCCAGAGGTATGCAAGAAAGTATTAGAAGCTCATCTCCTGTTGCTAACGCAGTGCTCCTACCACAATGGAGATAGCACCGTCACCCTAATCAACTACATTATGTCTACCATCACCTTTTTAATGTGAAAACAGTTATAAATATGTCTAGATATAAACACACAGACGGGCTTAATAATGATTTTCCAGGACTTGTAGTAGGAATCAACAGATATGTATGAGAAATAGAAAAACTGTAGTAAAGAGTGAAAACAAGTAAAATCAGAAATTATTTTTTATGGAGATAGCATATAAATTCACTACAAAGTTTACCTGAGGAAATGTCTCCTTTCTGTCTTCAATTAAAGGCTGAGGTGTAGATACAAAATCCTTTTTCTCACAGCTCTCCTGGCTAATGAGCGTGTCTATGTAGTTGGGCTGGAGGAAGATCAGATGGCTCTTTTGGGTGTCTGCTGTGAAGAAGACCTCGTGGGAGTAGGTCTGCAGGAAAACCTGCACCCCGTCCACACTCACAAAGTGAGAGGCAGGCATATCCACCAATATTCTGCTCCTAGCTTGGAGCAGACATGACGTGTGCAGCGCCTAAGCCTGAGTGCCATCAGCACAATGACAAAAGCAAGAAAGACGCAAGTGACTGAGGCCACTGCCACTACCAGGTACACTGTGAGGCTTGAATCATCCAGGTCAGCAGGGGTGTTGATGCTGCCCAGATCAGCCAGGATATCGGGGATGCTATCAGCCACAGCCGTGGTGAATGTGACGATGGCTGAGGGAGGAGGCTGGCCGTGGTCCTGGACGGCCACCACCAGGCTCTGCTTGAGCATGTCTCTGTCCTGCAGGGCCCTCGCAGTGTGCACCTCACCCATGGGCACCCCCACCTCAAAGAGCCCTGGCTCACTGGCCTTGAGCAGACGGTAGGACAGCCAGGTGTTCTGTCCTGAGTCTCTGTCCTCTGCCACCACTTCGGTCACCAGGTAGCCAGGCTCTGCTGAGCGGGGTGTCAGCTCCACGCTGGTGGAACCATCAGTGGGGAGGGTGGGGTACAGGATCTCAGGTGCATTGTCGTTCTGGTCCAGCACCAACAGGCTCAGTGATACATTGCTGCTGAGCGGTGGGTCCCCACTGTTCCTTGCTGTCACCCACAACTGCAGGTCGCGGAACTGCTCAAAGTCAAAGGAGCACAGCGTGTATAGGACTCCTATGTTGGCACTGATGGAGAAGTAGGAGGACAGAGGCACCCCCTGGATGGTGCCCTCAGCCAGGAACTAGGTGACTTGAGCATTTTCGTTACTGTCAGGGTCTTGGGCGGTCACGAAAAAGATGGAGGCACCTCTGAGGTTGTTTTCGGGAATACAGGCACTGTAGGATTCCTGAGGGAAGGCTGTAGGGTTGTGGTTGATGTCTGTCACTAGCAGTGAAATGTGAGTTTCAGAAGATAGAGATGGAGTTCCCTCATCTGCTGCTGTCACTGTGATGTTGTACCCAGAGGTGAATTCTCTGTCCAGTGTTCTTTCTGTCACTAAACGGTAATAATTGTCAACTAATTTTTCTAACTGAAAGGGCAGATTTCCAGAAATAGAATGTGTGGTGTGACCATTGTCTCCAGAGTCCTGGTCATGCACATTGATAAGTGCAATTATGGTTCCAGGAGGAAAGTTTTCCAGAATTGCAGTGGTGACAGAGGTGATGGTCACCTCTGGAGCATTATCATTCACATCCAAAACTTTGACCAGCACTTTAGCTCTGGCCATTAGCCCAGCACCATCCTGAGCTTGAATTTTCACTGGATATATTTTGTATTCTTCAAAATCCAATGGTTCTTTATTTAATATTTCTCCACTGTAAGAATCCAACTGAAATATTTTGGCCACTTTGTGGTCTATATTGTGAAATGAGTATGTTACTTCCCCATTGGCTCCCTCATCTGGGTCTGTGGCATTTGCCACGAGCAGTCGAGTACCCAGTGTCACATTCTCAGGGACACTTATGTGGTATTGTGCCCGAGTAAATGCTGGAGGATTGTCGTTCACATCCACTACCTGAACATGTATGCGAAGGGTGCCAGAGCGGACTGGGTCACCCCCATCTGAGGGGGTGAGCAGGAGGTGGTGGACAGTTTCTTCTTCCCTATCTAGGCAACTCTGCAGCACCATCTCTGGGTGTTGGGGCCCATCAGCTCCCTGTTGCACATCCAGGGAGAACTGTGGGTTGGGGCTGAGCTGGTAGCTCTGGAGTGAGTTCATTCCCACATCAAGGTCTTGCCCAAATGGCAGAGGGATCCTGGTACCTACAGTGGTTATTTCATTCATTTTAACTTCCAGTTCCTCCAACTGGAATTGGGGAGTGTTGCCATTGATATCAATTATTTCCACTTTGACAGGAAAAAGCTCCATTTTATCCTCTAGTAAAAAAAAAAAAAAGGATGTTAAAATTCACCATACACCACGCGCTCTGAGCGTAGAGTTCTTCTTGGTCTATCCTCCCCGTGGTGACCAAGCTGCTGCTTCTCGGGTTCGGAGCAAAAACCTGCGTCTTACCTCTGAAAACGATGTGCGCTCCGTCAGCTCCTGGGGTTGTAGCCCCAGGTCCTTGGCGATGTGGCCCACGAAAGAACCTTTGTCTGTCTCTTCTGGCACCGAGTTGTGGATCTTCCCAGCCCTGGCTCCCAACAGCAGCTCCCCCAAAAGGCACAGCAGGGCCAGCCCGCTGCAGCCAGGCAGCTTCGCAGAATCGCCACTGCTCTCGCCTCGTAGCTTTCTCCCAGTCCAGTAACAAGGATACCGTTTCTCTGCTGTTCTGAGCCTAAATCAACAGAATTTTCAGGAAAATACAGAGCAGGAAGTGGTCCAGAAGTTGTGTTTGGGCCAGCCTCAGGATGGCTGGTTTTAATCCGGCGATGAATTAGAACCTTTTCTAAGAGGCACAGGCTTTTTTTCCCTTCTTTTGCCTGTGTGTGAGTGCGGCGTGTATCTCCCCGATTGGTGCACAGCGGCGCCCAGAGGCCTAAGCAGTTACTGTACACTTAGAAAAACATTAACCAGATCTACAGTTTGTCTTAGTTTGTTGCCAAGGAAATAATCATTCTACAATATATGTGTAAAAAAGGATAAACTATTATGCCCATTTAATTAAACTTGTCTAAATGCCACTAAATTGCAGCACACGGTATAAATTCAGTATTCCCAAGCTATTTGCTTTCCCCTTTTGGTATTCCGGGAGTAGTAGAGAGATCCCTAATAACAAAGAGAACAAAACCACCCCTCCACTTCTGTAGTAAAGCTTGACGACTTGACAATTTCCCAAGCTACATAAGCCAGGACAACTTCTCTTTGACTGGAGGGTGAAAAAAAAATCAGAAGTAAAAATAAACTTTTAGAAAGTAAGCTAGGCTCTTTTTAAATTGGATCATCCCATCTCCTTTCTATTGTGCAACAAGTTTTTATCAGAAGCGTTGGACTTTCGAAGGCCGTGTTTTACCCAAAGGTAACATATTTTGAATAAAGTAACACTGATGTTCTTAGATGCCCTTGAGTTGGTTCTGACTCATGGCTAACCTAGGTACAACAGAATGAAACACTGCCAGGTCATGTTCCATCCTCACAATCCTTGCTATGTTTGAGCTCATTGTTGAAGCCAATGTGTCAATCCATCTCATTGAAAGTCTTCCTCTTTTTCACTGACTCTACTTTACCAAGTATGATGTCCCTTTCCAGGGACTGGTCTCTCCTGATAACATGTCCAATGTACGTAAGACGAAGTCTTGCTATCCTTGCTTCTAAGTAGCATTCTGGTTGTACTTCTTCCAAGATAGATTTGTTCATTCTTCTGGCACTCCATAGTATATTCAGTGTTCTTCACCAACACCATTAATTCAAAAGCATCGATTCTTCCTTATTCATTGCCCAGCTTTCACGTGCATATGAGGTAATTGAAAATACCCTGGCTTGGGTCAGGGGAACCTTAGTCCCAAAAGTAACATTGGGCTCTTGAAATTTCACAGGAAAAAAAAATCACATGAATATATAATTTAGACTTAAAATTTAAGAGACTGAAGAGGGAGTATTATTACTCCTCAAAGCTGAAGGAGGCCAGATTCTTGTTTTTAGACAGGCTATCAGAATAATATGTATTCTACTATCATCACAATTAATATTTTCCCCAAGAGAAGTTTGTTTTCTTAAATAGCAGCACTTTTTAGCTTGGAAGCCAGATACATTGTTTTCCTTCGTTTGCCTATTGCAATATTACTAAAAGGTAGTGAATAGAATATCTAATTTATTTATTTATCTTTATCCAAAAGTTAGGAAAGAATGCTCTCTGCTCTCCAGAGTTTGTCATTTTCAGGAACAAACAGGGCCAGATACTGGCATTCAACCCAGGGACACCAGGACTGAGAAGAGACAGGAAAATGAGGGAGGAAAGGAAATAATCAAAAGCCACAAGAACAGTACTTAGAAAGAGAATTTCTATTTTTTTTGTAATGGCTTCTCAAAGACAGGTATATGGAGCCAAAGGATAGAAATTTAAAGATGCAGTGAGCTCTTTCAATATTCCAAGGGGGGAACTCTTTAACAAGAAAGACAACTATTCGAAACATAATTAAGAGCCATAGTCAAACTTTCCCCCCAAGGAAATTGTCCAGGCTAATGAAGTAAATAAAAATACACATAGAAGCTAGCAAGTAAACTTGTAGAACCCCCCCCCGCCAAAAAAGCAGGACTGATTTATAAAAGGACGATGCTTAGGAAATAAAAATGTTAAAACTCATACAGAAAGATATATTTGAATCAAGTGTAATATTTAAGGCTTCATTAGGGGCACTACAGAAAATATCCAATTGAAAGACGTTTCTTGAGTCAGACCGAAGAAATTAAATTAATAGTTTGAAATATCTGAAGGCACACATAGATTGTAGGAATGGGGTAAATTTCCCTCACAGTAGTGGGGTCAACTCCAGACTTCGAGCAAAGACCAGGCTGAAAGCAGCTCCGGGCTACGGTGACGAGGCTGGAGGAGGGTCGCAAGTGCTCGGCCTGCGATCATCTGAGTGAACGGGAGGAGGAAGGGCACAAAGATCAAGGTCAAGATCAAGGAACAGCGCAGCATGGCCTGTCGGTTGGAGGGTGCAGGTCGGTCGCTGAGGTCCCTCAGCAGCTCCTGCAAACTTGGTGAGAGCCAGATGCAGCAGGACTGCTGCTGCCATTGTGCACAGCTACCAGCAAACGGCGGCGTGTCGCGTCTTTGTCGCCCGCAGCAACGCTGCGCGCACCTCGCCCGTGCATATCCCCAGGTTGAAAGAGCCGGGACTAGCTAGGCTGCAGCGCGTGGTAAACCAGGCGTTGCGCCCCAGTCTGTGTCCACCTGGGTGACCAGATAACAGAGCTGCATAATGTACGGGGCCGCGTTGAGGACGGCGCCGTCGGGCTCCATCGCCCCGTGCCGTGTCCTCGCGGTGTTTCCGTGGCTGTGGTTCACCATCATAGGCAGGTTCATAAGGACTCTGAGCCCCGTTGGACTTTGGTCACGGACCCGCAGAATCAGCTCAAAGGTAGCTGATCAAACACCATCCCCCTCTGCGCTTGCCGGACACGTAGGAAGGCAGTTCTTGCCGAGGCCGCGATAAAGTAGGAGGTGGAGCCACTGGGACCCAGATATGGGTCTGAGGCCCTAAAGTGTGCTATGGAGGCGCTGGGTGGGCGCTGTCGGCCACCTGAAACAATTAGGAGGCCTCTTGGAGAACAGGAGTGTTATTGTTGATGTGGGCAATGTGCAGGGTGATGCTTGTGCTGGAAGAGAGAGAGGGACAGCTTGCCCCTGACGGTGCTGTGATGATGATGACATTGTACTTCGGGGCCTGCTCCCAGTTTAGGATTCCATCTGTCAGTAATTTACAAAGCAATGACATAGTAATTCTTGGAGGTGAATTGTTTGCAAGAGACATCTTTTGTCTCTACAATCACTTCCACCTCTCCATGGGAGCAAGTCTCTTGGTCCTGTTGCTTTGGTTATGGCAAGCACAGCTCTTAGACCAGTGTTGCTTCTGCTAGGACTAGACCCCCAGATGAAAGTCACCTGCATTGCATTATGGTTCTCAACCTCCATTGCAACCAGGATTCTGAAACAGACCTGCAAATTGCTTCCACTTTTCTCTTCTATTCCACGCTGGAACTGTCACTCTTCAAAATCAAGTATTGTGCTGTCATTAGTTGCACAGCAAGCAGAATGTATTCTATATGCCCTGTGAGACTGTGTGGAAAGTGTAGGAGAACTCTGCATGCAGGACCTCGTGTAGGTCAATGGGGATCACCTGAAGAATGCAAAGGAGGCGGAGGGCAGGTTCTGCTGCAGGCTAATTCTGCTGCACACATTGTGGCTCAACATCCTAGGACTGTCATCAGCATCCAAGACCTGTATCTTGCCGTGAGCTGTTCTGCCTTCCCTCTCCCACCACTGTGGGGTGACAGCTCCGCTCCTCCCAGTCTTCCCATGGTTTCTCCAGTAGGAATTTAGAGGATTTACTGCCTCACTCTCCTTTACTTAGGGGTGGGATATCAGGTCATTGAAACTAATCTGATAAATTGTAGAGAATTGCTGAGCGTCCTAATCTATCACGGATTCAAGAGTAAACCTTGCTCCTATTAAGACGTTTTCCAGGATTTCCAAGACAAAATGTCTATGCTAAAAATCATTAGTTATCATTTATGCCCAGAATAAATACATCTATATGCAAAACATTTACAGGATTTTCAGTGAAGGTTTCAAATTCAAGGTGCCAAGGGACTTCCTTTGGCATGTCAACTCTATCGTGCTATTCCCAACCAACCTCATCCCCGCTCTTTTCGCTCGCGGTAAAGACAGGCTTCTCAGCACTCACCAGTAGGTTTCTGGACACCCAGCCTCAGATTTGAGGCGAGATTCCCCATCCTTGAGTCCTTGGCTATCTCTTCCAGAACCTCGTAGTGCATCTGCTACGTAGTTCACTAGGCAGAACAAAGACAGCGGAAGGGACACAGTACTTCCTGACGCTCCGCGCGCCTTCTCAGAGCTGAGTACACCCGCTACGGTTTCTTCCGGATTACAAAAATGCCCTGGAAAGAAAAGACAGCGCCTAATCGGAGTCATTACATATCCTGACGTACCTAAACAAGATATTTGGAAGAGATTGCAGGAGAGCTTGCAGAGATCTTTCTCGAGCGGATCGCCGCGTCAGAATCGCCAGTGGATTGCTCTGCTTTAGTCTAGCCACCGATTGAGGGACAGCGGCACCCAGAGGCCTAACACGGTATCTACCGCACGTTGTTTCTGAAGCCCTCCTTAGAGACTGTTCGGACTTATTTTAAAATTTCAGTTGATTTAGTATAAAAGGTGCAAATAGTTATTTATTTTTTGCCCAAACGTTAATAAAACAGTCCACAAAAATGGAAATAAAACATTGTCTTCTTAATATCTTAAAATTCACGTTAACTTAAAATAAGAATCCTCACGGAATCTTCCCTTCTGACATTTACTTTTGAAGAAGTCAATATACTAACAAAGCTTCCTTTTCTTTAAAAAATGGGTTACTCAATAACTTCTCCATTGTAAAAAGATTTCTACATTATAAAAAGAAATTCTATGATATAAAAAGGAAATTTTCATTATAAAAAAGGTAGAAAATACTGATAAAAAATTTAAATCACCCGTAGTGGCATTATATAATCACTGATATATATTTTGATATCTATCCAGACTTTTTCAATACATACATGCTTTTATCATTCCAAAAACAATCAGTTCTTTAATAGATACTATTGGTTGCCCATCTTCTTTTCTAACACTTCTGTTTTAGTTCAGGTTTCCACCCCCTACTTTCTTAAGAGGAAGCTGAACCTATTCATAGCTGCATTAAAATTTTTTTTTTAAATTAGATCCTGATAAATATAAGCCAATAATGGTAATCTCATTCCTTTTGACAGTGCCTGGTTTAGGAATATAGGCTTAAAATAATAAGATTAGGGCTGAATTTCTCACCCTCTGTGCTCTTGGCCTTTTAAGCCAGACAATTCTTTGTTGTGGGAACTGTCCTGTACTTTGTAGGATGTCTAGCCAGAAGTGCCCAGCCCCACGGGTTGTAACAACCAAGAATGTCTCCAGCCATTACCAAATATACCCCTTCCCACCTTGAGAAGCATGGGTTTAGGGTCTTACCCTAGGGACTACTATTGAACCAGGGATAGAAACATGACCTAAATTGGTCCAATCAGACTGAAAGAAAGACTTTGGCTAGGGGAGAGCCACTCTCTTAATTTGCCATGAACAAGGAAGGAAATTCCCCAGTTATTGTTGGCAGTCACTTTATGACCACACACAGTGGTAGCCAGCTTGAATGTTTACAGGCAGATGAGGGCAGAGCTGAAACAATAATGGAAAAAGTAGAAATAAATGCTACTTTTTCAAAATTAGGAAGAGAAAAAACAAATTGTGCAGGCCATAATTTTTTTTTGCTTAGAGCCAGCCATACTTCCAGGCCTGTGCTATCCAATATAGTAGCCACCAACCACATGTAGCCATTGATCACTTGAAATGTGGCTAGTCCAAAATGAGAGGTGCTGTAAGCGTAAAATACACATGAGATTTTGAAAACTTAGTACAAAATAAGAATGTAAAATACATCATTAATAGTTTTTATATTGATTACATGTTGAAATGATAATATATAGGATTAAATAAAATAGGTTATTAAAATTTATTTCACTTGTTTCTTTTTACCATTTCATTCTGGCTGCTAGGAAACTTAAAATGCCATATGTAGCATGTATTTGCAGCTCTCATTATATTTCTATTGGACAATGCTGTCTGTTTTCTGGGATAATAAATTTTCTTACTGTTTAAACTAGTGCATACTAGTTTTTCTTTCTTTCTTTCTTTTTTTTTACCCCTACAGAGAGCTTCCTACTTGATATAGGAGACTGTTGTTCATGTTTGTAGGTAACCTGATTTTTAAAAAACAAATGATATAGCAGTAAATAAGCTTAATTTTTTTTTCTTTTTTGAGGGGAGGAGTGTTTGCTATTCCTCATCCTATAATTTTCTACTTCCAAAATATAAGCAGGACTTCTCCCTTCACCTGTATTTAACCTCCAAAGAAGCTGAAAGTTTATTAAAGGGAATTTTCAAATGTATGGTATTAGCAGTAGCCTGATTGTCATGCTCATTTATCATAAGTGCTTTTATTAAAGGCTACAAAGGAAGGCTTTGGAGGAACTGATACCACACTAGACAATTTCTCACTCTCCTCAAATCTTTGGTTCACTGGTATCACAGATACTCCATGGAGCAACCACAGGAGGGTAATTCTTTCCAGTCAGAGTCTGTGTTTTTCTGTCTAAATGGATTTGAAAGAAACAATTGGATTAATCAATGGACATTAAGGTGATGGTGATATGGCAGAGATCTTAGCTTTAAGGTCGGTATAATTTCACCCCAAGTACAGCACGTAGATGGCCAACAAAAAAGAGGAAGACCTTAAGTGAGATGGATTGACACAGCAGCTGCAACAATGGGCTCAAACATGGCAGTGACTGTGAAGATGGTGAGGGATCAGGCAGTATTTTGTTCTGCTGTACACAGGGTCACTGTGAGTTGGAACTGATTCCACTGCACCTCACAATACAACATAGCATTTAGATCGTGTGCTACAATCAAAAGCAGATACTATGCTTCAGGATTCAAGGGGCTAGGTACTTCAGGGTAATTCAGCTAATCCCTTAATTATCTCACACAGTCTTCCATTTAAACTTTTACTAACTAAAACACTTCCTAATTTTGGAAAATCTGAATTTGATAGAATTTATCTCAAGCTATTTTTGATGACAAGAATATTTGAGCATCATAAAACTCACAGGGAATTAAAATGCAAAATAATTCTTGGATTATTGTCATGTATATTTTTTATATAAGTATGGCCTAATATTTTACATGGTTAAATAAAGGATTATACAGAAGTCAGCATGTTAAATTCTTACACCTATAAAATCAGCTATAATTGAGGAACAAGCACACTGAAAAAATTTCATCACAAAAGAGGAAATAGATCATCCTGGAAATTAAGGACGAGTCAGCTAACATTCTTCAACACATTGTAGGACGAAGTGAAATAATGTGCAGTCCTCTGGGAGGGCATAATTGCGCCTTCAAAATTAACATAAAATCAAACTGGTGCCAGGCCATTTTAACTTACTCCCATGATACAGGAACACAGTCTACCTACACAAAAGAGGATATATTCACATACACTATTAGTAAATCTCCTTCACCTCTCATTTACTAGATGGAAAAGCATAACTTTATGTATTAGAAATATATAAAAAAGTGGTTTTATATCATTTATTTTCTCTCACAAATAACTATAGGATTGTTTATATTTATGTTCTTTCTAGATGGATCAATTAAATTGTTCAATTAGCAATTTTTGTGAGTGTGTGTAACTCCTGTGTTCTGGAACTAGGCACTGGAACACAAAGAACAAGATAAAAAAGGTCTTGACTAAGACTGAGATTTTAGTCTGGGGTGATAACAATAAAAATGTACATAAATAAAGCAATTTTGGAAATGTTAATGAGATTTTAAGAGTGTTTTCTTAAATTAAGAAAGTTACCTTAAGAAAGGATAGGAATTAAATTCTAAATGACCTTGATGCTTTACCTATTTAAAAAACAAATGGAAATGAGTAGGAATAAGTGCAAACTGTCACATTAGTTCACCGAAATACTATATACATAAACCCACTGCCGTCGTAGTTGTTGATAAATACCTGACTTCCCATAGAAGACATAGGCAGAAAAGAGCAAAATAGTAGAAGTGGAGTGAAAAAAATTCCAAAGTGATTTCCAGACTCATTAAAATACTACTGGTGAGGGGCAGTATATATATACTACTTTAACAGATTATCTACGAGACAATTCTGTCCTAAATGAACAGACGCCTTCAGAAGAACACTTATTTCTGTTTACATTTATATATACGTCAAACGCATTAAAAGGAAAAATCACCCCTGTTCCCCCGAAATTCTTCAGAATAGAAATAGATCCAGATATCACGGGTTCTCTGGGCATTTTCAAATCCACAAAATGTAGACATTGAATTATTTAGTGGGCAGCAATGCCCTCCTCATTGCACTGATTTTGGTACTTTAAAACCCACTCGATGGGATATCCTCGGGAGCGGGGGTGGGGGGTGGGGACCCGAGATTTTGCCAGAAGCAAAGACGCTTTCGGCACCGACGCGTTTATCTCCCGGAATCGCCCTGAAGCCTAGACGCTGTCCGGCTCCAAAGCAATCCGGTAAAAACTCGGACTTAATAGGGGAGGGAGAAAAGAAGGACGGATCTATGTCTTTCTTGGAACTGTTTTCTCTAAATATTTTCAAACCAATAACTCTTTATGAAACATTCTCGCTTTTATTCCGTTAAGGCCATACTCTCGCGAAAGTTTTTCCACGCCTGACAACCCAACTGCGCCTGCGCGCGCATGGCCAGCCCGCACTTCCGCAGGGGCCGTGCTGTCACTCACAGCCGCTTCCCGCCCGCGCCGTGACGTAGCGCTTCCTGCTCCGGCTCGTTTTGCAGCTCCGGACCTGGGGTCGCTGAGCTGCTTTGCAGCTGGGCTGCCGAGCTGCTGAGCTGCCCAGCTGCCGAGCTGCCGAGCTGCCGTGTCTGGCTCTCGGAGTTCGGATCTCGGCGAGCTTTCGCGCTGCCCGTCCTGAGGTCTTTCGTTTTAATCAGCAGCGGATCACTTTGCCGAGCGCCGGGAAGAACAAAGGAAATCAGGGAGACTCTCGGCTCCAAGTCGCCTTGCTCCGAGCGGCTTCTTTTCCGTCTGCTCCTTTCCGAAGAAGCTGCTTTTGTAATCGTCACTGGATGGTAAGTACTGGAGACGAAGAGAGCTCGCTGCGCTCGCTTTTTGAATATCTTTGTTCCGGGAGAGTTTGTGGATTGGGAGTGTCTGCTGGGCCCTGCTCTTTGTGCCGAAAAAGCTTTCGGCGGGAACCGCCATTTGCTTTCCTGCTTGCTAGCTCGCTCTGCATTGTCCAGCAGCGGCACCTAGAGGTTGGAGCTTGACTTTGCATCTAATTGATTTAAATGAAAGTAACTGAATAAGCGAATTTGTGTCAGTAACGACTGGTATCCAGTCACAGCATATTTAGAGAAAATACCTGGGGTTTAATTCAGAATTAAGACAAAATAGACGCTTAGCTGCTATTCTGCTTAGAACTCTTTGTAATTAAAAGATTTCAGTTCATAACAAGTGGCTTTTTTAACTTTTGCAGTAATTGGAATTTTATATTGAAGCAAGTGCTTATTACCAGAGAAGTGAGTCACAGAGAAATAAGGATGAGTAAGAGCAAAGACGACGCTCCTCATGAACTAGAGAGCCAGTTTATCTTACGCCTACCTCCGGAATATGCCTCGACTGTGAGGCGGGCAGTACAGTCTGGCCATGTCAACCTGAAAGACAGACTGACAATTGAGTTACACCCTGATGGTCGTCATGGTATTGTCAGAGTGGACCGGGTTCCGTTGGCCGCAAAATTGGTAGATCTGCCCTGCGTTATGGAAAGCTTGAAAACCATTGATAAAAAAACCTTCTACAAGACAGCTGATGTTTGTCAGATGCTTGTAGCCACAGTTGATGGTGATCTCTATCCTCCTGTGGAAGAGCCAGTTGCTGCCGCTGATCCCAAAGCAAGCAAGAAAAAGGATAAAGACAAAGAGAAAAAGTTTGTCTGGAACCATGGAATTACCCTTCCTCTGAAAAATGTCCGAAAGAGAAGGTTTAGGAAGACAGCAAAAAAGAAGTATATTGAATCTCCAGATGTGGAAAAGGAAGTGAAGAGGTTGCTGAGTACAGATGCCGAAGCTGTCAGTACTCGTTGGGAAATAATTGCTGAAGATGAGACAAAAGAGACAGAAAATCAGGGCCTTGATATCGCCTCTCCGGGAATGTCTGGCCACAGGCAGGGCCATGACTCATTGGAACATGATGAGCTTCGAGAGATATTCAATGACCTCAGCAGCAGCAGTGAAGATGAAGATGAGACACAGCATCAAGATGAGGAGGATATAAACATCATCGACACTGAGGAAGACCTGGAGAGACAGCTACAGGACAAGCTAAATGAATCGGATGAACAGCACCAGGAAAATGAAGGAACCAATCAGCTCGTTATGGGAATTCAGAAACAAATTGATAACATGAAAGGCAAGCTCCAGGAGACTCAGGACAGGGCAAAACGACAGGAGGATCTCATCATGAAAGTGGAGAACCTGGCTCTCAAGAACAGATTCCAGGCCGTTCTGGATGAACTCAAACAAAAGGAAGACCGAGAAAAGGAGCAGCTCAGCTCTTTGCAGGAAGAGCTAGACTCACTCTTAGAGAAGTAAGAGGAGCTTTGTTACTTTGTCTTTAGACAGTCCACTAAAAGAAAAACCTTGGACTGGTTGTTATGTTCTTGTAGTAGTCCCTATTCCCTCCATTACCTTCTTTTGAAACTATCCCTTTTAAACCATTAGGCTAGGTGTTTATCTTGTAGGAAATAGGATTGTATATACAGAAAAATGTAGGAAAGTTCTAGGTTTAGTGGAATGAACAATTCAACCTTAATAATCACAGTTTCATTGCAGGACATTGCTGTTTTTCTGTTTGCTAGAAGCTGTTACTACTGCTTTGTGGTGCCATCTGAGATCAGTAAGAGTCTAGCCTAGAAGCAGTGAAGCTAGTTTGCAAATTTTTTCCTGTGCACTAGGTCCTTTCTCAGCTATTAAAAGCAAACATTTCCACATGTAGAGTTGCAAATCGTTTTATGAAGTTGTTTCTAACACAGTAAATAAAAGTAGCTAATTTTCACTGCATAATGTGTCTTGTTCTTTCACAGGTAGTGGGAGTGAGAGCCTCTCCTGGGGTGTTTTCTTGGTGGGGTTTAATGACTGAGCAATTTGGTCCTTTGCAGCTAAAGCAGCAGCTATGTTGTGTTTTGAGTAAAAGAACACAGTAGGGGCAAGGAAATTGGGAAATGTCTTAAATTCCTTTGTATTAAATTTCCAATTCTATTTGGAGATTAGGAGACAAAAGGTACAGAACCTTCCAAAACTACCTTCATGTTCATACATTAAGGTTTACTTATACCTTTTTTTTTTTTTAAAGCACTCAAGTCACTTGCTTAAAGTGTTGGAAATAATGATTCTCAAGTGCAGATCAGTAAATCTGTTGGTTTGAATTAGAATTATTTCTAAATATTTTCCATTTAATTCCTGTAGTTATTTAATCTGAGAATTGAGGTAATTTACCCATGTCAGTTTATCAAAATTACTAATAAAGGAAGTCAGTATCATAGTCTGATACTTCAAAATGTATTAAACATGGTTTTCATAGTCTCTTAAACTTCACACGTTCTAAAGTTAATCTAATGCCTCTGATGAGCTATTTTTGAAAAATAAGTCGGTAAACCTTACAAAATGCAGAGTTGCATGCAATTTCTGACAGATTGGTTTATAAAAAAAGCTTCGGTTTGAATATAATCATTAGCCTCATGAAGCAAACCTTTAAAGCCCACTTTAATTTTGTATTGAAGAGGAAAGTTTTTTTTTTTTTTTTTAACAATTACTCAGACCTTAAGTCTACAAACGCATATGCTGGTATTTGGAGACTTCACTTTTTTCTTAGCGAAATATTTTCATAATTGTAAGATTTCAGTAGAGACTGAGGACATTTAAACAAAGTTTCCCTTAGTATCTAGGCTTTGGACTATTTCTCCAAGTTTGCAAATAATAAGGGTACTGGGCAACATATTCTGTTGTACCTTTAGGTATTTTGCTACATTTGCAAGAGTAACAGCTGTAAAATGCTGGGAGTAGCATCAGAACCTGTCTAATTGCAGGGGGAGCATAATGACCAGGGCCAGCCCAGAGCTGATTCCTGTGAGGTGGAAATCAGACACCTCCATTTTCCAACCTTTTTACTAATTCTGACACCAGCTGCCCTTCACATGGCCCTCTACTTTTCTCCCTGGTTTGATAATTTGTTGCAATGGCCATACAGAACTCACAGACCCTAGTTAACAACTGAGTGGTTTATTAAGGACAACTTGGGATCAGGTCAGAATCAGGAAGCATGTAGCCAAAACTTGGAAGGCTCCCCCTCAGTGAACAGTACATCCTGCCCTTCAGTGCAGGATGGCTCTCTCAGCTCCTCTCTGCTGTGCAAGCAAGCAGACCCTTCTCTCTGCCATGCATGCACTGTCAGCCGTGCAGACCTCTCAGCCCTCTGAGGACAGGCTTCTTGGCCTTCAGCTTCCCTGCTGTCACCACTGATTCTGCTGCAGGGCCACTTCCAGGCCTCTCTCTGCCTTCAGTGTTGCAGCCGTTGATCCATGTTGCAGCTCTTTTAGGAGGTTCCTTGCCTCCTCTTTGCTTCTTCTCAATTATCTTTTTCCTTCTGTTTCTCTCTGCCCACGTCTGTGCGATTGTCTGCATACATAAGCAAACACATCAATTTCAAGGCATGGCCCTCCTACCAAGGCCACAAACTGACTGATCTCTTGGTAGGCCACAGATATGTCATTTGCATAGTAGGCCATAAGTATATTGACCAATCTCTGCAAGGTACGTACCAGTCACAGGGCAGGTTGCAGCCCAGGGCTAGACAAAAAGTATAAAACAATCAGTTGTTCATAGCTTACCCAGGAAGTATTCATCAACCTGGACAAAAGTAAGAAATCCCCTAGGATAGAAAATTATGGGAAGGGTCTCAGAGCTTAGAGGAAAAATCTGTCAAGCCGTTTTTCTAAAGAACCAAGGCATAAGGCCACATAAAGGAACTAATTTCACTACAACACCTGAGAAGCCCCCACCATATTTGGGTTTACATAAATCATTTATCAACATAATTCTTACCAAGATCTCAATGCCATGAATGCCTCAGTTCCATATGTGCCAGAAAAGGAAGGTGTTTGATACACTAACACAATGGCCTAGTTAATTCCATCTCCCCCTGTTTCAATTATTAGCCCTATGCTGATGATTCTCAAATCTATATTTCTAAGCCTGATCTCTTCTGAGCCTCAGATTTAGTATATTCAGTTGATATTGAGTGTACTGGAAACACTCACTTAGAAATATCCCTCAGGCAACTCAACTCTGAATGCCCGAAACCAAAGTTATTAGCTCTTCTTTTCCTTGAAAACCTGCTCTTCCTCCTGTTTCATTAGTGACTGAAAAAAACGGCACTACTTGTTTGGACCACCTACCCCAGTTACTGAAGCTAGAAATTTAACCCATAACTCTTGACTTCTCCCCTTCCCTCACTACTTCTGGTCCTACTGATCCTACATCCTAAATAGCTCTTTTATCACTCTACTTTATCCCCACTACACTGCCCTAGTTAAGCTGTTACTATTTGTTGCCTAGCAAATGGCAATAGTTTCCTAACTTCTCTGTGTGTTTGTCTAAATAAAAATATAATACTACATATTGTACACATATATATATGCATATACATGTATGTACATATGTAATTTTTTTCACCATCCAATTTAGTTTTTTGACTGCCACCAAAGTGATCTTCCTAAATGATTTGGTCATGTCATTTCTCATGCTTAAAACCCGTCAGTTTTTGCTCTCAGGAATAAGTTTCTGTTTCTTAAAAGAGATGTGCAAGATTATGAGTGCTCCATTTACCTTTTCAGTTCCAGTCTCACTACATTCCCTCACTATATGTTCAATCCATTCTGATATTATTTACATAGTTTCAGGAAGTTTAATTACTCTTACCAGTTGTTACTAGTTGCTGTTCAGTCAATTCTGATTCATGTCAACCCCATCTGTGTCAGTGGAACTGTGCTCCCTAGGGTTTTCAATGGCTGACTTTTGGAAGTAGTTCGCCAGGCCTTTCTCCTGGGTGGACTCAAACCTCCAGCTTTTCAGCTAGCAGCTGAGTGCATTAACTACTTGCACCACCCAGTGACTCATTAGGCCTTAGAGCCTTTTAACAAACTGTTGACTCCACCTAAAAGGCTCACCTTGTCTGGGACTCCTACTTAACCACCAGGTCTCAACCTAAATTACACTAACTCGAGAAAGGCTTTTTTGACCTCCATTTAGGTTAAGTGACTTACTATGGCTCTGCCTGTACTCTGTGCTTCCCTTTCTCATTCATTCATTCAACCAATTTTTTGTGTGCCAAACAGTGCTGAAGTGCTGAACTAAACATCTAGTGTCTATAATCCCATGTATTCTACCATCTACTGGGATAAATATTACCCATTTATTATACTAAAGTGTAAATTACCTGTTGTTTACACCACCAATTAGGCTGTAAATTTACCAAGAGTAGGCCATTTGGCTTGTTACTGTAAACGTATTAAAGAGTTATAAAGAGATTAAGATTTCAAGCTCAAGATGTAGTGCCTGTATTTATATCCTAGCTCAGAGACGTATTAGTTGTGTGATCTTTGGCAAGTAATCTATTTGCCTCAGTTTTATCATTTCTAAAATTACCTGCCTGATAAGGTTGTTGGCTGAGTTGATACATGTAAAGGACTTAGAACAATGCCTGGAATATAGTAAATGAACAACAAAAGAATATTATTATTACTGGCTACTTGCTAGGCTTTGGAACATAACAGGGATTAAATATTTGTTGAATAAAAGAGTGATCGAGAATGGTAGAAAAATTTACAAAGAAACAGCTCTTTTAAATGTGGTTGTCTGATTTCAAATTTAAGAAGTCTTCCTAAGTCAAAGCTTATAAATTAGATTATAGAAGGAGCAAAGTTTGCTTCAGATGTACCTGTAGCATGAACAAATTGACTCAGTTTACTAGTGTAAAAGCTTTGTGTTTTATTTATTTATGGATGGCTTTGCATTAATTTTGCAAAGACTCCGTAATGGAGTAATTTTCTGTTATATACAATTTAAAAGAGAAAATCTCACCTGAAGAATTTTGAGATCCGTTTCCCTTCAAGTAAGTCCCAAGTTACCAGAAAGGCTCAGTTTTCTCACAGCCCCCTTGGCTAATAAGGGTGTCTCTGTAGTTGGGTTATAGTGTTTAATATTTTTGGGTTCATGCATAGGATTTTTGATGAACTTAGAAAATGGTGTTTTAAAATATTAAGGAAATAAAAGATTTTTTGAAAAAGTTACACAATATGGAGACAAAAAATAAAGTCATTCCCCTCACTCCAATTTTCTAAAGTAAAATACTCTTAACGTTTTATCATTCCAGACCTTTGTTTGATATGCAATCAATTATATATGTAATCTTGGTACGGGGAAAACAAAAAATGTGATTTTCTATAAAGACTATTCTGCAGCTGAATCACTCAAAAATGTATTGTGGATTTCCTTGCTTATCAGCATATAAAACCAAAATGAAACCTGTTGGGGGTCCAGTCGATTCCAACTCATAGCGAGTCTATAGGACAAAGTAGAATTGCCCCATGGAGTTTCCAAGGAGCGCCTGGTGGATTTGAATTGTCGACCTTTTGGTTAGCACGTAACAACTATGCCACCAGGGTTTCCTATCAGCATATACGGATCTTTTTTTTATGATGTAAATATTTTCTTAATTTTATTCACTCCCCTACTGATGGTCATTTAGGTTGCTCAATTTTTTATTTGCTATTACAAAGAATATTGTAATAAACATTTGTCTTAGTTTCCTAGAGCTGCCATAACAAAATACCACAAAGTCGGTGGCTTTAAAAAACAGAAATTTATTTCCTGTAGTTTTCGAGGCTGAAAGTCTTTGGAAGGGCTACGCGCTCTCTCTTGGGCTGTAGGAATTCTTCCTTGTCTCTTTCAGCTTCTGGGAGCCCTGAATGTTTCTTGGCATTTCTTGGCTGGTAGACAGATCTCACATAGTGTCTTCCCCCGCGTGTGACTCTGTTTCTGTGTCTGTTCTCCCTTTTTATAAGATACCACTCAGGCCCCTGTACCAATATGACTTAACTGATAATATCTTCAAAGACAGACCCTATTTCTCCAAATACAGTCATGTTCATAGATAGGTACAGGGGTTAGGACTTCAACATATCATTTTGGGAGATGCAGTTAATCCATAACAACGCTCATGTGTACATGGATTCCATTTTGCACTATATCTATAGATTAGGTAAATGAGATCTTTTTATTCAATTTTAAATGTCATAAAGCCTCACATTTTGAATTTGGAAATAAAATGCTTGAGGTGAAAATTTTAGACAAATTTTGAGTACAATCCATACTGCTGAAAGACTGTGTCTTGAACTCTGATTTTTATCTTTTATTGTACAGTAAGAATTCTAAGTGAAAACAGACTAGGAAATCTGTGCTCACTACACAGCAACCACATTGGCTTTCTTTCTGTTCTTGAAATGCTAAATTCTTCCCCACTACAGAACTTTCCCTTTTCTTGGAAGTCTCCACATATTCTCATGGCTAGCTTTTTGTCATTCGGGCCTCAGCTCAGACCTCACTTCCTCTGCTAACCCTATCTAGCTATTCAGTCTAATTGCTAGGGAGCACGTGATTTGGGTGTTATCATCTCATCTTGTCGAGGATAGTGATAGTCACTAAGCTGGAAGCCTCTTTGCTATTATTTTCTGGTATGTATGCTTTTCAGTTTTTTTTTATGCTTGGGAGGACATGTACTTAGAATCATCATCTACTAATTTGGGTTAGTAAAGAATCAAGAAAAATGGTTTCAGTTGCTTAAGATTGACTATTGGCTTGGACAGTGTTATAGGATAGACTGGGCTCTATTCTCCTCAAGTCCAGCTGCTTAGTCAACTATGTTTCTCTACTATTTGTGCAACTATGTCTGACAGTTCAATGACAGTGTAGACCATTTTTCTATTAATGCCCTCATATTGGTCCCTACCCTTGGTGCTTAAGGAGTATGCCTTTCAATGTAATACTTGCCTCAAAATAGCTTTATTTAATAAAACACACATACTGGGACATTATCATTTCTATTTATCTATAGTTATGAGTATGTGGGCTCCTCCAGATTTGAAAGTGTCACTGTTTCGTAACTGGTGGTCACAGTGAGATGATGAAATATTTGTTCTTCCTTTTCTAAATTGTTCTTTAAGATCAGCTGTACAGTGGTCTCTCTTTTTGTCCTAATTTTAATGTCTAGGGAGAGATGAGAATCACTTTACAAATTATAGTTTGCAGAGAATTTGTTCCCATATTAAAGTTTTGAGTATCCTTGAGTTCATAGTTATGAATTGTATATGTTAGGTGATAGTCTTCCACTGGTTTTAAGGGCTGTTTCTATGAGAATGCCCATGAATTATCACTGATATCTAGAATTTCAATATCTTCTTGGTAAAGTTTCAGTAGGTTTTGAACAATTGCTTAAAAATTAAAAGGCCTTGACTTTTCCCATCACACATCTCTTCATAATTAATGATGCCATTGAAGCATATGACCTTATTCTCTAATCTTCTAATGCAATGCATTCTACTTTCAGAGACAATGCAGACTGTGTCCTGAGATAGCTCTACTCTGAAGTCCTTTGCTGTTACTCATGAGAAATACTTGACCCATTTGAGGTGCACACAAGGTCCCAAGAAGAATGCTTAGCAGAACAAACCACTGAAGGGGCAGTGTCACGACTCAGCCATTTTTAGATCTTTTTGAAGCTTCCTCAAATTTCTGTATCAAAAAACTCTGCTTCAAGTCCCTTTTCCTATAAGAACTTGTATCCTGCCTTCCATTACTAGCAAATACATGGTTAATGTAATATATTTATCAAAAAAAAATTTTGTTTATTCCCATACCAGGGTGTAAGCAATACCTATGTTATATCTCCTCGTGCAACAGCCAGAGAGAAGAGGTTAGATGTCTTTTCTCTCCTTGGTGAATGAACATCTAAGTTTAGAGTACAAAGTAAATTACTGTACTAATTTGAGAGAATATTGAAAAGAAAACATTTACAGTCCAGTACTGACTTGGAATGTGTGCACTTCTGGAATATATTGTTCTACTGGGTAAGTGCTCCTTTCTTGCATACTTCCTGTTCTTCTCTGTTTCCCTGAAGTTACGTGTCTCACCTCATCGTTTTTCAGCCATCGAGGAAATGCTCATGTCCCGTTCCTGTCTGTATTTATAATACCTTATCGTATCTTTTTGTTATGCATTTACAAAACGTATTCCTAACCAACCAGATGTCTTAGACTGGGATCTCTAGAGAAACAAAACCAGTGAAGCATAGAGAGAGAGAGAGACAGAGATTTATCACAAGGAAATGGCTCACACAGTTGTAGAGGCTGGCAAGTCCCAAGTCTGTGGGTCAGGCATCAGGCTGGAGGCTTCTCCTGACTCACACAGCAGAAGGGTTAATGAACCAAAGATTGGGGGATCAGGCAGCAGACTGCTGGCTCACAGCTGTGGAGTCCGATGAATCCAGGATCAGCAGGTAAGATGGCAGGCTGCTGGCTCAATTGCCAAGAACCAGAGGTCAGATGATGATGAGCTGGATCCAGGATCCAGAGAAATTAATTGAGCTTTGCCAGGACTTCCATATATATACTAGATGCAAGCCACAACCTGAGATCACAATATGGAGGATGAGTATATCATTATGCCATCATAATTGCCAAATTACATCATTACATACCTGTCAAACTACATCATTATGTAACTGCCAAACCACTGAGAATCATGGCCCAGCCAAGCTGATACACAGTCTTAACCATCACAGTACACCCCTGGTCAACTTGGCACCTATACTCATCTACTGAAACCATACACAATCTCTAAAGACAATTACAGAGTCATACTTGTGCCTAACATGGTACACACTAACATGCATACAACTGAAAACACATTAACCCCAATTACATCTTATTATATTTTGTAAGTGAAGAACACAAAAATATTTGATGTACACATACAAGGAAGAAATATTCATAACAATTATACTACTCATTTCTGCAACTGGTTACGTGGTTGTAAGTGGTATTTAGAACTATTTTCTTCCACCACCCATTCCCTATTCCCTTTACCCTCAGCAAGCAACTCAGCTGATCGTGGTTCTTTGCCTGGTGGGGTGACCCAAACCTTCATTCCTGAAGGTTCTGGACCATTAGTAGTCATACTGGAATTGGGCTGATGTAGTTTTCCATTGACTTTAACCACAGGACATGGTAGTACTAAGAGACATCCTAAGGGATCTCCTGTACTCTTTTTTTTTTTTTTTTAACCTCCATTATGTGACATCAATCCAATTTCCTTTGGTAGTTACGGTCAATCATACCAGCCAGTATGTTAACCTCCTTTGCCTGTTGATCCAGAGGCATGAGGAATACAGAGTGACCAGGTGGCATTCTTAACTTCGAGTTCAATGGCATCTGTATTGTGTCTTCAGATGGGAGCATTTCCCCCTTTGGAACTAAGACCTCTAGACCCGAAGAGCATAGGGTCATGGGGAGAGGAAGCAAAAATTTTGTGAGTGGGTCACTAGAGGTAATAATGAGTGATGCCACTCCCATCTCCACCCCCTGATTCCTGAAACAGTGAATCCAGGCTATGGAAGAAACAGCACCATATATTGGTTTTGTTTTAGAGCATATACATCCCCCAGAGAACATTTTCCCAACCCTGCAAAGTGTTGCCACCTAGCTGGCACCATAATTATGTCTTTAGAAGGCCATTCCATCATTCTATCAAGCCAGCTGCTTCACGATGATGGAGAACATGGTTTGATCAGTGAATTCCATGAATTCAGGCCCATTGCTGTACTTAATTTGCTGTGAAGTGAGTCCCTTGATCGAGGCAATGCTGTGTGGGATACCATGATAGTGGGTAAGGCATTCTGTAAGTCTACAGATGGTAGATTTTGCAGAAGCACTGCATGCAAGGAAGGCAAATCTGTGTCCAGAGTAAGTGTCTATCCCAGTAAGAACAAAATGCTGCCCTTTTCATGGTGGAAGTGGCCCGATGTAATCAACCTGCCACTAGGTTGCTGGCCTATTGCCTGAAGGAATGGTGCTATATTGGGGACTCAATGTTGGTCTCTGCTTCTGGCAGATTGGGCATTCAGTAGTGGCTGTAGTCAAGTTAGCCTTGGTGAGTGTAAGTCCATGTTGCTGAGCCCATGCATAACCTCCATCCCTGCCATCATGGCTACCTTGTTCATGAATCCATTGGGAGTGGCTGGGGAAAGAGGATGACTGGTTTCCATAGAACACGTCATCCTATCCACTTGATTGTTAAAATTCTCCTCTGCCAAGGTCACTCTTTGGTAAGCAGTCACATAAGACAAATATCTTCACTTCTTCGGCCCATTCAGAGAGGTCCATCCACATACCACCTTTTCACCAATTTTCCAATCATGTTCCTTCCAGGTCCCTTACCAGCCAGCCAAACCATTGATCACAGCCCATGAATCAGTATACAGTTGCACATCTGGCCATTTCTCCTTCGAAGCAAAATGAACAACCAGGTACACTGCTTAAAGTTCTGCCCATTGGGAAGATTTCCCTTAAACACTGTCTTTCAAGGAGGTCCCAGAAAGGGGCTGTAGTGCTGCTGCTGTCCACTTCGAGTGGTGCCTGCATATTGCACAGAATCATCTGTAAACCAGGCACAGGTTTTCTCTTTCTAAATCAGCTGATCATAAAGAACTTCTCATAAGGCCATAGGTGCAAACTGGGAGAGAGCAGGTAATGTGACAGGAGCAGAGACCATGGGCATTTGGGCCACTTCCTCATGCAACTTACTTGTGCCTTCAGGTCCTGCTCAGGCACGATTTCATACATACCACTTACATTTAATGATGAAGTACTGCTGTGCATGTCCAACTTTATGACTCTGTGCATCAGACAACACGCAGTTCATGATGGGCAGCTCAGGCCATATGGAGACTTGGTGGCCTGAGTTTAAGCTTTCAGTCTCTACTAAGGTCAAGTAACAAGCCAAAGGCTGTTTCTCAAAAGGAGAGTAGTTATCTGCAGAGATGACGGGGCTTTGCTCCAAAATCCTAAGGGATTTTGCATGCAAAATCTGCACTGTGATTCACCAAAAGGGCCTGCCAAAGACTTCAAACGGCATCTGTATATGCCACTGACATTTCAAGCATCATTGGATCAGCTGGATCATATGGCCCATGTGGCAGAGTGGCTTGCATGGCAGACTGGGCCTGTTGCAGAGCCTTCTCTTGTTCTGGGCCCAACTGAAAAACTAGCAGCTTTTTGAATCACTTGATAAATGGGCTGGAGTAGCACACCCAAATGAGGAATATGTTGCCTCCAAAATCCAAAGAGACCCACCAAGCATTGTGCCTCCTTTTTAGTTGTAGGAGGGGTCATATGTAACAACTTATCCTTCACCTTAGAAGGAGTATCTCAATATGCCCCACATGACTGAACTGCTAGAAATTTCAATGAGGTGGAAGACATCTGAATTTTTGTGGAATTAATTTCCCAGTGTCTAGCACACAAATGTTTTACCAATAAGTCCAGAGTCATCAACACTTCTTCCTTACTAGGCCCAGTCAGCATAATGTCATCAATGTAATGGACTAGTGTGACGTCTTGTGGAATGGAAAGGCAATCAAGGTCCCTGTGGACTAAATTATGACATAGGGCTGGAGAGGTGATATGCTTCTGAGGTAGGCAACTGGAGATATATTGCTGGCCTTGTCAGCTGAGGGCAAACTGCTTCTGGTGTTTCTTCAAAACCAGAATTGAGAAAAAAGGCATTGACCAGACCAATAGCTGCATACCAGATACCAGGAGATGTATTAATTTGCTCAAGCAATGAAACTACATCTGGAACAGCAGCTACAATTGGAGTCACCACCTGGTTAAGTTTATAATAGTCCACTGTCATTCTCCAAGATCCATCTCTTCTTTCACAGGCCAAATAGGTGAGTTGAACTGGCATGTGGTGGGAACCACTACCCCTGCATCCTTCAAGACCTTGATGGTGACAGTAATCTCTGAAATCCCTCTAGGAATGCAGCATTGCTCTTGGTTTACTATTTTCCTAGTTAGGGGCAGTTCTAATGACTTCCACTTGGCCTTTCTTACTCAATAGACCTTACTACATTTGTTAGGGATCCAATGGGAGGTGGTCTGCCAGTTTCTGAGTACATCTATCCCAATTACGCATTCTGGAACTGGGGAAATCACTACAGGATAGGCTCAGGAACCCTCTGAACTCACTGTGAGATGAAACTGAGCTAAGACTTCGCTAATAACCTGACCTCCATATGCCCCACTTTGATGGGTTGCAGTGACATTTTGGGTCTCCTGGAATTAGTGTCAGTTCAGAGCTAGTATCCAGGAACCCCCCAAAAGTCTGATTATTTCCTTTTCCCCAGTGAACAGTCACTCTCATAAAAGGCTGTAGATCCCTTTGGGGAAGACTGGGAGAGAGATTAATAGTTCAAAATTTTGGCAGTGTTTTGGGGTGCTTCCTTAAGGGGATCCACCCTTCCCTTCATTCAAGGGGTTGTGGGTCTGTAAACTGGCTCAAGTCTGGGAATTGATTGAAGGGCCATGACTCTCTCTTCTGGTGATTTGAGTTAGACTGCCCTTCACTTGACCTAGAATTCTTCCTCTTGTAAAGATCAGGTAAATATTTAGGAGATTTTCCATCTGTTTCACTTCTAAGGACACCATGACTAAGTAGCCAACACCATAAATCCGTACGAGTCAGACTATTCTGGTTACTGCTTTGACTTCACTGTCCATTATGTTAACTGTGCACACCTTGTCTTTGTCAACTCAGTGCTGCCACTTGGCCCCTACTACCGTGGGGCCCAATCAGCCCCATTGTAATTAGGTGTCTTAATTCAGCTAGGGCAGTTCCCACCGTCAAATCTTACTTACATAAAATAATCACAGCAGAGTACAAGGATGCCAGGGCTCCCTTCACAAATTTGTTCCTCACCGTTGTGGCAAAATGTGTGTCTTCTGGGCACTTCACATGTGGGTCTAACCTGATAAATACATTCTAACATGCTGATTTACCTAAGCCTTTGAGTACCTTTTTCTACAGTATACCAAGGCAGGTCTAGTACTTCAACTCAATTTAATGTAGGCCACTGTGTAACGCATCCTTCAACAAACCAACCAAGCAAACTATTAGATTCTTTCCTAACCTCTTGAGCTGAAACATTGAATGAAGAATCTGCACTTAGCTGGCCCATATAAATAAACTCAGACTGATTCAACTTTATGTTCCTTTCACCATTATCCCATGACCTTAATAGCCATTCCCACACATACATTCCCCAGGTTTCTATTTGTACATATTAGAAAAGTCAAGCAGTTCTACTGGAGTGTAGTGTATCTCCTCCAGGTCACACTTTGTACTTCAATTTTTGGGGCTTGCTGGGACTTGAGTCTAGTTATAGGTCTAGAAGCAAAAACGGTTGGTGGGTGATAGGTCCTAGGAACAGTCGGCAATGTTTTGTAAGGCATCTACCTCAGGCAATACCCCAGGAAATGACTTAGACTAAGACTCTTCAGGCACAACTGGGTTAATCTCATCAGATGTGGATGGAACAGATAATGGTTTTACTGGAGAGGGTGGCTTAGCTGACAAAGACAGAGTGATATCTTCAGATGGGAGTAAGAGGGCTGGTCCATTCGTCCAGCTTTCCTGTCTCCTCCTCCCTTCTCATCCTTGCCCATAGGCTGGTGTGCCCATTTAATCTTGTATACATGGTTGAGCTATGTGTATTTTTGTTTGTTTAATGGGTCTGTCTAATACTTGGCTGAAGGGTTCATCTTTATGATTTTGTTTCTTTCAAACCACTCTCAGTACTAAGTGTCTTAAGTTGGGTTCTCTAGAGAAGCAAAATCAGTGAAGGGTGTTTATACACACATATATAGAGAGAGAAAGAGAGAGATTTATCTCAACGAAATGACTCATGTGGTAGTAGAGACCTTCTCCTGACTCTTGTAGTGGCAAGGGCTGATGAACCCAAGATCAGGGAAGACAGAAGGCCCCTGGCTCATGGGCTGTGCAGGCTGATGAATCTAGGACTGGCAGGTAAGATGGCAGGCTGCTGGCTCAATTCCCAAGAACCAGAGATCAGATGATGATGAGCCGGATGCAGGATCCAGAGTAAACAATCAAGTTTGCCAGAATGTCCATGTATTTATTGGATGCAGGCCACACCCCAAGGAAACTCCCCTTACAACTGATTGGCTGATCACATCATGGAGGGTGACTACATCATTACATAATTGCCAAACTACATTGTTACATAATTGCTAAACAACTGAGAACCATGGCCCAGCAAATTTGACGCACAACCTTAACCATCTCACCAGAAAAAATAACTTCCCATAAGTGTGATTTCAACCGACAGTAGCACACTAAGTTTGGTATCACCCAGTCTGGTAACTCATGGTGTCACCCCTCCCTCATGGACCTGCTCCCATACCAGACCACACAGAATTCTTAGTAATGTTTATTATCAATTTTAGTCATAGAATAATAAAAAAAAAAACGTGATAAATACAGTTGTAGATTGCTTACATGTAATATTTCTTTTAGATTATATGAATCCTAACAATAACATTGTTTTGTAAAATCTTTCTACATCAAAGTACATTATTAGTTACATTATTAGTAACTGAGCAGAAGCCTTTTTTGGTTTTCCTCCTTTTCCTTTAATTGTGACTTCATTCTCAAAACTGTTACTGATATAGGCTCACAAATACTAAAACCACAATATTGTAGCTAAAACATCAGAAAATTTGACAAAATCAGTAACTACAAAAATGTCAGCAGTAATGAAAGCAACAGCGAGTGTTTATAAAGCAGATGAAACCATGTGATTTGAAGTGTCATCGTAACTGGATAATAATGACAGGTCTGACAGGAATGCATTAACCCAAAAAAACCAAACCCACTGTTGTCAAGTCGATTCCAAATCATAGGGACCCTGTAGGACAGAGTAGAACTGCCCCATAGAGTTTCCAAAGAGCACCTGGTGGATTTGAACTGCCAACCTCTTGGTTAGCAGCCATAGCACTTAACTACTACGCCACCATTAGAAGGTTCAAAAAGTAAATTAGCATAGAGTTTTAGCCTTGTAAGTATATTGATACATGTAAGCTGGGCTTACAAATTTTTTTGTTGTTGTTATAAGTAACTACAGGGATTTTTTTTTTTATTAACTTTTATTGAGCTTCAAGTGAACGTTTACAAATCAAGTCAGACTGTCACATATAAGTTTATATACACCTTACTCCGTACTCCCACTTGCTCTCCCCCTAATAAGTCAGCCCTTCCAGTCTCTCCTTTCATGACAATTTTGCCAGCTTCCAACTCTCTCTATCCTCCCATCCCCCCTACAGACAGGAGATGCCAACACAGTCTCAAGTGTCCACCTGCTATAATTAGCTCACTCTTCTTCAGCATCTCTCTCCTACCCACTGTCCAGTCCCTTTCATGTCTGCTGAGTTGTCTTCGGGGATGGTTCCTGTCCTGTGCCGACAGAAGGTCTGGGGAGCATGGCCGCCGGGATTCCTCTAGTCTCAGTCAGACCATTAAGTATGGTCTTTTTATGAGAATTTGGGGTCTGCATCCCACTGATCTCCTGTTCCCTCAGGAGTTCTCTGTTGTGCTCCCTGTCAGGGCAGTCATTGATTGCGGCCAGGCACCAACTAGTTCTTCTGGTCTCAGGATAATGTAGGTCTCTGGTTCATGTGGCCCTTTCTGTCTCTTGGGCTCTTAGTTGTCGTGTGACCTTGGTGTTCTTCATTCTCCTTTGCTCCAGGTGGGTTGAGACCCATTGATGCATCTTAGATGGCCGCTTGTTAGCATTTAAGACCCCAGATGCCACATTTCAAAGTGGGATGCAGAATGTTTTCATAACAGAATTATTTTGCCAATTGACTTAGAAGTCCCCTTAAACCACGGTCCCCAAACCCCCGCCCTTGCTCCGCTGACCTTTGAAGCATTCATTTTATCCCAGAAACTTCTTTGCTTCTGGTCCAGTCCAGTTGAGCTGACCTTCCATGTATTGAGTGTTGTCCTTCTACAGGGATCTTTTTATAAAAAAAAATAAATTCGTGCTGATACACTGCATAAAAATTTTGTAGACAGTCATTTTTGTGCCACACGCTCTGAGCGTGTCACCCATTGTGGTCTGCACCTCTGCCCCCCCCCCAGTGACACCACCATCAACTGAGGTATATATGTATATTTTTCTATATTTTCTGTAGAAATGTAATTCTACACTATTTAAGTTTTCTACATGTTCTCAATACACATTCCTTCCAAAACATCTGAAGCCTGAGAGTGGCCCTTTCATGGAAATTCTTCCCTCCCACATTCTCTCCATAGTCTTCTCAGTTTTTTTTTTTTTTGTTTGTTTGTTTAATTCTCTTAGGTATTATGGTGCATTGCCGCCAAGATGGCTCCCATCAATTCTTGCCTTCCAGTAGTGATGTCCCTGTGTAGTCCCCTTTTACACTGAACAGCAATGTCTTGAGTAACCAATAATATACTATAGAAATAATATTTTGCCTTTCTCTCTCTTGGCTCACTCACCCTTGGAAATATCACGCATAATATAATGAAACACTCCAGTAGCCCTATGGAAAGGTCCAGATGGTGATAAACTGAGACCTCTAGCCAACAACCATTATAACCTGCCAGTCATGAAAGTGAGCCATCTTGAAATCAGATTCCCTATCCCTAGTCAAGTAGTCAGATTCCTGCAGTCCCAACTGATATCTTAACTGTAGCCTCATGAGAGGCTCGAAAGCCAGAAATACTCAGCTAAGCTGCTTCCGAATTCCTAACCACCAGTAACTGTATGATATAAAGATATTTATTTTGTTTTATATCACTACATTTAGAGGTAATTTCTTATGCAACAATAGATAATCAATTTTGGTACCTGATATTTGGTACCTGAAAATGAGGCTTTGACATAGAAATCTATAGTGTGGGAGTGGCTTTGAAGTCAGGAAAAATGGAGATAAAAGGAAGCATGATCATAGGGTACTACATGAGTGACATTTGAATATTCATAATGTAAAAATGGTGTGAGGGCGGTATCTGACCTCCTCTAACTTCACAAGGGGGAAGGAGAATCAAGATTAACAGTCTAAGGCTGATTCCTATAAGGTGGAGGTAGGCATGCCTCTTGTCTCTGCCATCTTTACCAGTTCTCACATGAACTGTCCCTCCCGCTGCACCCTCTACTTCTCTGCTGGGTCAGTAATTCATTTCAGTGGCCACACAGAACTCACAGACCATACTCACAATTGTGGGGTTTATTAGGGAAGTAACAGGTTACAGTTCAGATTCAGGAACGCTCAGGATATCGCTTTCCAGCAGGACAGGCTTTTATTCAGCTGTGCCTGCAGACACACCTCTCTGGCTCTCAGCCTCTGCCCTGCTTGGGCAAGTGTTACAAAGCTGTTTTAGCTCTGCTGATAAGTGCCCAAAGGCACCCCACTCTGTCAGTAAACCTCCACCTGAAGGTGCTCAGCTCTATCTCTATAGGTCGCCAAACCCAGCTCTGCCAAGTGCCCAGAGGCACCCTACTCTGCCAGCAAGCCTCCTGCCAAAAGGCACTCAGCTTTCTCACTCCCTGGACCAGGAAGCCCATTGCACCCTCTCCTGCCATTATCTCCTGCTGCTGTTTCTCTGCCATTGCTTCTCTCTGTCTTCAGTGTTACAGCTCTCTCTCTCTCTCTCTGTCTCCTGGTTCCAGGATCTTCTCAGTGCAGTAATCCTGGATCCAGAGAATGCGCTCCACTCCTGGCCATCCTTCCATGGTCGTGATGAGATCTTCTCTTTGCTCTAGAATTGGCTCTCTTTTAAGCCTAGCGGGATGGCAAAACTGACCAATCTCCTTGGTGGGCCACGATTACCTTATTTATACAGTCCCAAAAAAAAAAAAAATTTTTTTTTTTTTTTTTACCCAAGTGACACACATTTTGGGGGGACACAATTCAATCCACAACAGTCAGATAGTACTTAAAAGCCTATGATTACAAAACTCCCCATCCCAGTATTTCATGCACCCACCCCACACCCACCCCCAGAGAAAATGATCCCCAACTATTCCAAGTGAGTTATGAGACCACGGTGAGAAAGGCTACACAAAATCAGTCCATCACACTGCACATAATAATGTAAACACTGTTGATTTAAGTAAAAAATTGTGATATGGCCATGTTAGCAGAATGAAGGAAGGAAAAATAAGGATGGGGAGAGTTCTCATTTATCATTATAGGAAGTGAATAGATGTCTAAAATTGGTAAATAAAAAAGTAGCAGTTTAGGCATGTTATTTAGGAATAAGAGGTCAATACCAGATAAAGTAAGGAGAATAGTTGGAGATCATTTTCTCTGGGGGTGGGTGTGGGGTAAGTGCATGAGAAGCTGGGATAGAGGACTTCTGTCATCATAAGCTTTTAAGTATCATCTGACTGTTATAAATTGAATTGTGTTCCCCCAAAATGTGTGTCAACTTGGCTAGGCCATGATTCCCAGTATTGTGTAATTGTCCACCATTTTGTCATCTGATGTGATTTTCCTATGTGTTGTAAATTCTACCTCTATGATGTTAATGAGGCAAGATTAGAAGTAGTTTTGTCAATGAGGCAGGACTCAATCTACAGATTAGATTGTATTTTGAGTCATCTCTTTTGAGATGCAAAAGAGAGAAGTGAGCAGAGAGACAGGGGGATCTCATACCATCAAGAAAGTAGTGCCAGGAGCAGAGTTTGTCCTTTGGACCCCGGGGTCCCTGCACTGAGATGCTCCTAGACCAGGGGAAGGTTGATGACAAGGACCTTCCTCCAGAGCTGACAGAGAGAGAAAGGCTTCCCCTGGAACTGGCACCCTGAATTTGGACTTCTAACATACTAGACTGTGAGAGAATAAACTCCTTTTTTTTTTCAAATTGTGCTTTAGTTGAAAGTTTACAGAGGAAATTAGTTTCTCATTAAACAATTAATACACGTACTGTTTTGTGACATTGATTGCCAACCCTACGATGTGTCAACACTCTCCCCTCCTCGACCTTGGATTCCCCGTTGCCGGGGGCCAGCCTCAGCAATGAACAGGGTTACCAGAGGAGGGGTAGAGTTCGGCGAAAAAGAAATGAGCGGTAGAGTGTCTTATATTTTCATTCTGCAGAAGAAGAAGCCTCTCTTTATTTTTTACATGGTCTTTTATATCATAAGCTTACAAAAGCATAACATCGCATGATCAACAAAGGGGCAGTATAACATCATTTCCCAGAGACATAATTTTCCAAGTGACACATAGTACAGTTCCGCATACATACACAAGTACAATGAGTTTTTTGTTTAATTGAAGAGAATATTTTGTTGATATATTTTTACACAAAATAATAATTGACTTCATATTGCTTTACACTTATGCTTAATCTTGCAATACCTTCCACAGTTTTTATAACAATTAATCTTTTTGCAAAATCATTGTTACATAGGCTTTGTCCATCTTGTCCAGGGTGGTCAAGTTCCTGAAGCCCCAGCCACTTTGGGTTACGTCATATTGTCCACGATTATGCCAAGGACAATTAGCCCAATCTCTATACCCAAAGACCAGTCAAGCGCAGCAGTGAGCGGGGTGGACGAGAAAGTTGACCTGTAATTGGCTGAGAGATTGGCTGAGAGAACTCACTGCCTTTTGTTTTTCCACTTTTATGGGGTCATGTGTGGGTGGTGGTTTAATCACAAAAAAGGGCCTTGGTAAATACCAGGATTTCACCATCCTATTCTTGTTTTCCATAGTCGAGCTATTTGTTTTTCCCCTAAGACAACTTCATGTTGATCCCCAAGTAACACACGGGCTGTCCCTACCCGAGATTTCACCAGGGGATTATGAGTAGGACGCCCCCCGTCCAAAGGTCCCTAAATCTATAATGGAATTTTATGCTTATACATTCTGCTATATACAGGCTGAAAATGAAATAGAAACATAACACAGATGACAGAGATATTCCTGACTTTTCAGGAATTCTTCGATGTTTATGCTGGGGGCAGTGGGTGCAGAGGGGCCGCCCTTGCAGCCTGGCTCCCAGCACCCCGTTATCAGCTTTCCTGTCCCTTCTTGCCTTCTCGTCCTTGCCCCTGGCTTGGTGTGACCATTTAGCCCCGTTTTGTTTTATGGGCCTGTCTAATCTTTGGCTAAGGGGTGAATTTCAGGAGTGACTTCAGTACTGGGTTAAAAGGGTGTCTGGGAGCCATACTCTTGGGGTTTCCCCAGTCTCCGTCAGACCAGTAAGTCTGGTCTTTTTTTGTGAGTTAGAATTTAGTTCTACATTTATCTCTAGCTCTGTCCGGGGCCCTCTCTTGTGATCCTTGTCAGAGCAATTGGTATTAGTGGTAGCTGGGCACCATTTAGTTGTGCTGGACTCAGTCTGGTGGAGGCTGTGGTAGTTGTGGTCCATTAGTCCTTTGGACTAGTCTTTCCCTTGTGTCTTTGTCTTTCTTCATTCTCCCTTACTCCAGAAGGGGTAAGACCCATGGAATATCTTAGATGGCCACTCACAAGCTTTTAAGACCCCAGACACTACTTACCAAAGTAGGATGTAGAACATTTTCTTTATAAACTATATTATGCCGATTGAGCTAGATGTCACCCAAGACCATGGTCCCCAACCCTCAACCCAGTAATTTGGTTCCTCAGGAAGTTTGGATGTGTCTATGAAGCTTCCATGACTTTGTCTTGGTCAAGTTGTGCTGATTTCCCCAGTATGTGTACTGTCTCACCCTTCACCAAAGTTACCACTTATGTATTGTCTAGTTAGTGTTTTCCTTCCCTACCCCTCCCCTCCCTTTTAACCATCAAAGATTGTTTCTTTTTTGTATAAACCTTTTCATGAGTTTTTATAATAGTGTTCCCATACAATATTTGTCCTTATGTGACTGACTTATTTCACTCAGCATAATGCCCTCCAGATTCATCCATGTTGTGAGATGCTTCCCAGATTGATCATTGTTCTTTATCATTGTATAGTATTCCATTGTGTGTATGTACCATAGTTTGTTTATCCATTCATCTGTTGAAGGGCACTTAGATAGTGTCCATCTTTTTGCTATTGTGGAGAGAAAAACTTCTGTTTGTTAATGCCAGCCAGTTGTGCTATTTCTGTTATAGCTGCACTAGATAACAAAGACACTGACTTTAAAACATATATACAAGTATTTATTTTATAAAATAAAGATTAAATTAAAAAGAAGTTATAGGAAGGAAAAGATCTCTCACAAAAACACCTGATATTTAAGCAAATGTCCCAGAAGAATAGACTCTATAGATGGGCAGAGGCGGCTATACAAGCTTTAACAAAATTTCCTAATGGTGGTAAGGTTAGGCTCTCCTTTCTTGATGTTTCCTGCCATTTCTAGCTAGGTGTCACCTGCCTTTCTTTTCTGTCTTTTTGTAAGCACAAAGCCAAAATCCTTGTCCATTATTCCCCTTATGAGTGAGACTGGCTGGACTTTTCAAAATGGAGAAAAAATTAAAAGTAAAAGAAAGCAAATGATAAAAAAAGAAATGCAAATATAAGCTTAATAATGCAAGTGTTCCAAATCCTAAATGTGATAGCCAGAGCAGGATAAAATTTTCAGTGGCTGTCCATCCCACCCCCGTACCCAAGGTTCCTTATTCCACCCTACCCTATCTGCTTTGTTCACTACATAATCTGCAGCCAGCACTCTCCTGGCAAATATTAGGTATTTAATAAATAGTTGTTGAATGAGTCAATGAACGGAAGGGTGAATGGTGTCCCCAACAGAATGGAACATTGTCCCAGGAGTTCTTGTCTATCTCACAGCCATGTTGCTTGCATACCACAGGTGATAATTCATACATATTTTTTCCAGTTTAATGACACAATTTCTCTACCATTGTCATGGATTGAATTATGTCCCCCCAAAAATGTGTGTATCAACTTGGTTAGGCCCTGATTCCCAGTACTCTGTGGTTGTCCTCCATTTTGTGATTGTAATTTTATGTTAAAGAGGATTATGGTAGATTGTAACACCCTTACCAGGTCACATCCCTGGTCCAACGTAAAGGGAGTTTCCCTGGGGTGTGGCCTGTACCACCTTTTATCTTACAAGAGATAAAAAGAAAGAGAAGCAAACAGAGAATTGGAGATCTCATACCACTAAGAAAGCAGTGCCAGGAGCAGAGTCATCCTTTGGACCCAGGGTCCTTGTGCAGAGAAGTTCCTAGTCCAGGAGAAGACTGATGAGAAGGCCAACAGAGAGAAAAAGATTTCCCCTGGAGTTGACACCCTGAATTTGGACCTTTAGTACTTTACTGTGAAGAAAAGAAAAAAAAAAATTCCTTTGTAAAGCCATCCACTTGTGGTATTTCTGTTATAGCTGCACTAGATGACTAAGACAACCATGAATAGGTTTTCTGTTTCAGCAACTCAGTGATCTCTAGCTTAGTTTGGGTTTTCATTTTGAAGGGCACAGTTCACAATTTATTTGTTAGATAGTAGTTAGTTCCTGTTATAAATGTAATTATGTTCCCCAAAATATGTGTTGGAATCCTAATCCCTACAATTGTGAATATAATCCTGTTTGGATATAGGGTTTTCTTTGTTATACTAATGAGGCCATATCAGTGTAGGTGTGTCCTAAACCTAATCGCTTCTGAGTTATAAAAAGAGCATATTAGGCACAGACACAAGGACAAACTGGGAAAGACAGATGCCATGTGAGGTTTGCCAAAGAACCAAGGAAAGCCCAAGATCACTGACAAGGAAGAAATTGACATGGCTGAGACTCTGATTGGAACTTTTAACCTCCAGAATTGTGAGAAAATAAATTTCTGTTCTTTAAAGCCACCTACTTGTCATATATTTCTGTTACAGCAGCACAAGGAAACTAGTAGAGTCACTAAGAATATCATAGACTTTTCAGGGCAAGGTTATCCTCTCCATTTACTTATGAAATTATCCTTGATAATTCCTTTCTTCTCGTGCCTGCTCCCAGACTTGAATAAATCTATTCTATCATAATATAATACTTGTGATGGATTTTTTTAAACATGTGTATTCTTTTCTGAAGCAGTAACCCTTTGCTCTCATCTCTTCGCTTTTCCTGCTTTGTTCCAATTTATGAATGAGGATGGAGAGCATAATCTTGACCTATGACAATCAACATACCACATTCTCCTGGCCAGAATGGATCAAAAATAAGCATGAGACCGAATTAGAGTCAATGGAGCAATGAGGCTTGTGCTGGGGCTCCTAGGACAAAAACTTTGTCTTTCTCTGCTGAAACGAATATGAGAGGATATAACCCAGAGAGATGCTAGAAACTATATTGTGCCATCAAGAAAATGGAGATGAGGAAAGAAGAGAACCAGCTACAGGTCAAATCCTTTGACTATTGCCTCCTGTTCTCTTTCTCTGATGTATTGGCTTTTGTAGTCCAATTAACCACCACCACCACCACCACCACCCTTTTTGCTGTAGTATATTTGGGTCAGGGTTTTTTTTTTTTTTTTTTTTTTTAACACTTGCAACCAAATCCTCATTTAAGCTCAAACTACCATAATTAGCATACAAGAAATTTTATTGCTTCTGCGTTAGAGGCCCCCAAGACCACCCTTAGGCTCAACAACTCACTAGAAGGACCTACAGAACTCAGAAAAGCTTTTATACTTATGGTTATGGTTTATTACAAGAAAAGGATACAGATTAAAATCAGTAAAGGGAAAAGGCACATGGGTGAAGTCCAGAAGAAAACAGGCTACAGCTTCTAGTTGTCCCCTCCCAGTGAAGTCGCAAAGGAATGCACATAATTCTCCAAGCAACAATGCATGACAGGACACGCATAGTATTGCTAGCCAAGGAAGCTTACCTGAGCCTTTGTGTCCAGGGTTTGTTGGAGGTCAGTCACACAGGCATGCAGCACCCACATGATTGACCTTAACTAGTCACTCTCTAGCTCCCCAGAGGTCAAACTGACACAAGGTGTCATAGGGCCTCTGACATAGAAAAGCAGGCATTCAGCGTAAGTCACATTGTTGGCATAAACTATTTTGGTCAAACTGATAAAGTGTAGCCCAAGGCCTCATGTATACAAAAACACTTTTATCAGGTGGAACATTCCAAGGATTCAGAGGTTATCAAGGGCAGGGTGAAACAAGCCAAACCTGCTGAGTTAAGCCTCTGTAGCACAGCTTCTGATTTGTCTTGTGCATTGATTGACTTTCATTAGAATAAAAAAAAAATTCATAATTGTGAATAAAGATTTATTCCATAAATGATATAAAACCTTAGGAATAAAACTAACCAGAAGAAGGCTGGGCTCTGCTTTTGCTTCCTCTAAATCCTGAATTACCAGGATAGGCTCATTTGTCTCCAGCTCTTCTGCCTAATGAGCCTATCCGAGTAGATGGATTGGGGAAGATCAACAGACTCTTCCAGTAATCTATAGTGAAGGAGACCTTATGGGAATAAGTCTGCAGGAAAGCCCTCACCCTGTCCATGGTCACAAAATGAGAGGTGGGCACATCTGCCAATCCTCCGCCTGCAGCCTGAGCACTAACAGCACCATGACAAAAGCGAGGAAGATGCAAGTAAAGTGTGAGGACTCAATCATCAAGGTCGGTGGGGTCCTCTAGGGTGCCAAGGTTGGCCAGGATGTTGGGGGGATATAGTCAGCCACAGCTATAATGAACATAATGATGGCCAAAAGAGGGGGCTGGCTATGGTTCTGGACAGCCACCACAAGGCTCTGCTTGAGTGTGTCTTTGTCCAGTAGGGCCCATGCCATGTGAAACTCACCTTTGAGCAACTGTTCCTTGAATAACCCACCTTGAAGGACTCCATTGGTCTTGTGCAGGAGGCAAGACAGCCAGGTGGGCATTCTGGCCCATGTTATAGTCCATCACCATCACCTTGTTCACCAGGTAGCTGAGCTCTGTAGAGTAGGGCACCAGCTGCACGCTGGTGGAGCCTTGGTGGGAAGGGCAGAGTACAGGATTTTAACTGTGCTGTCATTCTGGTCCAGCACAAAAAGCCTCAGTGACATGTTGCTGCTGAGCAGCAGGTTCTTGCCGTTGCGGTCTCACAACTGCAGGTCATGGATCTGCTCATAGTTGAAGGAAGGAACACCGCATCTACAGGATGTTTGTGTTGTAGTTGATAGCAATGTAGGAAGAAAAAGGTGTCTCCTAAAGGGTGTCTTCAATGAAAATGTACATGAATGTTGCCTCTGTTGGGGTCTGTGGACTTAAATGAAAACAGTAGCACAGAGTGGCACGGGAGCCTAGTTGTTTTTCATTAAGCATGCAATGCAGAAGTCTAGAAAAAACTGTTGGCTTAAACTTTTGTCCCAATGTGCAAAAGTTTGGTGTAGGAAAGGCTGGGGATGCTATGGTCCTTGGCAGTGATTGTTATAATAAAGTCATTGCTCTCAGCCTAGAAGTTTTTCACTTACTAAACTATTTTAAACTATAGTAATTGGCCAAGGACTTTTGAATTGTAAAGGTATCTTCCCCCTAACAGCAACAGTCACCTTCCAGTAACTCTAGAGTCCTTATCATAGATGTTTATAAGGTGTACCACAGTCCCCATTGGGTTGTCTTCTGAGACTCACTGAAGAGAAACATAGTTATTATCCCTGGGGCATTATCCCTTATGTTCACTATCTCTACTATCACTTTGGATAGAGTAGTCAAGCCACCTTCACCTTTAGCTTGGCCTTCTAATTCATATCTATTCCTTCTCAAAATTAGATTGCCATTGACTTGAATTTCTCTACTTTGGGGATCAATTTGAAACATACCATGGTTATTTGCAGACAATTTCACAAATGTGTAGGTCATTTGAGAATTAGCATCTTCATATCTGTCCATTGCTTTACTCATCACCAAAGGGGATCCGTTAGCATTTTACAAAACTCTTCTTTGTAATAGTTTCTTGTTAAAACACTGAAGCGTTATCTTTTACATCCAAGACCAAGGCACCCATCTGCACAGTCCCTACCCTGCAGCCCAGCCATATAGGTGGCTTTAAGGATCAGAGTGTTGGTTGCCTCTGCTTCCCCATCAAGAGGCTTCTCTAGAATCATTTCAGCATATTTTCTGCCTCAGATTTTGTTTTTAACTCTAAAATAAAATATGGATTAGGACTTAGAATGTAAGTCTTATGAAAATTTGTTCTACTTCAGGAATATAAGCATCTGGGAGAAAAAAAAAAAGTGTGTCCTGTTAGCAGTACCCTCACTAATGTCCAAAACTGCATCACACCTTGGAAGGTAGGCATGTTGTAATTTATACTTAGAACTTCTATTTCTGCTGCATAAAGTTGTACTGGGTCCTCAACAAGAACCTAGAAACTTAACAAGCGCAGATCACTGGAGCCACATAGCTGTTCTCTATCAAAATTCTTCACAATGTATAAATGTCTGTTTTCCAAGTCGATTGTAAAACCATGTGCCCTACCTCTAGAAAGGATACAGACTCCACATTCCACTAGCTCCTACCACGGCAACCCCAGATCCTTGGTGATGTTGCCCACGAAGTAGCCTTTCTTCAGCTCTTCAGATGCGGAGTAGAGGATTCACCTGGCTCCAAACCTACTGCCATTGACTGATTCCGACTCATAGCGACCCTATAAGACAGAGTAGAACTGCCCCACAGAGTTTCCAAGGAGCGCCTGGTGAATTCGAACTGCTGACCTTTTGGTTAGCAACCATAGTACTTAACCACTACGCCACCTAGGTTTCCTCTGCCTGGCTCAGGCCCCTCAAAATCCCTCCGAGAGCCCCCAAGACAGTGAAGAGCGAGAGCAGCCCGCTACTGTGTGGGCACCACAACAGAGCTGCCCTTACTCTTCCAGAGATGATTAAGGGTTTTCTGATCAAAAACAGACATCAATTATCATGCGTAACAACCCTCAAAGAGTCTCTGGCTTTTCTATTTAAAGCTCTGTTTCTGTACACTGATCCTTTCAATCCTGGCTTGACCAACTAAGAGCACCTACCTTTTCGTTTTGCTTACATGAAAGCATTTCTTTCCTCTCCCGGTGAACAGTGGCACCTAGAGTTTCAAGAGTTTATCGAAACAATTTCAATTACTGTATTATAACTCATATATATATATATACATACATGTATACATTAAAGTCAGCTTGTCAAGCTCCCCACACTCAAGCCCGCACGCACACACACACACACACACACACACAATATAGGAAATTCCATCTGCATTGCATTGAATCTGTAGATAAATCTGGGGAGAAGATAATTGATAACTTTAAAATATTGAACCTCCCAATTCATAAACATCATATATTTCTCCAACTATTTAAGTCATCTTACTGTTTCTTTATAAAGTCATACAATTTTCCTCATAAAAGTCTTGCAGTTTATTACAGATTTATTCCTAGCTACTTGAATTGTAAATTGAAATTTATTAAAAATTCCAAGTTCTGTTTGTTACAGGTATATAAAGTAAATTGATTTTCATATTGATTTGAAAAAAATTCGCTAGTCTTACTAAGCTCTCTTTTGAATTATAATATTTAATCTGTAGGTTCTTTTGAATTTTCTGTGTATGCCTTAGTATCATCTGCAAATAATGACAACTTTGTTTCTTCCTCTCCAATCTACATAGCTTGCATTTTGTTGCCTTATCATGCTGGAAAGACTTCCAGTATGATATCAAATTTTTGTAATGGTGAGCATCTATGTCTCGTTTCTGATCTCAGAGAAATGCTTTTAACATTTCACAATTTATAATATTTTTCTGCTATAGATATTGTGTAGAAAGGAGCTCTGGTGGTACAATGGTTCTGAAAGATCTGTGGTTCAAACCTACCGGTGGCTCCGAGGAAAAAAAGACTTGGTGATCTTCTCTTGTAAAGATTACCCTAGGAACTCTGTGGGCCAGCTCTACGCTGTCATGTAGGGTCCCTCGGTCGCTATGAGTCAGAATCGACGGCACTTGGTTTGGTTTTTTTGGGGTGATGAGTCAGAATCTACTCAATGGTGCACAACAACAACATAGCTACTGTGTAAGTATCATTTAAAGATTAAGGAAGATTTCTTTCATTCCTAATGTAATGAGATTTTCCCCTCATCATGAATATAATTTTATAAATGTTTTTTCGTATCTATAATCATGTGATTTTTCTCCCATAATATATGTTTATGTATGGGATTGGTTTTTAATTTTAATCTTATTTCTTTTAATTCCATGACCAAGAAGCTGAACCATTAGCCACTGGTTAATAAATGCAAACATATACCTCTGACCAACTTTCCTTCCAGGAAAAGTGAACAATCAGATGTACCACTGAAGTTCTTTATCAGGAGGCACTCCCTTCCCTGCTGTCCTTCAGAGCCCATCCTGTGTGGGGTGCAATGTTCTCTCAGTCTCCTTATGGCTTTTGAATGGAATTATTTCTAAATCATGCTCAGGTTTTCCTTCTTTACTCATCTCATAACAATGAGGGAACTCCCAGTGAGGCCACAGCTATAAGTTTAAAGAGAGATGCATTGCTAGTCTAAACCATTCATTCATGAAACAAGCTTTCTGGACTTGTTCAGATATGATCTTGTATTACCACTTCCTCTTGAAGATGGAGCGCTGCTACACGTGACCAGTTTTATGGGTGGATGAATCAGGTAACACCTAGTATGCTATCGGCAGCTCAGATCACAGGTTCACTTAGTGTTTTATGGTCAGGAGTTCAATTTCTAATCCTGGAGTTTTGTTATGGGGCTGAGATCTCTGGGAATCAGAGTCTAAGTAGAGTTATTGCGTGGGGGGTTTATTAGGGAGTTCCTTTGAGATCAACATCTGTGGAATTGAGGTGATGGAGGCAGGATTCAGGAGAAAGAGAAGTGTGAAACTCTGGAGCTAAAATGGCCATTGTTAGGCTGAAATGGCCAGGCCTTTAGATTCCCACCTTTATCAGTCATTGGATGTGGTCTGCTCTGGGAAGAATGTGATCAGAGGCAATCCCAGAAGGGATTGATAGCTGAAGGCTGCCTGCTGATAGCACTTCTGGCACTCCTAACAGCACTCCCAGAAACAAGTTTTTCCTTGAAGGAGAATTTTAGTGGTGCATGTCTATGTCCTTGCAGTCCATCTCCTGTGCCGCTCAGATCCTCTTCTTCATAATATTCAGGGAGTATCTTCTTCATAATCTTCAGGATTCTGGCGGGCCTTGTTTCCTGGGGGAAACTTTGAAGAGAAGGTTTAACAGGGTGAATTATAGTCCCCACCACCATAACTGGCTTCAGGGCTACAACTGGTAGTCACCATCTCCTTTCTTTACTCTCCATTCTAGATTTCCTTTTACCCTCCACTAGCATGTCTTCTGGCTTCAGTGATTTACCTGGTGATGTAAACCCTGAGAGATATGAGCCCTGGTCATCATGCCCTTCTCAGTCTGGTGTTGTTGGATTTATCCACTTATCAAAGTTTTTGGGCAAGGGTATACCAGGACATATCCAAGTAAGTCATCATATTCTCTCTTGTCCCCATTGTGTAACAGCACCCTTACTTCATCTGGGCAATCAGGGTTACCCCAGCTAAGATGGTGACTCTTCTTCTTGCCTACTATACCTTAGTTACATGGAACCCAAAGGATTGAGGCAACTGATTCAGCTTATAATATATTGGGAAACTTGCTGTGTCCACTGGTAGAAATGTTTCCCTTTGGGGAACAGGACTTGGAGCTCAGAGTTGCAGAAATTGGAAGTACAAATTTCCCAAGTGGGTTATTGGGAGCAACGGTAACTGGGGCTGCTCCTACTAGCTGGGATGAATTTCTGGCCCTTTCAGGGTAGTAAGGTCCCAAAGTAGTAAATTTACCAGGTGGCTAGTTGGTTTCCTTGAAGAATGGTGCCATATAAAGTGTTTTGTGTTTGTCTGTATTGCTGGGCAGGTTGGACAATTTGCTGTGGGAGCAGCTAGATCAGACTTGGCGTGTGATACCCATGCGTAGCTTTCATCTTTGCCACTGTGACTTCTTTGTTCACGTGCTCAGCATGCCAACACTGGTCTAGCTGATGAAAGAAGCTCTCTGATATCAATTAGGTAAGTCATTTTGTATACTTTGTTGTTCAGTACCATCTTCAGTGGTGGGATGTCTTCTGGTGGCCGTTTCTTTATCACACAAAGATATTCACACTGTTCACCCATATTCTATTCACATGCTTCTGACCCAGACCTCCTTCTACTCAATCTTCCAATCTGTCTCCTTCTAGGACTCTGACCAGTCAGCCAGATCATTTGCCACTAAACATAAATGCATATATATTCTAACCTCAGGCTGCTTTTCTGTCCACATAGACTGGGTGATCTGCTATATCGTTTGAAGCTCTGTCTAGCTACAGGGAGAATTTTCCCTTTTTTTTTTATTGAGCCTAATACTATTTTATTGAATATAAAGGCAACCCCTGAATCAGACTGTCACACAGCTACAATAATTTTTAGTTTGCACACACATACGAAGCTGACAGACTCATAACATAAATTCAGATTTTTTTTCCTTCCCTGACATTCGGTTGTAAGGTATCCACCATGTAACTTGAGATGTGAACTGAGGGACAGGTGTTAGTGCAACAGTGCTGGATGACATGTGTGTCTATGCTAACTGCTCATAGAGCTTAATTGTGCTCTCAGCTCCTACTCATATTCAATCCCATATGTACCATTTCTGTCTTACATTGAATTGTTGCTGGACCCAACCACCTTATGACTTGGTAGATCTGACAGAACTCAGATCATGGTAGGTAGTTTTAGTTATATAGCAACTTGGTGTCCTTTTATCAAGTATTCCGTCTCTACCAGGCCTAGCATCAGGTTTTTTTTTTTTTTTTTTTTAAAGAGGGTATTCTCCACTGCCTTTGTCGTGGCCTTGCTCCGGTACATCAGGATCTGCATTATACAGCCTGGAGCTTACTGTAGAGCCCTTTCATAACCTGGGATCCACCCAAACCTTGCAGCCTTTTGTGTCACCCAGTATACATGTTGAAACACTATTCCCAAGTGTGAAATAAGCCTACCAAATGTTGTACTTCCCTCTTTGTGATGGAAGATTCAAAATGCAATAATTTATCTTTTACCTTGGATGGGATGCTCTTGACTACTGACCCTTAAAAAATTTTACTGATGTGACATGCCCTTGAATATTCATAGAGTTAATCTCCCAACCTCTGAAGTCCATGCGTCCTACCAAGATCTCTAATATGTTAACTACTTTTTGATCATCCAGCCAAATTAGCATGATAACATTGATAATTTGATCAATGAGATCATCTGCAGGATATCCAGATAGTCTAGATTTTTTTGGACTATTTTCTTAGTTACTTTGTGCTGCTGTAATAGAAATACCACAAGTGGGTGGCTTTAAAGAACAGAAATTAATTTTCTCACAGTTCTGGAAGCTAGAAGTCCAAATCAGGGTCTCAGCCGTGTCAATTCCTTCCTTGTAGGTGGTCCCAGGCATTCCTTGGCTCCTTGGCTTGTAGGTGTTCTTCACATGGTGTCTGTCTTCTCCCTGTGTGTGTGTGTGGCTGTGTCCATTCCACTCTTTTTATAACTGAGAAGTGATTAGGTTTAAGATCTACCCTACACTGGTATGGCCTTAACGGATCAATTAGTTAAATTATATAAGACTGCATTATGGAAGGTGATGACATTAGATTAGATTACTTCCACAGGTATAATGGTTAGGATTCCAACACATATTTTGGGGGGAGGGGGGCACAATTCAATTCATAATAACTGTACTGTGACAGAGGGCAGAAGAGATAACACAGGCCTGGGGCCAGACTGTAATTGTATGCTATTGTCCATTTCATGTGAATAAGTATTGTTTTTGATCCTCTTTTCTGATAGGAAGAGAAGAATAATTCATTTGCCAAATAAATGGCTACATACTATGTACCTAGCAAAGATACCACATCTGCCATGAAGGCTGTACTTGGAGATAGTGTTTAGTTAAGTTTGTGATAGTCTATTGTCATCCTAAGGAGTTTTTCCAGTTTCTACAGGAACCAGGCTGGTCAATTAAGTGAAGATGTAATGGATCCCTACATTCATTAGCTCCTGAAGGGTGGCACAATTTTTTGGCATCTTCCAGGATATGATATTACTTTTATTTACTATCGTGGCTAGTTTCAGAGTCTTCTACTTGGTCTTCCCCCACTGAGATAGTTCTTATCCCAGGCCAAGAACCCAATGGAGGGTTGTGTCTCATAAGAATGTCTACACCAATTGTATACAGTTGAATACGAAGGAAATGATCACTATGTTGGTCTATAGACCCAGTGGCTCCACTGATAACTGGAATTTGGCCAAGAATTTATTTATTACCTGATCCCCAGGTTGTTCCATTTTAACAAGGCCATAATATTTGAATCTCCAACTATCAATACCAATTTGGCCTTGTGTCTAACAGCCCTTGAAATGTTTGGATATCCCCCTTTACCTTGTGTACTGTTTCCTGAATAAATGGCTATAAGTGTCTTTGTGGAAGGACTGGGGGAACCATTACTGTGTATACTTGCCACAGTATTTCAGTGTCCTTCCTCCTAGAAAGAGGGTGGACAGACAGTATCTGATGACAGCCTCCTCTTCCATCAGTGAGTTTTTTGTCTAAAAACTGGCTCAGGTCAGGAAACTGGGAAAGGGATCATGACTTTTTATTGAGACAGCTGCCCTTAGCCTACAAATCATATCATATAACCTTGACCCCTTCTGATAGAACAAGGTTGGCTGCCTTTCTATTATGCCCCTAGGGAATCCATGTTCTGTTAACCATCTCCACAACTGTCTGTGGATGAAGAACCTTGGCTGCCACCTGACCTTGCCATTCATGACAGTTGCATCCTACTGGATTTTGATGGTGAAGTACTGCCACCTGACCTTTATTGTTTTATAGTACTATCATGTACATTGCTTTTAGCTTGCCTAGTTATATAATGGTCTTTCCTAGTGTAGGCCCTTGGCCTACAGAGGATAGCCTTCACTGTATTTCTAGATGATGTTTGTGCCCTTCTCATCAATGCCTTATTTATTGGTTTGGCAGGCTCTCAGATGGAGTTTAGCGTGAAGGATGTTTATTAGGGTGTGCTCTTAGGAATACCACCTGTGGAAGAAAGGAGAAGGAAGCAGTATTGGGAAGAGAGAGAGAGAAAACTACAAGAACAACAACAAAAAACAACAAACTGTGATGCAGTCCCTGTGATAGCCTTGACAATCCCATCAGAAGCTTAGAAGCTAAAATGGCCCATTAGAGTTATCCCACATTAAACCAAAGTTATGTTGGTCTAATACTTTATACCCTTGTCTTGATTAGCCATTAGAATAAGTTGCTCCAGGAAGGGTGTGACCTTGGGCAAGGCAGGTATCTGTAACTGAGGGCATCCTTGAAGATTCTGAAAGCTGAACACTGTCTGCTGATAACACTCTCAGCAGCTGAGGCAACAAGGCACTTTTTTGAAGATGGACCTGGGCAGTGCATCTCCAAGTCGATATAAAAACGGTTTATTTTAAAAACTTTTCATTTTAAAATAATTTCAGACATACAAATCATTTGTAAAAATAGTACAAAAAGTTCCCTCTTACTCTTCACTCGACTTCTCAAAATGTTAACATCTTACATAACCACAATATAAGAAGTTAACATTGATACATGTTATGGATTGAATTGTGTCCCCGACAAAAAATGTGTTAGAATCTCAACCCATGTATCTGTGGATGTAATGTAATGACTTTACTTCTAATGTAAAATAATGTAATCACTTTCTACAGTGCAATCCAATCTAATGTAATAAATCAATTCTTTGAGGTGATACTCGTGTAAGGTAGAGCCTAAGCCTAATAACTTCTGAGTTATATAAAAAGAAGCATAAACACACAGACAAATATAGACACAGAGGGTGGACAGACAGTATCTGATGACAGAGACAGATGAATATACAAGCCCAGGAACTTCAAGGATTGCCAACTACTAGAAGCATTTCAGCTTTGCCCAAAAATCATACCCTGAATTCATATTTCTAACCTCCTGAACTGTTAGAAAATAAATTTCTATTCTTTAAAGCCACCCACTTGTGCTATTTCTGTTAAGGCAGTCCTAGGTAACTAAGACAATACAATACTATTAACTGTAGACCTTATTCAAATTTCGCAAGTTGTGTTACTAATGTCCTTTTTCCAGGCCACCACATTGCTTTTAGTTATCGTATCTCCTTAATTTTTTCCAAGCTGGGACAGTTTCTCAGTTTTTATTGTTCTTCCTTGACCTTAACACTTTTAAGAGTACTGGCCAGTTATTTTGTAGAATATCACTTAATTTGGGTTTGTCTGATATTTCCTCATGATTAAATTTTGTTTGTACATTTTTTGACAGGAATGCCACAGAAATTATGCTCACTGTTTCATATCAGAAGGGACATGATACTAATATGCTTCATTTCAGTTGTCATTAACTTTGATTATGATCAAGATTTTGTATCCCTGGTTTCCCCACTATAAAATTACTATTTTCCCCTTCGTAATTAATAGATATCTTAATAAAGCATCTTTGTAAATAACAACTATCTTACGGGGAGATACTTTGAGAATGAGCTGTTTCTTAAAATGATAGTAGTTATTTGATGAAAAAATATGATTATGCTCCAAACCCTAGAGGCCCATGCTATAATTCTTTTATTACGAAATGGCACAGACTCCATACAGCATTTCACTATACCAAAACCAAAAACCAAACTCACTGCCTTCGAGTCAATTCTGACTCATGGCAACCCTATAGGACCGAATAGAACTGTCCCACAGAGTTTCCAAGAAGTGCCTGGTGGATTTGAACTGCCGAACTCTTGGTTAGCAGCCGTAGCACTTAACCACTAAGCCACCAGGGTTTCACTATACAAGACACTTTAAATATCATTTTATCTGCTTAATCGTAAATTCCAAGTGGTATTGCTGTTCTTAATGCATTCTGGAGTAGCAGAAACTTCTCTGACTCTGGGTTCCATTTAAAGCCAGCATCCTTAACAATTATTCAACAAGATAGTCAGAGAAACATGCCAAAATGCAATACGCATTGCTTCCAAAATCAAAAGAGGCTCACCAAAATTGCCTCTTTCTTAATGATAGGAAGTGCAAGGGGCAGCAACCCTTTCTATCTTTTTCTATACCTTAGTGGGAACATCTTAACATGGCCTAGATTTAATGATCCTGAAAATTTCACTGAGATAGCAGATCATTAAATTTTTGTGGGACATACCTCCTCCTCTAGAAAGTATGTGTCACACTAAGACATCTATGGTAAGTGTTGTTTGCTACTAAAGAGGTACAATCAGCATGATCACATTACCATGATAGAAAAATGTGACGTCTGATGAGATGGTGAGATAATCATAATATTTTATGACTCCCAGCAGGACCAGGAGCACCCCTAGCAGTTGCAGTTGCACCCCTAGAAGATAAGAATGGAGGCTTATCTCCCTAAGTCTTTGAGTTCATCCCTCAACATTATTCTAAGGAATTAATAACATACCAATTTCATTTAATTTTGGTTACCATTGAATCGAGGTTTAAGTTAGCTGACCATAAAAACTCTTAGAACAATGATACTTTAACACTGGAAAATTTACCAGTCTGAATCCAGGCAATCTAAAGCTTTGTTCTTTTTTTCTTGGAAACTCATAGTGAAACACACAAGGTAGCTTGAAATGAGGAATAGTTGTAAGGGCAAACATTGGCTTATGTAATAGCTCCAGCACATGAAACAAATGGAAAAATGCTAATTAAAAGGACTGTGAAGTTGGCTTGCCTTTCTTACTGCCCTTAAAAGGTCTGAAGAAAGAAAATGATAAGCTCAAATTAGCCAACTGTCAATTCAGGGAACACTGTGGAAGTAAAAAGATCTCCATTGCAGCACTTAAAAAGACTTACCTCCTACAGATGAAGAGGTAAATGTGCTGAAAATCAGGCCCAATATTTGAATGTAATAGTGACAAAATAAACTGAAAGCACAGTCCTGGCAAGTCTTCTATGCTAAAATCAGAGCCCTGATAGGAAAGGAGTTGGACTCTGAGACGTGGGCTGGGGATATTTGATCGAATGTTTTTGAGAAACTTATACCCTCAGATTCCTCCGAACCCTTTCTAGAAGAGAGCCCTTTCCCATTCTAGGGGAAAGCAGATTTCCATTACCTGGAGACAACATAAAGTTTTCATGAGATGAATGCTTTGCAAGATGAAACTTACTCAAGATCTGCTCCCATTTCCCTTCATTGATTTTATACCTATAACTTAGGTAATAACCTGAGCAGGAATCCCTGCCCATGAGAAAATGGCTTATTCACTGAAAAAGCTGCAAGACCTGGCTAATATGTACCAGCAGGAAATAAGTATCATGTTTGGGAATGAATATTCAGGGGAGAGAGAGAGAGAGAGAGAGTGTGTGTGTGTGTGTGTGATCTCTGGATAGAGAGGCATTGTGGATATGGAGGCACTCTCTTTTGACTTCAGATTTAACACCTTCACAAGGACACATGAATAAGAACTAACACTGCTGGGCATGATGATGGCCTAAAATAAATTATGCCATAGCTGCCTTGGTAGAATTGAGAAAGGGATCAGAAGGGTTGAACATATTAGAGTAGAATTTTTTACATGAGACCAGGAATCCTATCAGCAGATCTTTCGTCCCTGGGACAGCCCTCAGTACACTTACTTCACTAAGTCCATTAGGGATACACTAATGAAGGGATGCTAGTATTGTCCAGATGCTCTTAGAGACTTAAAGGGTACAGAGGTGGTGGTTTTCACCACATCCTTATTCAATTCACCTGTTTGACCTCTGTAGGCTGATCTCATTTATCCAGGCTCCTTGGTGTCAATTTGAATGAGACATTCCTGAACTAGCAGAGGCAGGTGGCAGGACTGAGCCATCAAAAGCAAAGTCGATGTAATTGCTGTCAGGGAAAGGAAGGGTGAAGTTCCAACCAGGGGGCTTAGACCCATGGGGATCTGTGACAATGACTAATCAACCATAGTATTCCTAGGAGTGGATATTGAGTAACTAATGAGGATATCGTTTGACTTTCGCAACCAAAAATGTTCAAGAGAAAGGAGATGGTGAGCAGAAGGCCGATGTCAGAAGCTCTGGGGAAAAATCGTGATTACTCTCCCAGTTTACAGAGCACATCAATTGAAGGGAAGGTTTAGTCCTTTTTAGAAAGAACTCTGAAACATCGACCTAAGCACATAAAATATGCAATACATATTCCATACTAAAAGGGACCTATGGTCATTTATCAGGTTAACTATACTTAGGGTTGCTATGAGTGAGAATCAACTTGACGGCAATGATTTTTTATACTTAGGAAGGGCCCTGGTGGCACAGTGGTTAAGGGTTAGGTTGCTAATCAAAAGGTCAGCAGTTTGAATCCACCAGCCACTCCTCTGAAACCCTATGGGGCACTTCTAGTCTGTCCTAAAAGGTCACTATGAGTTGGAATCTACTTGATGGCAATGGTTTCTTTTTTTATATATATACTTAGGAAATGGGATCACCTAGATCTTTTGAAGCCTGGTGAATATAGTCTGAGCTGACATAGACACTAAAAAGACATAGACACTAGGGAACCTGAAATGATATAATGGGCCCTTTCTTAGAGTGGGAGCATATGGCAACCAGCTGATAAATGGAGCCCCAGTCCAAATGCTTCTCACAGTGGGTCTAGCAGGTCTGGAGGACTATGCTGTGGTTATTTTTCCAAACCCTGAGTGCATAATCAGGATGCATATACTTGGCATCTGCCAGAACCCATCTGTTACTGTAGAGTAAAAGCAAGGAGGCATTCCCTGAAACTGTCCTTCTCCCAGCCATGAGAGTAAAATCAGAAGTAATACCACATCCTGCAGAGACTAGTGCCACTCTTAGAGACTTAAGGGATACAAGGGTGGTGGTTTTCATCATATCCTTATTCAATTTACCTGTTTGACATTAACAGAAACAAAATGGATTATGGCAAACGACAGTAGACTGCTGTAAACTTAATCCAGAGGTATCCCCATTTGCATCTGGTAGGTCTGTTACGGCATCTTTATTAGGACAGATCAGTATAGACTCTGGTACTTGTATGCAGCAATTGATGTGACACAGCAGTTTCTTTCAGTTCCAATTATGAAAGCAGAGTAAAAGCTGTTCCCATTCACACTGGGATTCACTCTCTTGACTCAGGGATATGATAACTCTTTTGCCTTATGTCTCCATTTAGTCAAAAGGAATCTTGACACATCTTGACATTCTATAGAATATCATGATGGTCCATTGAAGGCATCATTCTAATTAGACTCAGTGAACAGGAAGTGGAAATTATTCAGACTAACCTGTTTATCAGTCAGGGTTCAATCAGAGAAACAATCGCAAGGAGCCTTGTTACAGGGATTTCAACCTATGCAATTGTGGGAGCTGATTTAACAGTCTCTTGAAAACATTTTTTTTTTTGCATCTGATGCTGGAGCTAGATCCAAAAGGACGGAGTGGAATTCATGTCAGTTCTTGCTGCTTCTAACCTTGATAGTGTGGGTGTTCTGCAGGAGAAGCTGGCACTGTTTATCATGCAGTTAATCACACACCTGAACCAGAGTTAGATAAGCTGAGGAAGGATCCGGGGGAGATAGAGCAGTTGCAGGCTGACTGCTGCCCTAGGTCTTAAGATAATTGACAACATATGTGAACTTGCAGATGGCTGTTGCTTCACCTCCACTCTCCAAATCTTGCACAGAATGTCTTGTGGCCTACCCACTAGACACGCACAAGGAAGGTAATTCTAAGAAATGTAGTTCAGCCTTACCAAGCTGACATATTACAAAGCCACCACATCCTGTTAGGACACAAGTGATTCAAAGGGACATAAATTCTACAAAATTTTGGACGCCAGCCACATCAGTGAAGATTTCAGGGGTTTCAGCATCTGGGAGTTTCCAGCACATTGGTCCTAAGGTAAATGACAAGCTATCACTCCTTATGTGTTCTACCACCTAGAAAGAGGTGTAGTATTTGTGAGCCTTTTTGGATATCAGAGGCAGTATATATAACACAGAGCCCTTGTGCGGCAGTAGTTAAGAGCTAAGGCTGCTAACCAAAAGGTCAGCAGTTTGAATCTACCAGCTGCTCCTTGGAAATCCTATGGGGCAGTTCTCTGTCCTACAGGGTCACTATGAGTCAGTATCGACTTGACAGCAACAGGTTTGGCTTTTTGGTATGTATAACACATGAGAGTGTTGCTTCAACATATTTATTGGGTAACTTGGAAGGCTGAGAGTTTTGAGTGATCTTAGAATAAAAGAGGCCTCTGCAGGTCTCAATAGCTGGCCTGCTATTCAGGCTTTATAGACTACCCTTTAGTGGCTGTGTTAGTTTCCCAGGGCTTCCATAAAAAAATACCACAAAGTAGTGACTTTAAACAACAGAAATTTATTATCTCACAGTTATGGAGGCTAGTAGTTTGAATTCAGGGTGTTGTCAGGGACACGCTCTCTCCAAAGTCTCTAAATCCTTGCTCGTCTTAACTTCTAGTAGCCCCAGGTGCTCCTTGGCATGTAGATGTATCTTCACATGACCTTCTCTCCTTGTGTGTGTCTCTCCTCCTCTTGTATAAGGTCATCACTCAGATGGGATTAGAACCCACCCTATTCATGTATGATCCCATATTAACTGATAACAACTTCAAAGACCCTATTTCCAAACAAAATTATGTTCACAGGTACTAAGGGTTAGGACTTCAACATAAAATTTTTGGAGACACAATTCAATCAATAATAGTGGCTTTTCTCACTTCTCATTCTATTTTTTCCTCTCTTTGTCTTGTGATTCTTGAGGTCATCCTCCAAACAAAGTATATGTACCAAAGACCTTGTTGTAGATTCTTGTTTGTTTTTTTATTTTCGGAGTGGGGGAGGTGGCGGGGAACTCAAAATCAGGCAGAAGGAAGAAGTCCTTTTCACTCTTGCCTTCCACATCTTGTGTGTGTATCCAGTTGGTGGAACCTAATGTGATTTCATAATCCTAGCTGTAAATGTATATGGGTTTTGGCTTTCCCTCTTCTCCAGTTCACTAGAAGAGATGGGATAGAATGGAGGCTGTGAGCCATTCCAGTGTCCCCACATTTTAAATCTGGGCCCAAGAAACTGTGTTTTTGAGCCAAAGAAAGGAACTAAGCTACTCTTACTTCTTTTTTTTTAGAGGAAGGGTTTTTTTTTTTTTTTAATTTATATAATTCAAAATGTGGAGATTTTTATATATTAAATGTTTTTATTTTATTTTTTGTTCGTTTAAATTATTTTATTTTGCTCTTTGGGGAAATATGCACCTGTACCACATTGTAGTAGTAGTATTTCTATTAAAGAATAGAGGAAGCCAGGCTCCCGGCGCTCCAAATGAGGAAACAAACAAATAAAAAAAAAACTTTTTTTTTGTTGTTGTTGCTGTAACTGGATGTCATTATGATCACTCATCTCGATTATAAAAGTAAGGTCATGTTGTCTCTGTGGGAGGTGCTGACCAGGCCATTTCCAAGGAGATTTTCTTTCTTTCTTTAATTGTGTTTTAGATGAAGGTTTACAGAGCAAATTAGTTTCTCATTAAACAATTAATGCACATATTGTTTTGTGACATTTTTGCCAACCCCACAATGTGTCAACATTCTCCACTTCTCTGCCTTGGTTTCCCTATTTCCATTTGTCCAGCTTTCCTCTCTGTCTTAGTCATCTAGGGTGAACCTCAGGAGTGACTTTAGTGCTGAGTTAAAAAGGTGTCCAGGGACCATACTCTCTGGGTTTCCCCAGTCTCTGACAGACCAGTAAGTCTGGTCTTTTTTTGTGAGTTAGAATTTTGTTCTATATTTTTCTCCAGCTTTATCTGTGACCCGCTATTGTGATCCCTGTCAGAGCAGTTGGTGGTGGTGATAGCCGGGTACCATCTAGTTTTGCTGTACTCAGTCTGGTGGAGGCTGTGGTAGTTGTGGTCCATTCATTAGTCCTTTGGACTAATCTTTCCCTTGAGTCTTTGGTTTTCTTCTTTCTCCCTTGCTTCAGATGGGATGGGACCAAAGGAGTATCTTAGATGGCTGCTGACAAGCTTTTAAGGCCCCAGACGCTACTCGCCAAAGTAAGACGTAGAACATTTTCTTCATAAACTACTTTATGCCAATTGAGCTAGATGTTCCCTGAGACCATGGTCCCCAGCCCTCAGTCCGGTAATTTGGTTCCTCAGGGAGTTTGGATGTGTTTATAAAGCTTCCATGACCTTGCCTTGATCAAGTTGTGCTGACTTCCCCCAGTATTGTGTATCGTCTTACACTTCATCAAAGTTACCACTTATCTACTGTGTATTTGGTGTTTTTCCTTCTCTCGAAACCATCAAAGATTGTTCCTTTCTGTGCGTAAACCTTTGCGTGAGTTTTTATAATAATGGTCTCATATAGCATTTGTCCTTATGTGACTGACTTACTTCACTCAGCATAATGCCTTCCAGATTCATCCATGTTATCAGATGTTTAACAGATTAATCACTGTTCTTTATCATTGCATAGTATTCCATTGCATGTATGTATCATAGTTTGTTTATCCATTCTTCTATTGATGGGCACTTAGGTTGTTTCCATCTTTTTGCTATTGTGAATATGCTGCAATGAACACGGGTGTGCATATGTCTATTTGTGTGACAGCTCTTATTTCTGTAGGATATATTCTTAGGAGTGGTATTGCTAGGTCATATGGTTTTTCTATTTCTAGGTTTTTAAGGGGGCACCATATTGTTTTCCAAAATAGTTGCACCATTTTGCATTCCCACAGCAGTGCATAAGAGTTCCAATCTCCCCACAGCCTCTCCAGCATTTGTTATTTTCTGTTTTTTTGTTTCATGCCTGTAATGTCGGGGTGAGATGGTATCTCATTGTAGTTTTGATTTGCATTTCTCCAATGGCTAGTGATCAAAGGCAAACATTGTTTCATTTTGTTGATCCTTTTAAAGAAACAACTTTTGGTTTTGTTGATTCTATAGTTTTTCAATTCTCTATTTCTGCTCTGATCTTTATTATTTCCTTTCTTCTGGTGGCTATGGACTTCTTTTGCTGCTCTCTTTCTATTTGTTCCAGTTGTATAGCTAATATTTTGATTTTGTCCCTTTCTTCTTTTTTGATGTGTGCATCAATTGCTATAAATTGACCTCTGAGCGCTGGCTTTGCTGTGTCCCAAAGGTTTTTGTATGTTGTACTTTAATTCTCATTTGATTCTAGGAATTTTTTTATTCCATCTTTGATTTCTTCTATTACCCAGTGGTTTTTAAGCAAGGTGTTATTTAGTTTTGTCTTAGTCATCTAGTGCTGCTATAACAGAAATACCACAAGCAGGATGGCTTTAACAAAGAGAAATGTATTCTGTCACTCTCTAGTAGGCTTCAAGTCCAAATTCAAGGCATCAGCTCCAGAGGAAGGCTTTCTTTCTGTCTTGGCTCTGGAGGAAGGTCCATGTTATCAATCTTCCCTTGGTCTGGGAGCATCTCAGTGCAGGAACCTCAGGTCCAAAGCATGCACTCTGCTCCTAGCTCTGCTTTCTTGGTGGTACGAGGTTCCCATGTCTCTCTGCTTGCTTCTCTTTTTATATCTCAAAAGAGATTGGCCTAAGACTTTATCTCATCTTGTAGATCTCATCAATATAACTGCCACTAATCCATCTCATTGCATCATAGTGACAGGATTTACAAAGCATAGAGAAATTACATCACATTACAAAATGGTAAACAATCATACAATTCTGGGAATTATGACCTAGCCAAGTTGACAGATATTTTGGGGGGACACAACTCGATCCATGACAAGTTTCCATGTATTTGACTTTTTTTCCTTGCTCTTCCTATTATTAATTTCTACTTTGATGGCATTGTGATAAGAGGAGATGCTTTGTATTATCTCAATGTTTTGGATTTTGTTGAGGGTTGCTTTGTGGCCTAAGATGTGGTCTGTTCTGAAGAACATTCCATGTGTGCTGGAAAAGAATGTATACTTTGCTGCCATTGTGTGGAGCGTTCTATAAATATCTATGATGTCAAGCTGGTTGATTGTGGCCTTTATATCTTCTGTATCTTTGTTGAGTTTCTTTCTAGACGTTCTGTTCTTTTCCAACAGTGGTGTGCTGAAGTCTCCTGCTATTATTGTGGAGCTGTCAGTTTCTCTTTTCAGTGCTGTCAGAATTTGTTTTATGTATTTTGGAGCCCTGTCATTGGGTGCATAGATGTTTATTATGGTTACATCCTCATCATGAATTGTCCCTTCAAATATTATATTATGTCCTTCCTTGTCATTTATAGTGGATTTTGTTTTAAAGTCTATTTTATAGGGACAATGCTAGGAGCCCTAATACATGGCATAAACAGTATACAAAACATTAGTAACAATGCACAAACACCAGAAAAGAAACTAGCTAACTAAAAGAGCTCCTAAAAATCAAACACCTATGCTCATCCAAAGACTTCATCAAAAGAGTAAAAATATTACCTACAGACTTGGAAAAAGTTTTTAGCTATGACATTTCTGATCAGCATCTGATCTCTAAAATCTACATGATACTGCAAAAACTCAACTGCAAAAAGACAAATAGCCCAATTAAAAAATGGGCAAAGGATATGAACAGACACTTCCCTAAGAAGACATTCAGGTAGCTAACAGATACATGAGGAAATGCTCACGATCATTAGCCATTAGAGAAATGCAAATCAAAACTACAATGAGATTTCATCTCACTCCAACTAGGCTGGCATTAATCCAAAAACACAAAATAATAAATGTTGGAGAGGTTGTGGGGGGACTGGAACACTTCTACACTGCTGGTGGGAATGTCAAATGGTACAACCACTTTGGAAATCAATTTTGTGCTTTCTTAAAAAGCTAGAAATAGAACTACCATACTATCTAGCATTTTGTCTGCGATAAATATTGCTAGCAATCCCACTCCTTGGAATATATCCTAGAGAAATAAGCGCCTTCAAACAAACAGATATACGCACATCCATGTTCATTGCAGCACTGTTTACAGTGGCAAAAAGGTGGAAGCAACCAAGGTGCCCATCAATGGATGAACGGATAAATAAATTATGGTATATTCGTGCAATGGAATACTGTGCATCAGTAAAGACCAATGATGAATCTGTGAAACATTTCATAACGTGGAGGAATCTGGAAGGCATTATGCTGAGTGAAATTAGTTGCAAAAGGACAAATATTGTACGAGACCACTATTATAAGAACTCAAGAAATAGTTTAAACAGAGAATAAAATATTCTTTGATAGTTACAAGAGTGGGGAGGGAGGGAGGGAGAGGGGTATTCACTAATTAAATAGTAGACAAGAACTAGTTTAGGTGAAGGGAAAGACAACACAATACGGGAGAGGTCAGCACAACTGGACTAAACCAAAAGCAAAAATTCCTGAATAAACTGAACGCTTCAAAGGCCAGCATAGCAGTGGTGGGGGTTTGGTTTCAGGGGACATCTAGGTCAATTGGCATAATAAAATCTATTAAGAAAACATTCTGCATCCCACTTTGGAGAGTGGCTTCTGGGGTCTTAAAAGCTAGTAAGCCGCCAGCTAAGATGCATCAGTTGGTCTCAACCCACCTGGAGCAAAGGAGAATGAAGAACACCAAAGACACTAGGTAATTATGAGCCCAAGAGACAGAAAGGGCCACATAAACCAGAGACTACATCAACCTGAGACCAGAACAAGATGGTGCCCAGGTACAACCTATGACTGCCCTGACAGGGAGCACAACAGAGAACGCCTGAGGGAGTAGGAGAGCAGTGGGATGCAGACCTCAAATTCTCGTAAAAAGACCAGGCTTAATGGTCTGACTGAGACTAAAAGGACCCTGGAGGCCATGGTCCCCAGACCTTCTGTTAGCCCAAGACAAGAACGGTTTCCAAAGCCAACTCTTCAGACAGGGATTTGACAGCACTATAAGACAGAAAATGATACTGGTGAGAAGTGAGCTTCTTGGATCAAGTAGACACATGAGATTATATTGGCGTCTCCTATCTGGAAGGGAGATGAGAGGGAAGAGGGGGTCAGAAGCTGGCCAAATGGACACGAAAATAGAGAGTGGAGAGAAGGAGTGTGCTGTCTTATTAAGGGAAGAGTAACTAGGAGTACATAGCAAGATGTATATAAATTTTTTGTATGAAAAACTGACTTGGCTTGTAAACTTTCACTTAAAGCACAATAAAATTAAAAAAAAAAAAAAGTCCGTTTTGCCCAAAAAACACAAAACAATAAATGTTGGAGAGGCTGCGGAGAGATTGGAACTCTTATACACTGCTGGTGGGAATGTAAAATGGTACAACCACTTTGGAAATCTATCTGGTGTTATCTTAAACAGTTAGAAATAGAACTACCATACAACCCAGAAATCCCACTCCTCGGAATATACCCTAGAGAAACAAGAGCCTTCACACAAACAGATACATGCACACCCATGTTTATTGCAGCACTGTTTACAATAGCAAAAAGCTGGAAGCAACCAAGGTGTCCATCAACGGATGAATGGTTAAATAAACTGTGGTATATTCACACAATGGAATACTATGCATCGATAAAGAACAGTGACGAATCTGTGAAACATTTCATAACATGGAGGAACCTGGAAGGCATTATGCTGAGCGAAATCAGTCAGAGGCAAAAGGACGAATATTGTATAAGACCACTATTATAAGATCTTGAGAAATAGTATAAACTGAGAAGAACACATACTTTTGTGGTTACGAGGGGGGGAGGGAGGGAGGGAGGGAGAGGGTTTTTTACTGATTAATTAGTAGATAAGAACTGATTTAGGTGAAGGGAAGGACAACACTCAATACATGGAAGGTCAGCCCAGTTGGACTGGACCAAAAGCAAAGAAGTTTCCGGGATAAACTGAATGCTTCAAAGGTCAGCGGAGCAAGGGCGGGGGTTTGGGGAACCATGCTCAAAGGGGACTTCTAAGTCAATTGGCAAAATAATTCTGTTATGAAAACATTCTGCATCCCACTTCGAAATGTGGCATCTGGGGTCTTAAATGCTAACAAGCGGCCATCTAAGATGCATCAATGGGTCTCAACCCACCTGGAGCAAAGGAGAATGAAGAACACCAAGGTCACACGACAACTAAGAGCCCAAGAGACAGAAAGGGCCACATGAACCAGAGACCTACATTATCCTGAGACCAGAAGAACTAGTTGGTGCCCGGCCACAATCGATGACTGCCCTGACGGGGAGCACAACAGAGAACCCCTGAGGGAGCAGGAGATCAGTGGGATGCAGACCCCAAATTCTCATAAAAAGACCATACTTAATGGTCTGACTGTGACTGGAGGAATCCCGGCGGGCATGGTCCCCAAACCTTCTGTTGGCACAGGACAGGAACCATTCCCGAAGACAACTCATCAGACATGAAAGGGACTGGACAGTGGGTAGGAGAGAGATGCTGAAGAAGAGTGAGCTAATTATATCAGGTGGACACTTGAGACTGTGTTGGCATCTCCTGTCTGGAGGGGGGATGGGAGGATAGAGAGAGTTGGAAGCTGGCAAAATTGTCATGAAAGGAGAGACTGGAAGGGCTGACTCATTAGGGGGAGAGCAAGTGGGAGTACGGAGTACGATGTATATAAACTTATATGTGACTGACTTGATTTGTAAACGTTCACTTGAAGCTCAATAAAAGTTAATTAAAAAAAAGTCTGTTTTATCTGAGATTAGTATTGCCACTTCTGCTCTGTTTTGGTAGCTGTTTGCTTGATATATTTTTTCCATCCTTTGCTGTAAGTCCAAATCTACTCGATGGCAATGGGTTTGGTTTTGGTTCTTTGTTTCTAAGGTATATTTATTGTAGACAGCATATTGATGGGTACTGTTTTTCTTTTCTTTTTTTAATCCATTCTGTCACTCTCTGTCTCTTTATGGGTGCATTTAAGCCATTTTTGTTCAGTGTGATTATTGATAGGTGTGAGTTTATTGCTGTCATTTTGTAGTGCCTTTTTGTTTTTGGTGGTACTGATGTTTTCTTTGTTCCTGTTACTGTCCTGTCCTGAATTCCTTCTGTTTGTGAATTTTTTTTTTGTTTCTTTCATTATTGTAGATTTTGTGTTTACTGAGACTTTGTTTTTCTTCCTTATTTTGATGTTAAGTTTGCTAACTTTCTTTGTGGTTACCTTGAAATTTACCCCATCTTCCTTAGTTTAAACCAGTCTTTTATGACTTGATATCGCCTTTACTTCCTCTCCATTTGAAAGATCTACTCCTACCTCTTTATAACCTCTTTTATTGTTCTGATGTTGTTGTCATTTACAGATTGACACCTCTGGTTTCCTACTGTAAATCTTCCAGTTGTGTTTCATCCTTGGAAGTTCATTACCTAGCTTGGTGCCTGACTGACGTTGTCCAGTGTTCTAGATTCAGGTTGTTGTCTGATGTTTACTGTCTAACCGAAAGACTCCTTTAATAATTCTTATAAATTTGGTTTGGTTTTTACATACTCTCTTAATTTCTATTTATCTGGAAATGTCCTAATTTTACCATCATATTTGAGTGAGAGTTTTGCAGGATATATTACTCTTGGTTGACATTTTTTTCTTCAAGATTTTATATATGTCATCCCATTGCTTTCTTGCCTGTATGGTTTCAGCCAAGTACTTGGAACTTAGTCTTATTGTTTCCCCTTTGTATATGACTTTTCTTTTTTCTTGAGCTGCTCTCAGGATTCTTTCTTTGTCTTTGGTTTTGGTGTGATTATGATATGTCTTGGTGACTTTCTTTTGGGGTCTGTCCTATATGGGGTTCATTGAGCTTCTTGGATAATCAGCTTTTCATCTTTCATGAAATACGGGGAGTTTTCTCTTAACAGATCTTCAATGACACCATCTATTTTCCGTTTTCTCCCCGTTTCTCCCCCGATCACAAATTTTTGCTTTTGATTGTATCCCACATCAGTCTCAGGATTTCTTCATTTTTCTTCATTCTTTCCTCTGAGTTTTCCTCAAACAAAGTAGTATCCAAGGATTTGTCTTCAATTTTGCTAATTCTGTCTTCCATTGTTTTGTATTTGCTCCCAAAACTTTCTATTGCACTGTCCCTTTCTGAAATCTTGTTTATCTCTTGGATTTCTAATTGCTGCTTTTGTATGATTTCTAATTGTTTATTTATTTTGACATTTTGTTCCTGTATTATTTTTCTGAATTTTTCCACTGCTTTGGCTGTGTTTTCCTTGATTTTTCTGTATTTTTCATGATTTTGACTTTTTCCCCTTTTTTTTCTGCATTTTCTTTCACCTCTTTCCTAACATCTTAGAGATCCCTGAACATTAGACATTTGAATTCCCTCTCAGGTGGTTTCAGTGCCTTTTCTTCCACCGGAAGGTCATCTGGTATTTCACTTTGGTTGTTTTCTGGAGCCATCCTGTCCTGTTTTTTCATATGTTTTGATATTGTTTGCTATCTCCAGGATATTCAGGAATTATTTTCATTTATTGATTGTAGATTTGTTTGTTTTGTCCTGCTTTTTTGTTTTATTTGGTTATGTCTGGGCTGAGCGTGTTTTGTTGCTTGTCCATGTGGGCACAATACTTCTCAGCACCTTGTCCAGGTTGTCATGGCTGTTTACTCAGCTATGGTACAGCAGGGCAAGTCTGGCAGGGGAGGAGGAAGGGCAGGAATGGGCTGTTTGCAGCACGAACTGGGGTCAAAGGGACAGGGCTGGTGGGCAGTGTGGGGCAGGGTCCATTTTTCTGCACCAGTGCTGTTTGGTGATTGGCATGTGGTGCAGATAGGCAGGAGGGATGTGAGAGGATGTGATGTGTGGAGCTAAGTGGGTGAGCGAAAGAAGAGAGAGAAACAGAAGCAAAAAATGAAGGAAAAAAGTAAATAAAATGGCTGTGTGGCAGGATTTGTCAGATGGAGGTGTGACAGACCTGGGGAGGCAGTGTGCTGGTGGTTCTCTAGCTGAGCAGTGCAGCTCAGCCTGTCGAAAAGGGGTGTGTGCAGCACATGGGGCTAGGTGGGTGGGAGAAGGGAAAGAGAGAGAAGAAATGAAAAACCAAAACCAAAACGACAACAACAAAAAATTGGTACTAAGAGAGCTAGATATAGGGGGCAGTGCAGACCCAGGCAGGCCATGTGCCAGAGGCTCTATAGCTGAGCAGTGCAGCAAGGCCCATCAAGTAGAGGTGGGTGGTGCATGGGGCCAGGTGGGTAGGAGAAAAGAAAGGAAGGGAGAGAGAGAGAGAAAGGAAACAGAAAAAATAAATAAAAGAACAAAACAAACAAACTAAAAAAAATATGGTGCTGAGGAAGCTGGCTGGTGGGAGCAGCACAGACCTTCAGAGGCTGTGTGCCTGTGGCTCTCTAGCTGAATGGTGTGGTACAGCCCTTCATGAAGGGGCAGGAATGGCACATGGGGCTAGGTGAGTGGGAGACAGGAAAGGAAGGAAGGGAGAGAGAGAGAAAACAAACAACAACAACAGCAAACAAACTATGGCCCTGAGGGAGCTGGCCAGTGGCAGCAGCATGGACCTGGGGAGGCCATGTGCTGGTGGCTTTCTAGCCAAGTGGTGCAGCACGGCCTGTCCAGAAGGGGTGGAGATGGCACATGGGGCTAGGTGGGCTGGAGAAAGGAAATGAAGAGGTAGAGAGAGAAGAATTAAAAACAAAAAAAATATGGTGCCGAAGGAGCCAGCCAGTGGGGGTGGCATGAACCTGGGGAGGCTGTGTTTATATCTAGCCCAGCAGTGCAACACAGCCCATCAAGACGGGGTGGGGGCAGCACACAGGGCTAGCTGGGTGGGAGAAAGAAGGGAGAGAGAAAGAAGAAGCAGGAAAAAAATGACGCTCAATGAGCCAGGCTGAGGGGGTGTCAGGAACTGGGGAGGCCTTGAGGTACAGCACAGTCCTTTAATCAGTGAAGCAAAATCCTTTAAGAAGTGGCAGGCATGGCACATGGGGCTAGCTGGGCAGGAGAAAAGAAAGGAAGGGAGAGAGAGAGAGAAGAAACAAAAAAGCCAATAATAATAATAATAACAAGAACACCAAAAATATGGTGCTTGGGGAACTGGCTGTTGGGGGTGGGATGGACCTGGGTGGCAGTGAGGTGGAGTCTCTCTGGCCAAGGAACCGTGGCCCATTGGAAAGCTGTGGAGGCTGTGTATAATGAAGAAGTATGCGGGGGGCGGGGGGGGTTGGAAAGTGTATATCCCTGGTTACTGAGTGCTCTGTCTCCTGTTGGGAGCTCTGGGAAGTTGCCTTCCCATACTCCCTGTCCATGTTTTTTGGTGGCTGTAGTCCAAGATGGTGAATTTGTGCCATGTTAGCTAGTAGGGAACCTTCACTTCGTAGCTGTACTTGTTCTCTAGTCTGTCAGTTTCTCAGTCCATTCAGTGCTTGATTGAGCTCTTTATCCCTTCATTTGATACTTAGGGTTCCAGGATTGACATTTGTATCTGTTTTAGTTAGTTTTTCAGGTCTTTGCTGCAGAAGGATGGCATGGTGCTTCTGTCTATAGTGTCGTGTTGGCTCCACCTGAATTTTTTTTTTTAATTGAACTTTACATGAAGGTTTACAGAGCAAACAAGTTTCTCATTAAACACTCAATACACATATTATTTTGTGACATTGGTTGCCAACCCCACGACATGTCAACATTCTTCTTGACTTAGGGTTCCCCATTACCAGCTTTCCTCTCTCCTCCTGCCTTCAAGTCCTTGCACTTGGGCTGGTGTGCCCATTTAGTCTCATTTTGTTTTATGGGCCTGTGTAATCTTTGGCTGAAGGGTGAATCTCAGGAATGACTTCATTACTGAGTTATAAGGGTATTCAGGGATCATACACTCGGGGTTTCTCCAGTCTCTGTCCGACCAAGTAAGTCTGGTCTTTTTTTGTGTGTGTGTGTTAGAATTTTGTTCTACACTTTTCTCCAGCTCTGTCAGGGACCCTCTATTGTTATCACTGTCAGGGCAGTCAGTGCTGGTATTAAATGGGCACCAGCTAGTTGTGTGTGCTGAACTCAGTCTGGTGGAGGCTGTGGTAGTTGTGGTCCATTACTCCTTTGAACTAATATTCCCCTTGCATCTTTGGTTTTCTTCTTTCTCCCTTGCTCCAGACAGGGTGAGACCAGTGGAGTATCTTAGATGGCCGCTCACAAACATTTAAGACCCCAGATGCTACTCACCAAAGTAAAACGTGGAACATTTTCTTTATAAACTATGTTATGCCATTTGAGCTAGATGTTACCTGGGATCGTGGACCCCACAGCCGTCAGCTCAGCAATTTGGTCCCTCAGGGAGTCTGGGTATGTCTAGAGAGCCTCCATGACCTTGCATTGGACAAGTTGTGCTGGCTTTCTCAATATAGTGCACTGTCTTACTCTTTACCAAAGTTACCTCTTATCTATTGCCTATTTAGTGTTTTTCTCTCCCATCCCTCTCCTCCCTGGTAACCATCAAAGACTCTTTCTTTTCATATGTAAACTTTTGCATGAATTTTGATGATAGTGGTCTCATACAATATTTGTCCTTTTGCAATTGACTTATTTCACTCAGCATAATGCCCTTCAGATTCATCCATGTTGTTAGATGCTTCGCAGATTCGCCATTGTTCTTTATTGATGCATAGCATTTCACTAAGTGTATGTACCATCCATGGTTTGTTTATCCATTCATCTGTTGATGGGCACCTAGGTTGTTTCCATTTTTTGATATTGTGAACAATGCTGCAATGAACATGGGTGTGCATATGTCTATTTGTGTGACAGCTCTTATTTCTCTAGGATATATTCCTAGGCGTGGGATTCCTGGATCACATGTTATTTGTATTGTTTTCCTGATTTCCCTTTTGTAGTTCTCTTTTTTGGTGTATAGGAATCCAAACTGACTTTTGTATGTTTATGTTGTATCCTGTTACTCTTCTGAATCTTTCTATTAGTTCCAGTAGTTTTCTGGTGAAGTCTTTTGGGTTTTCTATGTATAGTATTGCATCATCTGCAAATAGGGACAGCTTTACTTCTTCCTTACCAATTTGGATGCCTTTATTTATTTTTCTTGCCTCATTGCTCTAGCTAGGACTTCCAGCACAATGTTGAATAAGAGTGGTGATGAAGGGCATTTTTGTCTTGTTCCTGTTCTCAAGGAATGATGTTGGCTGTCGGTTTTGTATAGATGCCCTTTATTATGTTAAGGAATTTCCCTTCTATACTGTCTTAGTCATCTACTGCTGCTGTAACAGAAATACTGTGAGTAGATGGTTTTAACAAAGAGAAATTTATTTTCTCACAGTCTACCAGGCTACAAGTCCAAATTCAGGGCATCAGCTCCAGGGGAAAGCTTTCTCTGTCAGCTCTGGAGGAAGGTCCTTGTCATCAATCTTCCCCTGGTCAAGAAGCTTCTCTGCACAGGGACCCCAGGTCCAATGGATGTGCTATGCTCCCAGTGCTTCTTTCTTGATGGTGTGAGGTTCCCAACTTTCTGCTTGCCTTCCTTTTATTTCTTGTAAGATAAAATGTGGTGCAGGCCACAACCCAGAGAAACTCCTTTCACACTGAATCAGGGACATGACCTTAGTAAGGGTGTTACAATCCCACCCTAATCCTCTTTAATGTAATCTAATCCTGCCTCATTAACCATGGGCAGAGATTAGAATTTACAACACTTAGGAAAATTGTTGTTGTTTTAGGTGCCAGCAAGTCGATTCTGACTCATAGCAACCCTATATACAACAGAACAAAACACTGCTGGTTGTAGGAAAATTACAATCACAAAATGGAGGACAACTACACAATGCTGGGAATCATGGCCTAAGCAAGTTGACACATATTTTGGGGGAACACAATTCAATCCATAGCATATGCCTATTTTACTGAGGGTTTTTATCAGGAATGGGTGTTGGACTTTGTTGACATTTTTTTCTGCATCAATTGAGATGAACATGTGATTCTTTTATTTATGTAGTGGATTATGTTGATTGATTTTCTGATTATGAATCATCCTTGCATACCTGGTATGAATCCCACTTAAAATGCATAACCATTGCCGTTGAGTCGATTCCGACTCATTGTGACTCTATAGGATAGAGTAGAACTGCCCCATAGAGTTTCCAGGGAGTGCCTGGTGGATTCGAACTACTGATCTTTTGGTTAGCAGCTGAGCTCTTAACCATTATGCCACCAGGGTTTCCTGAATCCCACTTGGTCATGGTATATATATATACATATATTTTGATATGATGCTGAATTCTATTGACTAGAATTATGTTGAGAATTTTTGCATCTATATTCATGAGAGGTATTGGTCTGTAATTTTCTTTTTTTGTGGTGTTTTACCCTGGTTTGGGTATCAGGGCTATGCTGGCTTCATAGAATGAATTCTGGAGTATCCCTTCTTTTTCTATGTTGTGAAATAGTTTGAGGAGTACCAGTGTAAGATTTTCTCTGACTATTTGGTAGAATTCTCCAGTGAAGCCATCTGGGCCAGGACTTTTTTTGTTGGGAGTTTTTTTTTTTATTATTATTACGTTTTCAATGTGTTCTCTTGTTATGGGTCTGTTCAAATTTTCAGTACCAGTTTGTGTTAGTTGGGTAGGTAGTGTGTTTCTAGAAATTTGTCCATTTCATCTAGGCTTTCAAATTTGTTGGAGTATAGTTTTTTTTTTTTTTTTAATGTTGTGATCATTTTTATTTCAGTTGGGTCTGTTGTAATGTCTACCATTTCATTTCTTATTTGGGTTATTTGCATCCTCTCCTGTTTTTCTTTGTCAGTTTGGCCAATGGTCTGTCAATTTTGTTGATCCTTTCAAAGAATCAACTTTTAGTTTGTTGCTTCTTTCTAGTGTTTCTTTTAATTCTCTATTTCATTTATTTCTGCTCTTCTGGTGGCTGTGGGCTTCTTTTTTGCTGTTCTCTTTCTATTTGTTTGAGGTGTGTAGCTAAAGTTTAGATTTTGTCCCTTTCCTCTTTTTTGATGTGTGCATCTATTGCTATAAATTGACCTTAGAGCACCACCTTTGCTGTGTCCCAAAGGTTTTGGTATGATGTGTTTTCATTCTCATTTGAGTCTAGGAATTTTTTAAACTCCATCTTTAATTTCTTCTATTACCCCCGTTTCAAGCAGGCAGTTATTCAGTTTTTATGTATTTGACTTTTTCCTTTCTCTTCCTGTTTTAATTTCTCCTTTGGTGGCATTGTGATCAGAGAAGATGCTTTGTATTATCTCAGTGTTTTGTATTTTGTTTAGGGTTGCTTTGTGGCCTAAGATGTGGTTGTCTTAGACATCTAATGCTGCTATAACAGAAATACCACAAGTGGATGGCTTTAACAAAGAGAAATTTATTTCTTCACAGTAAAGTAGGCTAAAAGTCCAAATTCAGGGTGTCAACTTGGTTAGGTCATGATTCCCAGTATTGTCGAGTAGGCTAGAAGTCCAAATTCAGGGTGTCAGTTCCAGGGGAAGGTTTTCTCTCTCTGTCAGCTCCGGAGGAAGGCCCTTGTCATCAATCTTCCCCTGGACTAGGAGCTTCTCTGTGAAGGAACCCCTGGTCCAAATGATGTGCTCTACTCCCAGTACTGCTTTCTTGGTGGCATGAGGTCCCCAACTCTCTGCTTACTTCACTTTCCTTTTATCTCTTGTAAAATAAAAGGTGGTACAGGCCACACTGCAGGGAAACTCCCTGTACATTGAATCAGGCATGTGACCTGAGCAAGGGTGTTATATCCCACCCTAATCCTCTTTATCCACAGGCAGAGATTAAGATTTATCACACATAGGGAAATTACAAAATGGGGGACAATCACACAATACTGGGAATCATGACCTAACCAAGTTGAGACATATTTTGGGGGAACACAATTCAATCCATGACAGTGGTCTATTCTGGAGAGTGGTCCATGAAAGTTGGGGGAAAAAACAGTGCATTTTGCTCCTGTTGTGTGGAGTGTTCTACATATGTCTATGTGGTCACTTTGGCTGATCATGTCCTTTAGATCTTCTGTATCTTTACTGAGTTTCTTTCTAGATGTGAAACTATCAATTTCTCTTTTCAGTGCTGCTAGAGTTTGTTTTATGCATTTTGGAGCACTGTCATTGGGTGCTTAGATATTTACTATGGTTATGTCTTCATGATGGATCACCCCTCCAATCATTACATAATGCCCTTCTTCATCTTTTATGGTGGATTTTGTTTTAAAGTCTATTTTATCTGAGATTAGTATTGCCACTCCTGCTCTTTTTTGGTAGCTGTTTGCTTGATATATTTTTTCCATTCTTTGGTTTTTATAAATTTATGTCTTTGTTTCTGAAATGTGTCTCTTGTAGATAGCATATTGATGAGTCCTGTTTTTTTTTAATCCATCCTGTCAATCTGTCTCTTTATGAGGGCATTTAAGCCATTTACATTCAGTGTGATTTTTGATAGGTCAGAATTTATTGCTGTCATTTTGCAGTGCTTTTTTTTGTGGTGCTGATGTTTTCTTTATTCTTAACCTTCTGTGCTGAATTCCTTTCGTTTATTTTTTTTCATTTCTTTCATTTTGTAGATTTCATGTTTACTGAGACTTTGTTTTTCTTCTTTATTTTGATGAGTAGAATTGTTAACTTTTTTGTGGTTACCTTGAAATTTACCCCTACCTTACTGTTTAAACCAGTCTTTTATTACGTGATAACACCTTGACTTCCTCTCCATTTGAAAGTTCTATACTAACATTGTTTATTCCCTCTTTTATTGTTTTGATGTTGTTGGTTCTCTAACCAGACTCCCTTTAATAATTCTTGGAATTTTGGTTTTCACATATTCTCTTAACTTCTCTTTATCTGGGAATGCCCTAATTTCACCATCATGTTTGAGCGAGAGTTTTGCAGGATATATTATTCTTGGTTGGCAGTTTTTTTTTTTTCTTTGAAGATTTTATATATGTCAACCCATTGCCTTCTTGCCTGCATGGTCTCTGTCGAGTAATCAGTTTAGTCTTATTGTTTCCCTTCTGTATGTAACTTTTCACTTTTCTTGGGCTGCTCTCAGGATTCTTTGTCTTTGGTTTTAGTGAGTGTAATTATGGTATGTCTTGGTGTTTTTCTTTTGGGATCTATCCTATATGGGATTCATTTAGCTTCTTGGATAGTTGACTTTTCATCTTTTCTGTCAGCAAATCTTCAATGATCTTCTCTGTGTTTCCCATTTTATCCCTCTGTTCTGGAACTCCAATCACACACACAGATTTTTGGTTTTGATTGTATCCCACATTGTTCTCAGGTTTTCTTCCTGTTTCCTCATTCTTTTCTCTGATTTTTCCCCAAGGTGGTAGCCAAGGAATTGTCTTCAATTTTGCTGATTCTGTCTTCAATTGCTTCATATTTGCTCCTAAAACTTTCTATTGCACTGTCCATTTCTGAAATCTTTTGGATTTCTAATTGCTGTTTTTGTATGATTTCTAGTTGTTTATTTATTTTGACTTTTTTCCTGTATTATTTTCCTGAATTCTTCCATTTTTTTGTCTGTCTTTTCCATGATTTTTTCTATTTTTTCCTTATTTTTGTCTGCATTTTACTTCATTTTTTGGAGAACACTGAATATTAGTGTTCTGAATTACCTGTCAGGTAGTTCCAGTGTCTTTTCTTCTATCAGCAGGTCATCTGATGCTTTATTTTGTTCACTTTCTGGAGCCATCCTCTCCTGTTTTTTGTTTGTTTTTTTTTGTTTTTTAATGTACTTTGATATTGTCTACTGTCTCTAGGGCATTCAGGAATTATTTTCTTCATTTATTGATTATAGATTTGATTGTTTCATCCAGCTTTTTAATTTTACTTGGTTATGCCTGGGCAGGTGGGCTTTGTGTGTTTCGTTGCTTGCTTGCCTTTGGGCATGATTCTTCTTATAATCTCATCCAAGTTGGTAGGGCTGGTCACTCAACTATGGTGTAGCAGGGCAGGTCTAAAGGGGACGGAGAGGCAGGGACAGGTATTTTGTGATACAAACTGTGGCAACGGGGTGAAGCTGGGTGTCAGTGCAGGGCAGGGTCCAGGGTACCATGCTAATACCACTCAGGGACTGGCACTTGGAGTATGGTGCAGATGAGCAGGAGGGAAAGGAGAGGATGTGATGTGCAGAGCTAAGTGGGTGGTGAAAGGAGAAAGAAGAGAGAAACAAAGGGCAAAAATGAAGTAAAAAAATGAAAGTAAATACATAAAATGGCAGTGTGATAGGATTTGGCTGGTGAAGGTGGGGCAGATCCAGCAAGACTGTGTGCTGGTGGCTGTCTAGTCACGCAGTGTGCCTTGGCCTGTCGAGAAGAAGCATGAGTTGTGCATGGGGATGGGTGGGCAGGAGAATGGAAAGAGTGGAGATAGAAGAAATCAACAATCAAACAAATAAAAAATAAAAACAATAACAAAAATATGGTGGTGGGTGCACTGGCTGTTGGGGTGGGGTGAAATTGGGGTGTCAGCAAGGTGATGTCTCTCTCACCAGGTGGCACAGCACGGCCTGTCAGGAAGGGGTGGAGGCAGCGAAGCATTGGGTGCTGTTTCCTGCTGGCTGCTCCGTGAAGTTGTCTTTCCATGCTTCCTGTTCAGAGTTCTTTGGTGATTGTAGCTCAAGACGGTGAATTTGTGCAGCAGTGAGCTAGTATCTGTCAGAGTGACTATAGCCTGTTGGCAAGTGGCAGAGCTATTGTACAGGGAAGAAGAGTGTGGGGTGGGATAATGAGTATCCCTGTTTATTGGGTTCTCTGTCTCCTGCTGGGAGCTATGTGAAGTTGTCTGCCCATACTTCCTGTCCAGAGTTCTTTGGTGGCTGTGGCCCAAGATGGTGAATCCTGGCGGCAGTTAGCTGTTATCTCTCCATCCAAGTGACCATGGCCTGTTGGCAAGTGGCAAAGGTCTCGTACAGGGAAGAAGAGTGTGGGGTGGAAAAACGTGTATTCCTGGTTATGGGGTGCTCTGTCTCCCGTTGGGAGCTCCATGAAGTTGCCTTTCCATACTCCCTGTCAGTTCTTTGGTGGCTGAAGCCTAAGATGGAGAATCTGGCCACGGTAGCTGGTATGGGACCTCCCTTCATAGCTCTCCTTGTTCCCTGTTCTCTGTCAGTTTTGTATTGCATTCGGTGCTTGATAGGGTTCTTTATTCCTTCATTTGGTACTTAGGGTTCCAGGATTGACATTTGTATCTCTTTTACTTAGTTTTTCGGGTCTTTGCTGCAGAGGGATGGCATGGTGCTTCTGTCTATAGCACCATGTTGGCTCCACCTCTGCCTAAATATTTTTTATCTCTAAAGGTCAAAAATATGTTTCAGAGAAAATTTGATATTTCTTCCTTTAGGGACTTTCTTAGCTAATAATACCAATTGAAATAAAAACAACGTCTTTGATAAAACTACAGTTTTTGCTAGTTTAATTATATAAAATTAATGCTGTGTTTTCTTTATATGATCATTTTGAATTTATTACAGGACTCAAAGTTTGGGAATGAAAATAAAGCATACTTTGATCCATGTGTGCTAAGCAGAATAATGGTCTCCAAAGATGTCTACTTCCTAATCCCCAAAATCTGTGAATACTTTATGTTAAATGACAAAGGTCAAATAAAGTTGCAGATGGAATTAACACTGCTAATCAGTTGACCTTAAAATAGGGAGATTATACTGGATTAGCATAGGCCCAAGGTACAAGGACCCTTTGCATGTGGAAGAGGGTGGCAGACAAATCAGTATTTGAGTGATATGAAGAAAACTTAACCAAGTTATTTTGAAGATGGAAATCTGGAGTTCTTAATCTGTGGTTCACATGTTCCCCAAGAGGTCCATGGGTAGAATTCAAGAGGTTTATGAACTTGGATAGCAAAAATATATATATCTTTATTTTTGCTAACCTCTACCTGAAATTTAGCGCTTCCTTCAATTATGATAGCTTTCAAGATGGAAGGGGACCATGAGCTAAGGAATATGGGTGGTCACAAGAACCTGGAAAAGGCAAGGAAAAGGATTCTTTTCTAAGGCCTCCAGAAAGAAATACAGTGAGACCCATTTTAGACTGCCAACCTCTATAACTGTAAAATAACAAATCTGTGTTGTTTTAAGCCACTAAGTTTGTGGTAATTTTTATATCTGCAACAGGAAACTAATACACCATGGAGAGGTGACGTTTTTCACTAAGGCTAAAAAAGCTATAACTTTTTACAACTATATCTGAAGTATGGGATTACAATGAAAACATAAACCAGATACATGATGTTTTATAAAATGTTTTTCATAAACCTCAGACAGTATCATAAAATTACGAGGACCTATAAATTGTTTCTTTGAGTTTAGTGCCAAACTGCCTAAAATGTATAAAATAATGTAAACATAAAATGTTTATTTACAAACTAGACCTATATTTGGATCTAAAAGTTAAAAGGGAATTTAAAGCAAAACATCTAAATCATATTTGTCTATATTCTCCTCATTAAGGTGGCATGCATTATTACTCTTTGACAGTATCAAGTTCTCTATTTCTGGGAATGAAGGAGGCTTGAACTTTCCTGTCACCGTCAAATTAGGCACAACTCCATGTCTTAATATGGTGATGTCAGTGGTGAGTCATTTCAGGTAGAAAGCATTTATTTGATGAGACTCCAGTCTCCAGCTCATTCTTCTGCTGCAGTAATTGAGGGAATACATGCACATGATAAGGTGGCATAAGATGTAGGTCACTTGAAATGATCTGTCACATGAAGGATAGCTTTTTGGAGAGTTTTCTAGACTGGAAGAGATTTGTATAAGCAAGAACTTTTACTGCATTATGACACTGAAAGTTTCAAATTTTTTATTACTGTAGCAAAACCTAGCCTATTCTTAATAACATAATATATAATTCTATCTAAATTTGGAGTTCTTAATCTGTGGTCCACAGATTCCTCAAGTGGTCCACGGATAGAATTTGAGAGGTCTGTAAACTTGGGTGGTTACAGCAATATATATATATGTATGTATATGTATTTTATTGGTTACACATATATATTTGTTATATATATATTTTATATATATATAAATACATATGTTATATATATATTTTACTAACCTCTACCTGAAATTCAGCACTTCCTTCGATTATGAATGTAGGCAACTAATGATAATAGTATTAGCAGTACTTGTGACTTTGTTGCTAACAGAAATCACATATATTTTTACACTAAATATTAGTTGTTGCTAATATTTCAAATAGTATTCATGCTTTTCACTACTTTTAAATTATGATAGTTATTGAACTTATTGCTGGGTCTTTCATAATCCTCCTGACCAGAAAGACTAGTGCAATTGAGCTGATCAACCATTGAGCAATTTTGTACCTCACAGTCATTCAGACACCAAATGGTGAAGTCACATGTTCTTGTATTTGTGACTGAGACATTGTGTTCTATATTCTCTATCTACAATTGTTTGCTGAGCAATATATGAAAGATATCAGTCAAATACCACCTCATTGCTATTCTTTTAATTCAGGCTAAGCAACTGCAATTTAACTTTATTTTGCATATAATGTTGTATTATTCAGTGCATTATCAAAAATAATATTGTATTACACATTTATTTTTAAATATTTTGATAATCGTATTTTAATATAATAATTTTCTATTTTAGTTTTGCATTTTGTGATATTCACTTTAAAATATTCTGTGAAGGGATTCGTAAACTCCCAAAAGAGTCCATGACACTAAAAACCTTAAGAAATTTTTATCTAAATACTGGGTATCATCCCAACTACCAACCTGAAGATGTATTAAGAATTATTTTTACCTTTTCAAATAACCAGTACTTCTTAAGTATGATAGTAACAGGTGCACTAGACCTATACACTATAAACCTATTTTTAAAATCCCACTGCCGTTGAGTCGGCGACCCTATAGGACAGAGTAGAACTACCCCATAGAGTTTCCAAGGAGCACCTGGTGGATTTGAACTGCAGACCTCTTGGTTAGCAGCCGTCGCACTTAACCACTACGCCACCAGGGTTTCCCCTTTTTAAAATAATTGGGCCCAAAAAGTAAAAGAATACATAGCACACAACCCCCAGGTGTGCTCCTTCTATGCATTTTTATATTATTTTAAAACACATTGGTTTTCTTTATAGATAAATCAAGTGGTAAAAGAAAAGATACTGAGATTATTGCATTGTGCTTAAATAAAACATATTTATGGTTCAACATTTTAAAATAATACAATAACGTAAATGTAATTTCACAAAAATATATTCCATGGTATATTAAAATTAGTGAGGGAAAGTTTAACTCGTTGCCATTGAGTTGATTCTGACTCATAGAAACCCTATAGGACAGAGTAGAACTGTCCCATAGGGTTTTCAAGGAACGGGTGATGCATTCCAACTGCCAACCTTTTGGTTAGCAGCTGAGCTCTTAACCACTGTGCCACCTGGACTCCTAAGGAAAAGCTTAGATGACAGAAAGAACTAGTAGTCAATAAAGAGGTAAAGATAAAATTTAATTCATCTATACCAAAACAAGGTACAAAATAACTTTGAAGGTAAATCGGATTCATCTAAATTATGTGCTTTAAGAACACATGCATTTGATGCATTCTATTTGGATTATAACTGTGAATTCAGCTGGTAGTTACTCTCAAAATTTACGACTAAGTGTTTTGGATGTCCACCCATAAAAAGATTCCAATAATAATACTAGTTTATTCTTATAAGCAATGGAAACACTAATGTACAGATAACCACATATTAAGTTATTATGAGTGGAACAGGTTCTGGCTGAATGAAATTGCTGTACATGACTTTAGAGAGTGAATTGCTTATGTTTTCCACTTACTTCATAATATAGTCTGGTACAACTTCATTTACCCTCCATTACCTAAACAGTAAAGTCTAGTAGCTAAAACACTAATACCTTGTAAATAAAATTAAGTTTAAAATTATACTAAAGTATATATCAGACATGTTTTTAATAACTAGAGAGGATTGTAAATTTTATATATAACTAAAAATACCCAATTGACTTTATATCAATTGTGAGATATACTCAGAGAATGTAAAAAAAAGTAATTGCAATCTTAAATATGGTTATTAATGCAGGTATTATAATAGTTTTCACATGGACTTAATTTTAATAGATTTTAAAACAGTAACCTAGTGATTAAAACCTATTGCCATCAAGTCCATTCTGACTCATTCCAACCCTATAGGACAGAGTGTAATTATCCTATAGAGTTTCCAAGGAGCAGCTGGTCGATTTGAAGCACCTGCCTTTAGGTTAGCATCTGACTTCTTAACTACTGCATCACTAGGGCAACTGCATTAGTTTAAATCAGGATTTTCATTGAAAATGTTCTGTGGTGTAGCAAATTATATAAGAAAGGAATTATGTTATAATTTGGTGAAAAGGCATTTCTTTATGAAGTATGTGCATTATATCAAAATTAAGTTAAAGATATTAATTTAAATATCTGACTTTAAAACATATCTAGACTACATTTGTTCATTAAAATTTCCTTAAAATCTCTCACACCATAACACAAGTGTTATTGAATCGTGTCCCTCCAAAATTTGTATCAACTTGGCAAGGCCATGATTCCCAATATTGTGTGATTGTCCATCATTTTGTCATCTGATGGGCTTTTCACTTGTGTTGTAAACCCTACCTCTATGATGTTAATGAGGCAGGATTAGTGGCAGTTATGTTAATGAGGCAGGACTCAATCTACAAGATTAGGTTGTGTCTTGAGTCAATCTCTTTTGAGATATATAAGAGAGAAGTGACCAGAAAGACAGGAGGATCTCATTATCCCCAAGCAAGAAGAGTCAGGAGCATATGTCCTTTGGACCTGGGATCCTGTGCTGGGAAACTCCTAGACCAGGGGAAGATTGATGACAATGACATTTCCCCAAAGCCAACAGAGAGGTGAGATTCCCCTGCAGCTGGTATCCTGAATTCCGACTTCTAGTCTCCTAGACTGTGTGAGAATAAATCTCTGTTTGTTAAAGCCATTTACTTGTGGTATTTCTGTTATAGCAGCACTAGATAGCTAAGACGACAAGCCTTGTACGTACCATCCGGTACTAAGACTTTGCTCTCTAACACCTTTATTCAATGAACAGAAACCACGGGTCTTTGTAAGCATAGTTGAATACATGTCTGGATCTGTAAAAAATGAAGCATGGTTCTGTGACCTCTTGTTATTCCCAGAAATTGCGGGTTGGGTCAAAATCCCAGAGAAGCCAGCTTGGGGGGGGGGGGAGTCTCTCACTGGCCAAGTTATAATAATTTAACTAGCAAAAATAAACCAAGAATATATACTTTATTAAAACAAGCTAAGCCCATAAATGCTCGAGTATATGATACAAAAAAAAAAGTCAACGACTGTGATTGTTGTGTGTCAACTTGGCTGGGCCATGATTCTCAGTGGTTTGGCAGTCATATGATGATGTGATCACTTCCATGATGAAATCTGGTATGATGTGATCACCTCCATGATGGTATCTGCTGTGAGTAGCCAATCAGTTGAAAGGGAATTTCTCATGCAGGTGTGGCCCGTGTTGAATATAAGTGGGCTCTCTGGTAAGGGTCTTGGGCTTTTCCTCACCCTGGATCCTGCAGCCAGCTCCTGTTCATCTGGCCTCCAGTTCTTGGGACTTGAGCTAGCAGCTAACTTGCTGTCTTGCCTGCCGATCTTGGGATTCGTTGGTCTTTACAGTCTGTGAGCAAGAGCCCTGCTGACTGACCTCTGATCTTGGGTTCACCAGCCCCTGTGGCTACGTGAATCAGGAGAAGCCTCCAGCCTGACCTACAGATTTGGGATATTCCAGCTGCTACAACTTCATGAGCCATTTCCTTGACACAAATCTCTTTATATAGATATTTACATGCTTTATTGGTTTTGCTTCTCTATAGAGCCCAGCCTAAAACAACCACTTAGTTTCTCTTCAAATAATTAGTATTATACTCAGGTTGAATTTTTAGTTTATTCATCAGTTCTTATGCCAATATGTCACTGTCTTGATTACAGCAGCTTTACAGTATCTCGTGTGTGTAACGTTTGTCACTTGTCAATTTCCACAAAACAGCCTGCTTCAATTTTAGTTTTTATTTTCCAATTGTTTGTTGCTATTATATAGAAATACAATTGATTCTTGTATATTGACTTTATACCTTGCATCTTTGCTAAATTAGCTTATTAATTCCAGTAATTTTCTTGTAGATTATTTAACATTTCAGTATAAAGAAATTCTGCCTTTTAAAGTTTTGGGCCCTTTATTATCTTTGCTGTCTTTTTGCATTGACTAGATCCTCTTTTATAATGCTGAACAGAAGCAGTGAGAACATTCTAACCTTATCTCTAATCTTAGAAGGTGCCTTTGTCATCTAGTGCTGCTATATGGCTTTAACAAAGAGAAATTTATTTTCTCACAGCCTAGTAGGCTAGAAGCCCGAATTCAGGGCCTCAGCTTCAGGCGAAGACTTTCTCCCTCTTTTGGCTATGGAGAAAGGTCCTTCTTATCAATCTTCCCCTGGACTAGGACCTTCTCTTCACTCTGCTCCCAGTGTTTCTTTTTTGGTGGTATGAGGTCCCAATTCTCTGCTTGCTTCCCTTTCCTTTTATCTCTTGTAAGATAAAAGGTGGTGCGCAGGCCACACCCCAGGGAAGCTCCCTTTACATTGGATCAGGGATGTGATCTGAACAAGAGTGTTCCATCCCACCCTAATCCTCTTTAACCACAGGCAGAGATTATGATTTATAACACATAGGAAAATCACAAAATGGAGGACAGCCACACAATACTGGGAATCATGGCGTAACCAAGTTGACACAAATTTTGGGGGAACACAATTCAACCCATGACAGGGAAAGCAGTCAACATTTCACCATTAAGCATGATGTTAACTGTAGGTGTTCTTTATCACAAGGAGGGTGTTCCCTTCTAGTGTGTTGACATTTTTCAAGAGTACATTTTGATTTCGTCAAAGTCTTTCTATGTATCTATTGATATGATCATATTTTCTCCTCATTAACATGGTGAATTACATTTATTAATAGTTTTAATTGGACGCATACTATATTTATCATTTAGGGGTTTTATTCACTTTTGAGTAATAGGAAATACCCACAACATGCTCTATAAATCAACAAGGTGCTTATTTATCTCCTGGGATAGTCCAGAAATAGGCAGTACAGGGTTGGTGTAGCCATTCAACAACGCAATAGGGGAGCAAAATTACTAACTTTTTTTCTGTACCATTGTATCACATAGGAAAATAGAGCTACTAGAAGTAGTGTGTGAACTATGCGATTATTATAGAAATTAGATCTCTCACAAATGTGGGGAAGAGGGTTTGTGATTGCCTGCAGCTTATATCATTCAATACAGCCGGCAGCCAGGAAGACATGCTCAAAATTTGGACCTGCTGAGCACTTCTAGATATGTTTGTTACACAATCTGACTGGCACATCCTTTTGAAATTAATGGCTTCCTTTTCATTTCTGCATTCCAAATCTCATAAAATTTCCTCTTTTGTTCAATTCTAACCTATAACTGTACAGCAGTAAAGATTCTGGGAAATATCATTCTAAGTCTTATGTAACACAATCCAGCACAACCATAATCAACCCTAGCTTTCATCCTTATGGTTACAGGTCTCTCTTTTCAACTTGAAGCATTGTGTCCGGCTTGAACCAGTAACAAAGAACAAAAGGTGAAATTAACAAGTCAGATGACTTGTTAATTAACTGTCTCTTTTTCACAAACTTTATACATTTATTGATTTCTATCAATTACTTATTGACCAGGGCAATTGGTTATATTGTACACTGTTGTTATTGTTAGGTACCAACAAGTTGGCTCTCACTCACAGTGACCTTATGTATAACAGAATGAAATGTTGCCCCATCCTGTGCCATCCTCACAATCATTGCTATGTTTGAGCCCATTGTTGCAGTCACTGTGTCAGTTCATCTCATTGAGGGGCTTCTTCTTTTCTGCTGACCCTCTACTTTACCAAACATGATGTCCTTCTCCAGCAATTGATCTCTCCTGATGACATGTCCAAAGTAAGTGAGACAAAGTCTTGCCATCCTTGCTTCTGTGGAGCATTGTGGCTGTACTTCCTCCAGGACAGATTTTTTCTTCTTCTAGCAATCTTCAGTATATTCACTATTCTTCACCTACACCACAATATGAATGTGTGAATTCATGGTGTATTCTAGTGACAAAAAATGTTGAAGCTATATCATTCAGCAGTAAAGATCAATAACCTAAAAAAATTCTAAATTCTTGTAGTAAGGAAGAAGAGGAAATTAGATATTAGGTAGCAATTTCCAGGGTTTGCCACAGTAGGCCAGAAAGAAAATCACAACAAATACCAAAGTCAATATCACAATAAGAAGATGCATTGATGTTAATGGAAATTAATTAGAAACAATAACAAAATTAATTTCAAATACACTTACTTGTGTATTAAAAAATAAACTTAACTTCAGCCATAGTTCTAAGGGGACCTCACAATGGAAATGAGACAATATTAATATAAATAAATCATAATGAAAATAATACATATAAGAAGTTATGTGATGCATCTGAAAGGGTACTGGGAGCAACAGTTATCACTATAGAAGTTTATTTTAACAAATAAAACTATAAATTATGAACTAGAGGCCCATTCCAAGGATGACACACTGATAAAGCAATTCCATATTTACAAGATTTAAATGATTTATATTCCAGTATGAATTTATTTGTGCATAATAGAAAAAGAGATGCACCTGAAGACTTTCCCACATTGATTATATTCATTTGATTTTTCTCCAATGTGAGTTTTCTCATGTCTTTGAAGATATGAGGAAAGGATTTTCCACATTCTGTACATACATATGGTTTCTCCCAGTATGAGTCCTCACTTGTCAACCAAGGAATGAAAAAGACTTGAAGACTTTCCCACATTCTTTATATTTTATATGGATTTTTTTCAATGTGTATTCTCACATATGAAATAAAGTGTAAGGAATTATACTTTCCCACATTTCTTACACTTACATGGTTCTCTCCAATATGAATTTTCACATGGTTTTGAAAATACTATTTACAAGTGAAGGTTTTCCAACATTCCTTATAGTAATAGGGATTTTCTCCATTCGTGAGTTTTCATATGTTTCCTAAGAGATGAGCAACAGCTGAAGGCATTCCTGCATTTCACATATTCACAGTGTTTTATCCAATGTGCATTATTATATTTACGGTAAAATGTGATGAATAAATGAAGGCTCTCTCACATTGTTTACATTTATGGAGTATTCAGTGTTTTTACTCAGATGGCTATTAAAGGAGAAGGGAAAACTGTAGGCTTTCCCATATTTCTTACAGATACAGGGTTTCTTCACAGTGTGTTTTCTCACACATAGAGTAAGTTTTGAGGGATAAATGAAGTCTTTCCCACATTCCTTACATTCATAGGGTTTCTCTACAATGTGAGTTCTTACATGTACAGTAAAGAATGTGAAGAAATTAAGGCTTTCCCATATTCTTTTACATTCATAGGGTATGTTTCCAGTATGAGTTCTCACATGTGCCCTTAGGGATGGGGGACAATTGCCAATTTTCCCATAATTTTATATTCATAAAATTTCTGTTTAGTAAGAGTTTTCACATTTCTTAAGAGGCAAAAGAAAATGGAAGGCTTTTTTACATTCCTTATATTCATAAGGCTTATCTCCACTGTGAGTTCTTATATTTGTGCAGTAATGTATAAGAAATGAATAAAGGCTTTCCCACATTTTGTATACTCAAAATATTCTTCTCTAAAGTGAATCTTCACCTGCATCTAAGATATGAGGAATAACTAAAGGCTTCCCCACATTCCTTACATTGTTAGGGTTTGTGTCCAGTGTGAGATCTCCTATGTGTTTTTACAGATGAATGATCAATGAAGAACTTCTCACATTCACTGGATTCATAGATTTTTCTCGCCAGTATGAGTTCTCTATTATACATTTAGATTTGGAATGTAGCTGAAAGTTTTTCTACAGTGATTACTGTCATTGTAGTTCTCTGCAGTTTAAATCTCTTCTGCACAGTAGAGATCAAGGTCTTTCTGAAAGATTTTCCAATTTGGTTATATTCTTAGAAGTTATCCATCATATGAATGGTGAAACATCTCTCCTGCGTCTTGTGCTGATATTTTGTGTCATGGCAAAAAGGATGGGAGTAGTTGGAAGTTTTTTTGTTTTTACTTTGTAGGTGGCATAATAAAATTCAAGGTAGATTGTGATAAACTAAGGCAATTATCTTTAGAGAAAATATCCTTTCATAAACGTTATAGCTAAAAGTCAATTAAGAATATAAATGAAATACCAAAAATATACAATTAAACCAAATAAAACAGAAAGTGAGAAACAAAAGAGCAAAAATGGAGGTTACTAATTTAAAAATGAAATAGTCACAATTACATAAATAATTACTGTAATTATAAATGGAATAAACTCTCCAATTAAAAGGCAGAAATTATAAGACCGAATTTAAAAAAGCAAGATCCAAATTTATATTGTTCATAAAATATGCACTTTAAATATAAAGATACAGGTTAGAAGTAAAATGATAGGAAAAGATATATCATGCAAACCAAATGCTTAAGAATTATGACATGGGTGTATTAAAATCAGGCAAAGAGTATCACTAGAGAGGAAAAGAGACATTTTATGATAAGAGCATCAATTCACCAAGAAGATAAAAAACCTTAACTATGCACACATCCAATAACAGAACTTTAAAATACATGAAATTTTAAAATGCTAGATCAGAAAGGAGAAATGGACAAATTCACAATCATAATTGGATATCTTAGCACTCCTCTATCAGTAATTGAGTAAACATGTAAACAAAAATGGTAAAAATAAAGGTTTAAACAATATTATCAAGCACTTTAATTGACATTGATAGAACATTACACCCAACACGTGTTGAATACACATTTCAAATTCACATGGTAAAATAACCAAGATAACCCATTTGTTTAACAATAAAAAGTCAATATGCTTCAAAGGATTGAAACCATACACAGTATGTTTTCATAATTAGTTTGAATGTCAATAATGACATCCCTGAAGTAAGCAGAAGAAAAGAAATAATGTGAGTGGAAATCAATGAAGTAAAAACAAAGTAATAGGAAAAATAACACTTTTTTGAAGATTAATAAAATTGATACACTCCTAGCAATACGAATAAAGAAAAAAGGAGAGAAAACATGCATTAGTCATATCAGGAATAAAAGAGGAGCATCAGTACAGATCCTAAAGATTGAAAGGATGATAAAGGAATATTATCAATAACTTTGTGGAAATAAATTTAACATCTTAGATAAAATAGACAAATTTGTTAAAATATACAAGTTACCAAAATTGACACAAGAGGAAATAGAAACTCTGAATTGCAACGTATCTACTTAAAAAATTGAATTTGCAAATCAAAACCTTCCCACAAAGAAAATGCCAGCCATCAATGGCTTCTGTGGTAAATTCTATCAAATACATAAATAATAAATATCTTACATAAATTCTTTCATAAAATAGAGGAGGAAAACCACTTTTAAACTCATTTTACGAGAACCAGTACAACCCTGAAACTAAAACCTGACAGGGATATTACAAGGAAAGAACACCAATATCCCTCATAATTAGATACAAAAATTCTCAACAAAATATTAACAAATAATATCTTTCACATTGCTGGTGTCACCTGGAAGAAAAACACATGAACAATTTGCCTGGTCAATTATGCACGCAGACACTCTTCCACCCCCAATCCTCAAGACTCCAGCTCATTGGCTCTGCTTGAGTGTCTTCGTATTCTTCCACTGTTGCTGCTGCTGTCCCATATTCAGAAGGGTAAAGGATTTGTTTTAGATTTCATCACTCAAATTCTAGCTGAGTCCATCATCTCTACAGCAGCAATCAACATTTGAACTTGCAAGTTGGAAAAAACAACAGGGTCAGGACTAGGGTGAAACACGTATCTGAGACACAAAATTTAAGGGGTCATCCCAAAACACAGTAATAAAGATAAATACTATTTAATGCAATATTTTTGAAAATGAAAATTAATGCAAAAACCCATAATGAACAGAATATTAGAATTTTAAATAAAGACAGGGCCCAACCGTGCTCTCCACCAACTTGGTCTCGCTGACCTTACCATAATCCCAGGCCTGTAAATTATTCTTGTTAACCTTATTGTTTCCTGGTGTCATTCGGGGAAAAAAGACCGTGTCTGCTTTACAGTTTCCTCTCCTGGGAGGCTCCTTCAAGGCCAAAAGTGTCACCAAACTTCTAGATCCAAGAATGCTGAGATCGTTAAATTTACAAAGCGAAAACTCCTTTAGTTTACAAGTATAATCTCTTTTAGAATATGTTGCTAATGCCAATTTTGTCATATACATTCATACATCAAAGGGAAAATATCTTTATAATGTGGAAAATTATGGGACAGCAATGTTACTTTGGCACGTATTTGTATATGCAGTGCATCTCCACCATCTGCTAAAGTCATCCCCCAGACTCACACACACACACAGAAATACATAAACTCTCTGGGTGCAGCTGTGGAGTTCTAAAATTGAGGCATTACCATTCATGTATCATGATAGAGTTTTTTATTGATTTTTCGTGACTATGCTGATAAATGAGAAGGACTGCTCTTTACAAAGTATTCCAGACCAACCCCAGAAAGACATAAGTACTAATCCTTTGGAAATGCCTTTAAATTCTACATTTTTGCAAAAAAGTATTTGTAAAGTAAGTTAAGAAATGAGTAGTGGATATTGATGCATTAGGGTGTCTGGGCCTGTTTAAATCATGCTTCCCAGGCTATTGAAAATGTTCCCAAGAATTAATACAAATATGTTATTTGGAAATGTTAGGGGGAAAGATCAAATCAAAAAGTACTAGGAATGAGCTTCCTTCTCTCATTTAGTATTCAAATGACATTATACTTAAAACGTCCCTCATTTTCCCCAAGTGACAGGCACTACTCCTAAGGACTTAGGTGCTAGTGATAATAGGCTAGAAGAAATTGTATTTGCTGCTTTCTAGCCCACAGCAGACATAAGGGGGACCAGAGGTATGAACCCAACTTCTGAGAGTGCTGGTATTCACCAGACATTTTTTTAAAAGTCCCCGTTAGCCAGAAACTATATGATAAAGGTGATTGCTTCAATCAGAAACATAGAAGTAAAGAAATAACCAAGCATCTAGGTCTCTTTGATATTGCGCTTTTTCCTTTGGCATATTACTGAGGCATCTAGACAAGTGAGGAAATAAATCCCTTGTTTTAAAAAAAAGTGCTAATGGCTACAGAGTTAGATAAAATGAATGTTCTAAGAGAGATTTTGAGGAAGAAATAGGTGTTACAGTCCTCACTGATCTTATTTCCAGATTTGTGAGGAAGCACCACTTACTGCCACCACTCCAGATAGTCTGCTTTGGCCTCCCTAGCATCATCTCTCTTTAGTGAGATCAGTTGTTTACAGAAATTCATCATGAATGTTGTTATCATTGCTACCTAGAACCATTACACAGATAAATGCCTGAATGTCCAAAGTAATTGAGCTAACATCTATCTACTACCCTGAGTGTGGCATAAAAGTTCTTTAATTTTTGTGGGCACATAAAAATACAAGAATTATGAAAGAAAATTTAACTGTGATTGATTCCCTTCACCTCAAATTACTGGTGGTGTTGACTCTCAACATATGTATTTATTTGCCTCCCTTTATCCTGGGAGAGGGCATGTATCTCATACACCCATAACATATGAAACAAATGGGAGCAGCAAAATTATTTTTAAAAACCCTCCCACTTCCTGGCCACAAGCTACAACAGATACAAATCTATCCCCAGGATTTTCTAATTTGGGACCAGAAAAAGCATGAATTAGTTTATGATAATAAAACTGAGAAATCTTAGGCTCTTGAAATATAAGAGGAATTTCCCTCATGTGCTCTGTAGTAAAAGAGAATGAAACCAGTCAGAAAAAAAGCAGAGAACAGATATGACAAAGAATCTGGTTTTTCAAGTTCTTGCTTTTTAATTGTTTTTAAGGCCTTACCCTTCAATTAGTGTGAATTTCCAAACATATCTTACATTACATTATGCACCCTGATATCCTTCAATGAATTCTTGAACTAGTTTGAATCAGGTTTCTGTTGGTTGTAACCAAGAGAGTTTAGATTAAAACAGAGGTATTAAGTTTGCAAGAGATCTTTCTGGTTAGTATATTTTCTCTTACCATAAAGTATGAATTTCTAAAAAGCCATGTTTAAAGCAGAATGTAAGAGATATGTGGAAAGGCATATGGTTTTCAGACATGATTCTGAATGCTGAAAGCAGTGGTGACAATACGGGAAAGTGTATTTGGGGACAGGCTAGTTGAGAGAGATGAGGGTCCTTCAAGAAATATGTTCAGGAATATCTTTAATCTTCACTCTTTGGGTCTGCCAAAATCAGGGATGTTTGACTTCTCTGGGATAGGTCAGACTTGTAACAACTGTCAGACAGAAATTCCAGAACAGAAAGAGACAGAAATCTGTCAAAGAGTTTCATATGTCTTTTAGTTTATATCAAATGTAATGCTCAAACAATGTTTGGGTATTCCCATCACTTCTGATCTGGGCATTTCCAATCATTTGAATAGCCCTGATTCAAGACCTGCTCACTCATGTTTGGGAGTATATGATAGAAGGGGGTGTCCCTAGCCTGTGATAAAATCTCTCTAGGAATTTTCAGACTACTAGCCCAGCAAATGGATAGAATGTTCTGATTATTTTTTGTTACCTTTCCCAGCATAAAGGCTGTGGTGTTTTGCCTAGAGTCAATCTCTGTACATCGAGTACTCCAGTTAGACACCCATCCAAGTTAATGTTCCATTAACCATCACCAAGGTAAACTCACATTTTTTTTTGTTTTATTTGGAGAAGACACAGTCTCATCCTAAATAGACTGGGAATATATACATATATGTATATATACATATGAAAAGACATAAATTAGTGTTTACATTCCCTTGGTTTTACAGGAAAGGGATCAGAGAATAGGGGTTAAAACCATTATCTTTATGTCTCTTCTGTGCTCATGTGGAGAAAATACATCATTACAGAATTCCAATACATGATTTATAAAATCTATTAGGAAATTATCCTCAGGATAACTCATAACACCCAGATAGATCCCTGATGGCATGCCAAACTTATAACTATTTTAAGAAAACCTTTCCTCAAAATTCAGCCATCAGCCAAAGTGATATCATTTAATTTACATTAAAATATTAGTATTGGTGAAATTGTCTAGAATTAGTTTCCATATTTATAGTAATAGGACTAGAATAGAGGTACCATGATGGTTTTTCAACGGTAGTTTGGAGGATAGCGAAGAGATGCTGTGGCTTATACTGGTTATACAAAATAATATAGTGAATGGAATTTTCAGGAAACTGTTTTCCCATTTAAATGTTATTGTGGAAAGAATTCAAACTCTCCTCCACTTCCCAATTATTGGAATAAGTTACCTCCAACATGAATGCTGAAATATGACCATAAATACTGATGTACTCCAAACTCCATTTGGGAAGAAAGTAAAGACAAAGAAGGAGATAAAGCAAAAAGGGACAATGGTTTTAACTTAATATCATTAAAGTCAAGTTGGATCTCATAGAAATCTCAAAGGAAAGCAACAAAAAGTCCGGAGGAGAAAAAGGGAGGGGAAATGAATGGCTCTGTTTGGGCTGATGGAAGAGTGTTCTAGAACTCTTCAAAAAACTTCATGCACTGTTCTTAACTTTCATTCACTATCAAGTAATGACTTGTCACCCATGTTCAAGACTGTTCCAGGTGCCATGTGTGATATAAAGGAGAATTCATTTCTGATCCTTCAACCAAATGTATTCTGCCAAAATACGTGGATTGCTGATCTGCTTATGGAGATTTTCGGGATCCATTTTTAGTCAATTTATTTCACTAAGTAGGAGTTTTGACCCTGATACTTCCCACCATGAGAGGGAAACAGGTGTCACGGATTAGTGAATAAACATCTTAGTCATCTTGTCCTTTAACATCACGGATGCATGCTTAAAAGTATATGCCTGGCATTTATCAGCTCACCATCTCTTTCTATTCTATGAAACTCAACTTTTTGGGATGCTCCTAGCCAGGGATATTCCTTTGAAAGCCTAATTATATAAATATGTTTTGTATTAGCCTAATGAGAGATGGTTGAACAAAGATATAAAATCAATTGCAGCATCTCAGAATACTGTCACCTGATAACACCTAAGGGAATGCAAAACTACTTTTCTGTCAAGTATCTCACACATCCTAACTAAACAACCTTGGGACCCAGTCAGACGACTGTATAAGTAAATGTTACTCATGAGGAGGAGTGGTACATCAGTTTGGAATTTATTTGTCGGTTATCAACAGAAAACCCAACTACAGTTGCTTAAACACATAGGGGTTTATTTATACCATGCAACAGAAAGCCCAGGAGAATTGTTTCAGTGGCTCAACAATGTTATCAGAAACTCAGGGGTGTTTCATCTTTATATCTTACCATTCTTAGTGTATAGACCTTTGTCTTATGGTATTCACCTCATGGCTGCAAGTTTGGCTACTTCAATGCCAGGCTTTCACCCCACTAAGCATTCCAGTCAAAAAGGAAGAAAGATGAAAGACCTAAGGAACATGCCCTCTTGGACTAGCCCTTTGAAAATCTTTCCCTAAAGCCCATTTGCCCAATTGCACTTTTAAATAATTGGCAATAACTGAGTCATATGACACACCTAGTTGCAAGAGATAATGAGAATACGAAGAGTTTGACCCAAATAGTTGGAGGAAAGGAAAAACAGGTTTGGAAATGGCTTTTTTTTTTTTCCATAGCCATTTGTATTAGTTTCATATTGCTGCTATAATCCACAGACTTGGTGGCTTAAAACAACACAAGTTTATTATCTTACAGGTCAGAAGTCCAACATGGATCTCAATGGGCTAAAATTAAGGTGTTGGCAGGGCTGCATTTCTTTCTGGAGTTTCTAAGGGAGAATACTTTTTTTTTTTTTTTGCCTTTTCTAGCTTCTAGAAACTGCCCACATTCCCTGGCTTGTAGCCCCTTCAATCTTCAAAGCCAGCAATGGCCAGTTGAGTATTTTTCATATCACATCACTCTGGCACTGACATCTGCCTTCCACTTCCACTTTTAAGGACTGTTGTGATTACATACGTTGGGCCCACCCCATGAGCCCTTTTGGTGACTCAGTAATCTCAGCAGAAGTTCAGATGATTAGCAGTCTCAGTTCCATCTGCAACCTTAATTCCTTTTTGTCACAAAATGTAACATCCACAGGTTCTGGAGATTAGGACATGGACATCTTTGGGGGCCTTTATTTTCTCTACCAGTCAATGCTCTGGCCTCCCAAGGTTCACAACTGTCCTACATGCAATATACATTCATTCCATGCCCAGATCCCCAAAGGTCTCATCCCATTACAGCATCAATTATAAGTCCAAAATATCATTTAAGTCTCACCACCTCAAAAACCCCAAATATCATCATCTAAATCATCTAAATTCAGTATGGATAGGACTGTGGATATGATACATCCTGGGCCAATTCTTTTCCTCTGTGGACCTGTGAAACTAAATAAATTATCTTCTTCCATCATATAATAGTGGGAAAGGCACAGGATAATAGTACAAACATTCCAGTTCAAAAAGGGAGAAAATGGAAACTAAAAACAAGTCACCTGTTTCAAGCAATGTGTAGAAATCCGCCCAGGAAAACTCTATTTGCTTTCAAGACCTGGGAATAATTCCCAGTGGTTTTCAGCTCTGCCTTTTGAGCTTGACACTCCGTCCTATAAATTAGCCTTCCTTTTCATGAGAGATAGGTCTTGAGCAGTTGTGTAGTTTTATTGATGTATTCTTGCCTACAGAATTTGGGATACAACGACCTTCTTTCATTTTGCCCTCTCTCTTTCAGTCCAAGCTGGCATTGTTTCTGGTGATATAACATTCTTAAGAACCTTGTGGGTCCTCTGTGCATGTCAAAGGGATTCACTTCATTAGACAAGAGGCTCCTCCACAATTCCTTCCTGAATAATCCCATCTCTATTCTTGGCTTCTGCTGAGATGGCTAAGTCACATGCCTGATCTCTTCAAAGAGCCTTCTGTATGACTGAGCACTCTTTTGATCCTTTTGAGGTACTAGTAAAAGGTTGTCCAGATACACTCTTTGTTTTGTCTCCAGAATAAGTTTTCTTGACAGTGAATCTTCTCATTTTAGCATCTTTTGCAATCTGAATAGGCTGGAAATTTCCTGAACCATCAAGTCCTAGTTCCTTTTTGCTTACCAGTTCTTCTCTCAATCTATACCATCCCTCTCACATTTTACTATAAGCAGCAAGAAGAAACCAGGCTTCATCTTTAACACTTCGCTTGGAAATCTCCTCGGCTAAATATCCAAGTTCATTGTTTACAATTTCTGCTTTCCCACATAACTGCAGGACACAATTCAGCTAAGTTTTCTGCCACTATATAACGAGTTTCCAATTTCCATGTTTCTCATTTCCTTCTGAGCTCTCACCAAAAACCGTTGCTGTCCAGTCAATTCTGACTCCTAGTGACCCTATAGCACCATAAGGTTTCCAAGGAACAGCTGGTGGATTCGAACTGCTGACCTTTTGGTTAGCAGTCAAGCTCTTAACCACTATGCTACCAAGGCCCCAACAGATAGTGACTTTAATATCCATATGTCTACCAATAGTTGGTTTACATAATTTAGTTATTCTATAAAGGCAATATAGAGTGCTTTTTCTATCATGCTCCTCAAAATTCTTCAAGCCACTGCCCACAGTCTAATTCCAAAGCCATTTCTACATTCTTAGGTATTTGTTACAGTAGCACTCCACTTCCACATGCTAAAATCTGTACCAGTCAGGGTTCAACCAGAGAAACAGAACCAGTAGGAGATGTATGTTATGAGATTTAAAGCTATGAATTAACTTATTTTATTATGGGGGCTGGGTATGTAAGTTCAAAATCTATATGACAGGCCATCAGAAAGAGAAGGCTGGAACTCTTGGGCATGAGCTGATGCTGCTGTCCACAGGCAGAACTTCTTTTTTATCTCAGGGAATCCATGGCTATGCTTCTAAGGCCTTTCCAACTGAATCAAACTCACCCAGATTATCTAGGATATTTTCCCTATTTTAGCTAACCTTTAATTTCATCTGGGCCTTATTTCCTCTTTGCCATAAAGCATAACATATTCACAGGTTCTGAGACCTGTGATTAAGACACGGACAATGTCATCCTACAGTATCCCCAAAGGTGAGAGGCTCCTGGAGATAGAGTAATTCTAGCAACAGAGCTAATTATTTCTCTAAATCATTCAACCCCCTCGACCAACAAATCCTCTAATAAAAAAAATTTTTTTAACTACTATTAATTCTACAATGTGTTTTCTTTGAAATCCTTTATCCACCAGAACAATACCATCATCCAAAGGCAAGTAGATATTGGCATGCCACACCATCAAAAGCTCCTCTAGGCCCAGCATTTGGGGCTCACTCGAGAATTTCCCTGCTATTTTAAGAGACAATTGTGGGCTACATATTACTTGGTCCTAGAGTCGCAGCCCTTAGAGTACATAGAAACACATTAAACATAGTCAGTCTGGGTATCAGTAAATCTGTTCAGGAAATTTATCAGGATCATAATTTAAGAGATAGGGAAGAGATAAGGGAGAGCCTATGTCTTTTCAACAGTGGTTTAGATGAGAAAGAATAGACGATGCAGATACATTTTCAAGAGATATGTATTTTAAAATGAGCAAAAGTCTAATAATTGCAAGTGTGATTTTTAAATCAATAACTTGAAATTATACACATTGCTGCCTTTGGAAAAACAAAAATCCAAACAAAGATACTAGGAGAAATTGGCCATGGATAAATATGTACTGGTTCCACTCCAAGCTGAAAAGGGATTATAGAAATCCTTACCTTTGTCAATAATGAAAACTAAAAAAGCTTTCAACATTTAACAATACACTAGGACAAAAAAGTAATAAATTCTTATTCAATCTCATATAGTGGAAATATGCTTTTAAAATTAGAACTATGCTTACTAGGAGGGGCTAACTATCATGCCGTCCTTCAGGAATGAGTACTAAAAATTTAATTAGCAATATGGACTATGAAATCTCCTGATAAAATTTTTTACTAGTAAAACAATAACCGAAAAAATATATATAGGACAACACAGACAATAAAACCTAGAGCAACATTAATTTTAAAAAAACAGAGAAAATAAAGTAGAACTGAAGATTATTACTGGTCTTAAAAACAAAGGGGCAGGGGGGAGAGACAGTGATGGACACAAAATTAATATACCCAGTGAGGAAGTTTCAGATACCTAAACTATTCCGGAAGTTGGGGTTTCCTTCTGTTTTCCTCTCAGGATCCTGGTCTAGAAGATTGGGGAAGATAGGCTTCAAGAATTTGAACTCATTACTCCCAGAATCTCCCGTCAGACACACCTCGTACTGGTAGCTTTGGGAAAGAGTCCCAGTGCGGCTGACGTCCACCAAGTGGCCGGAAAAGTGGCTCTCAGGCACCAAGCAGCGACCCACCGAGGCGGCCCTGTTCCTCCTGCACAGCCTTATGGCGACGAACAGGAGCACCGAGAACAGGAAGAGCGAGGAGACCGACGCCAATGCAATGACCAAGTAGACGGTGAGCGAGTCGGCTTGGGCTTCATCCAGAGCCACCTCTGGTAGCCGCAGGTAGGGCTGCGAGAACCCATCCACCAGGAGCACGTGCAGCGTGACAGTGGCCGACATTGGCGGCTCGCCATTGTCCTTGACCAGCACGACGAGTCTGTGCTTGGCGGCGTCACGCTCGCTCAGCAGCCTGGCGGTGCGCACCTCGCCATTGTGCGCCCACACGCTGAACAGTCCGGGCTCCGTGGCCTTGAGCAGCTGGTAGGACAGCCAGGCGTTCTGGCCCGAGTCTCTGTCCACCGCCACCACCTTGGTCACCAGGTAGCCCGCCTCAGCCGCCCTAGGCACCAGCTCAGTGCAGGGCGCAGAGCCGTTCTGCAGCGGGTACAGCACGAAGGGCGAGTTGTCGTTATCGTCCACGACCTCCACGCGCACCAGCGCCTCGCTGCTCAGCGCCGGGGAGCCTGCGTCTATCGCGCCCACGCGGAACTCGAAGGCTCGCAGGGCCTCATAATCCAGCGACCTGAGGGCGAAGAGGTGTCCGTTGTCCGCGTTGATGGAGACCAAGGAGGCGAGGGGGAGGTGCGGGTCCTGGGGCGGCAGCAGCGAGTAGGTGACTTGGGAGTTGGAGCCTGAGTCTCTGTCTGTGGCGCTGACGCTGCCCATGTGCAGGGCGGGGCTGTTGTTCTCGCGGATGAACAGGGTGTAGGAGCTTTCAGTGAAAGTTGGAGCGTTGTCATTGACGTCAGAGACCAGCACTGTTATTATGTGCTCGGTTTTCAGCCTGGGGGACCCCAAATCGGTGACGGTGACGGTGATGTTGTACTCGGCTCTGCTTTCCCTGTCCAGTGCCCCTTCCGTTATCAGGGTGTAGAAATTCTCTGCAGATGGCTTCAGAAGAAAGGGGAGATCATCCTGGATGGAACAAATCATCCTTCCATTGTCGCCTGAGTCTCGATCACGAACCCTAAACAGTGCCACTTCTGTCTCAGGGGAATTTTCGGGAATAGGGCTGGTAAGTGAAGAAATAGTTAGTTCTGGGGAGTTATCATTAACATCCACCACCTTAATAAAGACAGAACATTTTCCAGAACGTCCTCCGCCATCAGATGCCTCTATATCCAGCTCATAGGAGGATATTGCCTCAAAATCTAATTTTTTAAGTAGTCGAACTTCTCCTGAAAGATGATTTAGCTCAAAAGTTTTGCTAAGCTCCTGAGAACTATGAAAAAGTGAGTATGATATTTCTCCATTAATTCCGGTGTCTAAATCCTTAGCGCAAACCTTGACAACTAGGGAGCCTACGGGGCTGTCCTCTGGGACCTGCACGTCGTAGTGCTTCTGCGAGAACTCCGGGGCGTTGTCGTTGACGTCCAGGACCACGATGCGGACCTGCGCGGTGCCAGACCTGGGCGGAGAGCCGCCATCCAGAGCTGTGATTATTATTCTAAACTCAGACTGTCCCTCATAATCCAGCTCTTTGTCCAGCACCAGCTCAGGGTATCTTCTGCCATCCCCCCGCTTGAGGGTGGAAACGTGGAAATGAGAGTTGGGACGGATATTGTAGTTTTGGACGTTGTTGTTGCCCACGTCCAAGTCCTGGGCTCTTTTCAGAGGAAACACAGTCCCATTCGGGCTATTCTCTGGGATTTTCAGGGTCATTTCTCTTTCAGGAAACTCAGGAGAATGATCATTTATGTCTCTCACAAGAAGCTCAGCTCGAAATACTTCTAATGGTTTTTTCAGCAACACTTGGAAATGCACTACACAGGGCTCTACGGGGCCACACAGCTCCTCCCGGTCCAACTTCTCATTTAGTAGCAACTCCCCGGTCTGCAGGTCGAGTTGTAAGCGTTGTTGGTTATCCTCAGAGACCACCCGGGCTCCCCGCGCGGCTAGCTCCCCTATTCCCAGCCCGAGGTCCTTAGCCAGGTTGGCTACAAAGGAGCCACTCTCTGTTTCCTCCAGCACTGAATAGCGACGGGGTTCCCAGACTGCCACAGCCACTCCCAGCAGGAGAAAGAGAATCAGGACTTGCCTTTGTTTAGGAAAGCGCTCCCCTCCGGCCTCCATCTTCACTTCCGCAAATGCCTTTGGAGGAACAGGGCCCAGCTCTACCTCCGAGAGGGACCGGGCTGAGACAGTGAGAGATCTGTCAGTTGATAACCTGCCCGGAAGTGTCGGTGAGTAGCGTTCACTTGAGTCTTGCTGGTCCTGAGCTCTGCTTACAGGCTTTTCTCTTTGGCCAGAGATCTGAGGTGGAGTCGGTAGCATTTTTTTTTTTTTTGACGTCTTAGCCTGCAGCGCCACCATGCGTTGTCTTTGTTTTGAAAAGAATTGGTACAATTCTCTATACACGCTAAAAATTACTGGTGTAGTTGTACATATGTATACATGTATACCTGTATATATACGTAACACACATACATATATAGGTTCTGCTATGAAGAGTCTGAAAATTGTTTTGGGGAGTGATGTAATCAGAAAACCATGCAATTATAACGATTCATTCCTTCATGAAAGAAATATTACTGATCTATGTGCCAGGTCCTGAAATACATTAGTAAGTAACCAGAAAATGGTCACCCTGCCTTCTAGAGCCCGTAGTCTGGGTGGGTCCTCTGAGAGTAACTAAGAAGTGAAAAAAAAAGACGTAATAGTGATCAGTCCTTTTATTAAAAATAGTGATAACATGTACCCATGAGATTTCTTAAAATGCTTTCAGCAAAACAGATGAATTTCTTTAGATTCACACGTGTGGCAGTTCCCTCAGCATTCTTATTGAAATTCGAAGCAGCCTATGTGCCAGAATTGTGGTTCCTGTTGGTTGAATTACATCAAGGAAAAGCTACAGGTACATTGCAGGTTATGATACCCTTTCTGTGTAAGGTCAGAGAGCGCTGCTTTTATGGAGCTTTAAACTCCCTAGCATTTATCAGCATCTGACACAGTATGTATGTACATATTTGTTTCTTTTCTGTGTCACTTCTGAGTTTGAGAACTTTATTTTGTTCACTGCAGCATCCCCAACATCTAGAATAATGCCTGACAGGTAATAGAAGTTCAACAAATATTTGTTGAATGGATCAATGAATAAATCACAATTAACTTAAACAGTCTGATATTTGGGGCCTCTCCTTCTACTGTAGAAGCCCCCTCTTTTTCTGGGCTCCTTGTTCATTACATGAGCTGAGTAAACAAGACACCATGTTCCCAAGTAGCTCCTTTCTATGCCTATTGAATGGTAATTTGAAATAACTCAGAATGATCGAAATTTTTTTCATTTAATGGCAAAGCACACTGGTACCCACTAAGCAAAAGAATACAGTATAAAAAGAAAGACTGTAACAAGAAAACTATAAGATCCTACAAACAAGGTGTACATCCCGTTTAGATACACATTTTACATTGTCATTGTTATTTTACACTAGTAATCTTCAAAAGACGGTCGTTCTTACACAGTAGAACTTTCTAAGAATTTTAGTAAACTCTGTTAAAGACTGTACCATTGGAAAGATCCATCAGTTCTTCTCAAAATTATGTATTCTGGGAAAAAAGCTTGTGGTTGTTCTCTAGCAAAAAAGAAAAGAAAAGAAAAACTCAAACCCATTGCCATCCAGTCGATTCTGGCTCATAGCGACACTATTGCACAGAGCAGAACTGCCCTATAGGGTTTCCAGGGAGAGGCTGGTAGATTCGAACTGCCAACCTTTTGGTTAGCAGCCTTAGAACACCAGGCCGTAGAGTGCGATAGATCTTAACCACTGTGTCAACAGGGCTCCTTGTTCTCTACAGGCTACCAATATTCTAGAACTTTTTTTATCCCAAATATTAATTATATCAATATGAAGAGCCATAATAAAAATCTTGAAGTAATAGTAAGGTCTAATTTACTGGTCCATGCGAGAATATCTTGACATGCTTTTGACAACAAGAGAAAAACCCACTTAGTTATCTTAAGCTATATTAGAGGAAAATTAATTAAAACAGCACATTTTAGTTCCTAAAAACTCAGAGAAGAGAGCTAACTTGGGAGGTATTGGAAAATCTACAACAGCAATATCTACAACAAGGTTACTTACTGTCTTGGACTGTCTGCTTCTGTTTAGATCTCTCCTTCATTCTTGTCTCTCAGTGAGTTGGCTTTCTGTGTTTATTTCTATACACTTAGCCAAACATAGTATCACTTTTTGGATAAGTTCCTAATGGAGAGAATATATGCTATCTGGCTTCCAAAGCAATTTTAGAAACAGAGAGAACTGGATCAACCCAGACTGAATGCCTTATCTGATGATCTAAAATCACAGAAGATGAGTCCTATAAAATAGACATGACTGAAAAGTACACCACTACTAAAGAGAGTTAGTTTCCAGAGGAAGAGGGGGTGTGCTAGACAGACACCACAGAAGGGATCAATTATTTAAAAATATTGAAATAATGTAATTATCTGTCAATAATATTTAATATTCATATATATTATATACTGAAGGTTGATATAAAGAGCAGAGAAAGTTTGTAAGTATGGAACTATGGGAGAAATTGTGATCTTTTCATGTAATACAACTGTGCAACAAAACCACACAATTTTTGCAGTAATCTCTTCATTTAAAAATTCAAAAGTCAAGTAAGCACAGTATAGATCAACAGAAGATATTTCTTATATTTGTATCATGCTTGTCTTCTAAGTAACCACAGCCATCAAAAATTTAGAAAAGCTTTCTAAACAACAATCACAGAGAATGGAGTTGAGGTCATCTTCAATTCAGTAGAATTTGAAATTGAAGGGGTCATTAATTGAACAAGTAGTTGTAACTTTTCAATAATGAAGTTGAAGGTTCTATTGACTCCAAAATGGGAATAATAAAAAGATAGTAAAAATGATGATAGTAAATATGATGATATACAGCACTCAAAATTCTTTTTCTAATCTCAATTAGGAAAATGAAGTTACCAAAAACCCCAAGAAAATTTACATAAACCTACAAAGATAATACAGACCCAGCTGATTTAAAATAATGCTCTGAAAAACCAGCGGATTCCTAATTGAATCCAAAACCATTTTCAAAGTTGGAATTTTCCTCTACATCATTCATAGCCCTCTGGAACTTGAACTCGCTTGTCCCAGAGCTTCCTGCCAGGTAGACTTCATACTGGTAGTTTTGGGACAGGGTCCCAGTGCCGCTAACGTCCACCAAATGTCCCGGAAAGTGGCCCTCAGGAACAGAGCAGCGACCCACAGAGGCGGCCCTGTTCTTCCTGCACAGCCTCACCCCGACGAACAGGAGCACTGAGAACAGGAAGAGCGACGAAACAGACGCCAAGGCAATGACCAAGTAGACAGTGAGCGAGTCAGTCTGTGCCTTGTCCGGGGCCATCTCCGGCAGCGACAGGTAGGGCTGCGAGAAGCCATCCACCAGGAGCACGTGCAGCGTGACGGTGGTCGACATTGGCGGCTCGCCATTGTCCTTGACCAGCACGATGAGTCTGTGCTTGGCGGCATCGCGCTCGCTCAGCAGCCTGGCGGTGCGCACCTCGCCATTGTGCGCCCACACGCTGAACAGCCCAGGCTCAGTGGCCTTGAGCAGCTGGTAGGACAGCCAGGCGTTCTGACCTGAGTCGCCGTCCACTGCCACCACCTTGGCCACCAGGTAGCCCGCCTCGGCAGCCCTGGGCACCAGCTCCGTGCAGGGCGCAGAGCTGTTCTGCAGCGGGTAGAGCACGAAGGGCGAGTTGTCGTTGTCGTCCACGACCTCCACACGCACCAGCGCCTCGCTGCTCAGCGCGGGGGAGCCTGCGTCTGTCGCGCCCACGCGGAACTCGAAGGCTCGCAGGGCCTCGTAATCCAGCGGCCTGAGAGCGAAGAGGTGCCCGTTGTCCGCGTTGATGGAGACCAAGGAGGCGAGGGGGAGGTGCGGGTCCTGGGGCGGCAGCAGCGAGTAGGTGACTTGGGAATTGGAGCCTGAGTCTCTGTCTGTGGCGCTGACGCTGCCCATGTGCAGGGCGGGGCTGTTGTTCTCGCGGATGAACAGGGTGTAGGAGCTTTCAGTGAAAGTTGGAGCGTTGTCATTGACATCTGAGACCAGTACAGTTATTGTACGCTCAGTTTTGAGTCTTGGAGACCCCAAATCGGTAACTGTAATGGTAATGTTGTACTCTGATCTACTCTCTCTGTCCAGCGCTCCTTCTGTCACCAGCCTGTAGAAATTTTCAACGGTAGGTTTCAGTGTGAAGGGAACATCTTCTTGGATGGAACAAACCATTCTTCCGTTTTCCCCAGAGTCTCGATCTTGAATACTGAAAAGAGCTACTGTGGTCTCAGGGGAATTTTCCCGGATGGGGCTCATAAGTGAAGCCACAGTAAGTTCTGGGATGTTGTCGTTTATATCCACCACCTGTATGATGACAGTGCACTTTCCAGAAAGACCTGCCCCGTCAGAGGCCTTAATATCCACTTCATATGACACAATTTTTTCAAAATCTAGTGTCTGGATTATTTTAATTTCTCCAGTGAGTTCATTAAGTGCAAATGTCTTGGTAATTTCTTCATCACCATAAAAAAATGAGTACAATATTTCACCATTTATTCCTGTGTCTAAATCTCTAGCAGAAACAGTGACAATAAGGGATCTGAGGGGGCTGTTTTCGGGTACCTGAACATGGTAAAGCGGCTGCTCAAACTCAGGGGCATTGTCATTGACATCTAAGACATCAATGAGGACCAGGGCAGTCCCCGTCTTGGGAGGAGCCCCGCCATCTACTGCCATGAGAGTTAACCTGAGCTCAGGCTGCTCCTCACGATCCAGGGCTTTGTCCAGCACCAGCTCTGGGTATTTTCTGCCCTCGCCGCCATTGCGGGTGAGAATGTGGAAATGGGAATTTGGGTAGATGGTGTAGTTTTGAATGTTATTGATGCCTACGTCTAAATCTTGTGCATTCTGCAGGGGAAACACAGACCCTGGAAGACTATTTTCCAAGATTTTCAAAATCATTTCTGCTTCTGGGAACACAGGGGAATTGTCATTTATGTCGCTGACCAAAAGTTTAAACCTATGTACCTCCAAAGGTTCTTCCAGTAACATTTGGAACTGCAGCACACAAGGATCAATGGGACCACACAGTTCTTCCCGATCCAGTTTCTCATTTACTTGCAAATCTCCAGTCTGAATGTTCAGCTGAAAGTGTTTTCTGTTATCCTTAGAAATGACCCGAGCCCTCCGCGAGGCCAACTCTCCAACCCTTAGCTCTAGGTCCTTTGCTAGATTGGCCACAAAAGAACCGCTCTCTCTTTCTTCTGCCACAACATAGCCTCCCTGCTCGGCGCGAGTCTGAGCCAGCAAAACAAAGAGAAGCAGAACTTGCCTTAGTCTAGGAAAGCGATCCTCTTCAGCCTCCATTTCTCCAACACCAAAAGCCGTTTGTGACATAAGGTCTCAGACAGTGTTGCCTGTGTTGGGTCTGTCCACCGGCAATCTGCTGTGGGTTGTAGATGGGTCCGGGAATGAATCTTTGCCACAATGCAGTTAAGAAAGACTCTCCTCTTCGACAGTAACCATCTGCAGGTCTGTTTTTCACAGCCTTAGCTTACAGCGCCACCATGTGTTGTACTTAAATCAAGCTTGCTAAAAATGCTCCAAAAAGTGTTTCATTTACTGAGATTTGCACAAAAAAACCCCACTGATTATATATAGGGGGTGATTTACAAATAAAAGCGGTAATTTCTATTCTCCCGTGGGATTATGAATGTGGAATTAGTGCAGACACTTTGGGAAATGATGCAAGCACAGAGTTAACTATATTTTAAATTTGTTTATTCGACAAACACTGATTTCATACTATGTGTCAGGCATTGTGCTAAGTTCTGGGAATACAAACCCTGCCTCTGTCCTCACGAAGCTTCCAATATAGTGTCTACTTCAGTGTGTACTGAGTGCTGTGAGGGAAACTGAGCAGACAAAGATGTGTAGCTATCAGTCTATTCCTAAAGAAAGAATGTACATCATTAAACTCAACACACTGCTACGACCGTAGATGAAGAGATGCAAACACATGTTTCAGGGGTATAAACTTAAGTGATAGATCAGCTAGAACTAGTTTACTATGCAAATGCCGTAGACAGTTTTAGGAGTTGTGGAGAGTTTATTTGTAAATATCGTCTAAGGACAATGTCTGCGTACTTCTGTAAGCATATTATCTTGACTTGTTACATTATCTAAAACAATTTGTAAAGAATATCTGCATTCATTACTACAACTAAGATGCATACGCATTGAAGCTGAGATTCGCTGAGATCTTGAAAAGGGGAGAAAACAAGATCGAAAAGATACAGGGTGAAATTAAAATGAAAAAATAAAGTACAGAAAAAAGTAAGTAAGGTTAATCTGGAACAACAGGTTAAACTTATTTTCAACCAGGAGATATCTCAACTCCTTCTCAGGAAGCAACTCATAGATCCCTAGTGGATAGACCGGGGATCCTGGCACCTTAGCATGGGAGTAAGGTTCACTTATCCCTAGGGAGGGGAAAGCACCTTTTGGGGTGGGGGAGTGGGGTTGGGTACCTGAGAGTCTCTCCAGTTGAACCAACCTTTAGCCAAGGTTTTAATCAACAATACACACTATCATGTATTCTGGCACTCCAAGTAGCTGGCTAACTGGAAAAATTTAGCATGGGCCAAGTTTATGATTGGTTTAATACTAATAAGGTACCCATAATGTTGCTGTCCAGTCCATATCAACTCATAACGATCCTATAAGACAGAGCAGAGCTGCCCCATAGGGTTTCCAAAGCTGTGAATCTTTACTAAAGCAGACTGTCACATCTTTCTCCTGTGGAGTGGCTGGTGGGTTCAAATCGCCAGCCTTTTAGTTAGCAGCTGAGCACTTAACCACTGTGCCACCAAGGAAAATTAACAACTTACTTTAGAATATTTTCCTCCACATGGTGAAACAAATTTGATTAAATAAACTTTCAAAATACGAGAACATGCTGGTCACATTTAAAATCTGATGGACAATTTTTCTTATGGAAAGATCTTGGTAATAGATCCAAACTCTTTACATGGACTTTAAATACCCAAGAAAATGTGCCCTTAATGTCCATGTTTTTTTAATATTAGTGGAATAGAAGTTGGTACCTAAGCTAATGGATCAAAGATTTTTTTTCACTCCCATTTTTATCACTCAGATAAAATCCTCCTTTATAAAATCACATTTTAAACCTCTAGCCTTGTCAGGCAGTTTGAAAAAAAAATACTTAAGGCTTTCTAGTAACAGAATATGTGTTCATTGAACAGTACTCACCATTACTGAAATCATGACTCAATCCATATGATCTATAAATTAGAATTATTTATAAAGTTGAAAGATTTTAATTAAATGATAAAATATTTCTGTTCACACTGAAAGCAGCAAATAGTTTTAAAAAGAGTCTTCTAAAAAAGAATATAATAATCCTGAAAAAATGTACAGATACTCAAATAGTAACAATTTCAATGTTATTTTTAAATGTTTCTGGGCCACATAAAATAATGGATGGAAACCCAAATTAACAAGACTTTCCATAAATCTTTTTGCAGCATTTATCTTTTAAAAGATCTCACAAATTATTTACAAAATTAAATTTCATAATAAAAGCCTCTACTATAGATTAGTTATCTCTAATATTGTACATTTTTATTCCATTCATTAAATTAATATTAGAAGCATGCAATAAAATACCTAAGCTTAATGGTGTAATCTAATTGAGTACTCAAGACTTTATGTATCTGTCAAGTCTCTTGGTTGCAAGAACCACCCCCCAAATAGGTTAAATAAATGAGTCTTATTATTAGAATACTTGTGTCTTACTATAGAATCCAAGGGCAATAATACATTAGGGACTTGGGAGGGACTAGAACTGGGAATGGACAGGTCTAGAACAAAGTAGCTTAGTCTCTACTGTATTCTAGGCTTCTGTCTCCACTCCCTATTTCTTTCTCACTTCTACTCTTTACTCTTTATTTCCTTTCTTTCCTCTCTTCCTCTTTAAATGCCATTTTTGCTTTCAATCTACACAGGTATAAACATGGCCACTTCACTCAGGTTTAACATTTATTTCCTAGTTATAAGCAATTAAGAGGAAAAAATGGATGAACTATATTTTAATTGCAAGTTCAGGAGCTGGGATTGTGATTATTCCAACTTTCATCAGGAGTCTATCACTGGACCAATAAAAAATGGCCAGAGAGGCAAAAAAAAAAAAAAAGTAGATTGCCTCTCTGGAGTACTACAAGAAAGTTCTCAGACAAGGAAGGAGTGTAGGCTGGATATATAACCTTAGAATCCAAAAAAGAATTTGCATTTATATTAAAAGAACATTTACCAGGAATATATATAGTTCACAAAATATTTATGAAGGAAAACATCTAAGTGCAGAAATATTCCTTGCAATATTTGGCAAAAAAAAAAAAAAAAAAGAATGGGTTGATTATACCTAAAAACAAAACAAAAAAACCCTAAATTAGATAATATCTTAAAAACCAGCCTAACCAGAAAACCAAAAACCCACTGCTGACTCAGTGACCCTATAAGACAGAACAGAACTGTCCCATAGGGTTTTCAAGGCCAGACATTTTTATGGAAACATACTGTCACATCTTTCACCAACTATCACATCTTTGCTGACCTTTCAATTAGCAGCCAAGCACTTTAACCACTGTGCCACCAGGGCCCCTAGCTTAGCCAGATAGCAAAGCAATTCTATTATTCACAGCAAGCATTTTCTCTGTAATAATATCAAGTATGCATTTTCTCAATAATAATAATAATAGAAAACATATAAAAACTTTTGTCAGAAGGATCCAGGACCAGAACATCCAGAGAATATGACTGGATCTACCGTGCAATTAAGCTTGAAGGGAAAAATGCTATATATTTGAATAAACTATTGGAGGTTGAATTTGGGAACAAATACTGCACAAATCCCAGCTCCTTTAACTTTTCACAGTTAATATGAAGAGCAGAAAAGAAAGGCTTAAATCAAAGAAATTTCTGAAAACTCATATGTAAGATGAAGTTCCCCAAAACAAAGTACTTTACATTACAATGAATAAAGTTTCAAAAGAATAACACTCTTTCTAAAAGTTTTGCATCATAATCAGATTCCTAATTGAACCCAAAGCCATTGAGAAAGGTGGAGCTTTCCTCCATTTCCCTTTCAGCGCCCTGGGGAGCTAGGTTGGGGATAACTGGCTTCAGGAACTTGAACTCATTTGTCCCAGAACCTCCTGTCAGACACACCTCGTACTGGTAGCTCTGGGTCAGGGTCCCCGTGCCGCTGACGTCCAAGTGGCCCGGAAAGTGGCCCTCAGACACCGAGCAGCCACCCATTGAGGCAGCCCTGTTCCTCCTGCACAATCGTACCATGGCGAACAGGAGCACCGAGAACAGGAAGAGCGAGGAGACCGACGCCAACGCAATGACCAAGTAGACCGTGAGCGAGTCGGCCTGGACCTCGTCGGCGGCCACCTCCAGGAGTGGCAGGTAGGGCTGCGAGAAGCCATCTACCAGGAGCACGTGCAGAGTGACGCTGGTCGACCTTGGTGGCTCGCCATTGTCCTTGACCACCACGACGAGTCTGTGCTTGGCGGCGTCGCGCTCGCTCAGCGGCCTGGTAGTGCGCACCTCTCCATTGTGCGCCCACACGCTGAACAGCCCGGGCTCGGTGGCCTTGAGCAGCTGGTAGGACAGCCAGGCGTTCTGGCCCGAGTCGCCGTCCACCGCCACCACCTTGGTCACCAGGTAGCCCGCCTCGGCAGCCCTGGGCACCAGCTCGGTGCAGGGCGTAGAGCCGTTCTGCAGCGGATACAACACGAAGGGCGAGTTGTCGTTGTCGTCCACGACCACCACGCGCACCAGCGCCTCGCTGCTCAGCGCGGGGGAGCCTGCGTCTGTCGCGCCCACGCGGAACTCGAAGGCTCGCAGGGCCTCGTAATCCAGCGACCTGAGAGCGAAGAGGTGTCCGTTGTCTGCATTGATGGAGACCAAGGAGGCGAGGGGGAGGTGTGGGTCCTGGGGCCGCAGCAGGGAATAGGAGACCTGGGAATTGGTGCCAAAATCTCTATCTAAGGCGCTCACGCTGCCAATTTGCAAGGCCGGGCTATCGTTCTCTCGGACAAACAGGGTGTATGAATTTTGGGTGAATGTGGGTGTATTATCATTGACGTCGGAGATCAAGACGGTTATATTGTGCTCGGTTTTCAGTCTGGGGGTACCCAAGTCAGTGACGGTGATGCTGATGTTATATTCCGTGCTGGTCTCTCTGTCCAGTGGGCGCTCTGTTACTAGGGTGTAGAAATTCTTGAAGGTAGGCTTCAGGAGAAACGGGAGATTGTCCTGAATTGAGCAAACGGTCCTCCCATTGTCCCCAGTGTCTTTATCTCGTACTCTGAAAACTGCGACCACAAACTCCGGTGCGGAGTTTTCTGGTATGGGGCTGGTAAGAGATGTCATGGTTATTTCTGGTGGGTTGTCATTCACATCTACAACCCGAACTAGAATGGCTGATTTTCCAGAGAGGCTCCCACCGTCAATAGCCTGAATATTTATTGTATACGACTGTATTAACTCGAAATCCAAAAGTGCTTTTAAATGGACTTCACCAGAAATTGGATGAATTTCAAATGTTTTCCGTATATCTCTCGAGGCGTGGGAAAATGAATAAGATAGTTCTCCATTTATTCCTGCATCTAAATCTGTAGCAGTTACTGTGATGACCAAGGAGTCCAGAGGGCTGTCCTCTGGTACCTGAACCTCATAGACTGGCCTCTCAAACTGGGGAGCGTTGTCATTGACATCCAGGACAACAACGCGAATCAGCGCAGTCCCGGACCTGGGTGGGGACCCGCCATCGAAGGCTGTTAGAGTCAAACTAAGCTCAGGCTCCTTTTCTCTATCCAGAGGGTGGTCCAGCACCAGCTCTGGGTATTTCCTGCCCTCATCACTGCCTTGTAATTTAAGGTGGAAATGGGGGTTGGGGCTGATTGTGTAGTTTTGGACACCATTCTTTCCTACATCCAAGTCCTGAGCACTCTCCATTGGAAAGAAGGTTCCTGGTGCAGTATTTTCTGGGATTTTCAGAACTATATGCCTGTCTAGAAACGTAGGAGTGTAGTCATTTATGTCTTCAACCCAAAGCTCTGCCCGAAAAAATTGCAAAGGATTTTCAAATAACACTTGGAAATGCAATATACATGGCTCAGTGAGAGGGCAAAGTGCCTCCCGGTCCAGCTGCTCATTTATGAGCAAGTCGCCAGTCTGCGGATCCAACCGCAAATGTGGTGTATAGTCGTCAAAGATGACTCTGGCCTCCCGCGCAGCCAGGTCTTTCACATTGGAACCCATGTCTTTCACTACGTTGGCTATGAAGGAGCCGATCTCCGTTTCCTCTGCCACGGAATAGCGTCGGGTCTCAGAACTCACTAGAGACCCTCCCAGGAAAACAAAGAAAAGCAGCACTTGCCTTGTCTGCTGAGCGCTCCCCTCTCCCAGCTCCATGGCTCCTTTGCCAAACGTCTTTCAATTCTATTTCAGATGGCTCTGGATGTCGCTCCTCTCATCTATCAGCCTGGGTCCTTAAGGGTCTATAGACTCGTAATCCTGCCAAGGGGAGCTGTTATTGGCTCCCTGCCTTTCTCTTGAAAGCTTCTTTTTTTCTGCTTCTCTGGTGCTCTCAGTTCCACCGGGTAATGGAAACCGGAGTATCCGGTGTGTTGCAAAAATTTCACCATCTTATCCTGCAGCGCCACCACCTGACTCTTAGGTTGTTTAGTTTTAGACAAGTCAAATGAGGATGAAATAAAATATTTATCTTGTTTGTTGATGAATTTAAATTCTGTTTCTCCTACATTTCTGTTTTTTCCTGGGTTGCATTCCTTCTGGTATGTGACACTGTTATCCTTCAGCTATTAACACCATCAGCCACAATCTGCTAGGGCTGTGGCGAATATGAAAAGTGTATCTAAAATATAGTCTCTTCTGAGGAATATCAGGCCAACAGCAGTAGACGGAGACAAGAACTTCCCCCAGCCCCCAGAGTCAACAGAGAAGGAAAGCCTTCTCCCAGAGTCAAAGCCCTGATTTTGGACATCTGGGCTCCTAAACTGCGTGAAAATAAATTTCTCTTCTTTACAGCAAAAAAAAAAAAAAAAAAAGTATCTGCATCAAATAGGTTATTATCTCACTGTGAAGACAATTTATGAAACTACTGAAAATAGCTCAGAGCAGTCTTGCAAATAATCGACAGTAAGTAAGAGGTTCTCAGGAAAATTGAGAACGGGAACCTGAGGTCTTAGTCTTCTCTAGATATCCTCTTAGAAGAGACTGAATGAAATGGGGCCATGCACTTGAAACTGAATGTGGTATTTGTAGATAGCTGTTTGGGGGAGGCTGGACATTTCAGGATAGGTAAAAGCTATCATTTGTTTAGGGTTACCCTATAGGAGACCTCCTCAGCTTGAGTAGAAAGTAAATGATAACAGTAGTGAATAAAGATGGATATGCCCAGTTTCTGACAACATAAAAAAATTGAAAAAATCAGATCCAAGTTTAGTTGTGGAACTGAATTTTATTATTTTGCTGACTCAGGCTTTTCAGATCAATATTTTCATTCATCCATTCATTAATTTGTTCCGCAAATATTTATTGAGCATGGACTTTGTACTAGGCATAGTAATAAGTGTTAGTGATAGAGTGCTAACAAGGCACACAAAGCTCCTGCCCTGAATAAGGGAGGCAGAAAATTGGTCACACATTTAAAATAGAGCCACGATAGGAGAAGTTCATGTTGCCACAAGAGCGCAGATGAGGATCATTAACTAGAATTCGGAAGTACAGGAAAGACTTTGCTGGAGAAAGTATATTCTAAATCGGTACATGAAAAATCAGTAGGAGCATTCCAAACAAAAATTAGATGTGGGGTGAAAATTTCCAGGCAGACTAAAAACATGATTGTGGAAATGCAAGATGAGAGAGGTGATTTGGAGGAAATGAAAGATCAATATGACTGAACCACAGAGTAGGAGGAGAGAAATCATGAGACTTGAAGATTGGAAACATAAGTAAATATTTTGTAAACCATGTCAAGGCATTTGGCCTTTACACCAGTGAAAATGTAAGACTAATAAAGGATTTTAAACAAAAAAGTGATAGAATCAGTTTTCACTTCAAAAGATCCTCCAATTTCAGGATGGAGAATTAGAGAGGAACAGGCCTAAAGGCAGAAGACTGATTAGAAGTGGTTCTATTAATATAGGTAAAGGGTGCTATTGGCCAGAACTAGAAATGCAGTAGTGGGGTTGTATGCGAAAGATAAAGGTAAAATATACAGGATGTGATGATAGACATAGGGGTGAGTGTGGTAGAGGGGAATGAAAGTCAATACACTTTTTTCTTTCAGGCCTAGGGAACTGAGTGGATGTTGGTGCTGTTAACTGATGGAGTAAACACAGGAAAAATAAAAGGGAGAGAAACAGGTAGGGAGCTGTAGAAAATATGTTTAGTTGAGAGGAAGGGGAGTTTTTTAATTTAAAGTATGCTGAATTTGAGGTGTCCATAGAGCATCCATATAGTTATATAAATTATCTTCAATTATATAAGTGAAGTTGAGTAAAGAGGTTTGTGAAACAGAAACATATTTCAGATTTATTGGCATAAACCTTGATTGAAGCCCTTCTAGGAAGATGGTAAATAGAAAGTAAGCACGTTTGCATTAGTCTCCAGAGAGCAGCCAGCATCATAGGTGACTGGACTAGAGTAAAAGTGAAAGTCACTTGAAGAAAGCTAGAAACAATTCTGGCAAGAGATGGGAAAAAAGAAAAACTGTAAGAGATAAAATGCCTCTGTGCCCCTTCTCACCCATAAAAAAAAAAATTCAAACTCAACATATTCAGTTATTTGATTCTCTCATTTTATAACTTTTATATTCAATGACGGTTTAGACAGGGATGTTTGTTTATTTTTTTCAGCACATTCAAGACATTACCCCACTTTCTTTTAGTTTCCATGACTACTGTTCCATTGTCACTACTAACCAGGTGTCAGTCTAATCATCATGCTTTTGAGGGTTAAATGTCTTTTTCTTATGGCCATTTATTTTTATGTTTCTGGTTTTCTGAAATTACACTATGATGTTTCTAGGCATTTTGTTGTTGTTAGGTAGGTGCCTTTGAGTCGTTTTCGACTCGTAGCGACCCTATGCACAACAGAACGAAACACTGCCTGGTCCTGCGCCATCCTTACAATCGTTGTTATGCTTGAGCTCATTGTTGCAGCCACTGTGTCAATACACCTCCTTGAGGGTCTTCCTCTTTTCTGCTGACCCTGTACTCTGCCAAGCATGATGTCCTTCTCCAGGGACTGATCCCTCCTGACAACATGTCCGAAGTATGTAAGATGCAGTCTTGCCATTCTTGCCTCTAAGGAGCATTCTGGCCGCACTTCTTCCAACACAGATTTGTTCGTTCTTTTGGCAGTCCGTGGTATATTCAATATTCTTCACCAACACCACAATTCAAAGGCATCAACTCTTCTTTGATCTTCCTTATTCATTGTCTAGCTTTCACATGCATATGATATGATTGAAAATACCATGGCCTGGGTCAGGCGCACCTTAGTCTTCAGGGTGACATCTTTGCTCTTCAACACTTTGAAGAGGTCCTCTGCAGCAGATTTGCCCAATGCAATGCGTCTTTTGATTTCTCGACTGCTGCTTCCGTGGCTGTTGATTGTGGATCCAAGTAAAATGAAATCCTTGACAACTTCAATCTTTTCTTCGTTTATCATGATGTTCCTCATTGGTCCAGTTGTGAGGATTCTTGTTTTCTTTATGTTGAGGTGTAATCCATACTGAAGGCTGTGGTCTTTGATCTTCATTAGTAAGTGCTTCAAGTCCTCTTCACTTTCAGCAAGCAAGGTTGTGTCATCTGCATAACGCAGGTTGTTAATGAGTCTTCCTCCAATCCTGATGCCCCGTTCTTCTTCATATAGTCCAGCTTCTCATATTATTTGTTCAGCATACAGATTAAATAGGTATGGTGAAAGGACACAACCCTGACACACACCTTTCCTGACTTTAAACCAATCAGTATCCCCTTGTTCTGTCCGAACAACTGCCTCTTGATCTATGTAAAGGTTCCTCATGAGCACAATTAAGTGTTCTGGAATTCCCATTCTTCGCAGCGTTATCCATAGTTATGATCCACACAGTCGAATGCCTTTGCATAGTCAATAAAACACAGGTAAACATCCTTCTGGTATTCTCTGCTTTCAGCCAGGATCCATCTGACATCAGCAATGATATCCCTGGTTCCACGTCCTCTTCTGAAACTTGCCTGAATTTCTGGTAGTTCCCTGTCGATACACTGCTGTAGCCATTTTTGAATGATCTTCAGTAAAATTTTGCTTGCATGTGATATTAATGATATTGTCCTATAATTTCCACATTCGGTTGGATCACGTTTCTTGGGAATAGGCATAAATATGGATCTCTTCCAGTCAGTTGGCCAGGAAGCTGTCTTCCATATTTCTTGGCATAGATGAGTGAGCACCTCCAGTGCTGCATCTGTTTGTTGAAACATCTCAATTGATAGTCCATCAATTCCTGGAGCCTTGTTTTTCGCCAATGCCTCCAGAGCAGCTTGGACTTCTTCCTTCAGTACCATCGGTTCCTGATCATTGCTATGTCTTGAAATGGTTGAATATCGACTAATTCTTTTTGGTATAATGACTCTGTGTATTCCTTCCATCTTCTTTTGATGCTTCCTGCATCGTTTAATATTTTCCCCGTGGAATCCTTTACTATTGCAACTCGAGGCTTGAATTTATTCTTCAGTTCTTTCAGCTTGAGAAATGCCGAGCGTGTTCTTCCCTTTTGGTTTTCCATCTCCAGCTCTTTGTATATGTCATTATAATACTTTACTTTGTCTCCTCGAGAGGCCCTTCGAAATCTTCTGTTCAGTTCTTTACTTCATCGATTCTTCCTTTTGCTTTAGCTGCTCGACACTCAAGAGCAAGTTTCAGAGTCTCCTCTGACATCCATCTTGGTCTTTTCTTTCTTTCCTGTCTTTTCAGTGACCTCTTGCTTTCTTCATGGGTGATGTCCTTGATGTCTTTCCACAACTCCTCTGGTCTTCAGTCACTAGTGTTCAATGCATCAAATCTATTCTTGAGATGGTCTCTAAATTCAGATGGGATATACTCAAGGTCATATTTTGGCTCTCGTGGACACACAGAAATCAAATTGGCTACATCTGTGGAAAGAGATGATGGAAAAGCTCAATATCATCAGTCAGAACAAGGCCAGAGGCTGACTGTGGAAATTTCTAGGCATAGGTATCTTTTTTATTCATCCTGTTAGGCTTTTTTGTGTCTCTTGAATCTGTGTGTTGATGTTTTGATTAGTTCTGGAAAATTCCCAGACATCATTTCTTCAAATATTGCTTCCGCCCCAATATTTCTCGTTTCTTCTTCTGTGGTTCTGATTAGAGGTATGCTAGACTGTCTTACTCTGTCCTATGTTCCTAACCATCTGCTTTGTATTTTTTATCTTACTAACTCTCTGAGTTGCATACTGGGTAAATTATATTCTGACCTATCTTTTACTTCACTAATTCTTTGTTTTCCGTTCTTTGTTTAGTTATATCTAATTTTCTATTAAATCTTTATATACAGTTTAACATTTTGATTATTATATTTTTCATTTCTAGGAGTTTTTTCTTGGTTTCCATAATCTTTTACATTTTATAGTTTCTTATTCCCTGTACATCTTAAAGTTTATCTTTTATTTCAATTGAGGTGTTTCATATATTATAGTCTGATAAGTATAATATTTGAAGTGCTTGCAAGTTTATTTCTGTGTTCTGTTGTTCTGCTGGCTCTCACTCATGGTGTCATGTTTCCTTGTATACGCAGTTATCTCTGTGTTTGGGTTATGAACATAAAAATTATTTATAAGTAATTTGAAGCTTAGGATGAAGAAACTTTCTTTCATTAGAAGAGCTGCATTTGATTCTATCAGGACCTGGGAGCACTAGTTGTCAATGACTACCTTAAATCAAGTTCAAGGCTAGAAACAAAATTCAAGGCTGAAATTCCACACAAGAGCCCATCTATTTCTTGTTTACTCTTATCCTGAGCGTGTGCTTTTGAGGATCCATGATTATTGACGGTAGTGTCTTCCATAAACTCCTCATTTTGTCAAGCTTTTATATGCCTCCTTCATTATATAACCCATCAAAATGGAGATTCAAAATTCCCAGGATCTCAAATGTTCTCAGGGAAAAAGTGTATTTTGTGCTCATTTATTGCTCTAGATTTCCTTTTTTACCTTCAACTTTAACCTGACACCATATTAGTGTCTCATAAGCTAATTATTTTCAGGGGAAGGGTCGGTCTGTGTTTTCAGTGGAGGGATCGGTCTACATAAGCTATGCCAATAAATCACGAGTCACCAGTAAACTCTTAGCTTTCATAGGGTATGAATAATAGACCTTCTCAAGAGGCTAGAGAAATAATTTGTGGGTTTTTTACAAATTTCAACTGATTAGTAAGAAATTAACTCTATAATACTGCAATTTAAACAATCTCTTAGAAGAGACAAGTTTTATCGTTGCCACTGGAATTAGTTCCCACTTTTCTCTGCACTTCCTATCCCCCTACATACACACATATGTCTTCTTCCCTATACTTTTTTCTCCTCTCTTCCCATCCTATTCTCTCTTTCTCGCTATCTCTATCTCACTTTCGCTCTCTCCTAAATTCAGGTGAACAGAATAGCGTTCTTCACACAATTCCCCCCCCATAACATACTCCTTGAAAGCCATTTGCTTGTTTATTTATTTTAGTAGAAAGTTCCAATCTACTACTCTATCCTCTTTTGGCACCAATGCTAATGACTTAATATGAGTTTTTCCAAAAAAAATTCTATTTCCAGATCTCTCCTCTAAATCAAAGACTGCTCACTCCATGTCTCAGGGTAAATATCTAATATACTTTTTCACCTAATCACGTCCAGAACTGCACTGGCCATCTTCCACTCAAACCTGATCCCTTTAAGTGGCTACTCCTTTCTACCATGACTCAGGTTGAAAACTATGGCGTGATCCTTGATTCCTCCGTTTAATACTCCACATCAGGTGCATCAGCAAAACTTACGGGCTCTACCTTTAAAATATTTTCAGAATTTAATAATTTTACCATTTTCACTTTCTCATCTTCGTCAAAGACACCATAAAATTTCGCACAGATTGGTCTCCTCTCACACTGACCGGTCTCCTTGCTTTCACCATTGTCCCAATATAACACATTTTTAAGAAGAAAGTCAACCTGGTTCTTTTTAAACTTAAGTCCAATTATGTCATTCCTCTGATCTAAAACCTTTAACTGCTCCTATACTCACCAGCTCACAGCAAAAGCCAATGTTGTTTACCATTATCTTTCATATCTTTTCTAAAATTAATTCCCCACCCACTTCATCTGCCACAATGGAGGTTCTCAAAGTATATTATAAGTGCCCCTGGCAGTTCTGAAAACCTATTCATAATATTTCGCAAGGTCAAAGCTACTTTCCTTAAAATCCTAAAACATAATTTGCCTTTTTTCATTCTTATCATTCTCTTATCAGTGGAGTTATCCAGATGGTATGTATGTAATATTATAACTGAATGCAGAAGCAGAAATGAGAATCCAATTGTCATTTAAAACATTTTCAAATATGTAAAACTATGCCATTCATCTATTTTGTTTTGGAAAAGTAGTTAATTTTTTAAAAAATACTTTATTTAGCATGTAACAGCTTTAATGTTGTTATTTTTAAACACAGAAATATTTTTTTTAAACTGAGATGTTTTAAACTGTGTTTCTAATACAGTAGATGTTGATAAAGTTAATATATATCAAAATACTCTTTGGATCCTCAATAATTTCTAAGAGCGTGATACCAAAAAGTTTACAAATGCAGTGCTATAGCCACACTAGTTTTGCTATTTATCAAACATCCCAGTCTAATTCGGCCTCAGTGTTTTTCTACTGCCTATTCCCTCTGGTTATAATGCTTTGCCCTGAGAAATCCACATAGGTTCCTTAAAGAATAAGACTTGTTCTGATGATCTTACGTGAAGTTGCTACTCTCTAGCATTCCTCATTCCTCTTTCCTGTTTTATTTTTCTCCAGAGTAAGTTAATGATTCAACATAGTATGTAATTTGCTTATTATACATCTTGTTTTTATATTCTTTCACTAGAATGTAAGCTCCAAGAAAACAGGAATTTTTGTGTATTTTCTTCACAGCTGTATTTTCAGCACCAAAAAAAAAAGTATTTAGCACATTGTAAACATTCAATAAATATCTAATGAATGAATCAATGAATCAATGTTCAATGTTTATTTACATATATGTATATGTCTACAAATATCGTGTGTTATATGAATATTTACATAGGTGTAAACATTTGAGATTTATCCATGTAGTTGTACACACAACTTGTTCATTCCTTTTGATCACTGCATAATACTCCTTCGCAAGCATGTTCCACATTTTACCTATCAGTTGTTTCATTAATGGACAAGTAGGTGGACTCCTACTTTTATACCAGAACCTATCCCAAGATGAACATTCTCACACACGTCGGTTTGTAAACCTGTGTAAGAGTTTTCTGGCTTATATATCCCTAAGTGGAAATGCCAGCTCATACAGTATGTACATACTAAATTTCACTAAAAGACTGCGAGAAAGCTATCAAAACAGTCTGCACGTGAGATTTCCTATTATTCTGCTTGATATTATTCAAATTTCTCATTTTTACTAATCTTATGCATGTAAATTGGCATCTCATTTTGGTACGCATTTCACCAACTGTCACTTCAAGTTCTTTTCAGACTTTTCATTTTCTCCTTATTGGATTCTTTCTCCCTTTTGTCCTTTTTTATTCCATTGGCTTTCCTGGCTTTTTTTTCTCTTCTCACCTGCAAGTTATTTGAATAATCTAAATATTAATCCTTCCAGTTAAAGCACTGCAAGCAGCTTCTCCCTGTCTGTCATCCACTAGCTTGTCTATGGTATCTTTAGCTTTTAGAATTTTAAGTTATCTTTATGTTTTGTACCTTTAAAGCCTTAAGAAGTTCAAGCCAATCCTAAGGTCATAAAGATATTTTTCTCTAGGTTCTTTTTTTCCCAATGCAAATATTTATAATTCAGTTCTTAGAGCCACATGATGTTTATTTTTATGGCATGAGATAGGGATTTTGTTTCTTTACATTGTTGTTGCTGTTAGGTGCTGTCAAGTCAGTTCCAACTCATGGCAATTTAATGTGCAGTAGAACACACTGCACGGTCCGGCCCCATCCTCATAACCGTTGCTGTGTCTGAGCCCATCGTTTCAGCCACTGTGTCAATTCATCTCTTTGCGGGTCTTCCTCTTTTTCACTGATCCTTCTCCAGGGACTGCTCCCTCCTGATAAAATGTCCAAAGTACTTGAGATGAAGTCTCACCATCCTTGCTTCTAAGGGGCATCTGGCTGTGCTTCTTCCAAGATGGATTTGTTCATTCTTCTGGCAGTGCATGGTATATTCAGCATTCTTCGCCAGCACTGTAATTTAAAGGCATCAAGTCTTTAGTCTTGCTTATTCATTGTCCAGCTTTCACATGCATATGAGTCAATTGAAAATACCATGGCTTGGGCCAGGCGCACCTTAGTTCTCAAGGTGACATCTTTGCTTTCTAACCCTTTAAAGGAGTCTTTTGCAGCAGATTTGCCCAGTGCAATGTCTCTTCTCTCAGCTGCTGCTTCCATGGGCATTGATCGTGGATCCAAGTAAAATGAAACCCTTGACAATGTCGATCTTTTCTCTCTTTATCATGATGTTGCTTATTGGTCCAGTTGTGAGAATTTTTGTTTCCTTTATGTTGACATGTAATCTATACTGAAGGTTGTGGTCTTGGATCTTCATCAATCGGTGCTTTAAGTTCTCTTCACATTCAGCAAGCAAGGTTGTGTCATCCGCATATCGCAGGTTGTTAATGAATTTTCCTCCAATCCTGATGCCTCATTCTCCTTCACATAGTCAAGCTTCTCAGGGTACTTGTCAGCACACAAATTGACTAAGTATAGTGAAAAAGTACAACCCTGATGCATACCTTTCCTGATTTTAAACTATGCAGTATCTCCTTGTTCTGTTCAAATGACTGCCTCTTGGTCTATGTAGAGGTTCCTCATGAGCACAATTAAGTGTTCTGGAGTTCCCATTCTTTGCAGTTATCAATAATTTGTTATGTTCACACAGTTGAATGTCTTTGCATAGTCAATAAACCACAGGTAACCATCATTCTGGTATTCTCTGCTTTCAGCCAAGATCCATCTGACATCAACAATGTTATCTCTTGCTCCATGTCCTCGTCTAAATCTAGCTTGAATTTCTGGCAGTTCCCTCCCTGCTGATGTACTGCTGCAATCATTTTTTAATTATCTTCAGTAAAACTTGATTTGTGTGTGATATTAATTATATTGTTTGATAATTTCTGCATTCTGTTAGATCAACATTCTTTGGAATAGGCACGAATATTAAAGTAGTTCTTTGAAATTACACGCATAACAAATTATTAATTCAGTGTAGTCACTTTTATTTTGTCAAAAAGTGAGCTCTTGAACAACACTATACCACCACAACAAAAAGGTTCTCTAATACCCAATATAGAAAGTAGCATTTTTATGATAAAAGTTTTCAAGCATAGAATTAAAAAAAAACTGCTATCATTGAGTGGATTCCGACTCATAGTGACCCTGTAGGACAGAGTAGAAATGCCCCTATAGGGTTTCCAAGGATTGGCTGGTGGATTCTAACTGTTGACCTTTTGGTTAGCAGCTGAGCGCTTAACCGCTCCTCCACAAGAGCTCCAAGCACAGAATAGTATGATAAAATACTTCCCAACAAAATTAAAAACCATTTTTAAAAATTTTTGCTTTATATTTTTGATGAAGTAAATTACATATGTAGTGACATTCACACCTAAATACTTCAGTACGCACCTCCAAAAATTAAGAACCTTGCCTTGCATAACGATACCACTATCGCAAGAAAAATAGCAGTAGTTTCTTTTTTATATAGCTTGTTATTGTTATTGAGAATATCCATAGCACAGCATACATCAATTCAACACTTTCTACATGTACAGTTCAGTGACATTGATTGCATTCTTTGAGTTGTGCAACCATTCTCACCCTCCTTTTCTAAATTGTTCCTCCCCCATTAACATAAACTCACTGTCCCTCAAACTTCCTATCTAACCTTTTAAGTTGCTGTTGTCAATTTGACATATAGATTTCTCAAAAGAGCACAAGGCTCAAGGCAGGCATTCTTTACGAATAAGCTAAAATATTGTTTGCTTTAAATACTTCAAGGGATGTTTTTGGTTTAAAGTTAAGGTTTAAAGATTATCTCAGGGCACTAATTTCAGGAGCAACAGTTTCTTAATATAACATTTTCGACCAAATTAACAAAAAACAAAGTATAGAGATTATATTTCCATCCCTTTATAGCCACTAATAAAGATTTCTAAAGGATTGCATGAACAATGGTAATGATGCATGCAACTATAGTACAACCTAACATCTATTACAGATTAAGCAAAAAGCATTAGCAGTTTGTATGCCAAGAATAATAAAAGGCTTAAATAAATTATTGAATATTGAATCCGAAACTGTTTCGGAAGTTGGTGCTTTCCCCCATATTCCTACCAGAGTCCTGGACTGAGAGATTGGGGATAATTGGCTTCAGAAATTTAAATTCATTAGTCCCAGAACCTCCCGTCAGACAAACCTCGTACTGGTAGCTGTGGGACAGGGTCCCGGTGCCGCTGACGTCCACCAAGTGGTCCGGAAAGTGGCGCTGGGGTACCGGATAGCGACCCACCAAAGCGGCCCTGTTCCTTCTGCACAGCCGCACCAAGACGAACAGGAGCACCGAGAACAGGAAGAGCGACGAGACCGACGCCAACGCAATGACCAAGTAGACGGTGAGAGAGTCTGCCTGAGCCTCGTCCGGGGCCACCTCAGGTAGCGGCAGGTAGGGCTGCGAGAAGCCATCCACCAGGAGCACGTGCAGCGTGACGCTGGCCGAACTTGGCGGTTCACCATTATCCTTGACCAGCACGACTAGCTTGTGCTTGGCGGCGTCGCGCTCACTCAGCAGCCTGGCGGTGCGCACCTCGCCATTGTGCGCCCACACGCTGAACAGCCCGGGCTCCGTGGCCTTGAGCAGCTGGTAGGACAGCCAGGCGTTCTGGCCCGAGTCTCTGTCCACCGCCACCACCTTGGTCACCAGGTAGCCCGCCTCAGCTGCCCTAGGCACCAGCTCAGTGCAGGGCGCAGAGCCGTTCTGCAGCGGGTACAGCACGAAGGGCGAGTTGTCGTTTTCGTCCACGACCTCCACGCGCACCAGCGCCTCGCTGCTCAGCGCCGGGGAGCCTGCGTCTGTCGCGCCCACGCGGAACTCGAAGGCTCGCAGGGCTTCGTAATCCAGCGACCTGAGGGCGAAGAGGTGTCCGTTGTCCGCGTTGATGGAGACCAAGGAGGCGAGGGGGAGGTGCGGGTCCTGGGGCGGCAGCAGCGAGTAGGTGACTTGGGAGTTGGAGCCTGAGTCCCTGTCTGTGGCGCTGACGCTGCCCATGTGCAGGGCGGGGCTGTTGTTCTCGCGGACGAACAGGGTGTAGGAGGTTTGTGTGAAAGTTGGAGCGTTGTCATTGACATCTGAGACCCATATAGTTATATTGTGCTGGGTTTTCAGTCTAGGGGACCCCAAATCTGTGACGGTGATGGTGACGTTATACTCGGCTGTCATCTCTCTGTCAAGGGCTTTTTCAGTAACCAGAGTGAAGAAATTCTTGAAGGTCGGTTTAAGGATAAAGGGTAGGTCATCCTGAATAGAGCAAATCACCCTCCCATTATCTCCAGAGTCTTGGTCTCGGACACTAAAAACAGCAACAAGCGTCTCTGGCGCGTTCTCTGGTATTCTGTTTGTAATTGACGACATAGTCACTTCCGGTCGATTGTCGTTTATATCCATTACTTTAACCAGAAGAATGCATTTTTCTGAAAGACCCCCACCATCTGTTGCCTGAATATTTATAGTGTAGCATTGTGTTACTTCAAAATCCAAGAGTGCTCTCAAATGCACTTCCCCAGATACTGGATTGATTTCAAATATTCTACGAATATCTTCCGATGCATGGAAGAATGTATAAGATATTTTCCCATGATTTCCTGCATCAGAATCCTTAGCAGAGACAGTGGTAACCCAGGAGCCAAGGGGTGTGTCCTCCAGGACCTGCACTTCATACAGCTCCTGAGAAAACTCAGGGGCGTTGTCATTGATATCCAAGACTTTGATGAACACCGTGGTTGTCCCAGACCTGGGCGGGGTCCCGCCATCCAGCGCTGTGAGTGTTAATCTGAGTTCAGGCTCCTCTTCGTGATCCAACGCTTTGTCCAGGACCAACTCTGGGTATATCTTTCCATCACCGCTGTCTCTAATTTTAACGTAGAAATGTGAATTGGGGCTAATTGTGTAGTTTTGGAGACTGTTGCTTCCTGTGTCCAAATCTTGAGCACTCTCCATTAAGAATGTGGTTCCAATTGTTGTACTTTCTGATATTTTCAAAAGTATTTCCTTGTCTAGGAATGTAGGAGAGTGATCATTTATATCTTCGATGTGCAGCTCAGCCCGAAAAAACTGTAAAGGGTTTTTCAATAACACTTGAAAATGCAGCACACAGGGCTCAGTGGAGCCACATAGCTCTTCTCGGTCCAGTTTCTCATTTAAGAACAAATCCCCGGTCAGCAAATCAAGGTACAAATGCTTTTTGTTATCATCAGACACTACCCGTGCCTCCCGTGAAGACAGCTCCTCTACCTTCAGCCCCAGGTCCCTTGCCAGACTGGCCACAAAGGAGCCAATTTCCCTTTCCTCTGCCACTGAATAGCGCCCAGATTGAAGACCCGCCTGAGACAATCCCAGCAAAACAAAGAGAATCAGGACTTGCCTTTTCCGCAGCAGAGCAAGCGCCCCTCTGGTATCCATGGTTCCTTCAGGCAAACACTTGTGTGGAAAATTTAAACTGCAGCCCTAATTCTGGAAGGCTGAATTTCTGATTTTTCTATATGAACCCCCTGGAAGGTATACAACCCTCCAGCGGTTCTGTAGGTGAAGCTCCTTTAACGCCTCTCTTTTCAGTGGACCGGATGATCTCTGTTCTCCTGAATAACGAAGCCCACAGAGTCATCCCGTGCACCGTTTTTCATCTTATCCTGCAGCGCCACCACGCGTCTCTGAAATTTTTTCATTAAAATTTTTTGTGTCTTTGAACAAGCAATTCATGAACACATCTGGAATATTTTAAAGCAGATCCTAGACATCATACATTGTTTCCTCCGAATATTTCAGTATCTCTAATAGATAAGAACTTTTAAAATATAGCCACAATACCACTGTCACAACCAACAAACTTAGCAATAATTCCTTAATATAATTTAAACTTAGTCTGTTTGTTTTCCTCCACAATTTATTTTATTGTTGTTTGTTTGCTTTTAATCAGGATCCAAGCAAGGTGTGTACACAGCATTTTAATTGCCACTTTTTTGAAGGCCTGGCAAGAAGGATCCATTAATGTCTTTGGGTGAAGAAATAATATTTTTTTCAGGCCATTTCTTGAGTAATTACAAATATATTCTCTACTCCATTCTTGTAAATACTTGAGTTCAGCCATTTATAGTTAGTAATGTCATTAGTTTTATCACATTGGTATTTTAAAAAATACGTGCGTGTAGTTGGGAAAATCAAACATCACAAAATGGTACACAGTTAAGTATAAGTCTCTTTCCCTCACTTAAGGTCCAGTCTACATTCTCAGAGGCAATGCCAATCTCTTGTATTTCTTCCGTAGATGTCCATGTACCTACTAGCATATATATCAGTAAAGTCATTTCATCAAATTAAATCCCGATTATACATTTATTTGTGGTATATGTAAAGAACTATAAAACATGGTCCACATTCTTTAAAAAGCTTTAACACTTAAAAGGAAAAAATATAAAACAAGTAGTAAATAGCTGATAATGTAGCAAGACTAGTTTCATGGGCAGTGAATACACAGAAAATGGGCATGGGCACCCAAGTATGCCTATATTTTTCTCACTCCTGACAAGTGTACACACAGCAAGTGAAATTTGGATTGGCCTTAAGCAGCGTACATATATGAATTGTTGCTCAGGGGTAGAGAACATTTCAAGCATGAAGCAGAGCATGACATCACTGAAGATATACAGAGAAGATATCCCTGACAGGGAGGTAGAAAGAAGTAAGAAATGGACAGTACTATAATATGAAATAAGATCATAAGAGCATTTAGTTTACATTTCTGAAAATTTGTGAAATTATTGCTTATGCACAGAAATGTTTTTCTTGCTAAACTTAGTTGAGTCGATCTTCAAAATAGAGTTTATACTTGAGTAAAACAAAAGGAATAATTTTAAATACCTTTATTTATGCTTTCATTAAGCAAGTATTCAAATGCTTTCTCAGTTTTCAGGCACAACACTAGGCTCTAAGGACATGACATGAATAAGATATAGCCCTTGTCTTGATGGAGCTCACAGGCCACAAATATTGGCAGACAGATAATTAAAATATGTCATAGTGCATGCATGGGCAATGTGAAATACTCAAAAAGAACAGCTTGTGCCTGGGAGACAGCATATCATAGTGGTTAAGAACATAGACTCTGGAACCAAGATGTCTGCATTAGAATCCTGGCTCTGCTGCTCACTAGCTATAGACTTGAACAAGTTACCTAGCCTCTATGTGCCTTTGTTTCCTTACCTGCAAAATAGGGTTGATGATAGCATTTACCTCCTAGGATTATCACTGTAGGAACCTAATGAGTTAATATTTATTAAGTGGTTAGCAAGTGCTAGGTAAGTATCTGTCAACAACTAAAATAAATAAAACCTAACCCAGACTTGGGTCATCAGGGAAAGCTTTCCTGAGGTAGTGAACTATAAGTTGTGATCTGAGGGAGCTAGCCAGGAGAGGGAGGGATGTTTCTCACAGGCGTTTTCAGTATGTCTTGAACCTTGAACCATGGAAGAGGAGAATTTATACTTGTGATTAGGGGTAAAAGCAGGGCTAGAACATGAATAATTACATAAGTCGTATCATGCATGTTTTAATTTATCCTAAGGCATTTAAAATACAATACAGCACTTAAGAAATGATTAACATGCTCACATCTGCCTCTCTGAAATATCTGTCTTGCTGCAATATGGAGAATTAATTTCAGGGAGTGAGACTGGAACCAGAGAGACCAGTTAGGAGACGATGGTGGCCTGTACCAGGGTAATGCCAGTGTGGGTGGAGAGAAGAGGGAAGATTAGAAATGTATTTAGGATATGAAATATGTAGGACCTGGTGATTGATAGGTGACATGGGGACAAAAAGAGGAAAGACTCAAGGCTGATTACTTCCACACTTCTGGATTGGCAATTGGGTGGCTAGTGGTATCATTCACTAAAACTGGGAATGCTGAAAAATAAAGCAAGTTGAGGTGGAAGAAGATTATGTGTTCAGTTTTGGACATGCCGATACTGACTTTGATGCTTGTAGAATATACACCCCGCTGTGGGGAATGTGTGTGTCTGTGTGTAAGTAAAGCATAGGAAGTAAACCTAGGCTGGAGATAAGGACTTTGGACTTTGGGATTTATCGGGATATATATGGTGATTAAAACTGTAAGAGCACGAAGATAACCAAGCGAAAGTGCGTCAAGTAAGAATAGAAGAGGGCTTAGGACAGAACTCTGAGAAAATACCTTCATTTAGAGGAGAGAGAGTAAGAAGTGTGTTTGAAAAGACAGAGGGAACGTCCCGAGTTCAATATTGTGAAACTAAAGCAAATAAAATTGCAAGGAGATGAGGAAACTCAATATTATCAAATGCTTCAGAAAAGTCAGAATTAAAATTGTCCGTTGAATTTACGAAGACAATCATTGTGGAAAATTCTGATGAATGTCTACCAAAATCTCTTTTGTGTTTCTTCTACAGTAATAGAAGTGTACCCAACACGTGGCTACTCAGATGGCCTGCCTGTCTCAGCCTTCTTTGTAGCTGGGGGTAGCCAAGTGAATTAAGCTCTCACAGACAGGCTGTGAGCAGAATTTTGGTTTGGTAATTTTCGGTCTGGAATGGAAGACATCTTGGTGTACCACCTCTTTTCCAATCAGCCAGACCCTTAGTGTGGCATTGACCCAGCTACGGCCATGCAGACTATGACATTGCCATAAATAATGTTGGAACAAGTACTGGGAGCAAAATTTGGTCCAAAAAGACTGTGAGGAGCAAAACTGCTCTATCTACCTAATCATTTACGTTTGAACTGTTACATGAAAGAGATACACCTTCTACAAGCCTCTGTACTCTTTGTTTCAGCAGCGTAACCTTACTTAACTTATACAGAAATCTTTGATGACCTTTACAATGGGAGTTTCAGTAGAGTGGTTGTGATGAAAATTAGATTGTGCTTGATTGAAAAGTGATGAGGGAGGGAAAATGAGGATAGACAACTCTTTCAAGAAATTTGGTTGTAAAAAAGTAAATAGATCTGTATCTGGAGGAAAATTTAGACTCTTGAGTTTTTTTTTTTTTAAGATTAGAGAGACTTAACATATATAAAATGTCCATGTCTGGTGTTCTATAGAGAGGGGAGTATTTAAGATACAGAAGAAAGGAGATAATCAACGTGAAGCCCTCAGAAGATGGTTAAAGATGAGATCCAGATAATGTATGAAGGAATTGCACTTAGATAGGTTGAAGGGACCTTAGCAGGGGGAAGAAGAGGTACAGATGTTGTCAAAGCTGTAGTTTGGGGGTCAGAAAACTGAGAGAATTCTCATCTGATGGATTCTATTTTCTCTGTAACGTTTTAGGCAGGTTCATCTGTAAAAGGGAATATGTAAGTGGTAGGGTGAGAAATTTAAGTTAAGATGAATACATTTGAAATATTTGTTATGAAGAATAGAAGAGAAAGCATCATTAGGAAAATATAAAAGAGTTTCTTGTTGCTGAAAGTCTAAGTTTGATGTGAAAAATTTATCATACCAGCAGTATTGATAATTTTGTAATTTTCTCTTATAAAGTGTAATGTCCCAAGGGTAAGATGGGAGAATGCAGACAATTACATTCATTGGGATAGAGTTTCACCATATGGGACAACTAAACAAGACAATTGAGAATATGGGTGAGAGAGAGATTGGGAAGGATAAGCCTGGGTATCAGTAAAATATAAAGGAAATTGGAACAAGAAAGGAGTTGGGTAGGTAGTAGCAGCATCCTGGAATGGAAATCCTGATAAGGTCAAAGACAAGATGCGATGAAAGTAGAAGATGAAAGAGTTAAAAGGATAGAAAATTGTGTTCTTAGAGGAAGTTATCTGAAATTATTATTTCACAGAAGGATCGATTCTGGGTGGTGAAAAGGATAGCATGTATCTATACATTCATTAATGATTGAACTGGAGTAGAGGTGAAGACCTTGGGACTGGGAGAACGTGTTGTTATATTAAACGGTGGGGCCAGAAGTGGTGGTACGACTTGAAGTGGAAAGGAAGATGAGAAGAAGGATGTGTTCGTAAGCTAAAATATACTTAAGTGCTTTCTTTAGCATACTCTTGGCTAATTCCATATTATATCCAGTGGATATAAGACCACTTCCTAAATTTACAGTCTGCTACTTGATTCCTATGAACTGGTTTAAATTTATGTATAAATGACGTATTTGAAGTGAAAGAGCAAAATTTGTTTTTAGCATTATGTTTCAGGACAAGTATTTAGTCACTTGTGCCTGGGCATCTGAGCTCCTGGGCCTGGCCACTCTTCATTAGAGTCAGGAAATGCATAGTTCTTTCCATAAATAAAGAAGTCCTGCTGCTCACATATGGGGAAAAAATTGAACAGTAGACGAGTACCTGGTCCTTGCCTCTGTTTTTGTACCTGTTAGATTCTCCATCTGCCATCTGAATAGCTCTGTCCTCCTGCCCCATTATAGATGAGATAAGGCTCAGCTTACTTGGGACCACAGGCTGCTAGGAGCATGGCACCTTTATTTTTTAAAGTTTAGTTATCTATCATACCATAAAGCCCACCCATTTAAAGTATACAATTAAATGGCTTTTAGAATATTTATAGAGTTGTACAACTATCACCACAATCTAATTTTAGACCATTTCCATCATCATCCAAAAAAAAAGAAACCTTGTACCTGTTAGCAGTCACTGTCCATCCCTCCCCGCCAGCCGTAAGCAACCGCTAAGCTAGTAATCTACTTTCTGTCTCCATAAATTTGTCTACTCTGAACATTTTATATAAATGGGATAATACAATGTGTGAACTTTTATGACTGGCTTCTTCCACTTAGTGTAATGTTTTTGAGGCTCATCTGTGCTGTAGCGTGTATCAGTGCTGCATTCCATTTTATTGCTGAGTAATAACAACTCTCTTGTAGGGAGGTACCACATTGTGTTTATCCACTTGTCAGTTAATGGACGTTTGGGTTATTTCCACTTTTTGGCTATTACGAATAATGCTATTATGAACATTCAGGTGTAAGTTTTTTTGTGTGGACATACATTTTAAATTGTTTTGGGTAGATACGTAGGAGTAGAATTCCTGGGTCACAGGGTAACTCTATGTTTAAAATTTTGAGGAATTGCCAAACTGTTTTCTAATGCGGCTGCACCATTTTACATTCCCACCAGTAATACATTAGGATTCTAATTTCTCCACATCCTCACCAACAGCTGTTACGGTCTTGTCGGTCTTTTTGATTAGTAATTAATTCTCATGTATGAGAAATGGCTATCTTTATTTTTCACCTTCAGTGTTCTATGTATCTCGTCTGGTATGCTAAGAAGCAATAACCCTGTACAGGGGGTAATCTTTATTGATTAACTAGTATCTTGTGAGCTTTTGTTCTAAAAAAAAGAAGTTTTCCTTTAGGGGGAAAAATTGCACTTACTTCCACTTCTGAAAACAGAAAATTAAGATTCAATTAGCCTACATGCACCATAGTTGACTTCTGTTCTCCCCATTTATATTTAATGCAAAGAATAATTAATAGGTCCACACTGGTTTGTTCCACAGTAATGGTTATCTCAGGTATGCTAGAGAAAGGGATTGTACTTCCTGGCGTTATCGATTGACCAATAGACAGCCCCTCTACAGTGCTAAGATAAAGCTTTAAAATATCTTCAAGAGGTGTTTTTCTGCACTGACTCTAGTCTGTTATTAGAAGCAATCACTTTACTCACCCCCATTCATTTCCTCTTTCCTGTGCCTGCTTGCTCTCTCACACACGTCCTTTCTCTCTGTACTCTTACGCGTCTTGTTTAACTGTATTTTCCTTCCGTAACGTGTAGACTTGAGTGACTTTTAAGTGAAATTCATGGGAAATCTCCCCCAGCCATGAAGGCTTTTTCTTCTGTAACTAGTAAGATCATTAAAGGCAAGAGAAGTTGGTTGATGCCTGTGTAGCATGAGATTAAACTGTTTCCCTTACAATGGTTTTAAAAGTTTTTACATGAGAACCCTAAAGGACTATATATTGATACTTCACAATGGTCTCTACATTTGAGTCATTCACTAGTGAATATCATAGTTTTATATCTCTGAGAAAAATGGTTTTCCAACTTTGGATTGCTACCCATTAGCAGGCCTTGAAATCAGTTTAGTGGATCATGACCATATTTGATAATTAGAAAGAATAGAATAGCATAGGCAATTTCAAATTCCATCACAAAAGGCTAAACATTGTTCATAAGACTTCTCTATTATGTCTGTATGTCACATAATATATAAAACAATTTTACTACTGGTTATGGTTTAAAAAGTTTGGAAAACAGTGCCCAGTGTCCAATTCTCACATTAAATTCTGAGAGAACACAGGCAAAATATTATACACATTAACACACAAGTTCACTTTATGTTCCCAAATTATTGTTTAGATGTCTGCATTCCAGTGGAGTATCCTAGAGCTTTGTAAAACTGTAATTTCATATCCCAAGAATCTGTGAGTGGTCACAATATTAATACACCTTCATAATTACTTTCCAGGCTGTATAAACTAAAGATACTGAGACAGTTGCTTTCCAGCCTTTCTAATTAGATAATTACACTTAGGGTTGTATCACAGGACATGACCGTTCAGGTTTGTTTTCAATAGTATTAAATATTTCAAAACATTAATCAAGAAAACGCAGTGGACCTAAAGAAAGAAAAATGACATTTCTAAACAGCAACCAATATTAAACTACAAGAAAAACCACAAAAAAGAATCAAATGAAGAAATGCTTGAACACTTGAATTACTTCCAAAGTGGTCAGTTTTATTTTACAATAAGCATAATTTGGGATCAAAGTTCAACTGGGGTGGGGGTTGGGGACACAGAAAGAAAGTGATTTGGTGTTGTAATTTAGGGAGGCAAATTAATTATAAATTAGATCTCCTGGGTTAGAGAGTAAATTACAATCTCATTACAACTACCAATAAAGATAAACTTTCATTTAAAAGCAAAATTCAGGAGAATATGAGAAAATATTAATATCAGTTCAATTTAAAGTACACACAAATTGGGGAAAATAAACATTGGTTTGGAAGAGCCATAAAACAATATGCACATGGAATATAAAAGTCAATCATGGTCACTGAATACTGAACCCAAAGCTATTGAGAAAGGAAGGATTTTCCTCTATTTCTTTTCCAGGGCCCTGGGGCGGAAAGTTGGGGATAATCGGCTTCAAGAACTTGAACTCATTGGTCCCGGAGCCTCCAGTCAGAAACGCCTCATAGAGGTACCTCTGAGACAAAGTCCCGGTACCGCTAACGTCAACCAAGTGGCTCGGAAAGTGGCCCTCAGGCACCGAACGGCAATCCACCGAGGCGGCCCTGTTCCTCCTGCACAGCCACACAGCGATGAACGAGAGCAAGGAGAACAGGAAGAGCGACGAGACCGACGCCAACGCAATGACCAAGTAGACGGTGAGCGAGTCGGCTTGAGCCTCATCCAGGGCCACCTCTGGCAGCGGCAGGTAGGGCTGTGAGAACCCATCCACCAGGAGCACGTGCAGCGTGACGCTGGTCGACCTCGGTGGCTCGCCATTGTCCTTGACCAGCACGATGAGTCTGTGCTTGACCCCGTCGCGCTCGCTCAGCAGTCTGGCTGTGCGCACCTCGCCATTGTGCGCCCACACGCTGAACAGTCCGGGCTCAGTGGCCTTGAGCAGCTGGTAGGACAGCCAGGCGTTCTGTCCCGAGTCGCTGTCCATCGCCACCACCTTGGTCACCAGGTAGCCCGCCTCGGCAGCCCTGGGCACCAACTCAGTGCAGGGCGCAGAGTCGTTCTGCAGCGGGTAGAGCACGAAGGGCGAGTTGTCGTTTTCGTCCATGACCTCCACGCGCACCAGCGCCTCGCTGCTCAGCGCGGGGGAGCCTGCGTCTGTCGCGCCCACGCAGAACTCGAAGGCTCGCAGGGCTTCGTAATCCAGCGACCTGAGAGCGAAGAGGTGCCCGTTGTCCACATTGATGGAGACCAAGGAGGCGAGGGGGAGGTGCGGGTCCTGGGGCGGCAGCAGTGAGTAGGTGACTTGGGCGTTGGAGCCTGAGTCTCTGTCTGTGGCGCTGACGCTGCCCATGTGCAGGGCGGGGCTGTTGTTCTCGCGGACGAACAGGGTGTAGGAGGTTTGGGAGAAGATGGGCGCGTTGTCATTGACGTCCGAGACCAACAAGATTATGTTGTGCTGGGTTTTCAGCCTGGGGGTACCCAAGTCTGCGACGGTGATGGTGATGTTGTACTCGGCTCTGATTTCTCTGTCCAGTGTTCCCTCCGTTTCCAATGTGTAGTAATTCTCAACGGAAGGTTTTAGCGTGAATGGGAGGTCTTCTGGGATAGAACAAATCATTCTCCCGTTGTCCCCGGAATCTCTGTCTAGAATACTGAAAACCACAACCACAGTCTCAGGTGAGTTTTCAGGGATTGGGCTGATAACTGATGACACGGTGACTTCGGGAGCATTGTCATTCACATCCATCACCTGAATTCTCACTGTTGATTTTCCAAAAAGGCCACCTCCGTCTGTGGCTTGAATGATTATTGAGTATGATTCAGTTGTTTCAAAATCCAAGAGTGCTGTTAGAATAACTTCTCCAGACTTTTGATTAATTTCAAATGTCTTGCAAATATCTTCCGAGGCATGGGACAAAGTGTATGATATTTCCCCATTTGTTCCTGAGTCTAAATCCCAAGCTGAGACGGTCACAACTGGAGAACCTAAGATGCTGTTCTCTGGAATCTTCACGTCATAAAAGGGCTGTTCGAACTCAGGGGCGTTGTCATTAATGTCCACGACCACCACCCGAACCAAGGCGGTCCCGGATCTGGGCGGAGAGCCGCCATCCAGAGCCGTGAGGATGAAACTGAGCTCAGGCTGTCCTTCGTAATCCAGCGCTTTGTCCAAAACCAGCTCAGGGTATTTCCTGTTGTCTGGATTGACTCTAATTTTAACGTGGAAATTAGAGTTGGGACTGATTGTGTAGTTTTTTATGGTGTTGATTCCCACATCTAAATCCTTGGCACTTTCTAATAAGAACACAGCGCCGACAGGACTATTCTCTGGGATTTCTAGGCGCATTTCTTTTTCCAGGAAAACGGGAGAGTGATCATTTATGTCCCTGACCTGGAGCTCAATTCTAAAAAACTGCAAGGGATTTTTCATTAACACCTGGAAGTGCAGCACACACTGCTGGGTGGAGCCACACAGCTCTTCCCGGTCTAGAGTTTCCCTTAGGAGCAAATCTCCCGTGTTTAAATCCAGCTGCAAATGCTGTTTGTTATCCTTAGAGACTATTTGGGCCCCCCGTGACGATAGCTCCCCCACCTCCAGTCCCAAGTCCTTTGCCAAATTGCCTATAAAGCTCCCGCTCTGCATTTCCTCCGCCACAGAAAAGCGCCCTGACTCAGAGACCGCCTGAGATATTCCCAACAAGACAAAGAGAAGCAGGACTTGCCTTGTCCGCAGAGTGCCTGGCCCTCCGTTCTCCATAGCTCCTTTCCCAAAGGCTTCCTGCTGAATCCCTTCAGCTCTACCTCTCAGTTCTGGGAATTGTGCTTCTGATCTGTCCACCAAATCCTCTGAGGTCTAAGACTTTAGCCCTGTTGAATGGCTTCTGGGTCACCTCTAGCTGTTCTGTCTCCCCATTTCTCCGTGTGCACTGGATAGCAGTGTCCAGGACTTAGCCAGTGTAATTTTTTTCGCGATGTTATCCTGCAGCGCCACCACGCGTCTCCACAGATTATTACAGTTTGACCAAAGCTACCTAAATCCCTTCCACATAGATGTCCTCCAGAAACAAATGCTGTTTATCCATTCTGTTCCTTATATGATTACAAATATATTCTCTATTCCATCTTACTTTAAAAAAAATTCTCTGTAGTTTGTGATGCTGTTAGTATTTGTTTTAAAACAGTTATTAAATATCCCTCCCTACTCTGCACATAACTAAATGTGCTCAGTTGTGATAAATACAGAAATACAAGCTAAGATTCCTGGCCTCCAGGAGCTTGCAATTGTTTTGGAGAAGATTAAAAGCCTGAAACAAGGAAGGTATAACTGGTTGTTAAACTGAATGAAATCCCAGTACTACTTAGCCTTCCTTAGGTGCTAAAGGCAAAATGTGCATGAGCCATTTCCAGATTCTCTTAGAAGATATGAAGCTGAATGGATCATGAAACATGTAGATAGTTCTTATAGCACAAGAAGGCATTTCTGTAGATATCTTGCTAGCAATGGAGTAAAATATTGGGGTAGGACACAGTATGTAAATTTATAATTTATTTTCAGTTTCTTACAATATACAAAAATATTTAGCAAGTACATGAACACAAAGATGCTAGTTTTACTTAAGATCGGCATACCCAAAGGCCAGCTCCCCTCAGGTTCCCAAGATCCCTTTCAATAGCAACTATGTCAGCCTGCTCTTTCAGTCAAGAAATACAAAGGGAGAAAGATTCTCTCCCCCAACCATAGAACAAAAACTTAGCTTTCATGCTGATTAGATCAACTAAGATCATGTGCCTAATAATGAAGCTTTCATTGTTTCAAGTAGCATAGAAATATATGCAAATCTGAAAACTCTTCTTTGCCTCTTGCTTTGTTTTAATCCAGTCAGGAAACACTCCTTAAGTTTGAGGTGGCTTCAGTCCTAGCCAAAATGTGTGGCTGCTACATAATAAAGGACATAGTTGCAATAGAGTCTAGGAGCCCCCGAATGATGTCCATACAGGAGGTCTCAAAAGTACTCTCAAGAATGGATGGAGGAAGGATCTAACAAGTTCATGTCTTAAAATGTTAATTTCAAATTATATTAAAAAATGCAAACTAGAAACATGGTTGAAAAATTAATCAGTACAGAAGGGTAAAAATTGAAAGGTAGGTAGATTGGCTACATTTTGTTATCCTCCTTCCTCTTAAAATATACTTTAAAATGACACAAAAGTAATAAAAATGATACAAACTCACAAGCATGAAGAATATACAAGTGAAAACACTTTTTTTTTTGATGACAGGAAGGCAGATGAAAGAATAGCTGATTTAGCAGTTCCAAAAAACAGCCAACATAAAGTTACTGCATTGGAGATACAAGAAACTAGTGTGTTTGCCCCACATAATCCCATTTAGGTTCAAGACTGGATGAACTGGGAGCATAAGAAAGTTGAAGTAAGGTAAGAGCTAAAAAAAAAAAAAAGTGATTAGTTGAAAATATAGGAAAGTTGGATTCTCTAGTCTTCTTGCCATTCTACATAGTCAGAAAAGTAACTCAGAGCCAGAGAATTAAAAATTTATTTGTTTGCAGAAAATAGGGATATCTCTAGTCTTGGAGACTCCAGGCACAGCTGAGTGCAAATGTGATGTGTGAAACTAAAAATAGGGAAATTAAGCAAACTTCTGCATTCTGAATGGTAAGACTTCTAGCACCTTCCCACTTAATATTCTCAGGTTGTAGGGCACAAGGTATATGCCCGAACCCCTTCCCACCTCACCCTTATACATAGGATACTGTAGAATTCTAACCTGAAGAGTATGAAAGTTCCAGATAAAGGATTATACATACTGATATTTGGGAGCCTCCCAAGGAAATAACTCTATCCTAGCATAGTTATGTGAAGTACATAGTTAGCATAGTAGAGTGAAGCCCTTCCATCAAGAGGTCTTATGCATGCAAAAGAGCTTACTGTCAGCATTTTGATATTTCATTATTCTTAAATACAGTTTTAAGAAGACAGCCAAGAACCACAAAACATTTGAAAGAAAATCCTACAATGTGAAACAGAAAGGTCAAAACCACCAGCACTATTAAAAAGAAGGAAACAGAAGGAAAGAGATACAATACAGAAAATAGAAGAAAGCCTTTAAAATGTCTGATTAATATCCTGAGAAATAAAATATAATAAAAGTGAATGCTTTATTGAGTGCTTAATCTATACTACCCACTTTTCTAAGTGTTACATATGTATTTACCCATTAATCTTACAGTAATTGTATAAAGCAAGGATTCTTATTATAAGATAAAGAAAAACCTATGACTTAAGTGTCCCTCACTAGCTATATATATGACCTTGGGCAAATTCTTAACAGCCCTGTGATTCACTCTCATTCGTAAAATGGTTATAAAATTTCTTACTACATAATGTATTTTTTACAGAATAAATAGTTTAATGATAGAAGAGAGAAGATATGTTTATAAATCTATAACAAGATGCTCTGAAAACAGCCAGAAAACAAAAAAGAACTCTTAAAAATAAATATTTGTCATCCCCCAAAAACTTATATATATACATTGGATGACAAAATTAATTGCCCAGAAGGTAGAAAACGAAAAAAAGAGATAGAAAAATAGTAAAGAAAAAAGTTTAGAGTCTTACAGAATTAATCCAGATGGTCCAATATTTCACTAATAAGATTATGGTTAAAGACAGAATATAGGGAACTTGGGTGAAATTATAATTAAAACGTAATAAGAAAATTTCCAAGAACTGAGAGAGTCTGAATATTAACAGGGTACACCCATGTGACCAGATGAATAAATAAAGAGACTACACTAAGGTTTTCAGTGCTCCTGGGAGGTGAACACAAAAAAATGATCAGAATCAGAATGGAATGAGTCTTCTGAAAAGGCACCCTATATGCAATAAATAAAAGAAACAGTGCTTTCAAAATCCAGGGAAAATTATTTTCAACTTAGAATTTTATACCCAGTCAAACTGTCAATCAAATGAAAAGAACAAGGTATCTTCACAATGCAAGGTCTCCAAATTTTTTACCTCCCCTGGATCTATTTTTATGATATTGAGAAATGTATGTCAGCTTAATAAGGGAGTAAACTAAGAAAGAATATACTGGATCTCGTAGAAGACTGCTAATACAGGAAAATATTAAAGAATAAAATAGTCCTAGGATGACAGCCTATAGATCAACCAATGTAAATAAAGCAGAAATGTGGAGGGCTCTTGGTAAATGATCTCCAGGAAATAAACATAACTGATAAAGGATAAGAGATAATATGGAAAAAATCAATAGTGGTTCATAGAAAAAGATGAAACTATAAAACAGCAATTACCAGCTCTAGGACAGATGCTTTTTAAGAAAGGAAAGCTAATCCTAGTATACGTGAGTTCTGAGATAATCTTAGCAATACAGACACTAGCTACTAGTTTAGGTTAAAAAGCTATGATAACTATACTGGGAAAATAGAAGAAAGGGCATGTACAATGTGTTTATATGTGTGTCCTATAGGGAAGGAAACCCTGGTGGCATAGTTGTTAAGAGCTACAGCTGCTAACCAAAAGGTCAGCAGTTTGAATCCACCAGGCCCTCCTTGGAAACTCTATGAGGCAGTTCTACTCTGTCCTATAGGGTAGCTATGAGTTGGAATTGACTCGACTGCAACGGGTTTGGTTTTTATTACAGGGAAGGAAACCCTGGTGTTGTAGTGGTTAAGAGCTAAGGCTTTTAACCAAAAAGTCGGCACTACGAACCCACCAGGTACTCCTTGGAAGCTCTACGGGGCAGCTCTACGGGGCAGTTCTTCCTGTCTTATAGGGTCACTATGATTCGGAATCGACTCGACAGCAACTTTTGTTGTTGTTATTATAGGGAAATAAACAATTTAAATCCTGATCTGTCATAGTAAAAAATTATTAAAGTATAAAATTGATCAAGATATAGCAGTATAAATATTTAGAAACATTGGAATTAATTCTAGAAGAAACCACTCTATGAGAGGAGATAGGAAGTTTCTAACCTTAAAGCCTTCTTGGTTTTTAAATTTGATAATAATTAAAATAAATTTGCAAAATAAAATGAAAAGTGAAAATCTTTTCACTTCAGTCCAACAGTCCATCAACACTCTCTCAAACAAATTTTCAAAAAGTTTTATTCATTTTCATGCAGGCTATTACATTTTGTTTAAATTATAAGACAAAATCTATTTTACATATGAGCAAAAGTGAGCTTTAGAAAATATTAGCCAAGTGAGAGTGGTGTATTTAAAGGAAATAAAATAATAATATGAACACAAGGATAGTATTGTGGTCCAATACCACTCATGAAATGATCTGTTTCGTTTTGTCATGAGCAGAGGAATAGAGGAATATTTCATTTTAAACTCTGATGTAGAACTAAAGATGAACATGAATAAAAGGATGTTAGAATAAGGTTGGAAATGTAGGTATGTCTTCTCACACAGAAAAAAATGCAATCGGCAGAGGTGGTTAGGATTATGAGATGCAGGCTATGACACTTACTAGGAGAAAAAACAAATCCTCTGTTTTCTACAATAAGAAATAAAAGTAATGAAATATTTGTACATTTTGAAAGGATTAAAACCTTAAAACCATTATTTAGAAATGGATACTAATTAAATTAAAGCTAGCTGTTACTAATACTTAAGAAGGATGAAATAATATTGTAAAAACAGGTATATGATACTTGACATTTTTGCTTGAAATTGCCTAACAATGTAACTTGGAGTTTCAAAAGCAAACTAACATCAATATGGTTGCATCACATACCAAATAGCCATAAAAATATTAACAGAACTTTGACTGAATATTAAATCCAAAGCTATTTCGGAAGTTGGGGTTTTCTTCATTATTCCTCTCACAGCCCTGTGCCTGAATATTGGGCATAATCGGATTGAAGAACTTAAATTCGCTGGTCTCTGAGCCTCCGGTCAGACACACCTCATACTGGTAGCTGTGGGACAGGGTCCCGGTGCCGCTGACCTCCATCGAGTGGCTCGGAAAGTGGCCCTCAGGCACCGAGCAGCGACCCACCGAGGCGGCCCTGTTCCTCGTGCACAGCCTCACCCCGACGAACAAGAGCACGGAAAACAAGAAGAGAGAAGAGACCGACGCCAACGCAATGACCAAGTAGATAGTGAGCGAGTCGGCCTGGGCCTCATCCAGAGCCACCTCTGGTAGCGGCAGGTAGGGCTGCGAGAAGCCATCCACCAGAAGCACGTGCAGCGTGACGGTGGTCGACATTGGTGGCTCGCCATTGTCCTTGACCAGCACGACGAGTCTGTGCTTGGCGGCGTCGCGCTCGCTCAGCAGCCTGGCTGTGCGCACCTCGCCATTGTGCGCCCACACGCTGAACAGTCCTGGCTCTGTGGCCTTGAGTAGCTGGTAGGAGAGCCAGGCATTCTGACCCGAGTCGTTGTCCACCGCCACCACCTTGGTCACCAGGTAGCCCGCCTCAGCCGCCCTGGGCACCAGCTCGGTGCAGGGCGCAGAGCCGTTCTGCAGCGGGTAGAGCACGAAGGGCGAGTTGTCGTTTTCGTCCACGACTTCCACACGCACCAGCGCCTCGCTGCTCAGTGCCGGGGAGCCTGAGTCTATCGCGCTCACGCGGAACTCGAAGGTTCTCAGGGCCTCGTAATCCAGTGACTTGAGAGCAAAGAGATGCCCGTTGTCCGCGTTGATGGAGACCAAGGAGGCGAGGGGGAGGTGCGGGTCCTGGGGCGGCAGCAGCGAGTAGGTGACTTGGGCGTTGGAGCCTGAGTCTCTGTCTGTGGCGCTGACGCTGCCCATATGCAGGGCGGGGCTGTTGTTCTCAGGGACGAACAGGGTGTAGGAGGTTTGGGAGAAGGTGGGCGCGTTGTCATTGACGTCGGAGACCAGCACCCTTATATTGTGCTCGGTTTTCAGCCTTGGAGTCCCTAAGTCCGTGACGGAGATGGTGATGTTGTACTCAGCTCTCCCTTCTCTGTCAAGTGCTCCCTCTGTCATTAGAACATAAAAATTCTCTACGGAGGGTTTCAGTAGGAAAGGCAGATCTTCTTGAATATGGCACACCATCTTTCCATTTTCGCCAGAGTCTCTGTCTCTAATCCTAAAAACAGCCAGTACCGTCTCTGGAGAGTTCTCCTCGATGTAGTTGGACAGTGAAGACATAATCAGTTCGGGGGGATTGTCATTTGTGTCCAACACTTCGACCGAAACCGTACATCTTGCGGAAAGGCCCCCGCCATCGATTGCCTGTATATTTATTTTGTAAGATTTTATTAGCTCATAATCAAGCAAGGCTTTGAGAACTATTTCCCCAGAAAAAGGATTGATTTGAAAGGTTGTTCTAATGTCTTCAGAGGCATCAAAAAATGAATAGGATACTTCCGCATAGACTCCGGAGTCTACATCGCCAGCCGACACCTTAACAATTAGGGACCCTATGGGGGTGTCCTCCCTAACCTGGGTCTCATATTGCGCTTCCGCAAACTGCGGGGCGTTGTCATTAACGTCCACGACCACAATGCGTATAGTAGTGGTCCCAGACCTGGGTGGAGAGCCGCCATCCAGCGCCGTGAGTGTTAATCTGAGCTCTTGCTGCTCCTCCCAATCCAACGCTTTGTCCAGTACTAGCTCTGGGTAGATGACGCCTTCATCACTGTCAGTAATTTTTATATGGAAAAAAGAGCTGGGGTTGATCGTGTACTTTTGGATACCGTTAAGTCCTCCATCTGAATCCTGTGCTCTTTCTAGTCGAAATATTGTCCCTTCGGCTGTATTTTCTAGTATTTTTAAGACCATTTCTTTGTCCTGAAACACTGGTGAATGGTCATTTATATCCCTGATCCTTAGTTCAGCCCGGTAAATTTGAAAGGGATTATCCACTAAAATTTGGAAATACAGCATACAGGGCTCTGTGGAGCCGCACAGCTTCTCCCGGTCCAGTTTCTCATTTGTGAGCAAATCCCCGGTTTGAGAATCCAGGAGCAAGTGTTGTTTGTTATCATCAGAGACCACCCGAGCGCCCCTTGTAGCCAGCTCCCCCTCCGCTATCCCCAGATCCTTTGCCAAATTGACCACAAACGATCCTCTCTCTGTTTCCTCCGTCACCGAATAACGTCCAAACCCCGAAACTGCCAGGGATACTCCCCCAAATATAAAGATAAACAGGACTTGCCTTTGTCTCCGGAAGCGCAGCCCTCCAGCCTCCATGGCTTCTTCTGAACACGGCTTTCGTCTATTTCAGTCACAATCACATTTCCCAGGATAAAGAAACAGCAGTGGCAAGCTCCAGACCCACGCCCTGAAGTAGCAGGGGTCTGTGATTGGGCTGCTGTAGCTTTTCTTCCCAGCCGACCTGTCCGATCTTCCTCTCTTTGTTAGTGACTTCGTAGCATCCTTGGCTCTCCTTTTTTGTCTCTTTAGCCTGCAGCGCCACCTCGTGGCCTCTGAAGACTCAAGTGACTGCAGCCAATTTTTTGTGTGTGCTTTTGTGTATGTGTCTTAAAAATTTTTTTTTCCTTTCAGATGTTCGTTTATTTTTTTCATTTTTCTTCTGTTTGTTTTTAAGAAAGAATGTTGAGCTAGAGAACTGTTCACGTTGCTGGGATTCTTCACTGCTTAATGTGAAAAGTTGAAAATCAACAGTTGACACAGTATTTCTACCAGTAATGATGTCCACTATACTGTTAGATTTTGCTAGGTACCAGGCCTCTAATCTCCTAACACAACTCCCACATAATGTCAGGAACCAAAGGGGGGGGGCTGTGGTGATCTTAAAAAAAAATAGGCACTATAAAAATAATAGATTTTACTTACCCAGGAACACTAGGGGCAGAAACATCTGAACTGTCACAAGAAACCTGTTTCACACCTTCTTCAAAATCTCATTACGTTTCCTAAATAGAATCATCATTAGGTAGTCCACTACAAAGCATTTAGGCTGTCCCTCTTCCATGCCCTCATAAAAACACGTGCGTGTAACTACGATTGCCTTCGTAAATACCATTGCTTCTTGTTTCATGCCAGTTTGTCCATTCTTTAATACGGAAGGTACTTGAGCGCAGGAACTATGTCTTCGTCATCGTTGTTGGCACATCTGATGCTCACTAAATGCTTGCTGTATTATAGCATGCCTAAGTAAATCCTGGTGAGTAGAACACGAAGCAGTAATTTTTCAGTTCCCTTCAATCCCTACCTTTCAAACCATGTATTCTATCATTTACTCATTCTAATTTTTGAGCCACTTACTACAATTTCTATTCCTGTCCTTTCTTTTGCACATTATTTTTCTGACGTTAGCCTTAAAAGTACTTGCAGAGTTAAAGAAGTGACTGACCTCGATCTTGAGGTCCCTCTAAACTGAAATCTAGTGGGGTCAAAAGTCTCTGCACTGACTAAAGGGATAAATAGACTATACTAATGCCTATCCTAACACTTTTGAGAGTAAGAACAGCGTTGTAACATCAAAGGCCTAACAGCTATTAGGGAGCCCTTTTCTCCCACAATAAGCAAGAGATACCAATTCAATTGAGAGATACAGTGTGAAAAGCTAGATATCACCAAAACGACACTGTGATTGTTGACTATAAAAGCCACACTGCATAAACCTCTACTTATTGATTTTTACTGGGATTTTTTTTAACAGATTGGAACTCAGTTGTTAGCCTTTAAAAAATTAACAAGGATCTCTTTTTTTTAATGCAGAATTGAAAGCAACAAATTATCAAAGATTTTCATATGATGCTATAGAACGCTTACACTTTGCTTTTTCTTTCTCCAAACTTAAACACACACACACACTCACACACAAACACTTTACAATGGTTTTTCTTATTATCAGATAAAGATGATTAGATGTTTATTTGCCATATTTATAATAGAAACATAATTCAAATAAGAAGATATCACTAAAGTGACAATAAAGCTTTGTTAAAAAATGTGACACAGTTAAAAAATTGTTATAACGAAAACCAAGGATGACAAATCAACAATAATAACACTTTTGAAAATAAAATAGAATACCAAATAATAAATATATGTATTACATGCTGCAGATTATTTTTAAAATTGAAGATGTTTTAGGAAAAGGAGAACTAACATGAGTAATGTAGAGACAATGAAAACAAAGTCAAATAAAGATATATATAAAGTGGAAGAAAAAATTTAAATGATATCAACTTTGACAATAAAGATTATTTCAATCATTAGGATTCTAGGGAGAAACACCTCATTGGATTAAAATGTGAGGAAAGGGAAAACTTTCAGCATAAGGTTGGAAATTGAGGATAAATAAAGTAGGGAAAATTAAATAACATCTTATTGGTGGTGGACATAAACAATTTAGCTAATTAAGAAAATGTTAAAGAAATAAATGTCTTTATTAGATGTGTTCCCATCAATAATTAAATCCAAAGCTATTCCGGAAAGTGTGGCTTTCCTTGATTTCACTGGTGGTGCCCTGGGGAGGAAAGTCAGGCATAATCGGCTTAAGAAACTTGAACTCACTGGTCCCAGAACCTCCTGTCAGACACACCTCATACTGGTAGCTATGGGACAGGGTCCCGGTGCCGCTGACGTCCACAAAGTGGCCTGGAAAGTGGCCCTCAGGCACTGAGCAGCGACCCACTGAGGCGGCCCTGTTCCTCCTGCACAGCCGCACCCCGACGAACAAGAGCACGGAGAACAAGAAGAGAGAAGAGACCGACGCCAACGCAATGACCAAGTAGATAGTGAGAGAGTCAGCCTGGGCCTCATCTGGGTCCACATCTGGGAGCGGCAGGTAGGGCTGTGAGAACCCATCCACCAGGAGCACGTGCAGCGTGACGCTGGCCGACATTGGTGGCTCGCCATTGTCCTTGACCAGCACGATGAGTCTGTGCTTGGCGGCATCGCGCTCGCTCAGCAGCCTGGCTGTGCGCACCTCGCCATTGTGCGCCCACACGCTGAACAGCCCGGGCTCAGTGGCCTTGAGTAGCTGGTAGGACAGCCAGGCGTTCTGACCCGAGTCGCTGTCCACCGCCACCACCTTGGTCACCAGGGAGCCCGCCTCAGCCGCCCTGGGCACCAGCTCCGTGCAGGGCGCAGAGTCGTTCTGCAGCGGGTAGAGCACGAAGGGCGAGTTGTCGTTTTCGTCCACGACCTCCACACGCACCAGCGCCTCACTGCTCAGCGCGGGGGAACCTGCGTCTATCGCGCCCACGCGGAACTCGAAGGCTCGCAGGGCCTCGTAATCCAGCGACCTGAGAGCGAAGAGGTGCCCGTTGTCCGCGTTGATGGAGACCAAGGAGGCGAGGGGGAGGTGCGGGTCCTGGGGCGGCAGCAGTGAGTAGGTGACTTGGGCGTTGGAGCCTGAGTCTCTGTCTGTGGCGCTGACGCTGCCCATGTGCAGGGCGGGGCTGTTGTTCTCGCGGATGAACAGGGTGTAGGAGGTTTGTGTGAAAGTTGGAGCGTTGTCATTGACGTCGGAAACCAGCACCATTATGTTGCACTTGGTTTTCAGCCTGGGAGTTCCCAAATCTGTGAAAGTGATGGTGATATTGTACTCAGCCTTTGCTTCTCTGTCTAGTGCTCCCTTGGTTACCAGAGTGTAGAAGTTCTTGACTGAAGGTTTCAGAAGAAAGGGAAGGTCATCCTGGATGGAGGAAACCGTCTTGCCGTTGTCCCCAGAGTCAGGATCGGAAACACTGAAAACAGCAACTACAGTCTCTGGCGAGTTCTCAGGGATGGGGCTGGTGAGCGCAGACACGGTCACTTCTGGGGCGTTATCATTCACATCCACCACCCGCAGGAGAAGTGTACATTTTCCTGAAAGACCTCCCCCATCGGTAGCCTCGATATCCACTTCGTAAGACCGAGTTGTTTCATAATCTACTTGTGTTGTCAGTTGAATTTCTCCAGTGGTAGGATTAACCTCCAAAATTTTGCTAGTATCTTCCGAAGGCTGAAACAGTGTGTATGATACTTTTCCATTGACTCCGCTGTCTAAATCCCTGGCAGAGACGGTGACAACCAGGGATCCTGTGGGGCTGTCCTCGGGAATCTGCACCTTGTAGAGAGCCTGCTCAAACTCAGGGGCGTTGTCGTTTATGTCCACCACTTCGACGCGGACCTGAGTGGTCCCAGACCTGGGTGGGGAGCCGCCATCCAGTGCCGTGAGGGTTAATCTGAATTCAGGCCCCTCCTCCCGATCCAGCTCCTTGTCCAGCACCAGCTCAGGGTATTTCCTGCCATCGCTGCGATTGCTGGTTAGAACCCGGAAATGGGAGTTGGGGCTGATTTCATATTTCTGAACATTGTTGCTTCCTACATCCAAGTCCAGAGCATTCTTCAGAGGGAACGCACTCCCCAGAGGACTGTTTTCCAGTATTTTTAGAACCATTTCTCTTTCAGTGAATACAGGAGAATGGTCATTTATGTCTCTCACTCTCAGTTCAGCCTGAAAAATCTCTAGGGGTTTTTCCATTAACACTTGGAAATGTAGTACACAAGGATCAAGGGGACCGCATAGCTCCTCTCTGTCTAGTTTCTCATTTATGAGCAAATCCCCAGTCTGAACCTTCAGCTGCAGGTGCTCTTTGTTCCCCTGGGAAATGATCCGGGCCCCACGCGTAGACAGCACAGTCAATCCAACCCCCAGGTCTTTCCCTAGATTTGCCACAAAGAAGCCTCTCTCTGTTTCTTCCACCACTGAATAAGGCCCCAATTGGGCGCCCGCCCCAGACAACCTGAGCAAAACAAAGAAAATTAGGACTTGCCTTTGTCTCTGATTGCGCATCCATCCAATCTCCATTGCTCTTTCCTGAAAATCCGCCTCACAGGAGCTTCTTGTAAGGCCAGGATTCCGGTAGCAGGGTCCTGCAGTCCGGATGGTCAGAATATGCCGCTAAACGGATCTTTAAGGAGGTCCACATCCACTTTTACTCTGGTGGAGAAAGCTTTTGCTTCTGGTCGGGTGTTGGGCTGCGTAATGGGGCTGCGTAGGCAAGTCCGCTTTCCATCATCTTAACCTGCAGCGCCACCGTGTGTTCTCACTGCGTTTTACATTTTTTGGTTTAATGCCGAAAACAAAATTCTCCTGAATGTACTGAATAGGTGATATAAACTGTGTTCTGTAATACAAAACGCCGAGTTCTGTTTTCATGTCGTGTTTATGTGTTCAGATAGGGCTCTGTGTTATTTCACAGGGAGAAATACAAAAACAAATGATCTCTCATTTTATTGACTGGTTAATGTTGTTGAGGTGTTGGCGATTAAATAAAATAATTAACACTAAGCTGAGAAAAATATAGGAGCAAAATGGTTCTGAAGTAACAAGAACAGTTTCACAACTACATATTTTTCATGGAACATACTACATGAGTGGACACTAAGTTTGCAACCGGTGGCAGTTCCGAAGACAGTATTTGACCAATACTTTTTTAAAAGAGTTGATTATTTCCTCCTCTTTCTGCCACTTAAGCTTAAGAACTGTGAGTTTTCCCAAATTACTGAAAAATTAGTTCCCAAATAGGTAGATCTCAAGATTGGGCCACCATGCTTTTGGGTTTTGTTCAGGCATTTCCATAATTTGACTTGAATGGTAGTAAAGATTTATGATATCTTTAACAAGTCATTGTTATTGTTAATAATTTTTAGAAGTTTGTTAATTACCTTATCTGGGGTGAAAGTACCTAATCAATGAGGCCTATGTCCATGGTATAAAGACCTTCGCGTGCCCCCTTTGGACACAGGAGGTACTAGGAGACTGGATAATTCTCTTCCAACAAGCCAACTTATTGGTAAGCAGAATCATGGCCTCCAAAGGTGTCCATATCCTAATCTCCAGAACCTGTGAATATGTTACCTTACATGGCAAAAAGAAAATTGCAGGTATGATTAAGTTAAAGACCTTGAGATGGGGATATTAATTATCCAAGTGGGTCCATTTAATCATATGGGACCAAAAAAGTGGAGAACTTTCCTGGCTGTGGTCAGAGGAAGATGTGACTGGAAGAATGAACAGAGAGGTGCAACACTGCTGACTTTGAAGATGGAAGGAAGCGGCCATGAGCCAAGGAATGTTGACAGCCTCTAGAAGCTGGAAACAGCGAAGAAATAGATTCTTTCCCAGAGTCTCCAAAAAGGAATGAGTCCCTGCTGATACCTTGATTTTAGCCCTGTAAGACCCAAATCAGACTTCCTACCTACAGGACTATATGCTAATAAATTTGTATTGTCTTAAGCCACTGAGATTGCAGTAATTTTTTACATCAGCAGTGGAAAGTTAACAGATAGCATAAGCGTGGATTCTCATGCCCCCACACCTGAGTGAACAAAAATTCAACACCTCTACAAGAGTAGTATTATTAAAGAAAATGCTGAACAATGTCTGATTCAGCCGTGGTTATTCTTCCCCTCAGTTTGAAGTCACTTAAATGACCCGCACACAGTTTTTCATCATAATTTTTAAAAGGAGTTGCCAAAGGCATATAGTTCATTTAAACAGAAAATTACTGGAGCCCATCTGCTTTTTCCTATTAAATTTCAAGAACCTCCAAGTTATTTAGTGGTAAAAATTTCTCCAGAACATTGCCTATATTTCATGAACTTAATTATTTCATTTAGAATTAATATTTGAATAGCAACTGCTTTCAAACAAAGGGGATGCTGAAACGAATATAAAAACCCAGAAATCAAACCTGTTGCAATCAAGTCAGTTCTGACTCATAGCAACCCTGTAAGACAGGATAGAACTGCCCCATAGGGTTTCCAAGGAGTGGCTGGTGGATTCTAACTGCCAGCTTTTTGGTTAGCAGCCAAATGCTTAACCACCATGCTGCCAGGGCTCCAATAGTATATTTAATTTGAATAAGGAACTTGTAAAATGTATATAATAAGGCAAGTTTCAGATTTCCAAAGAAAACAAAAATACATATTATTCAGTTGACAGAAAAAGAGTGAAGAAACAAAACAAAAATTTCAAGAAATAAAATCATAGGGTAACTCCACTCCCTATTCAAGACACTTATTTCTGCAATAATGAGTTCCATATATCGAGAAGCTATAGGAAGAGAGTCAGGCTGATTCCTTCATGATGAAGTGCGGTTGTGGTGTCCGACTCAGCTTACTAACGGTGGTGCTTTTGTAAAAACTTTGGCTTCATTGGCCCAGAGCAGTGAGGCCATTGGTATAGAAATAAACCACTAGCTGTAAGTTACATTTCTGCATGAGTGTTCAGTTCACGGAACAGTCATAGGAATAACTGATAGATTTCCCTTCATCAGTGAGGAAGATAATGCTACCAGTTAATGCCTAACGGTATAGCATATTGGTTAAGAACTTGGACATTTGATTCAGATAGACTTAAATTAGATCTAAATCACTTTCTCTTGTTTTTTTTTTTTTCTCAGAATTGTGAGCAAGTTACTTAACCTTTCTAAGCCTCAGTTTCCTCATGTAAAAGGGAATAATAATGCAATGTTCTTAGGGTTTGGCAGAGAAGTAAAAGATAATGTGTGTAAAGCACTCTGAACACAACTTTTAATTGAGTTAGAATAAAACATCGGGTCAATCAAAGTGTACATTTAAGATCTGTGCATTTCAGTGTATGTATGTATCTTACTAAAAACTTACTATGAAAAGGAAAACAAAACAAAAACAACTTAGAATTAGATTCCACTGGAGGCACCATGAAAACTAAAATAATGGTGGCTTAAATGAGATGGAAGTTTTCTTATTTCTTCAAGTAAAAGACATTCAGAAGTAAGCAACCCAGGGACAATATGACCACTTCATAATCATCAGGGACTCTTGTTCCTTTTAAGTGTATTCTATGCTGTCTCAGCCCATTGTTTACATCACTAAGGTTGCTTTATGATCCAACATGGCTGTTTGTGCACAGCCAAGACATTCACATTCTAGGCAGCAAGGAGCAATCAGGGAAGGAAAAAAAGCACCCCCTTCCTAGGTAAGCCATCTCCCTTTAAGTAGATTTATTGGAAGTCTCCTGCACATTTGTACATGGACTATAACCTAAACATACATCCAGTCCTAGCTGTTGAGGAGGCTGGGAAAATTCACTCTTTTGATGAGACACATTAATGTCCTGAACAAAATTTGAGATCTGTTATTAAAGAAAAAAAAAAGATAAATGGATATTGGGTGGCTACTGCAGTTTCTGTCACAGAAAAAGTATGTTTACTGTTTCTTAAAATGGGAAAAGCCAGTTTCACTACCATGCTACTTCATCTCATAGGATAAACATGGTATAGCTATTTTTTTCCACTTTTAAAACCAATGAAAATAAATGGAAAGCAATTTAAAAGTTGTATTAAAACAAACACGGATATATTAATGGAAGGACACAATTAGTATAACAGTTTTAACATAACATTTTAAGAGAAAACAACTTCAAAGAAGTTTGGTGACCATGATGGCAGCAAAAGTCAAGAACCAGACATTCCCTCTACACACATGGTCTTTCGTTCCCAATTAGGCATACTCTAACGGAAATGTCAGTGCTTTGCTACTTTATGATTATAAAGACTTAATTTTCTGCTTTTTCTTTCCTAACACATTCCTCAGCTATTCCAGAACAAGCATTTGTGCAGATATTGACTTCATTTATGTTTCAAAAGCCAAGATTGAGGACCATTGATCTTGTTATAGGCATGAAAGCAGGATACCATACAATTTAAAAAGACACGGATAACATGAAAAATTTTGCATGCAAGTTTGGTGCAATTTCAAATCCACAATAGGTTGGCCAAAAAAACTGTCATCATGAATTTACCATGAAATCTTAAAAATATGGACTATGAAAAACAATTATTGTCACTGAATACTGAAACCAAAATCATTCCAAAAGTTGGGGTTTTCTTCTGTGTCTGACCCAGGGGAGTGGCTCTGGAAATTGGGTAAAATTGGCTTCAGGAACTTGAATTCGCTGGTCTCTGAGCCTCTAGTCAGACACACCCCGTACTGGTAGTTCTGGCACAGGGTCCCAGTCCCACTGACTTCCAAAGAGTGGCCTGGAAAGTGGCCCTCAGACGCTGGGAAGCGATTCACCGAGGCGGCCCTGTTCCTCCTGCACAGCCTCACCCCGACGAACAGGAGCACTGAGAACAGGAAGAGAGAGGAGACCAACGCCAATGCAATGACCAAGTAGACGGTGAGCGAGTCGGCTTTGGCTTCATCCAGAGCCACCTCTGGTAGCCGCAGGTAGGGCTGCGAGAACCCATCCACCAGGAGCACGTGCAGCGTGACGGTGGTCGACATTGGTGGCTCGCCATTGTCCTTGACCAGCACGATGAGTCTGTGCTTGGCGGCGTCGCGCTCGCTCAGCAGTCTGGCTGTGCGCACCTCGCCATTGTGCGCCCACACGCTGAACAGTCCGGGCTCCGTGGCCTTGAGCAGCTGGTAGGACAGCCAGGCGTTCTGGCCCGAGTCTCTGTCCACCGCCACCACCTTGGTCACCAGGTAGCCCGCCTCAGCCGCCCTGGGCACCAGCTCTGTGGAGGGCACAGAGCTGTTCTGCATAGGATACAGGATGAAAGGCGTGTTGTCGTTTTCGTCCACGACCTCCACACGCACCAGGGCCTCGCTGCTCAGCGCTGGGGAGCCTGCGTCTGTCGCGCCCACGCGGAACTCGAAGGCTCGCAGGGCCTCGTAATCCAGTGACCTGAGAGCGAAGAGGTGCCCGTTGTCCGCGTTGATGGAGACCAAGGAGGCGAGGGGGAGGTGTGGGTCCTGGGGCGGCAGCAGTGAGTAGGTGACTTGGGCGTTGGAGCCTGAGTCTCTGTCTGTGGCGCTGACGCTGCCCATGTGCAGGGCGGGGCTGTTGTTCTCGCGGACCAATAGAGTATAGGAGGTTTGGGAGAAGGTGGGCATGTTGTCATTGACGTCAGAGATCAGGATGGTTACATTGAGCTGTGTTTTTAGCCTTGGAGTTCCCAAGTCCGTGACGGTGATGGTGACATTGTACTCAGATCTACTCTCTCTATCCAGCGGTCTGTCTGTTACCAGAGTGTAAAAATTTTTGAGTGAAGATTTCAAGAGGAATGGTAGATCGTCCTGAACAGAGCAACCTAGTCTCCCATTTTCTTCTGAATCAAGATCTGAAACACTGAAAACTGCAACCACAGTCTCAGGCGAGTTCTCTGGTATTGGACTGGTAAACGCAGAAATGGAAATTTCTGGGGCATTGTCGTTCACATCCATGACTTGAACCAAAACAGTGCATTTTCCAGAAAAGCTTCCAGCATCTCTTGCCTCCATATTGACTTCATAGGACTGAATTGTTTCAAAATCAAGTTGTTTTTTCAGTCGAATTTCTCCTGTCGTGGGATTTACCTGAAAGGTTTTGCTTATCTCCTCTGAAACTTGGAAAAGTGAGTAAGAAATCTGTGCGTTGGCTCCTATGTCTATGTCAGTAGCAGAGACCCTGACAATCAGGAAGCCTATGGGACTGTCCTCCCGGACTTGCACCTTATAGAGAGGCTGCTCAAATTCAGGGGCATTGTCATTAGTGTCGGCGACTTCGATGCGGACCTGGACTGTTCCAGACCGGGGTGGAGAGCCACCGTCCTGGGCTGTGAGCGTTAACCTGAGCACAGGTTCCTCCTCCCGATCTAGTGCTTTGTCCAGCACCAGCTCTGGGTATTTCCTGTTGTCGCTGCGCTTGCGGGTGAGGACCCGGAAATGGGAGTTGGAGCTGACGACATAATTCTCAATATTATTTCGACCCACATCCAAGTCCTGGGCGTTCTTCAGAGGAAATGTGGTCCCGGGAGGACTGCTCTCTGATATTTTCAGTAATATTTCTCTGTCCATGAACACCGGGGAATGGTCATTTATGTCTACTACTTGCAGCTCAGCTTGAAAAAACTCCAAGGGGTTTTCTAGCAACACCTGGAAATGTCGCACACAGGGCTCTGTGTCACCGCACAGTTCCTCACGGTCCAGTTTCTCATTTAGCAGCAGATCCCCTGTCTCCAAATCGAGCTGCAAACGCAGTTTGTTCCCTTTGGAAGTGACCCTAGCCCCTCGTCTGGAGAGCTCCCTCTGCCCCAGACCCAAGTCCGTTTCTAAATTGGTAACAAAGGAGCTGCCCTCAGTTTCCTCCACTACGGAATAGCGCCTAGGTTCCGCCCCAACCAGAGATGAACCCAAGAGGAGAAAGATTAAAATGACTTGCCTTTGTCTGCAAATGAGCTTCCTGCTGGCCTCCATTGTTCTTGCGTGGTACAGCTTCCTGACAGGATGAATTCACTGAAGTGTAAAACCCCAGTATCTGAGACCGATTAATCCACAAGATACCTCAGAAATATCCTGGTGAATAGTCTTTTTCACCTCCCAGTCCTCCTTCCTTGGCGTCCAAGCTTCCTGTGTCTTCCAGGCTCTGTTGGTAAGTTTTGCCTGTTAATGGAACCAGAGCTGCGGTTCCGGTTTGTACCTTCTTATCCTGCAACGCCACCATGCGTCCTAATAGGATTTTACATTTTCTGGGATGGAAATGGATGCAATTTCCCCAACTCTGCCTATATGTACCACCAGTTAGGTAAGGTTACAACACTACTATCACCTGTACTTTATGCACAGACAACAGTCTGAGGCCACACAAGAGAAATGTTATTTAGTAGTAGGGATGCTACTGTTAATAGAGTTTTGAGCAGAAAGAAGATATTTGGTTAATTCCCTGGTTGGGAAGGAAGAATATATGCAGAAACAATTTTTGCAAATATAATGGAGCAACATAGAAATTATATACTTTTATTTCCATGAACTATGAGAACATTTACAAGCTGTGGATCTTGGACAAATCATTTAATCTCTCTGCCTCAGTTTTCTCATCCATAAGGTGGGGATAATAATGGTACCTACAACATAGGGCTGTTTTGAATCCCCTTTTTACCAATGAGGAAACTGAGATAGAAAGAGCTTAACCTTATAAAGCAACTTTAGCTAGCTAGCTCACTCTCTATCATCTATTCACAGAACCATGCCTTGCATAGAGTAAGCTCTTTATAAGGCTTGGCGCTTACTGCAAGTTGTCGGTAGAATTAAAACTGAAGTTTTCTATAGAATCAAAAACGCCTTATTCTGGAATAGGACACTTCCAACCTGCATCCCTAAATTTTAAAGTATGGTTTTATTAAACTTTCACACTATTGGAAAAAAATCACTCAAGCATAGAATATTTACAGATGAGCCTATTGGTTCCTTTGGCCAAGAAATACAATTTCACAATTGCATTGCACCTATTTGTAATACATCTTTGTCATTTCTATTTTATTGTGAATAATAAAATGAAAGAAGCCTTTGACTAGACTAGTCTGTGAGACTGCAGGGCAGAAAAAACAAGTTCCTGATAAAGTCCTTTGGTGTACTGCTAGACAGCCCCCAAGAAACAAACCAGACGTGGAATTTAATGCAACCAGGTACTTGAGTCTGAATGAATCCATTGCTATGAATACAGAAACACCTCAAAATTCACATGGTAGAAGAAGGTGCGTGAGCAGGATTATCTCAGAAGTTACCAGTTTAAATGATGAAGGTGGTTGAACAAAGAAAGGCTGGAGTGTTTATTTAAATAGAGGTGACAGCAGAGATGGTTCTGTATCTCATAACAATATCTCCTTTATTACTTCCACTTCTTTTCACACAGAATCAAAATTTTAAAAAATTTATTTTGAAAAATGTCAAATTCCACAAAGAAAATAGTATGATGGACCTATATACTCATAATTAATTTCAATAATTATCAACATTTACTTTATTCTATTCCGTCAACATTCTCATATCTCAGGCAACCTAAAATTTTACCCATGTATACTTCATTGGAAATCCTGGTAGCATAGTGGTTGAGTGCTACAGCTGCTAACCAAAGGCTCGGCAGTTCGAATCCGCCAGGAGCTCCTTGGAAACTCTATGGAGCAGTTCTACTCTGTCCTATAGGGCCGCTATGAGTCGGAATCGACTCAACGGGCACTGGGTTTGGTTTTTTTTCTTTAATACTTCATTACATATCTGTAAATGTTAATACCTTAAAAATCCAACTTAATTACAATGCTATTATCAAATCTATGAGAATTACTTATTAATACCTTAATATTATTGACATCTGTATTCAGTTTTCTCCAATTCTAAGTTGTTGCTTTGTGAATCAAGATCCAAACAAGGCCTACAGATTGCATTTGGTTGGCATGCCTCTTAAGTTCTTTTGTTGTATAAACCTCCCTCTTCCTTTTTTCCATGTTACTGATTTCTTGAAGAAACTGAACACTTTTATTTTGAGGCTATGAAAACAATTTAAGACTTTACCACTGCTTTTTTTTTTTTCGTAGTCCTTAGACTATATCTTAATAATGATATACAATAGTAGTCTGGGTAATCCCCACACTTAACACTGTCTGTTTTTTGGTACATCTTATCATTAAAAAAATTTTTTTTTTTTATCATTAGTAATGGAAACCCTGGTGGAATAATGGTTAAGAGCTATGGTTGCTAACTAAAAGGTCAGCAGTTCAAATCCACCAGGCGCTCCTTGGAAATCCTATGGGGCACTTCTACTCTGTCCTATAGTGTCACTATGAGTCGGAATCGACTCCTTGACAACCGATTTAGTTTGGGGTTTGGTACCATTAGTAATACGTACTACACACAATGTTGCAGGGCAGAATTTGCTGATATCATTCTCAGATATTCGCTCACAGGTGTTCAATGTTATGATTTACCGTTCAAGCACTGCCCTATAGCAGGTTATGCACACACACAAAAAGAGGTATTTGGCTTACATCAGAACTGACTTATGATGGAGTTGTCAGAACAGAGCTCCTAGTAGGTCTGGACTACCTATACTAATTTTAGAGTCATCAGCATCAGTTTGTAATATTTTCAGAATTATGAGTTTGCTGAAATTATCTGAACATTTTTTAAAGAACAGGAGTTATAGATTATCGTAACAAATACAGATTCTCCTTAACTCCCAGAATCTGTAATTAACTTAGGAATCATTTGTTTTTCTTTAATATTATGTATCTAAAACTATTCTATTTCTTATAATTCCCTGATGCAGCACTATAATATATGGAGTGGGGAAACTCATTTAAAATAAACTTTTCAATTACAGCTAGAAAAATCACAAAAGTAGGTAGGGAATACTGTAGAAAAATTACTGAAATGTGAGGAAAATATATAAGCTGATGATGTAGTCAAAATTTTGTAATGATCCTATTCATGACCACTCATCTTTTCTGTGAAATGAAATGTAGCTATTCAGGTAACAAGCAGAAAGCACAGGTTGATTTTTTTTTAAACTTGGAATTTGGTTGAATTAGGGCATTGATAATAATTAATTGATCCAGAAAAGCTGGGCCATTGGTCTTTAAGAAAATACAAACCATAGGCATTATTATGTCTAAAATCTGTAAACCTCTAAACAGGAGTACAAATATGAGAGAAAGATTTCTTCTCCTTAATCAGGAAGGAAATTTGGCAAATGCTAAATTATAATGACAGAAATCAGTAAGGCATGGTGACAAGGAAACTGACAGAGTCAGACAGACCAGAGAGATGCTCACAGATCACAGATCGGACAGATGCTTAGCTTTGCCACTTATTAATTGGTGAACTTACTGAACCTCTGTGAACACTCATTTCCTCATTTATAAAACATGTCTCCTTGTGGATTTACTTCTGATATTAAAAGTATTAAAATGATGTATGATACAGAGTAAATGCTAAAAGTATTAAAGCTTAAAAACTCTAAAATCTGTGCTTTCGAAATTTGGTGTATGCATACTCGTTCAGCACTCTAATCAACTCAGAAAATGAAAATAGCAATGAAGATGGAAGACAATAAAAAGGAATTTAAAGCATCTCCAAACAGATTTATTATGTACTACACTGGGCAGTAAGCATAATTGTTTAAGATTAAATATGACACACGTAAATCCCATGCTTTGTGGAGGGCTTTTTAGCGCTGAAGCTGGATCCCTTTCTGTGTAAAGAAAATTATTCTTTGACTTTCAGAGTACTGAAATAATGTGAAAGCACTTTTTTTTTTTTTTTTTACAGGTGTCTCGGAATAAATTTCTTACTAGGAATGTATTCACAGACACAATATCACTTATTTTTCACTCCTTATCAAAAACCCAAATTATTCCGAAATGAGAGATTTTCTTCCACTTCTCTCTCAGTGCTCTGAGGTGGAAGATTCCGGATAATTGGTTTCAGGAATTTGAACTCACTGGTCCCAGAACCTCCTGTCAGACACACCTGGTACTGGTAGGTCTGGGACAAAGTCCCAGTACCGCTGATGTCCACCAAGTGGTCTGGAAAGTGGCCCTCAGGCACCAAGCAGCGACTCACCGGGGGAGCCCTGTTCCTCCTGCACAGCCGCACAGCGACGAACGAGAGCACGGAAAACAAGAAGAGCGACGAGACCGACGCCAACGCAATGACCAAGTAGATCGTGAGCGAGTCGGCCTGAGCCTCAGCCAGGGCCGCCTCTGGGAGCGGCAGGTAGGGCTGCGAGAACCCATCCACCAGGAGCACGTGCAGCGTGACGCTGGCCGACATTGGCAGCTCGCCATTGTCCTTGACCAGCACGATGAGTCTGTGCTTGGCGGCGTCGCGCTCGCTCAGCAGTCTGGCTGTGCGCACCTCTCCATTGTGCGCCCACACGCTGAACAGCCCGGGCTCAGTGGCCTTGAGCAGCTGGTAGGACAGCCAGGCGTTCTGACCCGAGTCGCTGTCCACTGCCACCACCTTGGTCACCAGGTAGCCCGCCTCGGCAGCCCTGGGCACCAGCTCTGTGCAGGGCGCAGAGTCGTTCTGCAGCGGGTACAGCACGAAGGGCGAGTTGTCGTTTTCGTCCACGACCTCCACGCGCACCAGCGCCTCGCTGCTCAGCGCGGGGGAACCTGCGTCTATCGCGCCCACGCGGAACTCGAAGGCTCGCAGGGCCTCATAATCCAGCGACCTGAGGGCAAAGAGGTGTCCGTTGTCCGCGTTGATGGAGACCAAGGAGGCGAGGGGGAGGTGCGGGTCCTGGGGCGGCAGCAGCGAGTAGGTGACTTGGGCGTTGGAGCCTGAGTCTCTGTCTGTGGCGCTGACGCTGCCCATGTGGAGGGCGGGGCTGCTATTCTCGCGGATGAACAGGGTGTAGGAGGTTTGTGTGAAAGTTGGAGCGTTGTCATTGACGTCGGAGACCAGCACTCTTATGCTGTGCTCAGTTTTCAGCCTGGGGGACCCCAAGTCGGTGACAGTGATTGTGACGTTGTAGTCAGCGTTCCACTCTCTGTCCAAAGATTTCTCTGTTACCAAAGTGTAGAAATTCTCAACCGATGGCTTCAGGAGAAAGGGGAGATCGTCCCGGATGGTGCACACCATTTTTCCATTGTTCCCTGAATCTCTGTCCCTAATCCTAAAAACAGCAACGACTGTCTCGGGTGAGTTTTCTGCTATTGGGCTAGTAAGTGATGACATGAGCAGTTCCGGTGGGTTATCATTTGTATCTGTTACCTGGACCACCACCGTACATTTCCCAGAAAGCCCTCCGCCGTCTTTGGCCTGAATAGTTAATGTATAAGTTTGAATTGCCTCATAGTCCAACTCGGCTCTAAGATAAAGATCGCCAGATGCTGAATCGATTTGAAACGTTTTGAGAATTCTTTCAGTGGCATAAAAAAATGCATAAACTATTTCTCCGTTGCTTCCGGCATCTAAGTCACTAGCAGACACAGCGACAACCAGAGAGCCGATGGGGCTGTTCTCGGGCACTTCCACCTTGTAGACCGGCTGCACAAATTTAGGGGCGTTGTCATTAATGTCCAGGACAAGGATGCGTACCAGGGCGGTCCCTGACCTTGGCGGAGAGCCACCATCCAAGGCTGTGAGGACTAAACTGAGCTCAGGCACTTCCTCGCGGTCCAGCACTTCATCCAGTATCAGTTCGGGATAGACAGTCCCCTCACCACTATCATGGACGTTAATATGGAAATAGGCATTCGGGCTGATGGTGTAGTTACTCAGGCCGTTGACTCCAACATCTGAGTCCTGTGCACGTTCTAGGAGAAATGCCTCCCCCGGAGTGGTACTTTCTAATATTTTCAAGGGAATTTCTCTATCTAGAAATACTGGAGAATGATCGTTGATGTCTCTGACCCATAGTTCAGCGCGGAAAATCTGAAAAGGCTTTTCCAGTAATAACTGGAAAGGCAGCACACAGGGATCCGTGGGGCCGCACAGTTCCTCTCGGTCCAATTTCTCATTTAGTATTAAATCCCCAGTAAGCGGACTGAGTAGTAAAAATGGCATGTTCCGGTCTGAAACGATTCTAGATCCTCGGGCTGACAGTTCCCCCATCCCCAAGCCTAGGTCATTTGCAAGGTTGGCCAGAAGCGTGCCTCTCTCGGTTTCCTCCGCCACAAAATAGCGAAGCGGTTCCGCGCCAGCCCAGGACACACCCAAAAATACACAAAGAAATAAGACTTGCCTTTTCTGCACGCCGGCCTCCATTCTTTCTTTGAGTCTTCAAAAACGCTTCCTCTCGGCCTCAGACAGCTCTCGGAAATGGCAGTAACCGAAATCCTTAGAAATGAGCTGGATAATGGCAATAATTGTGGGGAGGTAGCTCCACTCGTCCCCAAGTCCTATCCTCACGATTTTCTCTAGACGCTGGAATCTGCAGCATCCACTGTGCTGGTGTGTGTTTTTTTTTTTTTTCTCTTTTTAGCCAACAGCGCCACCTTGCGTGTTTTGTATGCTATTCCCGTTCTCCAGAATAGAGCAAAAAGATGGCGGATTAAAGGAACTCTGTCAACAGGAGTGATTTTTCTCACAGTCTTTCATGACATCTTTTGCCTCAAATGGTCACCCGTAATGCCAGTAAGTGATTACATTGTTTTCCTTTCTGATAGCCTGAATTCGTAGAAAAATTAACCTATTGTTTTCTTAAATCTAGAGGCATAAATTTAAACCCTGGTTCCCCACCAAGAATAAATCCTAAGAAAACTTCACGCTTTAAAAAGTTGATAGTAAAAGATGTATAAGAAAATGACGCCTCCATAAAAAAAAATTAACAAATATTGGTTGAGGACCTTTTATTTATTTGTAAATCAATTATGCTATTCATCCTGCAGAGTAAATGACCTTTCTTTCTGGTTTCAAAGTCTTCACTCTTTACCCAAGACATTTTCTGTAACACTTTCTGACACCCATCTCCACTCCTTGACCTGTTTTAAGCATTAGGTACAAATAATTTTTCATATAGAATTTCAGTTGCTAGGACCGCCATAGCCAATGAATACTAGTCAAAGTAGTAGCAGAAAGTAGGTCATTCTTGCCTTTGTAGATGCGTTCAGTATTTCATCATTAACTGTGACAATTGATCTAAATTTAGGGTAAATACTCCTCTTTATTTTTTGTATCAGGAAAGTTTTCTTCTATTCCTTTATTCTTTCATATATTTAAAGTATTTTGACACCTGTTTAAATTGCCGTTTTATTCTTTTTAGCCTTTTAATTCTTAAGTTGTTGAAATAAGTAATATTTAGCCAGCATGTATTGTTGTTTTAATCCACAACTGAATTTCATTTTTAGGACTTTCCTAGCCTATGTAGTTCTCTCTCTGTGTTACTTTCTATCATTTTGATATTACATTATTCTGACCTCATAGAATGGGTTAGGATGCAATTCATCTATTTTTATGCTACAGAATATTTTTTATAATTAGATTATTATCTGTTTCTACATGATTAGTTAGAGCGGGCCCTTTCAATTGGTTGGGTGTGTGGTTTCTTGGGGTAGATCTATGACTACCTTTTTCATTTTACTTTTGCTTATTAATCTGTTCAGGTTTTATTTACTTTTTAAAGAAATTTTTGTTTTATTTTAAAATCATTTATTTTACCTATATTTTCAAATTTCTTGGTATTATGTTTAGATTGTATTGTTTCTTTGTCTTTAGTTATGTCCCTATTCTTATTAGTAATGTTTCATATTTTATATCCTTTTTATTCTTGGTAAACCTTGCAAGACCTCTGTTTTAGTCTTCTTTTAAAATGTATTTTTAGTTTTTCAAAATAGTATATATCTTTAGTTCAAAATCAAATAGTAGGAAGAGGATTATAATAAGATACAATAGATTTGCTCTTTTCCCACCTTACTTTTCTCAATTGCTCTTCCCAGAGTTAGCCATTTTAAAAACTCTTTTGATTATCACTTCTGGCATTAATCTGTATACTGCTGTATTTTGATTAATTAATTTTAGATATCACCAATTAACTCCTTATACTTTTGGATTAGGTTTTCCTTCTTACACACTTCCAAAAAACCAAACCCATTGCCAACAAGTTGATTCCGATTCATGGTGACTCTACAGGACAGAATATAACTGCCCCATAGGGTTCCCAAGGAGCGGCTGGTGGATTCCAACTGCCAACCTTTTGGAGCTCTTAACCATTGAGCCACCAGGACGCCATACACTTCCAAGGACTTTGCATTCCTTCTGTCACTTGTGTTATTGCTAGGAGCATTGTCGTGTGTTAATTATATTTTCTTTCTCACTTTTGTTTTTGAAGTTAATAATTGCCTTGCTTTTCAGTTCCATATTTTACGCAAATAACGAGGAGCGCCTTTTACATGTTTGCTAACACTCGCTCCCCCCACCCCACGATGTATTTTCATAAGCACACCTTTCCATATGGTCATTCCCATCCCTCCTGATACATCAGTTTTCCTTTAAATTGGGTGGTTGTCTCTAAACTTGCTGCATAACTATCATCCTGGAACTTCCCTTTGCTGTCACTCTTGGAATTCCTTTTGCCTTTTATAGTGTTGGATTCCCTATTTCTTGGATTTTATATCTTTCTCTTTTGGCTTACTCTTTTGCTTTAGTAGAGCACATTATCCAATAGTTTCATCTGGTTGAAAAGATGGTAAAATTTCAGTGGACTCACTGATAATGTCCCTCAACGTGCCTGTCTCTTGAGTCACACAGCTCCAAGCTGGAATGGTTGTTAATTATGCCAGAATGCAGTTGTCAACCTAGGATCGTCCTTCAGTATCATCTGGAGATTCCTTTCACTTCTGTGCTGTGCTGAATCTTTTCCTTTCTGTTTTTTCTGACTCCCTCTGTCTTGGTTTACTCTCTCATTTTGGTAGATATTTCCAGTAGCTTCCAGAGAAGCATGTACATGAGTTAAATTTTGTTTTCTTGAATATATTACAGCATCTTTATTGTACCATCAAACTTGATTGGAAGTTTGACTAAGTATAGAGTTTTAAGCTGGAAATAATTTTCCTTCAGAGTTTTTAAGTGCTTGGTCAATGGGCTGCCTAAATGAATGTATTCGTTAAGAAGTCTGAAGATAATCATATTTCTTATTCTCTGTATGTGAGTTGTATTTTTATATCCTTTTGTAGTACTTTGTCATTGTTGCAAGCACTTAAAATTACACAGTGACGAGTCTTGGTTTGTGCTTATTTTCATCCATTGTACAGGGTGATTGGTGAGCCCTTTCAACAAATTTTCTTCAGTCTTAGAAATTAAAAAAAAAGAAAAAACTTTATTGGTGATTTTTTCTGCTCTTGTGGTTTTGGAATTCCTATACTCAGATGTTGGACCTCTGGTATGGTTCTCTAATTTCCTTAATTTTTCCCTCTAAAAATATTTTTACAGTATTTTCTGTGATGTTTTCTTAACATTATCATCCAGCCCTTACATTGATATTTTCATTTCTTTGTTATGTTAATTTTTTCCAAGCATCCTCTTTGTGCTTATTTCTTAGGTTAGATAACTTTATTTTTCATCTGATGATATTAATTGTACTTGCTTTCAAGTTCTCTACTACCTGCAAACTTTCTGTTTTCTCCAGTAACCTTTTTCCCTTTTGCTTTTTGTATCGTTTTTGATTTCTGTGTTTCTTTTTAGAAACTGCCTTATAATCATTTGTTGTCCATTTGCTCTTCATTTAGTTTGGGAGACTAAAGACCTGAGTGATAGCTCTGAACATGTTGGTGTTTTTGTTAGTTGCCCATCGAGTTGATACTGACTCTTGATGACCCCAATCGTGCAGAGTAGAACTGCTCCGTATGGTTTTCGAGACTGTGACCTTTTGGAAACAGACTGCCAGACCTTTCTTCTACGGTACCTCTGGGTGAGTTCAAACTGCCAACCTTTTATCTAGTAGTAGAGCACTTAACTCTTTGTGCCACCAGGGATGCCTCAACGTGTTAGTAGGGCTTGTTAATTTCGATCTTCTCTCTAAGGTCAACTGGCTTTATTGGTGCTTCAGGGAACCCCAGCATCAGTGTGATTAGGTCTTTGCACATAAACTGGTCAGATTTCCCTACTCTTTAAAATCTCCTACCCAGAAGGAAAAGGTATGGATACTAGAATTCTGAAATTTGAGCAGGATAAGAGTGGTGGAGGTCTGCATCAATCAGGATAGGCTGAGTTATGCTTCGATAACAAACAAATTTCTCCAGATCTCAATGGTTTAACACAATTAAGGTTGATTTTTTTTCTCATGCCATATATCCATTACATTTTGGTATGGGGCCCCTCCTCACAGTAGTCACTCAGGAATCCAGGCTGATGGACACTCCGTTTCCACATATGGTTCCATAATTTCTATAGTGGGAAAGGTCACTGTTTCCTAAAGCTTCAGCCCAGAAATGATGCATATCACTTCTCATGTTTTATTGGCTAAAGCAAATACGTGGCTTCATATAATTTAAAGAGGAAATAGAATTGACATTCTCCATGTATCTAAGAGGAAGATAACTGAAGTATTTGTATTTGGTTCTAATGACTATCATAGCATTTTAACAAATAGCTGGAAGATGCAAATCATATGGACAATTGGTAATTGACAGATTTCACTTTTTTTTGTTCTCAAATGATAGTGGAATGGGGGAAGCGGAAAGAAGAAAGTCAAATCCAGTCAAAATAGTAATTCAGATTGTGGGTACAGGGAGAGGCTAAAAACAACACTGACTGAAAATCTATAGAAGGAATGCAAATATCTAAGAATCCCTTCTCCAGTCAGTGAAGCAAGCTGCCTTCCCTTTCATTATAGTGGCAGAAAATGAGAGGTATAATATCAGTAGGGGTTAAAGAGAAAGGGCTCTGGGCTGAGGGACACCAGAACAACTGAGGACAGGAGGGAGACCTTAGTGAGAAGAAGATTAAAGAAATTCTGTGTACTGAATAGTACTCCACCTCACACCAATGAGCTCATAATGCTGAGTGTCAGCTTTATAACACTTTCTATCCCCCCTCATTCTTTTTGAAGAATTATTCTCTGGAGAACTACATGGGCTACACTAAGTATTTAACAAAATTATTATACTGTTATATGACAGGATGGAGTGGAGGAAATGCATAAATGTGGGGGGGGGGTAGTGCCTCCAGAAAGGAAGTAAATGGATGATATCTAAAACAAATTTCATAATGAGCATTTTAACAAGCACATTATTTAAAAATATAGAAGTAAAAATGGAAGAGGGACAATTAAAAGCACCTTAAGTGATTACTTCTGAGCAGTCATACTCTTGTATAAAATTGAAACATATCGAAACAAACACATTGTATGACTTTAAATTAAATTAAAAAAAATAAAACATCTAACAATTATGGGGATTATTCTTTTTAAAATACATGGTAAATGCCATAAACATTGAGAAGGTAAGAGTATATATAAATAACAAAATGTACAAAGTAAGAAGAGGATAGGAAGGAGAAAGTGTGAAAACATTGATTTCCGTATTTTTAATCGCAGGTGGTTAAGTGATGTTAATCTCTTAATATATGTATCATAAACTTGTTTTTAACATTATAGGAATTGTGTATCAAAGCTTAAGAAAATTCTATACTTTTGCATCATTTAATTTTGTTTATTCAAGTAAAATTAATTCTGGTAGATTTAATTATAAAGCTGCAATATATTATAGATCCATTTTTAGAAAATTATTTTCATCAATTTATTTATGGTTATGTGCATGCATAGAAATATATTTAGAATAATGTTGACTTAATATTAATAATGATTATTTCTGAATGGTGGAATAATAGTGTTGATTTTCTTCTTTGTACTTACTGTATACACTTGCATAATGTTTGAGCACATATTGTTTTTAAAAGAATGATAGTCATTATTTACATGCCAAAAAACCATTTATTGTGAAAACATAGTCACAACACTACCAACTATTTTTCTACTTAACAAGGATTTCATATAGAATAATAGCACATGGTCTAATTAAATATTAATTTTGAAAGACATACTCAACTTAGAAAATATCCAGATAAAATATCCAATAGAGTGTTTTCGAAACACTACAGAAATCAATAATTTCAAGATCAGAAAGGATTTTCATAAATGAAAATTATTTTTAAAACTGAACGCCATTATTTACAGTATGGCTAGATTTATCGTGATGATTATCAGAAAAGTGAGAATACAAATCTCTCAACCATAAGATTTCAATGAACAAGCTGAACTGTCAGGAACCTGGAAACAATGGTCACTTTCAAAGATCTGACCAAATAAAACCCTAAGAAAAACCATTTCTGTGCTATCATGGACACATGCAAAATGTGAGGTGGCTAACAAAAACCAGACAAAACGTAAAATACTTAAACAGGTAGAAAAACCAAAAACCAAACCACTTGCATGGAGTCAATACTGATACATAGTGACTCTGTAGGACAAAGTAGAACTGCCCCATAGGGTTTCAAAGGAGTGTGAATTCAGACTGCCAACCTTTTGGTTCACAGACAAGCTCTTAACCACTGTGCCATCAGGTAGAAAAAGTTATAAATATGGCCTGGCCAGTGAGAATAATTACTAAGTGAGAGTATGTGAGCACTTTCTGTGCATGAAAGGGTTAGGAAATTATAGATCAGTAAATGTTACCATTAATCAGATTTCTCAAAATCTGATTCCTAATTTAACCCAAAATTATTCCTAAAGTGGGCATTTTCCTCGGTATCCCTACCAGTCTTTTCAACCAAAAAGTCAGGGAATATAGGTTTAAGAAACTTGAATTCGGTGTTCCCAGAACCTCCCGTGAGACAAACCTCATACTGGTAGCTCTGGGACAGGGTCCCTGTGCCGCTGACGTCCACCAAGTGGCCCGGAAAGTGGCCCTCAGGCACCGACCAGCGACCCACCGAGGCGGCCCTGTTCCTCCTGCACAGCCTCACCAGGACGAACAGGATGACGGAGAACAGGAAGAGCGACGAGACCGACGCCAACGCAATGATCAAGTAGACAGTGAGCAAGTCAGTTTGGGCCTCATCCCGGGCCACCTCTGGGAGCGGCAGGTAGGGCTGCGAGAAGCCGTCCACCAGGAGCACGTGCAGCGTGACAGTGGCCGACATTGGCGGCTCGCCATTGTCCTTGACCAGCACGACGAGTCTGTGCTTGGCGGCATCGCGCTCGCTCAGCAGCCTGGCTGTGCGCACCTCGCCATTGTGCGCCCACACGCTGAACAGTCCGGGCTCCGTGGCCTTGAGCAGCTGGTAGGACAGCCAGGCGTTCTGGCCCGAATCGCCGTCCACAGCCACCACCTTGGTCACCAAGTAGCCCGCCTCGGCAGCCCTGGGCACCAGCTCAGTGCAGGGCGCAGAGCCGTTCTGCAGCGGGTAGAGCACGAAGGGCGAGTTGTCGTTGTCGTCCATGACCTCCACGCGCACCAGCGCCTCGCTGCTCAGCGCGGGGGAACCTGCGTCTATCGCGCCCACACGGAACTCGAAGGCTCGCAGGGCCTCGTAATCCAGTGACCTCAGAGCGAAGAGGTGCCCGTTGTCCGCGTTGATGGAGACCAAGGAGGCGAGGGGGAGGTGCGGGTCCTGGGGCGGCAGCAGCGAGTAGGTGACTTGGGCGTTGGAGCCTGAGTCTCTGTCTGTGGCGCTGACGCTGCCCATGTGCAGGGCGGGACTGTTGTTCTCAGGGACGAACAAGGTATAAGAGGTTCTGGAGAAGGTGGGCGCGTTGTCATTGACGTCGGAGACCAGCACTGTTATTTTGTGCTCAGTTTTCAACCTGGGGGTACCCAAGTCTGTGACGGTGATGGTGATGTTGTACTCGGCTCTGCTCTCTCTGTCCAGTGACTTCTCTGTTACCAGGGTGTAGAAATTGTCTACGGTAGGCTTCAGAATGAACGGGAGGTGATCCTGGATGGAACACGTCATTTTTCCATTGTCCCCCGAATCTGGATCTGAAATTCCGAAAATGGCGACCACAGTCTCAGGAGAGTTTTCTGGGATATCACTGATGAGTAGTGACATGGTGAGCTCAGGAGCGTTGTCATTCACATCCACCACTTCTATGGCTACGGTGCATTTTCCTGAAAGACCCCCGCCATCTGAGGCTTCAATTTCCATAGAGTAAGATTGAATTTCCTCAAAATCCAAGAGTTTTTTTAATCGAATTTCTCCCATAACTGCGTTTATTTGAAAAGCTTGAATGACTTGATTTGAAGGTTGAAAAAATGAGTAAGCGAGCTCCCCATGGGTTCCAGCATCTAAATCTCTAGCGGAGACAGAGATAACAAGGGAGCCTATGGCGCTGTTTTCTGGGACCTGCACCTCATAGAGCAGCTGAGTAAATTCAGGAGCGTTGTCATTGACGTCCACAACCAGGATGACAACCTGGGACGTCCCAGTTCTGGGTGGTGACCCACCATCCAGTGCTGTGAGCGTTAACCTGAGCTCAGGCTGCTCCTCGCGGTCCAGGGCTTTGTCCAGCACCAGCTCCGGGTATTTCCTGCCATCGCTGTGAGTGCGTGTGAAAAGGTGGAAATGGAAGTTGGTGCTAATCGTATAGTTCTGAACTGTGTTGCTGCCTACGTCCAGATCTTGAGCTATTTTCAAGGGAAACGCAGTCCCTGGGTGGCTGTTTTCTGAGATTTTCAGGAGGATTTCACTTTCCAAAAATTCTGGGGCATGGTCATTTATGTCTTGGAGCTGTAGCTCACCTTGAAAAAACTGCACCGGGTTTTTTAGTAGCACCTGGAAATGCAGTATACATGGATCCGTGTCACCGCACAACTCCTCCCGGTCCAATTTTTCTTTTAGGATCAAATTCCCACTCTTTTGCTGGACCTGCAGATGCTGCTTGTTCCCTTTGGAAAGAATCCGGGCCCCCCGTGCGGCCAGCTCCTCTATGCCCAGCCCCAGATCCTTTGCTATGTTGGCCACAAATGACCCGCTATCCCCCTCTTCTAGAACCGAATACTTAATAGTTGCACTGCCCGCCTCCCACCACAGTAACAGAATAATAATGGCGATCACTTGCCTTTTCTGCAGTGCTTTGGGGAGCGGCGTATCCATTGTTCCTTTGAGTCCAAAAGATGTAGTATTCAATCGTAAAATAATTGCTTTACAGTCCACCCAGCTATTTTGGCTCAATAATCTTGAGTTAGCTTTTTTTAAAAAACATTGAATATGAGGATAGGTCCTTCTCCAAAATCTTCTAGCCTCAGTAATGTAAAATAGTTCCTTCCTTCTGCCGGCTGCCAGAAACTGCTCAGGTTTTAATGGAGTCACTGGAGTCTTGCGGAGACAGCTTTTCACTCTCTTAGCCTGCAGCGCCACCAAGCGTTCTGCTTTGCAACTTCACGTATTTTTCATTTCAAAGCTGATTGCGATAGCTAAAATGTGTCTCATACATTTTAGGTCAGAGAGTTGTGTACGTCCCCTTTCCCCTTTTATGCAGTCTTGTTCAGGTAGTTAACAATAATTATGAGAACAAAAACTTCCTTAATAAGGTGCAAGTTCAGTGCACAAAACTTTCTGCTCAAGACAAAATTTCTTTTATTCATAGCACAGGTATTCATCTGTGCAGGCATCCTTCTAGTTTCTGGGGATAAAACAGTAAATGAAACACAAAAACTCCTGCTCTCATGGAGTGTACAGTCTATGATAAAACAACGATTTGTGGTGTTACAAGGGTGTTATGAATTTTTTTATCCAGTTTTCTACTCTCGAGCAAATTTTAATGTGTTTGGAACTCCTGAAAGAAAAATGAAGATGTGATTTCTTGTCAAGCTCTGGGTTACGTGGCCTTTGGGAATTTTTTCCTTGCATGAGTTCATTGTGTGCAATGCCTAGCAAACTTGAGAGGAAAAATTACCGATTGTTTTTATTAGAAATCAGTATTAGCTCAGAATTAAGGCAATGTCTTTTCTATAAACATGAAGAAAGCAATAAACTCGGGGAAGTAAAAAATATATACTTCCTGGAGAAGGCTTCTGATCTGTCTGCACTGAACGAGAGCCTTTCCTGGTGTATGTCCTCTGGACTATGGAAGTCGGGCTATTTAAAATCGCCACTACTCCAACCAACTGAAGCCATGTGGTTGGAGTGAGAATAGTGGGAGATGCAGTTTCCCAAAAGAAGAAGAATGCTACTCCAAGGAGAAGAGGCTAGATACATAGGAATACAAAACAGTAGGTGTTCCTTTTACTCGTTGAACCAACTAGAAGCATTCTATGAGAATTCACTTATTTGAACAAAATGCAGCCAAACATAATTTAGTTTAGTCCAGTTTCATTTTAATTGAGGATAAAAAATGAAATATTAACTCAATTGTCACTTTAGTATAAATTGCCTGTCTTTCATGCAACGTTGGAAAATAATGTTTTTCATAAAATACCACAAATTTAACTGATATGAATAAGACTAAACATGGGCTAAAATGTGAAAATAACTGGGTTTTATGGTTAACGAAGACAAATAATGCTTAGTTACACAGCACTAGAAGGGAAAATCTGACATTACCTAATAACCGGCCACTAAGCAGGGGCTGGAAGCCCTGGTGGTGTAGTGGTTAAGTGCTAGGTCTGCTAACCAAAAGGTCTGCGGTTCAAATCCACCAGGCACTCTTTAGAAGCCCTATGGGGCAGTTCTACTCTGTCCTATAGCCTCACTATTAGTCCAAATCGAGGGCAACAGATTTTTTTTTTTAATTTAAGCAGTGATTAAACTGCTCAACAGACAGCCCAAAGGTCGGTGGTTGGAACCCACCAGCCACTCTATGAAAGAAAGATGTGGCAGTTTGCTCGCCTAGAGATTATAGCCTTGGAAGCCCTATGGGGCAGTTCTAATCTATCATATAGGGTTACTAAGTGGGAATCTGAGTGGGAATAGACTCCACGGCACACACCACCACCACCACCAATAACTTACCTAGGTTTTAGCAAGTATCACATAAGAAAGTGGAGGGAGGAGTTTGAAAAATATAATTTGGATTTTCGGAAACAATACCTTCAAACTTTCAAATTGTTTGACAAATACAAGGAAACAAAATATTCTTTCAAGAATTTTATATTCTGTAATAGAGCTTAGGGTGAGTGGAAGGGTGTTTTCTATTTAGAGGGAAAGCAAACAAGTGATTTAACTAAGCAGGAATAAGAATTTCACTGATTGGCAAGGATACTGTATTGTAAATGGAACACTGGCATTTTTTGTTCCTTGAAAATGTACTATTATTTTATATTCACTACAGGAATGTTAGCAACATTCAACAAATATTTATTAAGCATTTATAACATGCATCAATGACATGTAAACATAATCGGTTCGTTTTTTTTTTTTCGTTTTTAAATCTGTCACTGCCTCACATAAAGTCCACAAACTGTGTCATAATTTAGTGAGTTGTAAAGAAAATACATATTGACTATTATGGTATACTGAGATACAGATAAATATGAATGACTATCTTAGGTGGGAACCTCCTGGTACAGTGGTTAAGAGTTCAGCTGCTAACCAAAAGGTTGACAGTTTGAGTCCACCAGCTGCTTCTTGGAGACCCTATGGGGCAGGTCTACTCTGTCCTATAGGGTCACTATGAGTCTGAATCCACTCGATAGCAATGGATGTATCTTAGGTGGGAGCCATGGTGGTGCAGCAGTTAAAGCATTTGGCTGCTAACTGAAAGGGCAGCAGTTCAAATCCACTATTCATAAAGATGTACAGCCTTAGAAACCTTATGGAGCAGTTCTGTTCTGTCCTACAGGGTGGCTATGACTGCATGGCAGTAGATTTTTTTTTTTATCTTAGGTGTAGCTATCTTTAGTGTTTATCTTTACTGTTCAAACCGTAGGAGTTACCCTAAAATGAGACTTCATTGGAAGATTACATAACAAACATTCAAATTTTAAAGATCATCTTACATAGTGATAACTATCACCAATATTTGGAAGGGTGGTCTTACTTAAGCGTTTTGGAATATAGTTTTTGTAAAATGGGTAGATAATTTCAAAACATTTAGATTATGTAAATAAAATTTTTACTTTTTATTCAGATTGTCAAACAGAGTTGAGTGAGAGTAATCAAATAACACTAAAATTATACAGGGAAAATAATGTGTAACCCAGTTTGATATTTAAAAAAAAAAATAAGGAATAGCAAAATCAGCAAGGAACAGACCATCAATAACATGCATCAATAACATGTAAACTTACATTAGGAGATCTGCAAACTTAATACGTAAGGTTTAATAACCCAATACTTAACTGAATTGGAAGCTGTTTCCAGAGGTGGAGTTTTCCTTTGTTTCCCTCCCAGTTCCCTGGGGAGGAAAGTTGGGGAAAATCGGCTTCAGGAACTTGAACTCGCTGGTCCCTGAGCCTCCCGTCAGACACACCTCGTACTGGTAGCTATGGGACAGAGTTCCTGTGCCGCTGACATCCACTAAGTGGCCCGGAAAGTGGCCCTCAGGCACGGAGCAGCGACCCGCTGAGGCGGCCCTGTTCCTTCTGCACAGCCGCACAGTGATGAACAAGAGCACGGAGAACAGAAAGAGCGACGAGACCGACGCCAACGCAATGATCAAGTAGACAGTGAGCGAGTCGGCCTGGGCCTCATTCAGAGCCATCTCTGGGAGCGGCAGGTAGGGCTGCGAGAACCCATCCACCAGGAGCACGTGAAGCGTGACGGTGGCCGACATTGGCGGCTCACCATTATCCTTGACCAGCACGACGAGTCTGTGCTTGGCGGCGTCGCGCTCGCTCAGCAGCCTGGTGGTGCGCACCTCGCCGTTGTGAGCCCACACGCTGAATAGCCCGGGCTCCGTGGCCTTGAGCAGCTGGTAGGACAGCCAGGCGTTCTGTCCCGAGTCGCTGTCCACCGCCACCACCTTGGTCACCAGGTAGCCCGCCTCGGCAGCCCTGGGCACCAGCTCTGTGCAGGGCGCAGAACCGTTCTGCAGCGGGTAGAGCACGAAGGGCGAGTTGTCGTTGTCGTCCACGACCTCCACGCGCACCAGCGCCTCGCTGCTCAGCGCTGGAGAACCTGCGTCTATCGCGCCCACGCGGAACTCGAACGCTCGTAGGGCCTCGTAATCCAGCGACCTGAGAACGAACAGGTGCCCGTTGTCTGCGTTGATGGAGACCAAGGAGGCGAGGGGGAGGTGCGGGTCCTGGGGCGGCAGCAGCGAGTAGGTGACTTGGGCGTTGGAGCCTGAGTCTCTGTCTGTGGCGCTGACGCTGCCCATGTGCAGAGCAGGGCTGTTGTTCTCGCGGATGAACAGGGTGTAGGAGGTTTGGGAGAAGGTGGGAGCGTTGTCATTGACGTCGGAGACCAGCACGGTTATTTTGTGCTCTGTTTTTAGCCTGGGGGTACCCAAGTCGATAACGGTGATTGTGATGTTGTATTCGGCTCTGCTCTCTCTGTCCAGCTCTCCTTCTGTTACCAGGGTATAGAAATTCTCTATGGATGGTCTTAGAAGGAAGGGGAGATTGTCATCTATAGAACAAATGACTTGTTGATTAGGTCCAGAATCTGCATCTGAAACACTGAAAACTGCAACTATAACCTCTGGCAAGTTTTCAGGGATGGGGTTGGTGAGTGATGACATGGTCAGTTCAGGGGCATTGTCATTCATGTCCAATACCTTGATGACTACGGAACATTTTCCTGATAGTCCACCGCCATCTGTGGCCTCAACATCCACGTGATGAGACTGAAATTCCTCAAAATCCAACATCCTTCTCAGACGAATTTCTCCTGTGATGGCGTTTATTTCGAAGGGCTGGTTAATGTCATCGACCTGAAATAGGGCATAGGATACCTCCCCAAAGGATCCTGCATCTAAATCTGTCGCTGACACGGTGACAACCAGGGAGCCTAGGGGGTTGTTCTCAGAGACTTGCACCTCATAGAGCTCCTGAGCAAACACAGGAGCGTTGTCATTGATGTCCAAGACCAGGATCTGAATCTCTGCGGTTCCTGACCGGGGAGGAGAGCCGCCATCTAACGCAGTGAAGGTAAGCCTGAGTTGGGGCTGCTCCTCCCTATCCAACGCTTTGTCCAGCACCAGCTCCGGGATCTTCCTGCCGTCACTGCGATTGCGAGTGAGAACATGAAAGTGGGGATTGGGGCTGATTGTGTAGCTCTGAAGGCTGTTGCTGCCAGCATCTAAATCCTGTGCCATTTTCAAAGGAAATGTCTTTCCTGGTGTAGTAATTTCTGATATTTTCAGGACCATTTTTCTGGTGGGGAACTCTGGGGCGTGGTCATTTATATCTCTGACCCTCAGTTCAGCCTGAAAAAACTGTAAGGGATTTTCCAGCAACACTTGGAAAGGTAGTACGCATGGCTCAGTGGATCCACACAGCTCCTCCCGGTCCAGTTTCTCATTTAGCAGCAAATTATGGGTCTGTGGGTCAAGCTGCAAATGCTGTTTGTTCCCCTTGAAAACAACCCGGGCGCCCCGCGCAGCCAGCTCTCCCACCTTGAGTCCCAGGTCCTTTGTCAAGTCGGCCACAAATGTGCCACTTTCTTTCTCCTCCAGCACAGAATACTGCATTGATTCTGAACCCACCTCCCATAAAAACATCAATATAATAAAGCTCTCTACTTGCCTTTTCTTGAGCTGTGCTTTTGTTTGCGCCATCTCTATTGTTACGTTAGATTCGAGAGGGGGAAAAAAAAAAAGCTTTTCAGCTCCGAACTCCTACGTCCACCATCGATCCTCCTGGAACTGAAAAGCTGTAAATGTATTCTGTGTTTTTACTTCAGCTTTTCAGTGTAATGGAGTCCACCGAATCTGTGGAGCTTTTTTAATTCACTCTCTTAGCCTACACCGCCACCAAGCGTTCAAATCAATAACTTCATGAAGTACTCTAAGGTCCGTACCATTTCTAAAATCTGTGCCTTATAAAAACGACTCAAATTGTAGTGTGTGAGCCACAGGCATAAAGAATTACCTGGGAGTAATTGGTTAAAAAAAAAAAGCCAATTCCTGGGAATCCCTCCAGATCTTGGACCAAATTCTCTGGTGGTATGAACAGGAATCTTTCTCCTGTTTAAGAGTCTCTCCTTCATGTGTAAGAGTCACTCCTTTAATGTAAACTTCTATTAATCTAGTTTGATTCTCTAGCAGCACAATTTATCTCTAATGAGGAGTATAATTTGTAAGTCCAAGAAGTATACCACTTAAGTGTCCCTACAAACACATCAACAAACCATACAAAACTTGTAAGAAGCTGGTTATCAACACCGGTGTGTTTTGTTTTACTGGTGATAAAACAATCATTTCTCTAAGTTGCGTGACTTAGACAATGACAAGAACAGCCTACTTTGTTTTGTGGTTACATTTGTACAGTAAAAGGGACGATTAGGCTAATAGGAGGAAAATTCAGGCCAAGGAATACTTACAAGTACCTAAGCAGATGAAATTATTTAAAAGAAGAACTAGGAGCAGTCAAGTATTTGTCATTTTAGGATTCCACTTCAATTTTGTATGAGTAGAATTGGTTGTGATTTTAATGGGCTTCTTAATTTTATAGTTTTTTTTTTGTCAAATTCCCATTCTATTCTAATCAGTTAATCAGGGTTTAAATATATTACCCTATTGTAAGAGCATGATAATGCAATGCAGAAAACATTCACCCAGAAAGGAGGACACTAAGTTTTATAAGTATAAAGCAAATAAGGTGGTATAAAAAGATGTTTTTAAGGTGAATTACATTGAAGTTGATACCATGGCATTCAATGAGGCAACATCATGCCTATGTCCTTTACTATCTCACCAGGTTTTCTCAGATAAATTAGAAAATGTATCTTGAAATGTCCTGAAAATTTATAAAATAGTATTGGGTCAGTGCACATAGAAGAACAGGAAACACACTGAACATAATTCAATTCAGATTGGTTTCATATCTAGTGAGAGGTGGAATCAGTTAAGTTCACGCAAAATTCACTTCGGGTAAGAGCCAAGATGATGGAAGATTAAAAATCAGGATATTTTTCAAAATACTTCAAATGTAGGTAAAAAAAAAAAAAAGAGCCATTGACATTGAGTCGATTCCAACTCTTAAGGATCTTGTAGTGAATTCGAAGGACCAACCAAAGCAGCCAAGCTCTTAACCACTGTGCATCCCACCTGGGCTCCAAAATAAATAAAGCTAAATAAACTCTAAACTCTGCACAGATGAGGTCATTTTTTAGTTAAAAACCATCTCTGTCTACCCAGAAGAATAAAGAGAAGGAAGGCCAGTGTGACCAGCCTTCGGGGTTCACTTGATAAATGCAGCTGAGAACAGTCTGTTGCTTAAGGATATGCATAGCCTATTTCCCTGAAGTAAAAAACAAATTAACCCATGAAGCAAAACCAACAACCATAAACATCTTGGATGGATTTAGTTTCCTCTCTGAAACAAGCTTATTTCCAGCACAATCCTAAATGCTCCCTGAGTGAGCATTCTGAATTGTGTTTCAATCTTAAAGGCATCCCTGGAATCTAAAGAGTCCTTTATTCACTTTCTTTGCCTGCAGCACACCCCCAGGCATCCTTAAACACAACCAATTGAATTATTTTTCATTTTAAAGCAATCTTTAGTAATAACACAATATATGTCTAATTCAATTTAGATCACTGAAATGTCTATTTAAAAGTGCTCCACATTTGGTTCCTGAGAATGTTGGTAGTTATGAGAGAAGAAGGATAATATCTCAATAGACTAAAAAAGATATTAGTTGAGTATGTCAAGAAACTGCCTTTTTATGTAAAGGAGATTCCATTAGATTCCTGCAGGAGAACATTTATCTGCTTGATCCCATTTGTTTTGATTTGACTTGCTAAAGTAGAGTTGAATTGACTACTTAAGCATGTTCTCACAAGGAATCATCTAAAATTTTTATTGTGGAAAAATTGCAACATATACTAAGTAAACAGAATAGCATAATAAACCTCTACGTACACAGCACTCACCTCCACAACATTCTGTTATTCTTGTTTCATCTATACCTTTCCCTCCATTCTCTGCCTCCCACTCAATGATTACTTTTATATAGTTCTTTTTGGGGGGTAATGTTTATGTAAATTAAAATTCACCAATCTTAACTGTACCACTTTAACAAATTGGTATGCCTGATAACCCACACCTCTTTCAAGATATAGAACATTTCCATTATTCACTGGAACTCATCTTAGTCTTATTTTTCAGCTTCATTTTAATAATTGGGTGGCAAAATCTTGGTCTCGTCTGGATATAACAAGGAAAAGGAGACAATGAAAAAAAGCACCATATCCTGATCATGTATGCTAAATTTAAGTGATGGATATTTATAAGATTAATTCAACTGGATGATGACCAATGATCAGAAATAGTACCTAAACTGATGAAACATTATAAAGTATGTTAAACTAAATTTTCTTTAGTTAGCTTATAATAACTGCATAGTTAAGCTGAGTTTCATTTTTATGCTACAAATGTTTGCTTTCCTCTAATACCATTATAATTTAAAACAATTCTTCAAGTTTATTAAAAATTGAAAGATAAATTCAAAACTTCTAAAGATAAACTGAACCTTTTACAAGTCTTCTTTAATCATATGCAAATAAAAGCACAATAATTTAGGGAAAAGATAGATACGTAAGCAATCAAAGATGTCTCCTGATTGATGGAAGATATACTACTGACAAGTTTGAAAATAAAATATAAAAGAAGTTGAGGCTACATCACATTTGAAATCTCAAATGGTTGAGTAAGAAGACTTTTTGTCAGTCTTGCCAGATGATTGTCAATTTTATTGATCTTTTCAGAGAACCAGCTTTTTCTCATTGATTCTTCTGTTGTAATATGAATTAGATCCTGTTGGTTGATGACACTGTTGAGTTCTTCTATATCTTTGCCGATTTTATGTCTAGTTGTTCTACTGGTTGTTGAGAGAAGTATTCAAGTCTCTAAATATAATTGTGGATTTGCCTATTTCTCCTTTCTGTTCTATCAGTTTTTGCTTCACATATTGTGCAGTTCTGTTGTTTGGTGTATACACATTTATGATTGCTTTCTCTTCTTGATGGTTTGGGCCTTTTTTCATTATATAATGTCCTTCTCCGTCTCTGATAATTTTCTTTGAAGTATACTTTACCTGACATTAACATGGCCACTGCTGCTTTCTTTTGGTTGACGTTTGCATGATATACTTTTCCATTCTTTTACTTTCAACCTGCCTATGTCATATTTGAAGTGAGTTGCTTATAGACAGCATATAGTTGGCTCAAGCTTTTTAAAAAATTTAACCCATTCTTCCAATCTCTTTAATTGGTATATTTAGGCCATTTACTTTTAATATAATTATTGATATGTTAGAGCTTAAGTCTGCCATTTTATTTTTTGTTTTCTGTTTTATCTCTTTTTTTATTTATCTATTCTTCTTACTGGGTTATTAGAATATTGTTTAGAATTTCATTTTGATGTATTCATAGTGTTTTTGGAGTACATCATTTTGTATGTTTTTTTTAGTGACTGCTGTATTATATTTACTGATGTTATCATTTTACCTTAGGAGAGGTATGATGATTAGATGACAGTTTTCATACTGACTTATAGATCATTTAGTCCAGATGGAAACAGAAAGATAAAAAGGTAGGAAATATGGGAAACAATTATTTATTGAGTATTGAATTATTATTGATTTTAAAGATATGGTAAAGCCAACTGATAGAGTCTAAAATGGTTAATCTATTTGATATTGATTCTAAGAATATTGTACTTTGACACAGGAAGCACAATACTGGATTCAAAGAGCAGGAAATACAGTGCTTTTCACTAAGTAATATGGCTCTTCAAAAAACAATATTTTGAGGAAGAGAAAAGTAGCCTTTGACAACCAGGAAAAGTAGCCTCTGACAAAAGTAGCCTGGCACTGACAGCTAGCCGTGGTCTTCTCCTGTTGAGCATAAAAATTTTCACAGAAAACTAACACCAGAAAAGACCATTGTGACCCTGATGTACCAAGACCAAAATAGTATTACTTCATAATCATGTTTGAGCAGAGATAAAAACAAGGACATTGTCCAAACTATAAAAATGACCAAAGACCCCTTTTTCTGGCTAATATGAGTGAATGCTACTTTTACCAATTACAGTTTCCACTCACTTTGTTTTCCCTGTTTCCTAAATAAAATTAATTATTGTCATAGAATTACCCCCACTTCCAGAATGCATCCAATCCAGAAATGCATACACACATTTGCCAAAAGACATGTACAAGAATGAGCATAGCCGCACTATTCATAATAGCCAAACCCTGTACCAACCCAAATATTGATCTACAGTATGATGGGTAATAAATTGTGCATATTCACACACTGGCATTCTGTGCAGTAATGAGAACGAAAGTACTAAAATTTAATGTAGTATCATAGATATATTTCACAAATATAATGGGTAAAAGAAGCCAGACACAAAACGGTTCATGCTCTACTATCCCATTTATATGAATTCAAAACAGGCATAACTAACCCATGAAACTGGAAGTGAAGATATCTGTTATCCTTGAGTTCATAGTGATTATAGGTGGTAATTTGTGTGGAACCTGGAGTGCTGGTAATGTTTTCTTTTTTCGTCAGGCTGCTGGTACCAATTTTGTTCACTTTGTGAAAATACATTGAGCTGAACATCAAGGTTTGGCCACTTTTCGGTATATATAATTCAATAAGGAAATTTGTTTTTAAAATGTTAGCCAATGAGGATCAGGGCTGGGAAAGAAGAACAAACAGGATGTTGCTGCTTTTCATCATAATGCTTTCTCACATATTTGATTTGTTACCTGCGTTCCTTTTAAAGCAATTAAAACAAAATTATGTAAACTTTTTAATTTTGCTATTTAACATCAAGTATACTTTTTTATACTTAGAGTTTAATGAAACAAAATTGGTAGGATACTGAGAAAATATAATTAATAATTGATTTCATTAAGACAATTCATCATGACAAATTCTGACAAGAAGGGCAAAAATTTCAGGAAAATGGCATGCAGAGAATGGGCACTATGTAAATAAATGCAAATAAAGTAAACTGTGTTTTCCAAAATTGGACAAGATAAAGTTCAATGGACAGATCCATTACAAAAGAAAAATCAAGGCTATACCTGCAGGTGGGGTTTTTCTCCATGACATTCTCAAACGCTATCTAGAGGAAGAAAAAAAAATCAAACCCACTGCCTTCGAGTCGATTCAGACTCATAGCGATCCTATAGGACAGAGTAGAGCTGTCCCATGGAGTGTCCAAGGAGAGCCTGGCGGATTCGAACTGCCGACCTCTTGGTTAGCAGCCATAGTACTTAACCACTGTAAACACCAGGGTTTTGGTATCTAGAGAAGTTAAGGATAAATGCCAGAATATGTTGCATTATGATCAGATCACTAATTGAATCCAAAGCTGTTCCGGAATGTGATGTTTTTAATCAATTTCTTTGCTAGTTCCCTGGGGCGGGAAATTGGGGATAATCGGCTTCAGGAATTTGAACTCATTTGTCCCGGAGCCTCCTGTCAGACTTATCTCATACTGATAGTTATGGGACAGTGTCCCAGTGCGGCTGACGTCCACCAAGTGGCCCGGAGAGTGGCCCTCAGGCACCGACCAGCGACCCACCGAGGCGGCCCTGTTCCTCCTGCACAGCCGCACCCCGACGAACAGGACGACGGAGAACAGGAAGAGCGACGAGACCGACGCCAACGCAATGACCAAGTAGACAGTGAGCGAGTCGGCTTCAGCCTCGTCCCGGGCCACCTCCGGGAGCGGCAGGTAGGGCTGCGAGAACCCATCCACTAGGAGAACGTGCAGCGTGACGGTGGTCGACATTGGCGGCTCGCCGTTGTCCTTGACCAGCACGATGAGTCTGTGCTTGGCGGCGTCGCGCTCGCTCAGCAGCCTGGCGGTGCGCACTTCGCCATTGTGAGCCCACACGCTGAACAGTCCGGGCTCCGTGGCCTTGAGCAGCTGGTAGGACAGCCAGGCGTTCTGACCCGAGTCGCTGTCCACCGCCACCACCTTGGTCACCAGGTAGCCCGCCTCAGCCGCCCTGGGCACCAGCTCTGTGCAGGGCGCAGAGCCGTTCTGCAGCGGGTACAGCACGAAGGGCGAGTTGTCATTTTCGTCCACGACCTCCACGCGCACCAACGTCTCGCTGCTCAGCGCGGGGGAACCTGCGTCTATCGCGCCCACGCGGAACTCGAACGCTCGTAGGGCCTCGTAATCCAGTGACCTGAGAGCGAAGAGGTGCCCGTTGTCTGCGTTGATGGAGACCAAGGAGGCGAGGGGGAGGTGTGGGCCCTGGGGCGGCAGCAGTGAGTAGGTGACTTGGGCGTTGGAGCCTGAGTCTCTGTCTGTGGCGCTGACGGTGCCCATGTGCAGGGCAGGGCTGTTGTTCTCGCGGACGAACAGGGTGTAGGAGGTTTGGGAGAAGGTGGGCGCGTTGTCATTGACGTCGGAGACCAGCACATTTATGGTGTGCTCGGTTTTCAGCCTTGGTGACCCCAAGTCAGTGACGGTGATGGTGATGTTGTACTCCTCTCTGCTTTCTCTGTCCAGTGGCCTCTCGGTCACTAGCATGTAAAAGTTCTTGAATGTGGATTTCAGGAGAAATGGGAGGTCGTCCTGGATGGAGGAAACCACCTTTCCGTTGTCCCCAGAGTCTGGATCTGAAACACTGAAAACAGCAACTACAGTTTCCGGGGAGTTTTCCGGCGTAGGGCTGGTGAGCGTAGACATCGTCAGTTTAGGGGCGTTGTCATTCACATCCAGCACTTGTACAGCTACAGTGCATTTTCCTGAAAGGCCCCCGCCGTCTGTGGCTACAATTTCCACGTTGTAATATTGAGTTGCTTCGAAATCCAGTATCCTTTTCAGACGAATTTCTCCTGTAATTTCGTCTATTTCAAACGGTTGAGTCCCTTCATCCCCTTGGAACAGAGCGTAGGCAACCCTCCCGTATGTTCCTGCATCTAAATCTCGGGCGGAGACAGCGACAACCAAGGATTTAAGGGTGCTGGTCTCGGGGACCTGCACCTCATAGAGTGACTGTAAAAACTCAGGGGCGTTGTCATTGATGTCCACGACTTCAATTAGGACTGCAATAGTCCCAGACCTGGGCGGAGCCCCACCGTCCAGCGCAGTGATGGTTAACCTAAGTTCAGGCTGCTCCTCCCGATCCAGGCCTTTGTCCAGCACCAGCTCCGGGTATTTTCTGCCATCTCCGCGATTATTCGTGAGAACATGAAAATGTGGGTTGGGGAGAATTGTGTAGTTCTGAACAGTGTTGCTACCTATGTCAGAGTCCTGAGCTATTTTCAAAGGAAACACAGTCCCTGGCTGGACGCTCTCTGGGATTTTTAGAAGCATTTCACTCTCTAAGAACTCTGGGGAATGGTCATTTATATCTTTGAGCTGCAGTTCAACTTGAACAAACTGCACCGGGTTTTCCAGTAATAGTTGGAAATGCAGTACACAGGGTTCTGTCGCCCCGCACAGCGCTTCCCGGTCTAGTTTGTCTCGTAGAAGCAAATTCCCGGTCTTTACATCGAGCTGCAAGAGCTGTTTGTTTTCTTTGTAATGGATTCTCGCGCCCCGAGTGACCAGTTCCCCCACGCTGAGACCCAGGTCTTTTGCCAGGTTGGCCACAAAGGAGCCACTTTCTATTTCTTCTGGCATGGAATACCTAATTGCCTCAGCGTCAGCCTCCCGCAAAAACAACAGTATAGCCAGAAAGATAACTTGCCTTTTCTGTGGCGTTTTTGCTAGCGCAGTCTCCATTGTTCAGTCCCGGTCCAGAAGATGGAGTTTCTTCAGCTCGGTATACAATCAATCCAGATGATTTGGTTAAATAACCTCGAATTAGGTATTTCTGGTTCTGCTTTGCACTGGTATGCGCACTCTGAAGATCCCTGTCCCTAGATCTTACCTAAAATGCTTTCTTCTTTAGTGAGCATTCAGAGTTCTGATTCCCAGCTTCATGGCGTCCGTGATAGCCAGACTCTTGTTATTCACTCTCTTAGCCTGCAGCGCCACCAGGCGTCCTTTTTTTTTTTTTTTTAACTACTTCATGTAGTGTTTGCCATTTCATTCCAAACCTTAGACCTGGTATGTACGAAAATTCTTTTGAGTCACAGAAGTGCTCCTCATAATATTTCCAGCTCTAGTTATAAAGCCGTCGAGCTGTAGGAAGATCTAAATAAATATTTTCTGAGTGAATTCTCAATGAAAGAATAATTTTGAGAATATGCTAAAATGATAGTTTTCTCAATAAAATTACTTCTTCAGTACATGAAAAAATTATGTTTCGGGGGTTTCTTATTTGATTATAGCTAAGAAATAAATGATAATGGATGTATAAAAACTTAAAATTTTTATTAAAAAACATTTATTTTGAAATACAACATACATCAGAAAAAGGCACAAATCATAAGCACACAACTCAATGGATTGTCACCAAGTGAATACACTTGTGTAAGCAGACCTATATTTAATGACAAAACATTACCAAAACCCAAGAAACCCCCTCCTGCTATTGTCTGGTCACTGCCCCCCCCCAAAAAAACTAATCACTATTCTGATTTTTATTATCGTAAGTTTTCACTTGGGGAGGACCTATATAAATTGAATTATAAAGTATTTACTCTTTCGTGTCAAGCTTCTTTCACTCAACATCGTAAAGTTTATCTATTGCATGTAATTCTGATTAGTTTTATTTTCCTTTGTCTTATATTATTCTATTGTACGAATATACCACAATTTGTTTATCATTCTCCAGTTGATGGTATTTGGAATTTTTCCGTTTTGGGGACATTATGAGTAGTACTTCTATGAACATACTTGTACATGTCTTTTGGTAGCCATATTTATGTATTTATGATGGATATATATTCCTAGGAAACATCTCAATTGATATTCCATCAATTCCTGGAGCCTTGTTTTTTGCCAATGCCTTCAGAGCAGCTTGGACTTCTTCCTTCAGTACCATTGGTTCCTGATCATATGCCACCTCTTGAAATGGCTGAATATCGACTAATTCTTTTTGGACTCTGTGTATTCCTTCCATCTTCTTTTGATGCTTCCTGTGTCGCTTAATATTTTCCCCATGGAATCCTTCACTATTGCAACTCGAGGCTTGAATTTTTTCTTCAGTTCTTTCAGCTTGAGAAACACCAAGTGTGTTCTTCCCTTTTGGTTTTCCATCTCCAGCTCTTTGCACATGTCATTATAATACTTTACTTTGTCTTCTCGAGAGGCCCTTTGAAATCTTCTGTTCAGTTCTTTTACTTCATCAATTCTTCCTTTTGCTTTAGCTGCTCGATGCTCAAGAACAAGTTTCAGAGTCTTCTCTGACATCCATCTTGGTCTTTTCTTTCTTCCCTATCTTTTCAGTGACCTCTTGCTTTCTTCATGGTTGATGTCCTTGATGTCACTCCACAACTCATCTCGTCTTCAGTCGCTAGTGTTCAATGTGTCAAATCTGTACTTCAGATGGTCTCTAAATTCAGGTGGGATATACTCAAGGTCAACTGAGATGTTTCAACAAACAGATGCAGCACTGGAGGTGCTCACTCATCTATGCCAAGACAGCTTCCTGGCCAACTGACTGGAAGAGATCCATATTTATGCCTATTCCCAAGAAAGGTGATCCAACCGCATGTGGAAATTATAGAACAATATCATTAATATCACATACAAGCAAAATTTTTCTGAAGATCATTCAAAAGTGGCTGCAGCAGTATATCCACAGGGAACTGCCAGAAATTCAGGCCGGTTTCAGAAGAAAACGTGGAACCAGGGATATCATTGCTGATGTCAGATGGATCCTGGCTGAAAGCAGAGAATACCAGAAGGATGTTTACCTGTGTTTTATTGACTATGCAAAGACATTTGACTGTGTGGATCATAACAAACTATGGATGATGTTGCGAAGAATGGGAATTCCAGAACACTTAATTGTGCTCATGAGGAGCCTTTACATGGATGAAGAGGCAGTTGTTTGGACAGAACAAGGGGATACTGAGTGGTTTAAAGTCAGGAAAGGTGTGCATTAGGGCTGTATTCTTTCACCATACCTATTTAATCTGTATACTGAACAAATGATACGAGAAGCTGGACTATATGAAGAAGAACGGGACATCAGGATTGGAGGAAGACTCATTAACAACCTGCGTTATGCAGATGACACAACCTTGCTTGCTGAAAGTGAAGAGGACTTGAAGCACTTACTAATGAAGATTAAAGACCACAGCCTTCAGTACGGACTGCGCCTCAACATAAACAAAACAAAAATCCTCACAACTGGACCAATGAGGAACATCATGATAAACGGAGAAAAGATTGAAGTTGTCAAGGATTTCATTTTACTTGGATCCACAATCAACAGCCATGGAAGCAGCAGTCAAAAAATCAAAAGGTGCATTGCATTGGGCAAATCTGCTGTAAAAGACCTCTCCAAAGTGTTGAAGAGCAAAGATGTCATCTTGAAGACTAAGGTGCGCCTGTCCCAAGCCATGGTATTTTCAATCACATCATATGCATGTGAAAGCTGGACGATGAATAAGGAAGACCGAAGAAGAGTTGACGCATTTGAATTGTGGTGTTGGTGAAGAATATTGAATATACCACGGACTGCCAAAAGAACGAACAAATCTGTCTTGGAAGAAGTGCGGCCAGAATGCTCCTGAGAGGCAAGGATGGTGAAACTGCGTCTTACATACTTTGGACACATTGTCAGGATGGATCAGTCCCTGGAGAAGGACATCATGCTTGGCAGAGTACAGGGTCAGCGGAAAAGAGGAAGACCCTCAGCAAGATGGATTGACACAGTGGCCGCAACAATGAGCTCAAGCATAACAATGATTGTAAGGATGGCTCAGGACCGGGCAGTGTTTTGTTCTGTTGTGCATGGGGCCACTATGAGTTGGAACTGACTCGACGGCACGTAACAACAACAACATATTCCTAGGAGTGGTATTACTTTGCATTAAGGCATATACATATATTTAGCTTTAGCAGATATTGCAAAACAGTTTTCAGAAGTAGTTATACCAATACCAGAGTTCCAGTTGCTCTATATCCTTATCAACATTTGATATTATCTTTTCCATTTTAGACACTGGTGAGTGTGTGGTGGTGTCATATTGTGATTTTAATTAGCAGTTCAGTGATAATTAATTAAATTGAGAACATTTTCATGTTTATTGACCATTAAGATACATTCTTGTTATGTGCTTCTTCAAGTCTTTTGCCCATTTTTCTATTTGGGGACATTTCCTTTTTTCTTATTCTGTAGAAGTTCTTTAAATATTCCGGAAATAAGTCCTTTTCAGATGTATATGTTGCAAATATCATCTCCCAACCTATAGCTTGCATTTTACCTCTCTTATGGTGTCTCTTTTAAAGGTGTTTTTGGAAGGAGCCCTGGTGGTGCAGTGCTTAAATACTGGGCTGCTAAGCGAAAGTCTGGTGGTTTGCTCCCCCAGAGAAAGACAACTACTTCAATAAAGATTACAGCCTTGGAAACCCTATGGGGCAGCTCTACTCTGTCCAATAGGGTCACTATGAATTAGAATTGACTCAAAGGCTATGGGTTTAGTTTTTTTGGTTGATAATGTATTTCGATGAACTAAACCTAGTTTTTAATTTAGTCTGATTTGTCAGTATTTTTAATTTATGGAAAAATTTTATCCTGTTTAAGTATTTGTATTTTTAAAAATTCATTACTTTAATTTTCACATTCAGTGCTATAATCCACCTAAAATCAATTTGTTCATAAAAATGAATTAGGGTCAATTTTTTTTCATGTAAATATCCAAATGACCTGCCACCATCTAAAGGAGGATCTATTCCACCATTATTTTGGCACCGTCACCTTTTTTATAAATCAGTTAATCATACATCTCTAGGTCTGCTCTTTTCATTCAGTTTTTCTCTTTGTCTATCCTGTAATACCATTCTGTCATAATTAGATTTAAAATTGGTTTTATTTTATGATAGGTTAGTCCTCCAGTTTTTTTCTTCAAGATTGCTTTGGTTATTATTGCCCCTTTGCATTTCCATATAAGCTTTCTATTCAACTTGTCAATTTTCACAAAGAAATCTGCTGAAATTTTGTTTGGGATTTTATTGCATCTATAATTTTTTTATAGATCAATCTGGAGGATAATTGAGATATTACTAATGTTGATTCTTCTAATTAGTGAACATTTTATAGCCCTCTACTTAGATCTTTAATTTTTCTCAAGAATGTATTATAGTTTTCAATGTAGAGGTCTTGCATAACTTATATTTGTTCCTAGGTATTTGATATTTTGGAAGCTATTGTAAATGATATTTTTATATTTAAATTTTCTGTTTGTTGTTGTTATATAATATGAAATACAATTTATATTTGTAGGTTCACTTTGTATCTAGTGGTATTACTACCTTCACTTATTAATTCTTACAGATTGCAGATTATGACTTTTTTACATATACAATCATGTCATTTTTTTAAAAAGTCTTAAAAATTTTTCCTTTCAACATTGTGACTTTTATTTCCTTTTGCCTTATTCCGCTGGGTTAGGATCTGTACTAAAATTCTGAACTGAAGCAGTAAGAGCAGACATCCTTGTCTTGTTCTTGAATTTTGGAGAAATGCTTCCAATAATTTACCATTAATGATGATGTTTACTGTAGGTTTTTAAAGACACTCTGAAAGTTCCCTTCTATTTTTAGTTTGCTGACCATTTTACCATGAATATGTACTGAATTTTATCTAATGACTTTTTATGCATCCATTGAGATAATATTATTTTTCTTCTTTATCTGTTGATGTGAATTACACTGATTGATTTTCAAATGTTAAACCATATTTACAATTCTACAACAAACTGATTTTCTAATAATGTATTATTTCCCTTTTATATATCTCTCAGTTTTATTTGATGATACTTTGTTTAGAATTTTCACATCTGTGTATAAAAGAGATTGGTCTATAATTTTCCTTTTTTTAAAATAATATTCTATTCAGTTTTGAATGTCAAAGTTATGCTGGCACCAAAATGGTTTGGGAAATACTTCCTATTTTTCTATTCTTTGAAATAGTTTGTAAAAATTGAGGTTAATTCTTCCATAAATATTTGGAAGAATTCAACAGAGTGAATTGGAGTGGGAAGGTTTTTAATAACAACTTTTTGATATGACTAATCAGATTTTCTACTTTTGTTTAAGTTCTGGTAAGTTGTGATTTTAGATTTTTTTCATTTTATATAAATTGTCAAATTTATAGGCATAAAATTGGTAATAATATCCCCTTTTTATCTTTTTAATGTCTGTAGGATGGGTAGTGGTATTCCCTTTTTCATTCATAATATTGGTAGTTGGTGTTTTCTTGTTTCTTGTAGTAATGTTCCCTTTTTCACTCATGGGTAGTTGGTGCTTTCTTTTTTCTTGACTAGACTTACTAGGAGTTTTTAATTTTATTAATCAATACAAAGGACCAACTTTCAGCTTTGTTTTATATTTTTGTCTGTTCTATTGATTTCTGCATATATATGTACATATATGATTTTCTCCCATTTCTATTTACATTTGATTTGATATTCTTTTTCTAGCTTCTTGAGGTGAAACCTGAGATTATTGGCTTCTAGTCTTTTATTCTTTTCTAATACATGCATTTAAGACTTTAGATTTTCCTCTAAGCCCTGCTTTGTTATATCAGATCTTAATTTTTACCCAGTTCAAAATACTTTAAAATTTCTGTTGTGATTTCTTTTTTCATCCAGTGGTAATATTATTTAATTTTGAAGCATTTGAGTATTTCTTATTATATTTTTATTTCTAGCTTATTTCCACTGTTGTCAGAGAACATACTTGGAGTCATTTAATTTTTTTATTTTTTTGAGATTTGATTTATGATACAAGATACGGACAATTTCGATATATTCCATATGCACATTAAATAGTGTATATTCTCCAGTGTGCTATGTATGTCAATTCATTCAAATTTGATGTTTGCATTTTTCAGATCTTTTACATTCCTGTTGTTTTTGTCTGCTTATTCTATTAGGTATTCAGAGAGTTGTATTAAATCACCTACCATGATTGTGGATTTGTATGTTTCTCTTTTGTGTTTTGTAAATTTAATTATATATTATTTGTAGTTATGAAGGTATATTCAGTCTTAGAACTGTGACATATTTCTGCTAGATTTACCTCCTTATCATTATGAAATGTCTTTCTCTCTAATAATGCATTTTTCCTTAAAGTCTCCTTTGTCTTATGTAAGTATAAAAACTAAAACAAACAAACCTGTTGACATCAAGTGGATTCCAACTCATAGCGATCCCATAGGACAGAGTAGAACTGCCCCGTAGGGTTTCCAAGGAGTGGCTGCTGGATTTGAACTGCCAACCTTTTGGTTAGCAGTAAACTCTTATCCACTGTGCCACTATGGCTCCAAGTAAGTATAAGCTCCTCCGCCCCCCCCCAAAATGTTGATTCCAACTCATATCAATCCTATAGGACAGAGTAGAACTACCCCATAGGGTTTCCAAGGCTGAGGTTGTAATCTTTACAGAAGCAGACTGCCACATCTTTCTCCAGTGGAGTGACTTGTGGGTGTGAACCACCAACTTTGCAGTTAGCAACCGGTTGCTGAACCACTGTGCTTTTTTGTAAGTATAGCCACACTAATTTTACTTTGGCTAGTGTTTGCATTGTATACCTTTTCTTGTTGTTTTTTTTACTTTCACAGAGAAGTTGAAAATAAACATATGTATATGTTTTTCTTAAATTCAGTCTGACAATTTTGTTTCTTAATTGGATTTTTAGTCTAACTATATTTAGTGTAATATTTGATATCTTTGTGTTTATATTTACCATTTAATTATTTTTTCCATTTATCCTTCTTGTATTATTATTATTTTTTGATCATTCAAATATTTGTTATTTTCCTTTAGTTACTTTTTTAAGGTATTCTTTTATTGGTTACCCTAGAGATTACAGCATGTGTTTTTGATTTACAAACTTCTAACACAGATTATTAATTTTTCTGCTTCCATAATAACGCTTAGAACCTTAGAACTCACTAACTCCATCTATCATGTCTGCTTTTTACTTTATTGTTGTTATGAATTTACATTTTATGTATATTTCAAATCATTTAAGAAACTACTATTATTGCCCTGTATCATCAATATTCAGTCATTGTTCATTTATATTTATCCTTCTTCTTGTTCTTCATTCCTTCTTGAAATTCTGTGATTCCTTTAGGACTGTTTTTCTTATGCCTGATGAATTCAATTTAGTATCTCTTTTAGTGCAGGTGTGACTGTGGATTAATCCTCTCAGTTTTTGTTTGTCTGAAAACTTCATTTCATTTTTTAGGGTAACAGAATTCTAGTTTGGTAGTTATTTTATTTCAAGACTTTAAAGACATTATTCCTTTGTCCTTTGGTTTCATGATTTATGTTGAGAAGTTAGCTCTTCATCTTATTATAGCTCCTTTAAATGCAATGTGTCATTTTTATGTGGTTGCTTTTAAGATTTTCTCGTTGCCTTCGGCCTTCAGCTGCCTTTCTGTGTGTCTAGGTGTGCTTTGTTTTTAATTGATTCTGACTGAGTTCCACTGAGTGCCTTGAGGAGTTAAGGTTTTTCATAGATTTTTTTAAAATTCTTGGTCATTATCTCTTCAAATATTGCTTATTCCCCACTCTTATTATCTCTTCTCAGTTTAGAATTTCAATTACATGTGTGTTAGAGTTTTTCATTATGTTACACATCACTGTTCTTTTCTGGATTTTTCAGTATTTTTTCCTCTATGTTTCTATTTGTGTATTTTACATTGACCTGTGAAATTCACTTACATTCACTTATCCTGTTTTTTTTTTTTTTATGTGTCCTATGTCATTAAACAAGATGGATTAACAGAGTGGTGGCAACAAAGGCTCAAACATAGCAACAATTGTGAGGATGGCACAGGACCGGGCAGTGTTTTCTGTTGTACATAGAGTTGCTATGAGTAGGAACTGACTCAATGGCACCTAACAACAATGATGTGCCATTAAATCATCTAAGTAGTTTTTTTTAATTTCTCAGTTCTAGAATTAATTTACCTTTTTAAATTCCAATAAGTCATTCTTATTTTAACATCACTGTCAGTTAATTTGCTAACCAAAATGTCAGTAATTTGAACCCACCAGCCACTCTGTGGAAGAAAGATGTAGCAGTCTGCTTCTGTAAAGATTTACAGCCTCGGAAACCCCTATAGGGTCACTATGAGTTGGAATCAACTTGATGATGGTAGGTTTGCTTTGGGTTTTGGTCAGTTAATTCTAATATCTGGACCATCTGTGAGCCATTTGTGTCATCCAGTTTTCCTTTAGGTTTTATCTGTTTCATCCAGTTATTTTTTTGTGCATGACTACTAATTTTTTATTGAATACAGAATATTTTTGTAAAAAAAGTCCAGTAACCAGGTAATATTATCTTCCTTTAGAAAGAATTTACCTTTTTCTCTGTTAGCTTGATAGAGTAGTGTCTAATAAAATGACCTTAATCTAAACAGGCAGTCTTCTTAGTCAAGGTTCTTTGCAACCCTGATAAGCCTCTGGCCCTGCAGAGTTTTCAGCTGAGAACTTGGTATACTCTGGATAGCCAGTTCTCACGGCAGGTCAAAAACTTTAGTCTTTAGCAAGAATATTAAAACTTCACTTTGCTTTTCAGAAGTTTTCCGCCAGGTTTTTAACCTTCTCTCTGGACTGCTCCAGTGTTCTGAGGGGAAAGAGTGGCCATGAGCCTGAGTCCTCCAATTGCAAATGGCTATTGAAGCTTCTTTGTCCCTAATAGGAGCGTTTTGTCTATTCTCAGATTTAGCAAATTTACTCACAGTAAAACTGACTGTAGAAGTCAGTTTACATCTCCAAGGATTTTCCTTTTCAGGAATCTTAGCCTCTTCAGTTCTTACTGTATCACCTGCTTTCTGATGCATCAAACAGATCATTTCTAAATTTTAACCAGTATGATTTTTTAATTTTAACCAGTATTTTAGTTGTTTTCTGCTCCTGGATAATCCATTTCACCTGAAAGCAGAACTCCACCAAATGTGTGCATAACTTTTAACCTCAGGGTATTTAAAATCTATAGTTTGTAACTTTTAGTAGTAAAGGAAGAGGAGATAATAAAGATTGTTTTCTACATTGCTTTGAGTAGAACTTCTGTCCCCCAAACAGCATGTATTAGACTCACTATATGCTGCACCTAAAAACAACAACAAAGGAATTGCAAAATATGAACATATAATAGAAACATTTGAGAAAATACAGAGGATTGAAATGGGTGTTATTACCAAGATACTTGGCCTTTATTCTCTATTTTGTTTTTCAACAATGGAACTGGCCTAGTTTTCACAAGGTATACATTTTGTTGTTATTTAGATCATATATGTTACCAAATTCTAATAATAAAATTTAAAAATGTCATTTGATTCTACATCAAAGTCTGGTGGTGGCCCCTCACTGATAAGAAATGATCCATGCTTTATGAGGTGAGTTCTATTTGTTTGTTTAGCCAGTCTCATTTGGTGATTATACGAATTGGACTTTCCTGGTATAAACAAAAAAAGTGAACTTTGATTTTCATGATACTGAAACATATTGGTAAAAACCTCAATGAGATTTTTTGATAATCATCAAACATAAAAACTATTTAATCACTAGCTAATAATACATGGAAAAATCATTAAAGTTGACCATATTTATGTCTATATGCTTGTGTTTAATTCTGTTCTCACTTTTATCACTTCCTCGTTTCAATTTTTAGATTGGATGAATGCTAAAAGCTATGTTTTCAGAATAACTTGAACAGTCAGTAATTCTCATTTCTCTTTTATTACATCCTCAGGAAAAAAGAATAGTTCAGGGAAAAGTACACATACTTAATCTACCATAGAATGACACTTGATATTTAAAAAATAATTCGTTTAGATAATAAAGTAAGCTCCTCAATTGCTCACATTGGGCCAAAAGCTTAACCAAGTGGTCTTATATCCATATAAATTTAGCTAGGTGGAAATAACATAATCAGCTTACTTGGCTTATTGAACACAACATAGAACAATTATAATTCAGTTCATTAGTATTCTTTTTTACTCAGGGACAAAATAATGTTTATTTCATACAAATGCAACTTAAGCATATTTGAAAAAACTAATTTTACACAAAATACTTGAAAGCTACATTGAAAAAAAAGAACAGAACTTGAACATCAAAAAGAAGCCATTATTTTGCTAATAAAGACTGTTCATGTCTGCAAGTAACTTAAAGTGAAAATCTGAGATAACCCAATAATCAGTCTTGAACATTCTAGAATAGCCAAGACTCAGAAGTTCCCTGAATCTTTTGAAAGGTGGAGAGAAGCTGCAAGAAAACCAAGAGAAATGCATGCATTAAACTTCACTTGAATGTCTCTTATAGAGCAAAGAAACATAAGATGCCATCAAGAGTCTTGAATTCTTTGAAAGACTTTAGAGTTTATTTAAGGTTCAAAGATACTTTAAAAAAAATGACTGTACATCAAGCAGTGAAGAGTTTTGTTTAGTAAAGGGATATCAAATTATATGGGATTTTCTCTTTAATTATTATTTAGAGATTATTATTTTTACTAATTTAATATTAGTACCTTGAGAGCATTTATAATGTGCTAGATAGATAGCAACCAAGTAAATAAGATAATACCTACTAGATATAGTGCCTGCAATGGGATAAAGGTTATAATTTTAGTGTATTAACACTTAGTAAAGTTCATGTTTATATAAAATTTGGGAGAAACAAAGATGCTAAGTTATATGCTCATGGCTACTCATGGTTTAGTCATGCAGAGTCAACAAGAAAGGCTTAGGTAGCTATAAAGAATTTCATACACTTTATCCTTGCAAAAAGACTTGTATTCAAAGACGAATACCACAAACGGAGAAATCTAAGATTACATAAAAGCTATAACATTTATTAATGAAATGTTAACCAATTTAAGAAATTGATTAAAATTTTGTTTTTATTCTATTGGAGTAATATATAATTATGGGAAGATTAATCATCAAGTGAAGATCAAATATGCATAAAATATACACACGATATTCAGTATAACTAAAAATATTAAGTGTAATTAATGTCAATAAAAAAGCAACAGATTTAGCACTATCAGGGACATGCATAGGCTTGGGATAGTGGTATGAATATTTAGATAGCAATATAATTTCTTAAAAGAAAGGCATTTTAATTGCAGTTAGGTTTGCAATTGATTGAGAGATTCACTAGACCAAGTACAATATTTAACTGAATACAAAGCTATTCCTGCTGTTTTCTTTCACTTCTCTCCCAATATCTGGAACCAAGAGATTGGGGATTATGGGCTTCAGAAATCTGAACTCACCAGTCCTAGAATCTCCCGTCATACATACTTCGTACTGGTAGCTCTGGGACAGAGTCCCAGTGCCGCTGACGTCAACCAAGTGACCTGGAAAGTGGCCCTCAGGCACCGAGCAGCGACCCACCGAGGCCGCCCTGTTCCTCCTGCACAGCCTCACTGCGATGAACAGCAGCACCGAGAACAGGAAGAGCGAGGAGACCGACGCCAAGGCAATCACCAAATAGACCGTGAGCGAGTCGGCTCGGGCCTGGTCCGAGGCCACCTCTGGTAGCGGCAGGTAGGGCTGCGAGAAACCGTCCACCAGGAGCACGTGCAGCGTGACAGTGGTCGACATTGGCGGCTCGCCATTGTCCTTGACCAGCACGATGAGTCTGTGCTTGGCGGCGTCGCGCTCGCTCAGCAGCCTGGCAGTGCGCACCTCGCCATTGTGCGCCCACACGCTGAACAGCCCGGGCTCCGTGGCCTTGAGTAGCTGGTAGGACAGCCAGGCGTTCTGTCCCGAGTCGCTGTCCACCGCCACCACCTTGGTCACCAGGTAGCCCGCCTTGGCAGCCCTGGGCACCAGCTCCGCGCAGGGCGCCGAGTCGTTCTGCAGCGGGTAGAGCACGAAGGGCGAGTTGTCGTTTTCGTCCACGACCTCCACGCGCACCAGCGCCTCGCTGCTCAGCGCCGGGGAACCTAAGTCTGCAGCGCCCACGCGGAACTCGAAGGCTCGCAGGGCTTCGTAATCCAGTGACCTCAGAGCGAAGAGGTGCCCGTTGTCCGCGTTGATGGAGACCAAGGAGGCGAGGGGGAGGTGTGGGTCCTGGGGCGGCAGCAGCGAGTAGGTGACTTGGGCGTTGGAGCCTGAGTCTCTGTCTGTGGCGCTGACGGTGCCCATGTGCAGGGCAGGGCTGTTGTTCTCGCGGACGAACAGGGTGTAGGAGGTTTGTGTGAAAGTAGGTGCGTTGTCATTGACGTCTGACACCAGCACGGTTATCTTGTGCTCGGTTTTCAGCCTAGGTGATCCCAAATCAGTGACGGTGATGGTGATGTTGTACTCTGCTGTTTTCTCTCTGTCCAACGGACTGTCTGTTAACAAGGTGTAGAAATTCTTGAAAGTTGGTTTTAGAATGAATGGCAGGTGATCTGGAATAGAGCAAATCATCTTTCCATTGTCTCCGGAATCTCTATCTCGAATTCGGAAGATAGAGACTACAGTCTCCGGAGCATTCTCTGGGATGGAGCTGGTGAGTGAAGATATGGTCAGCTCCGGGGCATTGTCGTTCACATCCACCACCTCTATGACTACAGTGCCTTTACCAGAGAGGCCCCCTCCATCCGTAGCCTCAATTTCCACATGGTAAGAGTTAATTTTCTCAAAATCCAATTTCTTTGTCAGTCGCATTTCTCCTGTGACTTCATTTATTGAGAAAGTTTGTTTAATTTCATCTGATGCTTGGAACAAGCTGTAGGAAACACTTCCAAAGTTTCCAGCATCAGCATCCCTCGCCGAGACTCTAACTATTGGGAAGTCCAGTGGGCTGTTTTCCAGGACCTGCACCTCATATGGCGTGTGCACAAACTCAGGAGCATTGTCGTTGACATCCATGATCAGGATTCGAACCATGACGGTCCCAGACCTTGGTGGAGACCCACCATCCAGCGCCAGGAGGGTTAAACTGAGTTCATGCAGTTCCTCTCTATCCAGGGTTTTGTCCTGCACCAAATCTGGGTATTTCTTGCCTTCACTGTGATTTCGTGTGAGAACGTGAAAATAAGAATTGGGATTGATCGTGTATTTTTGAAGACCATTGCTGCCCACATCCAAATCCTGAGCTAATTTCAATGGAAATAGAGTCCCTGGCTGACTGTTTTCCGGTATGTTCAAGAGCATTTCCCTATCAGGGAATACTGGAGAGTGGTCATTAATATCCTGGATGGATAATTCTCCTTGAAAAAATTGCACTGGTGTTTCCAGGAATACTTGGAAATGCAGTACACACGGTTCAATAGGGCCACATAGCTCTTCCCGGTCTAGTTTCTCCCTCAGAAGTAAATCTCCGGTCTGACCATCCAGCTGCAAACGCTGCTTGTCATCGTCAGAGACCACCCGGGCCGACCGGGCGGCCAGTTCCCCAGTTCCCAGGCCCAGGTCTTTGGCCAGATGGGCTATAAAGGAGCCGCTCTCAGTTTCCTCCCGCACAGAATAACGAAGGGGCTCAGAGCGCGCCTGAGACAAGAACATCATCAAAATAAAGGCTACCCCTTGCCTGTTTGGTTGAATTCTCTCTAGTGCCTCCATTTTGGAGTCCAGGTACATACAGCCAATCCCGTTCAGCAAACACAAAAAGACTTGAGACATTCAAATTCTGATTTCTTGCTTGAAGGAATCGTCACAAAATTGCTTCTAATCTTAAATTTGTTTAGTATATTGCTCCCCAAACCCGTTGGTAATCCCGTACTGTTTGCAAATCTTCGGTAAATTTTTGATTCCGTCTCGCAGCGCGAACGAATCTGCAAGCTTTTTAAGGCTCTTTATTCACAATCTTAGCCTGCAGCGCCACCCTGCGTCTTGATTGAGAAGTTAGTACATATTTCCAATTCAACGCACTAAGTGTCCAAAGTCATTTTCGCTTTGGTGTATAGAGTCTTTACACACTTTATTTTCATTAAATTGCTTAATACATAAGGTTATTTCTTTAAATTTCATGAACTGGAATCATCATGAGTACAAATCAAAAGGATATCTCAGTTTCCCCCACACTCTTATCAATGGAACTTCAAAGAACTGCTTTTCCCTTTTACATAATCTAACCAGGGAAGATAAGCTCTTAGAAAACATCAATTCAATGAATAATAGTTATATCTGTTTTTTTCAAGTATGTGAGGACTTAAGGACGACGCAAAAGTTTGTTAAGGTGTTTTGTACCACACGACTTAAAGGGAGACTATTTTTTCAGGCCATAGTTTTATTTTCTTATGCTGGTCTGAAAATAGTAATACAGTTGAATAAAAAGGCATCTTGCTTTGTTATAAGTCACCTTACAATGTGAACCCACATTAAGTTTAGAAGTAAGGCAAATCATGTTAGAATTACAGGAAATGGAAGGGGGTTCACAGATAAGAAAACTAAACGCAGATAGGACAGGACTGTTATAAGGAGCCCTGGTGGCCCAGTGGTTGTCTTAGTCATCTCATGCTCCTATATCACAGATACCACAAGTGGATGGCTTTAACAAAGATAAATTTATTTCTTCGTAGTAAAGTAGGCTAAAAGTCCAAATTCAGGGTGTCAGCTTCAGTGGAAAGCTTTCTCCCTCTGTCGGCCTTCTCATCAATCTTCCCCTGGACTAGGAGCTTCTTTGCTCAGGAACCCTGGGTCCAAAGGAGCACTCTGCTCCTGGCACTGCTTTCCTGTTGGTATGAGGTCCCCCTGTCTCTCTGCTTGCTTCTTTCTTTTGTATCTCAAGAGATTGCCTTAAGACACAATCCAATCCTGCAGGTTAAGTCCTGCTTCACAAACACAACTGCTGCCCATCCTCCTCATTAACATCATAGAGGCAGGGTTTACAACATATAGGAAATTCACACAATACTGGGAATCATGGCCCAGCCCAATTGATACACACATTTTTGGGGGGACATAATTCAACCTATGACAGTGTTTAAAGTGCTTGACTGCTAACCCAAAAGGTCAACGGTTCAAAACTACCAGTGGCAAGTAGATTATTGTCAAGATAAAATCAAGTGACTAAATATTACGAAATTTTGTTAAAAAAGGATTTAAGTTTAAGCTTTATCTATATATGGTGAATTTGCCTATTTTCACATCCAACTTGTGTCCCAGTTATCATATTCCTCAGCTAGCTGATTTTGGGGAAAGCAAGAAGCACTGATTTAAAATATTGTTATTTGTGGGCAAAGGGTGCCTCAGGCCTTATCTACTCGTATATGGTGAAGGGGAGAGACTCTTTTACAAAATGGATTCCAGCACAGGGTGTAGCCATTGACATTGCCAAGATACAGTCAGGAAGAACCAGCACCACTGAGACATGGGTAACTAGTTTATTAGTTACGATTAGTATATTAAACAGTATACCACTTACTTGGCACACATAGGATTTTAAAAATTATCTTGATAATTTTATTTTACCCTCAATTGCAATTCAGGAATTAGTCGCCTTTTCGGACTAAAGTATATACATGAAATAAAGTGCAATATCCAATGCACTAACATTTCTTATGATAGAAGCAAAGAATTCATATTGAATGAATTATTTTTAAGCATGTCAATAATCTTAGATTCCAACAGTGATGGAAAGTGTTAGTAAACACTATTTTTTAAAAGAATCCTGGATCATAGTAGTTAATATCAATTGAATAAATGAATAAATTTATCTGCTGAAATGATTATGTCTCTACCTTATAAGTAGATTATTCTCAGGTCACAATCTAGTCGTGAACATGTGTGAAATGGAGTACAAAGATCTGAGATATGAGACTATAATGCATGATAAGCACTATTCAATTAAATTCACTTTGATCTTATTCCTGTTAATTCATTCCAGCAAGATATATATCAATGGTAATAATTGATATTAATAATAATAATTATTACTATAACCTTAAACATTTCCTTCATATTTAAGGTAAATCAGAGGACGTACTCACAATATGCATCATTATTAATAGAATAAAAAAGTAAAAATATATATATATTGAAAAGAATAAAAGAAAGAATTTGTTTTAGACATAAATGGAAAACAAATCTCCTGGCAAAATAAAGAGAGAATTGTTTATAATCTAATAAAGAGGGTCTAGTTAGTTTCAAGCAAAAGAGTTCAGAAAAAAACTTAAAAACTCTTTTTTGTCTATTTATACCTACATGTTGACATAAAAATAAGGTTGAGAATTAGCAGTTGTCAGTTTCTTTTGTCAGTCCAAAATCAAACAAAGTCTACCAAAACCAAAACCAAACCTGCTCTGACTCATAGCAACCCTATAGGACAGGGTAGAACTGCCCCACAGGGTTTCCAAGGAGCAGATGGTAGATTTGAACTGCCTACCTTTTGATTAGCAACTGAGCTCTTAACCACTGGGCCACTAGGGCTCCAAATGAAATGAAGTTTAGGTAATATTAATATATATGCCACTGTATGCCAGATGTTATCCTAAATGTCCTACATATATTAATTAATTTTATCCCCCAAACAACCCTATGAGGTAATCACACTTATTAGCCACACTTTATAGATGAAGAAATTAAGACACAGAAAGTTTAAATACCCTGCCTAAAGTCACACACCATGTGAAATAGCAGATCCAGGATTTGAACAGCATGGCTCCAGAATCCATTCTCTAATCTGCCTAGGTAGAATTGGGCAGATGAACAACATTTTAGATAATTTAAATCCAAACTTCAGCCTTGTTTGAGTATATTTATATTTTTATTCAAGTTTTCAATTAATGTTAAAAAAAACTAAACTCATTGCTGTGGAGTCGATTCTGACTCATAGTGACCTAATAAGACAGAGTTAAACTGCTCCATAGGGTTTCCAAGGAGCGGCTGATAGATTTGAACAGCCCACCTTTTGGTTAACAGGCAAGCTCTTGACCACTGTACCACCAGGGCTCTGAAATGCTTTGTCTCCCTCTAGATATAATTACCACCAAACACAGATGGTTATAAAGCTTAAAAATTGGAAGGAAAATGAGTACTCAGTGTTTTTGTTAAGATTATTAATTATGTATAAAGTTTTTTAAGAGTGACATATATAATGAATTCCCTGTAGCCTTAATATTGGAAAAATTATGTATGTATAGATCTTTTGTAATGTTATTACATTCTGGTAAATGGTTTAAAGTTGAAACCAAGAAGCGTGGCCTAGAAGGATGGCCTAGAGCATCATGTCAAAGATTATGTTTCCAAACTGCCAAATTTATCTACCGTATTATATCTACAAGGAAGAGGAGTTAAGTGATGTAAATAATGGTCACCTGAAAAACCATTCCATTCCAGTCAAGAGAGGTGCATCCTGAAGTATTCATATTACTATTTATATTCATTGGTTGCCAGACCCAAAGCAGATATTTAAAATCTTCTTTCCATTTTCAATATAAAAAAAGAGATGGGTTAGATATAAGGGTGCTCAGGAAACTAAATACCAGTTTTAACCCCTCCCTGGTAAAATATAAGCAGGAACTTAAAAGATCATTGAAGGAGGGATAAAAATCACTTTAAAATAATTTGAATACAAGTAGTACTAAAGCTCAAAATGCTAAAGCCATACGTGAAGTTTTGAATAGTCTCCAAGGGATTATATTGTGTGTGTGTGTTTTTTAAGTGAGAGAGATTTTTTAAACATCATGATGATTTGGAAGCTATTTTGCTCTTAACTTGAAATGGAAAAGTAGAGGGAGATTAAACAGTAACCGCTGAGAGAGAGATAAATTAGTGAAATAGGTATTAGATTTTTTAACTAGTGTTTTTGGTTTGAAGTCACACTTCAAATACTATCATTATATCAAAATGTTAACCTAACAATAACTGGTTAATATGAAAAGTTTATGGATTTTATTTGAAATTTTTAAAAAAGGAATTTTCTAGTACACCAGATAGGTGGATATATACTAATTAGATGAGCCGGCCATTTGAATGTAACCGCTGTAAAGCAAACAAAGCTGCTCACTTCGTGAAAGCAAACTAAATTTTAACATCGCTCAGGCTTCTACGCTTAAACCTGTAAGAAGATTAAAAAAAAATTAAACCCATCAAAATGCAAATATAGGAAGGAGGTATTGGAATAATTGTTTTATGTAAATATGGAGAACTCTGACTTTAGAAATTTGTGATGGAATCTAAGACAATTTCTACTCAATAAAAAGACGGTATCCAAACGTTCAATGTATCAAAATATTCAAGTATCTAATGTCTAACTTAGAATACATTCTTTAAAATTGGGTAGTAGGAGTTCCCCAACTTTGTTCTTTTTTCAACATTGGCTGGGCTATTCTGGCTCCCTTCCATTTCCATGTGAATTTTAGGATCAGCTTTCCAATTTCTGCAAAAAAAAAAAAAACCAAGCTGGGATTTTGCTAGTGACTGCATTGAATCTGTAGACTAATTTGGGGAGTATCTGCATTTTAACAATATTAAAGCTTCCAATCCGTGAACATTTTTCATTTCTTAGGTCTTCTTTAATTTCTTACAATAATGGTTCGTAGCTTTCAGAAGTATTGCACGTCATTTGTTAAATTTATTCCTAAATATCTTATTCTTTTTGATGCTATTATAAATGGAATTATTTTCTTAATTTTATTTTTGGATTGTTCAATGCTGATTTATAGAAATACAACTGATTTTTGTATGTTGATTTTGTATTCAGCAACCTTGGTGAACTTTTTATTGTCAGTAGTTGTGTGTGAATTCTTTAGGATTTTCTTTATACAAGACCACGTCATCTACAAATAGAGCTAGTTTTACCACTTCCATTCCAATATGGATGATTTTATTTCTTTTCCTTACCTTGTTGCCCTGTTAGACCCTCCAGTACAATGCTGAATAGAAATGGTGAAAGAGGACATCTTTGTTTTGTTCCTGAACTTAGGGAGAAAGTTTTGGTCTTTTACCATTAAGTATGAAGTTAGCTATGGGGTTTTTTTTTTTTTTTTTAGTTGCCCTTTATCAGTTTGAGGACATTCCCTTCCACTCCTAGTTTTTAAATATTTTTTATCATGAACAAATGTTGGATTTTATAAAATGGTTTTTCTGCATCAGTTGAGGTGGTTTTGTTGTTTTGTCCTTATTTTATTAATATGATGTATTATATATGTCATGGATTGAATTGTGCCCCCACCCCACCCAAATATGTGTCAAACTGGTTAGGCCATGATTCCCAGTACTGTGTGGTTGTCCTCCATTTTGTAATTGTAATTTTCCTATGTGTTGTAAATCCTAATCTCAGGCTTTGGTTAATGAGGCAAGATTAGATTATGTTAAAGATTAGGGTGGGATTGTAACATTTTACTAAGGTCACATCCCTGATCTAATGTAAAGGGAGTTTCCCTGGGGTGTGGCCTGCACCACCTTTTATCTTACAAGACATAAAAGGAAAGGGAAGCTAGCAGAGAGTTGGGGACCTCATACCACCAAGAAAGCAATGCCAGGAGCAGAGCACGTCCTTTGAACCTGAGGTTCCTTTGTGCAGAAGCTCCTAGTCCAGAAGAAGATTGATGAGGAGAACCTTCCTCCAGAGCCGACAGAGAGGGAAAGCTTTCCCCTGGATCTGACGCCCTGAATTTGGACTTCTAGCCTACTAGACTGTGGGAAAATAAATTTGTCTTTGTTAAAGCCGTCCGCTTGTGGGTATTTCTGTTATGGAAGCACTAGATAACTAAGACAATGTGTAAATTGATTTTCATACATTGAACCAATTTTGCATTCCTGGGATAAATTCTACTTGGCTATGGTGTATTATCCTTTTTGTATGTTGCTGATTTCATTTGCTAATATTTTGTTAAGGGTTTTTGCATCACTATTCACAAGGGTTTTGCTGAAGATAATTCAAAAGTGGTTGCAGCAGTACATTGACAGGGAACTGCCAGAAATTCAAGCCAGTTTCCGAAGAAGACTTGGAACCAGGGATGTCATTTCTAATGTCAGATGGATCTTGGCTGAAAGCAGAGAATACCAGGAAGATGTTTACCTGTTTTGACTATGTAAAGGCATTCAACTATGTGGCTCATAACAAATTATGGATAACATTGCAAAGAATGAGAATTCCGGAACACTGAATTGTGCTCATGAAGAGCCTGTACGTAGACCAAGAGGCCATCATTCTAACATAACAAGGGGATAGTATGTGGTTTAAAATTCAGGAAAAGCGTGCCTCAGCATTATATCCTTTCACCATACTTATTCAATCTCTATGCTGAGCAAATAATCCAGAAAGTTGGACTATATGAAACCCTGGTGGCATAGTGGTTAAGAGCTATGGCTGCTAATCAAAAGGTTGGTAGTTCAAATCCACCAGATACTCCTTGGAAACCCTATGGGGCAGTTCTATTCTCGGCTATAGTGTTGCTATGAGTTGATGGCAAGGAGAGTTAGGACTATATGAAGAAGAGTGGGGCATCAGGATTGGAGGAAGACTCAAAACAACCTTGATATGCAGATGATACAAACTTGTTTGCTAACAGGGAAGAAGACTTGAAGCACTTACTGATAAAGCTCGAAGACTACAGCCTTCAGTATGAATTACACCTCAATATAAGGAAAACAAAAATCCTCACAACTGGACCAATAAGCAACATCATGATAAGTGGAGAAAGTATTGAAGTTGTCAAGGATTTCATTTTACTTGGATCCACAATTAATGCCCATGGAAGCAGCAGTCAAGAAATCAAATGACGTATTGCATTGGGCAAATCTGTTGCAAAAGACCTCTTTAAAGTGTTAAAAACCAAACATGTCACTTAGAGGATTAAGGTGTGCCTGACCCAAGCCATGGTATTTTCAATCGCCTCATATGCATGTGAAAATTGGACAATGAATAAGGAAAACTGAAGAGGAATTGATGCCTTTGAATTATAGTGTTGGCAAAAAATATTGAATATACACAGACTGTTTCTGGATTTTGTTCTTAATCGCAGCTAATTCAGAGTTTCATAATGATATTCCTCTCTCTTTAGAACTTTCTATTGTACATCTTCTTTTAATTACACTTTTAATTACACAGTGAGGGGTAGAATGTTGATGTGTCTGGACGGTGTTTATCACAGAGAGACCATTTAAAATCCTAAATCACGTCAAGTTCAAATCTGAAGGAGGGAATCAAGATAGGAAACAAAGAAAACACTTCCCTCATATATCACTACATAAATGCCAAATACGTATTAATAATAAAGTAGGATTCAATTGGACACTACTTTTACCATTAAGCATTTAGAGAATACACACGCACACACACACACACATTCTTGGAAAATAAATGGCCCTGAGGTTGACAACATTTTAATCTCAGAATTTATAAACTCAGTTGTCATCCCAGCAAACAACTTACTAAAGAAATGTCTTCTTACCAAATGGACAAGCAAAATCAGTTGTTTAAAATAGATTATTTTCCCTCAGACATCATGAATTCACTTTAGGCAAACCAAAGAGTAACTTTCCCTATAATATTATAATTTTTGCTTATCTGTGGCCAATATGGGGCAGTTCTACTCTGTCCTATAGGGTTGCTATGAGTCCGAATTGACTCCACGGCAATGGGGTTGGGTTTTTTAATGGCCTATATAATGATGTACAACATTGAAATAGCAATTGCAAATATCAATACAGAAAATGAATGCAGTATACTATTTTTATTTGAATCTCATACTTCTAAAAATGATACACCACTATATCTCAAAGAAAACACATTCTTATCTATACTCAAACTTCATTAACCATAGACAGAGCTGCTTTAGGAGTATTATACAGAGGATTATATTAATTAATTCAGCCTGATAAATTATAAGAATGGCGGTTTGGTACTCTCTCTACATTGCTTTGGATATAGAATTTGAAGATAGTTAAAAAAAAAAAACCTATTTGAAATAACCATAAAAAGATAATGAATTTATTTTTCTAACCTATTAAAAAATTTTTTTATTAGAAAAAGAAAAGAAGAAATTACGATTGTGTTGGTAAAATAGGAAGCAAATGGAAAAGGATAATATGAACAGATTAACTACATAGAAAGTAAAACAGATATATAACAAAATTTATATCGAATAAAGACCTTTGATTTAAAAAAAATCACAGCATCATCAAACAACTACTTTTTGATTCTTCTGTTACTGAAAATCCACAATTGGAGTTTTGTTCTAGTCTTGCTCAGTGTCTTGAACTAGACCCCTGGAGAAAATTGGCTTCAGGAACTTGAACTCATTTATCCCAGAGCCTCCGGTCAGGCACACCTCGTATTGGTAGCTCTGGGACAGGGTCCCGGTACCCCTCACGTCCACCAAGTGGCCTGGAAAGTTGCTCTCAGGCACTGGATAGCGATCCACCAAGGCGGCCCCGTTCCTTCTGCACAGCCGCACCCCGACAAACAGGAGCACTGAGAACAGGAAAAGCGATGAAACCGACGCCAGAGCAATGACTAAGTAGACCGTGAGCCAATCAGCTTGGGCCTCGTCCGGGGCCACCTCTGGGTGCGGCAGGTAGGGCTGCGAGAAGCCATCCACCAGGAGCACGTGCAGCGTGACAGTGGCCGACATTGGCGGCTCGCCATTGTCCTTGACCAGCACGACGAGTCTGTGCTTGATCGCGTCGCGCTCGCTCAGCAGCCTGGCTGTGCGCACCTCGCCATTGTGGGCCCACACGCTGAACAGCCCGGGCTCAGTGGCCTTGAGTAGCTGGTAGGACAGCCAGGCGTTCTGGCCCGAGTCGCTGTCCACCGCCACCACCTTGGTCACCAGGGAGCCCGCCTCAGCCGCCCTGGGCACCAGCTCGGTGCAGGGCGCAGAGCCATTCTGCAGCGGGTACAGCACGAAGGGGGAGTTGTCGTTGTCGTCCACGACCTCCACGCGCACCAGCGCCTCGCTGCTCAGCGCGGGGAAGCCTGCGTCTGCCGCGCCCACGCGGAACTCAAAGGCTCGCAGGGCCTCGTAATCCAGCGACCTGAGAGCGAAGAGGTGCCCGTTGTCCGCGTTGATGGAGACCAAGGAGGCGAGGGGGAGGTGCGGGTCCTGGGCCGGCAGCAGCGAGTAGGTGACTTGGGCGTTGGAGCCTGAGTCTCTGTCTGTGGCGCTGACGGTGCCCATGTGCAGGGCGGGGCTGTTGTTCTCGCGGACGAACAGGGTGTAGGAGGTTTGTGTGAAAGTTGGAGCGTTGTCATTGACATCTGAGACCCACACCATTATGTTGTGTTGGGTTTCCAGCCTCGGGGTACCCAAATCAGTGACAGTGATAGTGATATTGTACTGGTCTCTCTTTTCTCTGTCCAGCGCTCCTTTTGACACGAGAATGTAAAAATTCTCTGCGGCTGGTTTCAGGATGAAGGGAAGATCATTGGGAATAGAACACTTCATCCTCCCATTGTCTCCAGAGTCCAGATCGGAAATTCTGAAAATAGCTACCACAGTCTCTAGCGAATTCTCTGGGATGGGACTGTTGACTGATGATAAGGTCAGTTCTGGTGGGTTGTCATTCACATCCACCACCTGAATTATGACTGTTGATTTTCCCGAAAGGCCTCCGCCATCCTTGGCCTCTACGTCGACTTCATAAGTATTAATCGTCTCAAAATTCAAATATTTGACTAGTTGGATATCACCGGTAATTGGATTTAGTTGAAAAGTTTTGAGAATTTCTTCCGAAGCATGGGAAAATGCATATGTTATTGTTCCAAAATTTCCTGTATCCAGATCAGTAGCTGAGACAGTGACAATGACAGAGTTAAGGGGGCTGTTCTCTAGAATTTGAACCTCGTAGAGAGGCTGTGCAAATTCTGGGGCGTTGTCATTTATGTCTAAGACCAAGATGTTGATTCGGGCTGTCCCAGACCGGGGTGGAGATCCACCATCCAGCGCTGTGAGCGTTAAACTGAGCTCTGGCAGCTCCTCGCGATCCAGCGCTTTGTCCAGCACTAGTTCTGGGTATTTCCTTCCGTCCCTACGACTGCGTGTGAGAACGTGGAAATGGGAATTGGGAATGACTGTGTAGTTCTGGAGACCGTTTCTTCCCACATCCAAGTCCTCAGCATTTTCCAAAGGAAATGTTGTTCCTGGTGGACTGCTTTCTAGGATTTTCAGTTGCATTTCATTTTCAAGGAATATGGGAGAATGGTCGTTTACATCTTTGACCTGGAGCTCATTCGTAAACAACTGCAAAGGGTTTTGCAGCAATACGTGAAAATACAGTATACATGGCTCTGTGGAGCCGCACAGCTCCTCCCGGTCCAGTTTCTCATTCAGGAGCAAATCACCGTTCTGATAGTTGAGCTGAAAATGCTGTTCGTTCCCTTTGGACACAACTTGGGCTCTTCTGGCTGTCAGTTCTCCCACCCTCAGCCCCAGATCTTTTGCTAGGTTGGCTATTAAAAAGCCCCTCTCTTTTTCCTCAGCCACAGAATAGCGAACAGACTCGGACACAGTCAGAGACCCACCCAGAAAAACAAAGAGAAGTAGGACTTGCCTTTGTCTAAGAAAGCGTTTCCCTCCTGCCTTCATTGCACTTTCCGCCTTGGTCTTCCAGGGAATGTCGCCAAGCTGAGCCACAGACAGCGCTGGGAAAAGACAAAGTCTTTTGCCCCAACCTTTAGCGACAGCGTATCGAATAATCCTTTCCAGAGGCTTTGATTTGTTTGCTTACAAGGCTGCTTAGGCTCAGAAGCCCTCCTTTACCGCACCGGATTCGTGCATTCCAGGGTATGCGTAACGGCTATAGTTTATTTCGCCTTCTTAGCCAACAGCGCCACCATGCGTTCGCTCGCAGTTTCAAATTCTTGGAGAAGGTTTTTGCTTTAAATCGTTTATTCCTCTTATTAGACCCAGTTGACCCTACTGAATGGGATTTCTTGTATCATATAACTCAAGTAAACACAACCTAGGGGAGTAAAATTCAGCCTTAACTAAAAGAAGTGATTGCCCCTAGTAGACTCCTCCAAGTCTGTAATTATTACACATAAATAAGAAAATATTTTGCTCTGTGACATGCTTCACAATCCTATATGTTTGTCTTTTTTCCCAAATTTTGTAAAATGTGCATGAGTTGCCTTTAGAGTCAGAAAAATGCTATGAAAAGACAACCTCATGCAAGCACTGATAAAAAAAATTATATTTGGATTCAAGGGGTAGATCCAGATGGCCACAGATGCCTAATTCCTTCCACCTTTTCACATCCACTGGAGGAACACTTACAGTGCTTTCTCCTGTACTTATTTCACAGGACATTTACAGTTATTGGTTTCATCTATATTATTTCCATGGGTATTTATCGAGTTTGTAGTAGAAGCTAGGCATATGGTGGTAACAAGACAATGTCCATGCATATTATTTGGTTTTCCATCTAATGAAGCTTACAGACTTTAAACAGATGTTCAAACAAGCACTGTGGAAAGTACTATATAGAAATATAGTGTATACCAAAAAGTTGCAATGGGGGGGATCTAGCTTAATCTGGGGGTATGAGAAAGTTTCCCCAGGACTGTGCCATTTAATCTGGAGCAAGAAGGATGAGAAGAATTTTTTCACCCTAAGGCTGTTGAATAAGAAGATTTCATATATAAGAAGCTGACGTGCAAAGGCCTAGGACGGTAAAACAGCTATTCTGGATAATAAAGGGCAGTGTACCCACACTTAGTGTTTCAAGAACGAGTAGAAGAGGAAGCTGAAGAGGTAAACTGGGGCAAAATAATGGGTGCTTGGATTTTATTCTAAGAGAAAAAGAAAGCCATCACAAGATTTTAAGCAGAGAAGAGAAACAATGCATTTGCATTTCCACACAATTATCAGAAATGTAACACACAGGCTCATGTATTGAGTTTACTTTTAATATTAATGATACTAAAAATAAAAACAATTTTAGTCCCATATTTTCATGCTATTTTATTTGATCATAATGGTAAGCTATTAAAGTAGCTGTTGTTATACTTTCAGGAAAATAGAAATTATATAATTTACTCAAGATTCTACAGGAAATAATTTGGTTGATCAGAACCTTTCGGTACCTACATAGTGTTCTACACCTCTACTAATCTCAAAATGAGACCTTCAAAATCCATATTTTAATGTTCATTGTATAGCTCGTTCAAATATATGTAAAAACTATAGAAAATTTTAAAAATAGGCTGAAGAACATTAAGAATTAAAACTTTGTTTTAATGTATTTTTCAGAAATTAAACTGTTAGAAGTGAAGAAAGTTGGGTGAATCATTTAGGGAACTGTAGAAGGGAACTTAAATTATAAAATTGAAAACTGCCATTTCCTCACATGTATTCCTTAAGCTAGTGTAGAGAAGAGAAGACTCAAATTAAACTTGAAGAGAAAAAAGAAAAAATATATTGAAGACTTTTAACTAGGGACTTATAACTGCATAATGTCTGAAAAAAGAGACTTGTTCATTTAATAACAAAAAATTACACAATTCTTTGTACATCAGAGAGCATATGATCCCAGAAAAAATGTTGTCATTTAAGTATTTTAATGTACTGAAGTATCAGTATACCACAGGTAAAATAAAGACACTCTTTTCTTTTGATCAGTCATTCAAAAATTTTATTAAGAGCCTACAATGTCCCAGGGACTGTGCTAATCATGCAACAAAAACTGGGGAGCCATTGAGAAACACACCTCGAGCACCCAAGAAAAGCATCACAAAGTTTACGAACTGAAAGGAGAATAGTAAAACTAGTCAGTGCAAAAAATAGAATGAGTGGATCCAGGTACATTTTTTCCCCCACAAGCTTGTTCCTAATTGAATCCCAAATGCTTCAAAATGTTTTGAAAAATGCAATGCCAAGCTATGTTTGAAGTCTCAAAAACTTGATTGAGAATGAAGACATAGTCTTCTCAAGTCTCTTGGATTTTAATAAAGTGCTCAGAGTTGTTGGAAGATTTTTAAATTTTTTAATTGTGTTTTAGGTAAAAGTTTATACAGCAAATTAGGTTCCCATTTAACAATTTTTTACAAATTGTTCTGTGACAGTGGTTACAATGTTCACAATGTGCCAGCGTTCTCAATATTTCATTCCGTTTCCATTTATCAGCTAGAAGATTTTTAATAAAACAGATTTCTAAAAGAGGGGATTGAAATAAGCAGAGGGTTTATTTTAAAAAACATTTGAAATATAGAGTACAAAGAATTAGAATGTCTTTGAAAATCACTAGACATATGCTATTTTAAATACTACATTTAGAATATTAGTAATTTTGATACAGATATTATTTGAGCACTTACAACATGAATGGTTTGTGGAAACCAACACTTAATCTCTAAAGAGTCAATTTTATACCAGAATGCTCCTTAGAATTGAGACTTCATCTCTCACACTTTGGACGTGTTATGAGAAGCGACAAGTCCCTGGAGAAGGGCATCATGCTTGGTAAAGTGGAGGGACAGCAAAACAGAGAAAGACCCTCAACAAGAGGGATCTGATGCAGTGGCTGCAACAATGGGCTCAAGCATAGCGATCTTGAGGATAGCACGGGACCAAAAAGTGTTTCCTTCTGTTGTACATAGGTTCACTATTACTTGAAACTTCATGGCACCTAACGACAAGAGGAGAGTTGTTGTGTGCCCTCAAGTCGATTCGACTCATAGAGACCCTATATGACTGAGTACACCTGCCCCATAGAGTTTCCTAGGCTGTAGTCTTTACTGTAGCAGATCTCCAGGTCTTTTCCCCCTCAGAGCAGCTGGTGGGTTCCAACTGTCAACCTTTCCATTAGCAGCTGAGAGCTCCACCATTGCACCACCAGGGCTCCTTTAGAGGGTATACACAAACTCAAATATTCTGAGCTGGAAAAAAATTTACCCATAAAGTAAAAGCAAATGTTAAAAATATGAAGGAAATTTGGAAGGTAAGTTTGGAAAAGGGTGCTCTAACATTAAAGATTTATGAAAATAAAAATTTTGCTTTCAAACTTTAAATCAAATTAAGTAACAGTGAGATTAATTAGCAATTTACCCATTGCCATCCAGTCGATTCTGACTGAATTAAAAAAAATTAGTCACTATAGCCTGAAAGGAGCCCTGGTGGCACAGTGGTGAAGAGCTCTGTTGCTAACCAAAAAGTTGGCAGTCCGAATCCACCAGCTGCTCCTTGGAAACCCAATTCTACTCTGTCCTGTAAGGTCGCTGTGAGTCGGCATCGACTGGCTGGCAAAGGGTTTTTTTTTTTTTTATTTTAAATATCCTGAAAAGGGAGCCCTGGTGGCACAGTGGTAATGTGCTTGGCGGTTCAAACCCACCAGTTGGTCCGTGGGAGAAGGATGTGGCAGTCTGTGTCCCTAAAGATTACAGCCTTGGAAACTCCATAGGGCAGTTGTACTCTGTCCTACAGGGTCTCTATGAATCGGAATCCACAGAACCATGAATTTTTCATACTCCGAAGCAACACAGTACCATGCTCAGAATTGGAAATAGGGTAGCTACATTTCAAATAAAAAAGAGACATCGCCAACACGCAAAGCAGTTAAAAAAAAATTCCACAAACCAACTGAGCGCAGTCTTGGTAAAACAGTCAAAGCAAACCAGATCCCATGCCTTGCAGAGTAGAACTGCTCTCCACAGGGTTTTCAAGGGTGTGGACTTTCCGAAGTAGATCACCAGCTCTTTCTACTGAGGCGCCTATGGGTGGGGCCGCCAACCTTTTAGTTAGTAGTCTAGCTTTTAACTGAGCGCTTAACCATATCCGCTACTCAGGGACACCCTAGGGTCTCCCTAGTAAACAAAACAAAAATCAAGCACGTTGCCATCGAGTTGATTCCGACTCACAGCGACCCTTCATTAATACTTAACTGAATTCAAAGCTATTCCTGAAACTGGCATTTGTCTCACTAACCCTCTCAGCACCCTGAGAAAGGAAGTTGGGGATAATCGGCTTCAGAAACTTGAACTCGCTGGTCCCAGAACCTCCTGTCAGACATACCTCATACTGGTAGCTCTGGGACAGGGTTCCAGTGCCATTCACGTCCACCAAGTGGCTCGGAAAGTGGCCCTCAGGCACCGGATAGCGACCCACTGAGGTGGCCCTGTTCCTCCTGCACAGCCGCACAGCGACGAACAGGATGACGGAGAACAAGAAGAGCGACGAGACCGACGCCAACGCAATGACCAAGTAGACGGTGAGCAAGTCGGCCTGGGCCTCGTCCGGGGCCACCTCTGGGAGTGGCAGGTAGGGCTGTGAGAAGCCATCCACCAGGAGCACGTGCACCGTCACGGAGGTCGACCTTGGCGGCTCGCCATTGTCCCTGACCAGCACGACGAGTCTGTGCTTGGCGGCGTCGCGCTCGCTGAGCAGCCTGGCTGTGCGCACCTCGCCATTGTGCGCCCACACGCTGAACAGCCCGGGCTCCGTGGCCTTGAGCAGCTGGTAGGACAGCCAGGCGTTCTGGCCCGAATCGCCGTCCACCGCCACCACCTTGGTCACCAGGTAGCCTGTCTCGGCAGCCCTGGGCACCAGCTCGATGCAGGGCGCAGAGCCGTTCTGCAGCGGGTACAGCACAAAGGGCGAGTTGTCGTTATCGTCCAGGACCACCACGCGCACAAGCGCCTCGCTGCTCATTGCCGGGGAACCTGCGTCTGTTGCTCCCACGAGGAACTCGAAGGTTCGCAGGGCCTCATAATCCAGCGACCTGAGAGCGAAGAGGTGCCCGTTGTCCGCGTTGATGGAGACCAAGGAGGCGAGGGGGAGGTGCGGGTCCTGGGCCGGCAGCAGCGAGTAGGTGACTTGGGCGTTGGAGCCTGAGTCTCTGTCTGTGGCGCTGACGCTGCCCACGTGCAGGGCGGGGCTGTTGTTCTCGCGGATGAACAGGGTGTAGGAGCTTTCAGTGAAAGTTGGAGCGTTGTCATTGACATCTGAGACCCAAATAGTTATGTTATGCTGGGTTTTCAACCTGGGGGATCCCAAGTCTGTGACGGTGATGGTGACGTTATACTCGGATCTGCTCTCTCGGTCCAGGGCTGTGTTTATGACAAGAGTGTAAAAATTCTCAACAGAGGGTTTCAAAAAGAAAGGAAGATCATCTTGGATGAAGCAAACCATTTTTCCGTTGTCTCCCGAGTCAGGATCTGAAACACTGAATACAGCAACTATGGTCTCCTGCAGATTTTCTGGGATATGATTGATAAGCGTTGATATGGTTAGTTCCGGTGGGTTGTCATTCAAATCCATCACTTGGACAAACACCACACAACTTCCAGAAAGCCCCCCACCATCTGTCGCCTGAATATTTAGTGTGTAAGTCTGAACGGATTCGAAATCCAGTTTCTGTGTTAAAAGAAGTTCTCCAGATTCCGTATTTATTCGAAACGTGTTGCGAATGTCTTCAGAGGCTTGGAAAAATGTGTAAGATATTTCTCCATTTGTTCCAATGTCTAAATCCCTAGCAGAGACGGTGGCAACCTGGGATCCAATGGGGCTATTCTCTGGGATCTGAACTTCATAGAGCAGTTTTGCAAACTCAGGGGCATTGTCGTTAATGTCCACGACTTCAACGCGGACCAGGGCAGAACCAGACCTGGGTGGAGTCCCACCATCCAGCGCTGTGAGTGTTAGCCTGATCTCAGGCTGTTCTTCGCGATCCAGCGCTTTGTCCAGCACCAGCTGTGGTAATATGCCATTGGAACTATTTTGTAATTTAAGACGGAAGTGGAAATTTGGGCTTAGTGTGTAATTCTGTAGACTGTTGTTTCCTACATCTAAATCCTGGGCTCGTTCTACTAGGAAAGTAGTTCCGGGAGGGATACTTTCTGAAATTTTCAAAATCATTTCCTTGTCCAGAAAAACCGGAGAATGATCATTTATGTCCCTAACCTGTAGCTCGGCCTGAAAAATCTGCAAGGGATTTTCCAGTAACACCTGGAAGGGTAATACACAAGGCTCCGTGGGGCCGCACAGCTCCTCCCGGTCCAGTTTCTCATTTAACCACAGGTCTCCGGTCTGCCTATCGACCTGCAAATTCAACTTTTTCCCTTTGGAAACGACCCGGGGCCCCCGCACAGCCAGTTCGCCTATCTCCAGCCCCAGGTCTTTTAACAGATTAGCCACAAAGGAGCCACTCTCCATTTCCTCGGCCACTGAATAGTGCCTAGGCTTGAAAGCAGCCTGAGCTATGCCCAGCAAAACAAAGAATAGCAGGACTTGCCTTTGTTTCAGAACGCGCTCCTTTTCCCCTCCAGCCTCCATCGCCTCTGGTCTCCCAGCAAACCTGATCCAGCTCAGACTCGCACTGACGCTGAATCGGACTCCCAGTAATTTTGCAGATACTGGGATGAATGGACAATCCTAGGGCCGCGATTTCCCGGAGCACCCGCCTTAGAAAGCCTCCTCTTCCTGCTTGCTTCTTTGGCGGAGTACCTCTGGTTAAAAGGGTGTCTGCTTGCCACTTCTACTTCTAAGGCTGCAGCGCCACCCTGCGTCTTTTCCGGGTATTTATTTTCTCTTGAAGATGAAAATCCCAATCCTTTCTTCCAGGTGAATAGCAATAAACTTCACGTTTTCAAGAAGCGTCTCTCAAAAGTACCAACATTTTATTTGTATTTCAAAGGATTTTTTCATTACATCCGTAACCGCAGGGTGAGCACGGACGAATTTCCTCACAGAACCAATGGGCTCTTTTGAAACTGGGAAAAATTAATTTCAGAAAGTGGCAAGGAGTGACCTCAATCCTAGGATGAGGTATAAAGAAGGCTTTGACTAGGCAGTTTCCAGTTTTTAATCGGAGCCTGGGCATGTGTGCCCATCTCGCGGACCCTGGAATATTCCCCTTACTCGTGTATTTGTTCTTGCTATGCCCCCACTTCACATTTCCTTGAGTTCTGATGAGTTTGAGCCACATGAAAATCTTCAAGAGCAGCTGGATAATTTCATGTGAACGTGTCGACAATTTTATTTAAATTCCCTTATAACAGTTAAGATCATTTTTAACAGAACCGCAATTCAATTATCACAACTATCAAAGTTAATAAGTTCATAATACATTCATTGAATATTCAAATTTCACCTATTATCTTTAAAAAAAATTCTTTCTAGGGTTGGTTTCTTAAATCAGCGTCCAAACAAAGTACAATGTTGAAGTTGTTAGGTATTTTAATTCTCTATCTTTTTGTGTTTAAAAAAATACTTGTATTATGAAACCCTGGTGGTGCAGTGGTTAAGTGCTACGGCTGCTAACCAAAATGCACTTATGATATGGACTGAATTGTGCCCCCCCAAAAAAATATGTATCGTAAATCTTAAACTCTGCCTGTGGTTATAAGCCCACTTGTGGATGGGCTGTGTTCGTTATATTAATGAGGAAGGATTAGATTATGTTAATGAGGATTAAGCAAGGTGTATCTTAGTCAATCTCTTTTGAGATACAAAAGAGATTAAACAAGCAGAAATGGGGGAAGAGAGATGCCAAGCACATGAAGATTGCCCAGGAGCAGAAGCTCAGAAAATACAAGGACCTTCCTTCAGAGCTAACAGAGAGAAAGGCTTCCCCTAGAGCCAGTGCCCTGAATTCAGACTCCCAGCCACCTAAACTATGAGGAAATAAATTTCTGTTTGTTAAAACCATCCACTTGTGGTGTTCCTGTTGTAACTAAGATACTAGACAACTCACTTTCTTAACCACTTCAGGAACATCTTAGGAACAGTTTTTTAGACTAGAATTCAATCAAGTTTCATAATTTTATTTGAGTGTTTGTCTATTTACTCTAGAACAGTCCCTCATCTTTTTCATGATATGAAATTTTGTGTTGAAGTATCCAGGCCAGTTGTCTTGTAGGATGTGTTGCCTACACTCCGGATTTGTCTGGTTGTTTCCTAATGATATCATTTAACCTGTTCCTCTATCTTATGTACTTCCAGAAGAGTGAAATGGATAATTTATTGAATGTAATAATAGCATAACATTTTAAAAAAGTTCTCCATTATTTCCTGTAATTGGGGGAAAAATAGGGCAATTATGGGTTTACTGTCTTAAAATTTAGAAAATACCTACTTCTAGTCTGTTGATATTATTATTTTTGCTTTTCATGATTATTACTTTCATATTGATAGTATAAGAATAAATATTTTAACTCATTGATAATGAGCATTAAACACAATTCATCCAGGTGAATAAAAGGATGGGAAAGATTATTTCCAGGAAATAGTTGGATTCAAAAGTACTAAATTCATGAGTAGGGCTTTAAAGGGAAAGGATTTAGTATACTACTGATATTCTATTATAATAAAGGAGTGTGATTCAAAAAGAAAACTTATGATTGAATGAATAAAAAAGAAAACATCAGATTAAAAAATCTGTCTAAATATCAGGACATTCTTATACAGTGCACGACATATTACCCCAAAAGATTTAAAAGTAATACCTTGTACAGGCTGCAAAACTTAGTTTCAGAAGTAGAACCTAAAAAAAAAAAACAAATCCACTCCTGTTGAGTCGATTCCAACTGATAGTGATCATACAGGACAGAGTAGAGCTGCACCATAGAGTTCCCAAGGAGCGCCTGGTGGATTTGAACTGCTGACCTCTTGGTTAGCAGCCATAGCACTTAACCACTAGGCCACGAGGGTTTCCTTCAGAAGTAGATGTACTGAAAATTGCTTCTATCATAAAATTAGATCATGATTGGTAGCTAACTTGACATCTATCATTTAACCAATCAGACAATGATTTAGTTTGGACAGGTTCTCTGAACTAAACAGTTATAATAAATTTGGCATAACATAAAGGAGAGGAAAGTAGGTAATATGAAGAAAATTACGTAATGTACCACCTCCCACAAACTGAAGAATAAAAATTTAATATTTAAGGTATTTCAGAGGAAAAATATACTCAAGAACACATTAGGTTTTGTTATGAAAAAAATTTAAAACCTCCAAGGTTGAGTCATATGTGTTCTCACAATTCATAAGATTTCAACCTTCTTTTAGCTTCCATACAATTAATACATCTAGAAATATAAAGAAGTTTCTCTGTTTCAGAGATGATAGGACCAATATCAATATTTTATATTTGTAGATACTTTAAACTTTGATGAGAATTCACGTACCCTCTGCGTACTCTTTACAAATGCTCTTATTTTCTTAATCTCCTTTAATAACCCATGGCTGTCGAGCTGATTCTGACTCATAGTGACCCTACAGGACAGAGTAGAACTGTCCCATAGAATTTCTAAGGACCACCTGGTGGATTCAAACTAGGACCTTTTGGTTAGCAGCCATACTTAACCACGATGTCAACAGGGTTCCTACTGTTCCATCAGGGTGCCTTATAATAATATTAGCTTATTATTATTACTCCTGAATGCAGTATCTTAGTCTCTTAGTGCTGCTGTAACAGAAATGTCACAAGTGGGTGGCTTTATAGTAATTTGTCCAATCACAGACTTAAGGTTATGGTAAAAGACACTATGATGCTATCTCTATCTTCCATGTCCAGTCTCTATTGATGGCAGTGTGATGTTAAAGTGCATGCGGCCTGAGGCTGTGTTCTCATGGTTGATTAAGTGTATAGACAGTTTGGTGAAAATGAAGACACATGTTATGTTTCATTTTCAGTTTGGGAAAATTCTAGATCTCTGGAAATAATAAAGGATTTGTATTTGTCTCTTCTCTGTCTACCTCCATGATGGATTGAATTGTGTCTCCCAAAAATATGTGTTGTAAATCATGGCCCCTACAATGGTTATAATCCCATTTGAGAATAGGGCTTTCTTTGTTATGATAATGAAGTAGTATTACTGTAGGGTGTGTCTTAAATTGATCTCGTTTGAAATATAGAAGAGCAGATTAAGCAAGGAGCAGGCAGAGCAGAGATGAGGGAAGATGGCGGCCAAGTCACGTGAAGATCTCCAAGGAACCAGGAAACAGAAGGTTAAAAAAAAGGCAAGGACCTTCCTCTAGAGGCAAAAGAGAGAGAAAGCCTTCCCCTAGAATCAGTGCCCTGAATTTGGACTTCTACCCTCCTAAACTGTGGGAAAATAAATTCCTACCTGTTAAAGCCACCTGTCTGTGGTATTTCTGTTTATAACAGCACTAGATACCTAAGACAATCTCTATTGAAGGTTTTAGGGTAAAAAAAGATGGCATTGTGAAGACGAAGCCTCTGTTTTTCTCTGGTCTCCATCCGAAACACTGAAAACAGCAACTATAATCTAAAACTAGCTCCCTGTGATGCAGTTTGTAAATGATGAGAGGTGGGCTGTCTTTTACATCAAGACAGTATGTTTTCCAGAAAGTATTTCATCATTCTCAGATTCTACATTGTATTTTTATTGCCTTGGAATCTGTTTTCAGCAGCTTTTTTTTTTCTCACCAGTATTTGTTTTATTTAAAAGTTTTCATAATTTTCAGTCACCCAGAAAAACCTTAGAGATATTTCTCTATTATATCTTACATCCATTTACCTGTTTATTTTCATTGAGACATTTATCTGTTCCAGTTCAGCATATTTCCTACCACCACCATCAAAGCAAGTAAAAGAGCAGATATGGTGTTGAGATTCAATGTACACTTATGAATACTGCTCTATGTCCAAGTCCTGAGCACCATCTACGCGAACTTCAGTCCCTATAAGAATGCCCTACCAGATTTTTTTGTAGCATCCCAAGGCCGAGGAGCACACTGGGGAATGGTTATATCTGAGTTTCAGCTCAACTCAGAGAAATGCAAAAGATTTTCCTTTAGCATCTAAAAATGCAGCACCTACATCTCACTGCGTCTGCACAGTGACTCTGGATCCAATCTCTATCGAGTAGCAAATACTGGGTCTGACTGTTGATTTGAAAACGCTGTCTTTTATCTTTGAAAGTATTAAGTACATTTCCATTCCTCAACGACCCCCTCCCCCACATACAGCTTCCTCGCCGTCATGCTCAAAACCTCTCCTAATTGGCAGCGAAGGAACCAGTCTCCAGTTCCTCTGGAAGAACTGGAGAATTCTGCGCTTCATTACTCTGTATGTACATGCTTAGTAAGTAGAAGGAGTTAGGCTTTCTCTTAGTTTGAGGTTTAAGTATTCTATTATTCCTTCTTGAACACCCTTCAGCAAATAAGACCCTGCACAGTCAAATTCTGATCACACTAATCTTTCCTTCCTTTAATTATGCCAACAGTCTCAGGCTTCCGGTGCAATGGTCACATATAATATAGAACACATAGTACTATATTTGCAGTTTGGTTTAAACACCATCTGAGCCTGCACTACCACCCTATAACCACTCTTAGTGTTTCAATATCTCCATAAAGAAAAAAATCAAGAAAGGCAAATGGAGATAGCATATTTGTGCAGTTATCATACAGTGTATTAAACAATGCATATTTTCATTTTCTCAGTAACTATTATAAACACATTAGCAGTCGATCACTTTAACTACGGTGCCACCAGGGCTTCTTATAAACACATCAAACATCAAACAATAGGTCTTATTTGAGGCACTTGACTACCCATACTTTTGTTCCCTCTGCCTTTGATTATTCTAAACCATATCGGAAAGCATTAAATGCTCACTTAAAGAGAAGAAAGATGACAATGTTTTGTCAGTGTATCTTACATGACATTTCCTTTTAATGTATTGGAGTTGCTGGGGTATTGATTTCTAAAAAAATCTAGTATTTTTTTAAGTCTATGGAATAAGAAAGCTTAATAAAAAAACAAACACAAATTTAGCACTGGGATAAATAAAGCACACAGTGACTCCGTGGGTATACGCCTTACAATAAAGAAAGAGACTTCCATTTCTATCAATTACCTTTTCTCTGTAGTTTTATACCTGTATTTGATTTTGAATGGAAAACAACAATCATCAAATGACTTTATTTCAAATAAAAAGTAAAAACCACATACTACTAATCAAAATAAACAGTTACTTCTCAAGGAAATGAATTAAGTAGGTGGAGACGAATCCTGCTGAAAAGTAGACTATCACAATTTGTCAAACATCTTCTATAAAATACCAGTTAATCAAAAGGTGACTTTAAAATAAGTAGCCTGAACTTCCTGGGGAAGTTATGAAGACTATGAAGTTTGCTCATAGTTATTTTAGGGATAGGCTTGAGATGAATTTCCTTGTCAAGTTTCAAGATACCTACTAGGATATGCTATTCATAAAGTCTTAGGAGTAACTTACCTTTGAGGAAGATCAAAGGCAATGAAGCATAAGCAGGAAAAAATGCATTTCTTTTTTGTATTAAATAAAGAGGAAATAGGCTACAGGTTTCTCGTCAGAAGTTTGGAGGTAGATAAGACAGAAATAGCTAAGCCATCAATACCTGTGGACTGTAAATTAACAATTAGCTGTGCTTCAGAAAAGAGGAAAACAGTGCTGGAGGTACAGTGACAAAATAACAACTAAAATATTACTCAGGAAGTTAACTTCCCAAAGCAAGAAACCCAAGGATGGTGACTGTCTCTATCGTCTTGTTCTGAGCTTTAAGGAACCTAATTTCATTGGTGAAAAGTGACATTGCACCTAGCCTTCTCTCTGTCCTGCACTGGGTTGGCAAGATATTTTTAACATTCAGTGAAAAGAAAATTCTGGAAGGATCAAGGCATTTTCTTTTTATCTCAGAATGCTGAGATTATGATCCTTAAAGAAGTGAAGAGTGTTTCAGGATGAGGCAAGTGAGTATCAATATGATCAATTCTACAGAATTGTTATCCAAAGGGAAAATATTCCTACTGTGAATTGCCACGTAGCACTGAAATTGCCTGGTAATTCTTGTAGTGGATGTTTATTGTACACAAATATCAGCGGTATTTAAAACGTTTGGTGAGTGCTCTCCGGAGGTTGGAGAATTCAGTGGGCCTGGAGAATTCAGTGGGTGTTTCTTAATTATTTACTGAGACTAAAGCTTCAGCAGAAACTCCAACAACCAGGTTGTTGAAGGGCATGCACCTCAAAGGTTGTCAGTGATTGTCACTATTTGGACCCAGACTACTGTTGACATCTACCATTCCTTTCTGTGAAAGTCAAACTCACCTTTGGTTGCTCTTCATTCAGCGATTTTTTTTCCACGAGTGGGCAAATTATTTGCCCCAGAATCACATTGCACACTATTGTGAAAATGGAAACTGAAACTGATTGTGTAGTTTCCACTATGGAAAATTAACCCAAACTCATACATGTCTCCCTCTGGTGCATGGACTGGAACGTTGGCAAGACTTTTTTAACTGGGGAACAGTTATAACTCAGACTCACAGATTTTCTCGGAAAACAGGAAGTTTACAAGTAATACTTGGACATGTAGAGCTACTCTAGGTTGGTTCTTATTCGGCATCAAAGCCTCTTCTGTGTCTTTGATCTCTGGGGAACCGCTCAGCTTCTATCTTTCCTCCCCACCGCCCAACGCTCCCCATTCCCCGGCCAGCATCGAGTCTCCTGAAACTCTAGCCATAACCAGCAGCTTTCTTATTTCTGGGCCACCTGCGCTACGCCCAGGAAGAAAATGAAGACTCGTCACTTGCCTTTTCTGCCAGATTTTCTCGAGCATAATTTCATATCCTTTGGGTACCATGTCTCCAATAAAAGAAGCCTTCGGAAGTCCTGTAAAAGGGTAACATCAGCTTCTTGTGTTTGGTCCTCGTTCGTTTGAAGAAAGCAATAAAGCCTGAACTCGCTGCTGACGCTTCCCAAATTGCCTCCATTCTCAGCACCTTTCAAAGTCTGTTTTTTTCAAAAATGGTGTCTGCGGCAGATGCAGGGCTCCTCCGCCTCTTTTTTAGCCTGTAGCGCCACCAGGCGTCCGAACTGAAAACGTGGTATGCACAGCCCTTTTCCGTTGTACTTTTCACGTTTTCTAGCAGCAGAATTTTTACCTCTGATAGTTTTAATTCTCCGATTTTTGGCTTAGCTAATGTGAACAAAACAATTGTTAATTACGGTTTTATGATCATGATGTCAGCTTTAAAGTTTTCTTTAAGAGTGCCCTGAATTGGGTTTTTTATGTTTTAGGCCAGTTGTGTGTCTATGCATTCTTTGAACTTATTAATCAGCAAGTTTATATTCAAGGGCTGTGAAAGGCATTGGGGATATAAAGTTTAATAAAGCCTACACCCCCAGGGGATTACAGCTTATAAGGGTGACACAAATAAAGCAACAACTATTGTACTGTGTGGCAAGTACTAAAATAGAGATTTGCGCAGGCACTATGAGATTTACGCAGTGGCTTCACTAGGGGGTATGCGGGGATGTACACTGCACCAGGTGACACTGTCAGAGGGGGAGGCACCAAAATGACTGTCTATAAAATTTTTGTGCAGTTGCTGCAGAAATTTATTATTTTTTATAAAAATATCCCTGTAGTTATTTATAAAAACAAAAACATTTTTCATAAGCCTAACTTACATGTATCAACATACCTACAAGGCTAAAACTCTATGCTAATCTACTTTTTGAACCTTCTAAAATGGAAACCCTGGTGGCCTAGTGGTTAAGAGCTACGGCTGCTAACCAAAAGGTTGCCAGTTGGAATTCACCAGGCGCTCCTTGGAAACTCTATGGGGCAGTTCTACTCTGTCCTATAGGGTCACTATGAGTCGGAATGACTCAATGGCAGTGGGTTTGACTTGGTTAATGCGCTTAGGTCAAAGCTGTCATTATTACCCAATTACAATGAAGCTTTGAATCACGTGGTTTCCTCTGCAGGGAAGCAAGCTCGCCCTGTTTTTTACATTGTTGAGGAGTGTTTCCATAATGGCTGATTTTGCCAAATTTTCTTGTGTTTTAGCTCTAGTATTGTGATAATTACTATTTGTGAACTTATATCAATAACTTTTTTGAGAATGAAGTAGTAATGAAAAGAAAAGGAGAAAAATAAAAGGGGCTTTTCAGTTACTAATAACGTTGTAACTAATGTAATTAAATGTAGAAAGATTTTACAAAACAATTTTGTTAGTATTCATATAATCTAAGAAATATTACATTTAAGCAATTTACAACTGTATTTATCACATATTATTCTGTGATTGAAATTGATAATAAACATTACAAAGAATTCTGTATAGTCTGGTATGGGAGAAGGTCCATGGGGGAGTGACACCATGAGCTATCACACTGGGTGACACCAACCCTAGTGACACTAGGTTATGAAAGGAATATTTAAGTAAGAATAGAAATGAATATCAGAAGAGATTCTCAGCAGAGGTGAGGTTTGAGCTAAGTTAAATTTTATGGTACCAACTTCAATGTAAACCCACTGAAATCAATTTCTACAGCAGATGAAATATTACTGATTTCACAGAGAAGAAGATTTTTCTCAAAGGATGGGACTATCATGACCTATGCAGGATTCAGTCTTGCAGGCAGTCAATAACACAGAGCCCTGTATAAAGAATTCTGGGGTGACAACTAAAAAATGAAGGATGGACCCTTTTTTCCCAATTTGAAATTTGGCTCACATACCTAACGCTCAATTTAAAGGAGAATCTTTCAGCTTGAGTATGTATATGTGTAAGTGATTTATTTTTTATCAATATCTTTAGGAGATATTTTAAAGTGGTGACTAAGAGCATAGGCTTTGATATCAGGGAGACATATTTAAGTCCTGCTCCTGCCACTTCATGTATGTCATATTGGGAAAATTACTTAATCTCTCCAAACTTCAGTTTCCTTAGCTGAACAAAATGGATATAATATTATCTACTTCATGAAGTTGTAAGAATTAAATGAAACAGTGCTTATGAAGTGCTCATCCTAATGCCTAGAACATCATAACTGCTTCATAAATTGTTTAATTATTATCAGTGGCAATACTGTGAAAACAGAAACTTATCTACCTAGTCTGGTTCCCAAAAAACCAAACCTACTGCCATGGAGTTGATTACAACTCATAGCAACCCCACGGGATTTCCAAGACTGTAAATCTTTATGGAAGCAGATTGCTTTAACAACTGTGCCACCAAGGCTCCTTTAATTCTAAGCTACTCCTACTCTTTCCTCTTTGGAAAATGCAACACATTCTTATTGATGTAAAAATATAAGACCTTTAAGCATATCATAGATTATGAAGTTTTCACTTACAGGTTTGACTTATTTTCAGTCCATATTCAACCTCTCTCTGTTTTTATTGAAGTCTTTTAGCTTATATTCCATGTTAAAAAATTGTCTGTACCCCACTTTGTCTTCAACTACCACCCTATTTCTATGAATTTCCTATATATCTGAGCTTCTTGAAAATATTTTATACATCTACTGACAACATTTCAGCAGTTCTTCATTTTTTCCTCAACCTTTTACCATTGCATACTAAAACTGATCTTGTAAATGTCACCAACTCACTTTCATGTTGCCAAATCCACTGGATACTTTTCATTATTCATCTCACTTGAACTTTTATCACTAAACATAGTTTACCACTCTCTCCTTCTTGAAACACTATTTTCCTGACTACTATTACACCACACTCTTTTTAATTTTTTCTGTATACTAATTCTTTTTCAATTCTCTTAAGGACTCCTTACTTACCTTTTACGTATTGGAGTGCCACAGTTCTGCTCCTTTTAAACTCAATACTCTTCTTGGTTCTATCTTCTCTCTCATGGAATTATAGTGATTGCTACATTCTAGCTGTGCCATTATGGCAACACTGTGTTTTTAAATTTTGTAATATAATTTTATTTATTTTGTTGTTGTTAAGAACATATACACCAAAACATATGCCGATTCAAATGTTTCTACATGTGCCATTCAGTGGCACTGATTACATTCTTCAGCTTCCTTTCCTTTCACTTTCCTTTTCTGAGTTGTTCCTTCTCCATTAACATAATAACTTCATTGCCTCCTAAGGTTCCTGTCTAATCTTTCAGGTTGTTGTAGTCAATTTGATTCCATATAGATAGTTCTTAAAAGAGTAAAACGCTCAAGGCAGACAGTTTTTACTAGTTAAGCTAAACTATTGTTTGGTTTTAAGAAGACTTCAGGGGATATTTTTGGTTTAAGGTTTAAAGATTTTCTCAGGGCAATAGTTTCAGGGGTTCATCCAACCTTCATGGTTCCAGCAAGTCTGCAGTTCATGAGAATTTTAAATTCTGTTCTGCATTTCCCCCTTTTTGACCAGGATTCTTCTATAGAATCTTTGATCAAAATGTTCAGTATAATGGTACCTGGGTACCATCCAATTCTTCTACTTTCATGGCAAAGGAGGCAGTTGTTCATGGAGGCAATTAGCCACATATTCTATATCTTCCTCCTATTCCTGACTGTCCTTCTTCCTCTGTTCTAGGCAAATAGAGACCCATTGTTGTGCCTTGAATGGCTGCTTGCAAGCTTTTAAGATCCCAGACACTACTTATCAAATTAGAAGGTGGAACAGAAATACTAAACATGTTAGTAGGCCAATTAAATGGGATGTCTCATGAAACCATGACCCTAAACCTCCAAACCTCCAAACCAAGAAACTAAATCCCATGAGGTTTTTGGGTATACACTCCAGCCTCAGCAGCTACTCTTTGACCCTAAAGTTCCTCATTTTTAAAATGTGTATTGAGTTTTTGATATAAAGAAAATTTCTAATTTCTCCAAGACTCATTTTCTTTACCTTTAAAATGTATAATAAATTCTTAGAAGTAGACAATGGGATTAAAGACATAGACACATCTAAGAGTATTTTTTCATAGTGGTCTCCTATCCACCTGGTTTGGTAGCCCTGCCATGGAGCTACCTAATTATTATACACCTAGAAATTTATCTTGCATGTTAAATTCATGCTGTAGATATGCCAGAAAGTCTCTAAACTTTTTCACTTTTCCACTGCTGACCAGGGAATGGCTTATCAAAGAACTACTATGACTTGACTTTCTTAAAGAGCTTATCTATGGAAGATTCTTTCAAGGCTGAATATGCACCACTCACCTTCCCTTTCTGTACTATCAGAATGAATTTCGTATAATTTGCCACAGTCTGAGGTAAAAATATTAAATCTTCGAAGCCTAAAAAAGAATCTGTAGGCTCTGAAGACCAGAGGCAGTCTTGCCACTGGAAGCAGAAAGATCTTTGACATCTCTTTCTTTCTCACCATCTTATTCAGTCCATCACCAACTTTGGTCTATTCTTTTTCCAAATTAGGACAAATTATTCCATTTCCATTCACATCCACTCACAACACCCTCATATAGGATATCTTCATCTGCTCGCTAGACTATTGTAATAGTCTCTGTCTTTTTCACATCCACTCTTACTCCCACTGTAGCCAATTCTCCACAGAGTAGCCAGAGGGACTTTGTAAAAATCAAAGTAAAATTCTGTCACTCTTCTGCTTAAATCCTGCAGTGAATTAAAAATTTTCAGTATGAACTAAAAGATCAAATGTGACCCATTTCCTGTCTACTTTATAGCTTCCTTTTTTAGCTACTCCTCTCCTTAATTAATGAATTTCAGCCAAATTGACCTTCTCTCTCTTTATTTTTCTCCAGGACTTTCAAGCTCCTTCTAGCCTAGGTTTTTTTTCCATGTGATGTACTGTTTCCCTGTGTTAGTTACCCTTGCTTTTCCTTGCACTCTAGTTTAAATGTCAATCTTCTCAAGTTCTTTCCTGACCCCACCAAAAGGTTATAAATCTATCTATATCTTTCTACCTACCTAACAATTGATGTATTTGATATATTTTCTCTACCAGGTACTGTAAGCACCATGAGAGCATAGATCATCAATTCATCAATAACTAGCACAGTTCCTGGAGTACAGTGGTTCCTTAATGAAGATTTATTGAATGACTAAATCTGATATGAGATTCGTATTTATTTCCTTCAAAAAACCGATACAGGATGTCCCCATGCATAATGTGACAAGAATGTTCTAAACAATACTCTGCTTTTTTCCCCAAGAGAATATGAATTTTTGAATGAAAGGCAGATTGTCTGAATGGAGCAGACTAATGTTCTCCCACTAGACTACTAGAACCCAGATGGTAAGTCTTCTTCTTTATTCATTATTATTGCCTCTCTTATCTCCTATCCCATAGTTCAGTCTCAAACTGAGAAAAAGAAAACTATATTCTATTTATAGAAACCTAGTTTTTTAGTCTATAGGAATCTAACTGATAAAGAATATCACTTTCCTACTTACCTACTTAGGTTTTGCAGTAAACTATAACCCCTGATCTCCATGTAGAAGTAAGTGTAGTGTTTTCAAACATTAATTTATTTAACGAAATTGTATTGAGTGCCTACTCCATATCAGAGTCAAGAGTCTCTGGAGAATACAAATAGAAGCCAAACAAGACACTATTACTATCCTCATTGTGGTTGATCTGAGGTGTAAGAAAGACATTAATCAAACAATCCCACCAATGGATTTAAGATTGCAACCGGGCTAAATGCTACAAATACGTGGTTAAATTGCTCCATAAGGCCATATAATAATAGGCTTTAACGTTGTCAGAGGGGTCAGGGACGGCTTCCCTGAACAAATCACAGCAATTAATGCAGACAGTACAGCAAGCTCAACACAGTGAATTTCTTTGACCAAAGAAGTAAGTAAGTTCTGTTGTCAGGTTTACAGATGAGGAACAAATTTGCTCATAACTTACTAGATGAAGGAATAGAAGCTGGCACTAGCAGTTGGAAGTGGCTCCTTGCAATGGGAATTTTTTTTTTAATAGGAAAACGAGTATGTTGTCATTAGCATCCAGACACGAGTCCCCACCCCCCTTGCTTCTTTAATGGAGATTTTCTAAGTATCCCCAAACACAAGGAAGAATTATAGTACTAGCAAGTATTACACTCATAAAGACCTTTATTCTAATTCCAAAGCTCGCTGCATCTAATGGCAATCCAGGAAACCAGCTGGCACCGTCGTCCGCAAAGGTACACATATTTGTTGAAACTGATGCGCAGTTTCGGGGGCTGTTAATTCCCACTTCCTGAATCTGAGACCCGTGGATGAGAAAGTCGGTTCTATAAACAGGAACTGCTGGAATCCTGAGCTATCAGCCTCACTTCCGCTTCCTCCTAGTAGGATTGCTTTTACGGAAGAAACCGGAAGAGCCTGCCACAATCACTTCCGGTCGTCTCGGTCGTAAACCAAGAGTGGGCGGGCGTCTTTGCGTCTCTGATCCTAGGAGAAAATGCACGGGTAGCTGACGCCCAGATGTAGCTGCTCTTTTCAGTGAAGGAATTGAAACGATTTTGAAACCTGCTTCGCGAGAGACGGCGAGAAAATTAGCGGCTACAGAAGCTGTTTATGAAAGGCACTCGGCTTCTGACTTCCGGAAGGGGAGGTGCTGTTTGCTGTATAAGCAAGTCCGAACTGAAAGGGGGTGAAGGAAAGGGGTTTGTGAAATCTTTATTTTTATATTTTTCCCCTTTGGCTGGAACATTTCTTTGCGACTTCCGGCATATTCCCGGGATGGAATTGCTGCGACTTTTTTCGAGTGTTCGCTTTTCAGTTGTTCTGAATATTCTTTGGCGTGCCCAAACCACAGCGCTTTGTAGGTGTTTAGAAGGGAGGGGAGAAAAAAGCCGCGTGGCTAGTGTTAAACTTCAAGTGGTATAAAAATCATTTATAAATGCATACATTTGAAAGTCGAGCTCTCCTTGCCTTTGTATAGTGTAATTTGAAGCATTTTTCTGAATGGGATTTAAATGCTCTGAGTTAGAAGTTACACAACCCAGTTAATTCATTTCTATTCATTGCAAAGGTAGATTTGTAACCATATTATGTGGCTAATTGGGCGTCTAAAAGTATATTCATTTTTGTTTCTGAAATGGGAATATTACATGTGTTTCATGTGATATTGAGGAGCAAAGTGGGAACTTGAGATATAAGAGCTGTGCATTCTTTGCACAGGCAGAAGTTGAGGAGGTTAGTGAAAGAGTAAATCAGGGAGGCTAAACAAACAGGCCGGAGGGTGAGGGAGGAATTATCCAGCGGCTGGTTCTGGTTTCTGTTAAAATGAAAACCCAAGAAGAAGTACTTTAGCTGTTACAGAATGTGGCTTTACTGCATGTCATCATTGGTGAAAGTAGTTTGCACAGACAGAGAAGAAAGTTCGCTTCCCTTTTCTTCCCTTTTTATTCCATTTAGAATGCTGTCCACCTCCCCCAGTTTTCTTGATACTTGGTATTTAATTTTTTCAATTTTCAACATAGAGTAAGTCCAGGTCTAAGCACAGAAAAAGTGCTCACCTGGCAACTCACAAGTGAATTAGTCATTTACACAAGGAAACACTTATTAAGACAAAAACAAGCCAGTTTTCCTCTAAGCTATAAACCTATAACATCATGATTAGGAGATAATTCAGATATATAAGGCAGATTCAATATTCTAAAATACTCATGTGTGCATATTTGTTGCTGTCAGTGGCCTTCAATAAAGAGGATACAGATGTCTACACTTAAACTATATAAAGCAATGCAAATGGGAATTCATTGATGTTTATTCATTGAACACTAAATACAAAAGGTGGAGCAAAAATTCTCAATTCAACACAAGTTAAAAGTAAGACTAAATATTTATGAATAGGTGCAATACACTATGTAAATTAAGTAATCTTATTAAAAGGATATCCAAAACAAGAAAAGATGTTTATGTATAAAAATAGGCAGGTTAAATCTAGACTCATATAAGATGGTGCTTTTAAAACAAACACTTATTAAACTAAATGCAGAATCACCTTTTTCTTTATAGCTGATTTTTTTCCTTTTACCTAACATGAGGAATTATCTGAAAGGAATATCTCTCACCTAATTAAACATATTCAGGGTTTTGCTCTGATTGAGTAAAAGAAGTTCTGGTTTTCCAGATAGTAGCATAATAAATTGAAGAGAATTCAGGTATATTTGGACAAAGATAACAGTTTTTGTCAAAAACACTGATTTTTCTGTTTAATATAAATTCCTCTTCTGTTAATTTATTCAGTTATTCAATTACTATTGTTTCCCTTTGTGTAAAACCATGCATGCTGTATGCAAATATATGGAGAGAAAGTTCTCAGGCCATCTTGTCAATCAAATTTTAAGGTTGGGAAGTACTGGATTGAAGATCAGTTGAAAATTTTCTTTCATATCTCATGACATAAGTGAGATTAATAAGGATTCAGTTTGAAAGTAAAATAGAGATTTTAAAAGTTTGCAGCGTGTACTGAGTGTAATCTCAATAAATGGATTTGTCACTATGTGCCTTTTGAGTATTCTGGGAAGAATGAGATTCTTCTGTTATCTTAGTTGCCCTAGAAAAGTTTAAGGTAAATTCCTTTAAAGTTTTATAAGTTCTTTCTTGTGTTTGTATAAAGATCAGAGACTTCTTAAAGCATCCTTAAATTCAAAATTGCAGTATTTTATGATTTTCTAGGAAAAAAAGGTGAGATGAATGGAAGCCCAAGAGAAGTCTGCTTATTTAATACAGGAACATTGGATTCTAAGTTTAGTGTTTAGGAGTTGGCTGTTCCAAATCCTCCTAAAACCAAGGGTTATTTCAGTTTGGAGCTATTTTTGAGGTCAAAGAAATTGTAGATGTTAACTAATATATCAAGAGTAAGGGGAACTCTGATTTGTATAGTCATTAGAAGAAAATGTGTTCTTACAGGGTTTACTGGGAGTGCACAGGTTTCAACAAAATGTCGGTGAAGTCCTACTACTTCCTTGAGTTCAAATCTGGGTATTTTGCAAGATAATTTTTCATTCATTTATCTGTTTTGCTCTGTGAATAGATTCAACTTGGAAGTAAAATAGAAATGAATATTTTTAATTCAGAGTTAATTTGGGAGGAAAATCAGAAGTTCCTTTAGTTTTCCGCAAGTGTTTAATGATTCTTTGTAGGGGTAAATATGTATATTTTTGAATGTTATTTTCAAGAGTTTAAAAAAATATTTATTTCATCTTTATGTCCAGTTAAAACCAAAAACCAAACCCAGTGCCATCGAGTCAATTCTGACTCATAGCCACCCTGGTGGCATAGTGGTTAAGTGCTACGATTGCTGACCAAAAGATTGGCAGTTTGAATCCGTCAGGCGCTCCTTGGAAACTCTATGGGGAAGTTCTACTCTGTCCTATAGGGTCGCTATGAGTCGGAATTGACTCCACGGCACTGGGTTTTTATGTCCAGTTAGGTCAGTAAAATCTGTGTTAATGGCAATTACAGTTCACAGAGTTCATATAGAATTTTTTACTGGAAGCATATTTCATTTACATATAGTTCAGTGAGTTACTGGAGAAAATTGTACATTAAGATTAAGGTATTTTTCATAACTAATGATTAGTTCTTAATCATTAGTGGCTTGTAAAATGGTGCAAATTCCATTTGGAAACAACAGATACCTATTTTTATGCAGAATTTACTGGGAGTTCAGTGGGCTAAAGGGTGGACTGCTAAATTTATCTTTCTTTGTGGGTCCTTTGGAAGAAAATATCCAATTATTCCCTAAGAACTGTGTGTGAAATTTAAAGGACCAATTAGTCTTTGATAAGATTTTTTTCTTTCTACTATCCAGTAATTCCTGATAGTTCAATAAGATTATTGAAATACGAGTGAGTTCACTTAGTGTCTACTTTAAAATCAAAGTACAACATTTAACAGATGGAAAAATTTCTTTAATGACCCATGGTCAGTGTGTTCAAAAAGACACAGTTGAATACTGTTTAATCAGTATAATTTCAATTATACATCAATAAAGCTGTGTGGTTTCAAAGCCCCTAAGAGCATATTATCTCTCTCCCTTCACAGAGGTAAAATAAACTTCATGTTTGTCATTCTTGTTCATGTTTTAAAATCCATTTTAATCCACATACATGCATTATAAATAATGTATTTTTGCATATTTTTAAACTTTTAATAAATATACTGAATGTATTATTTTGAAGTTGTTTTTGTTCTCTGTAGATTAATACATGCAACTCTGGTTCTTGCACCCTCACTGCTATATAGTATTCCACTCTCTGCATATACTGTAATTGTTTATTCATTTTTATTGTTGATGAATATTTAGATTGTTTGCTATTATAAGTAATGTTGCAGTTAATATTACTGTATATGTCTCTTCAGGTACTTATGTAAGTTTCTCTAAAGGTAAACATCTAGAAGTAGAATTCTAGGTGGAATGGTAAGCCCATCTTTAGATTTACCAAGTATTACTAAATTGGATTACAAAGTTCTGCAGATTGCTTCCTGAATGCCTACTACATGCCAGGCCTGTTCCAGGCTCTGGAGATACACATTGAACAAAGCAAATGGAGTCCCTGCTCTCACAGAGCTTAATTATGCTTGTAAGATTCAGATTGTTCCCACTGTCAAAAAACATATAGATTTAGGTAAGGAGAGACTGTATTTTAAAGGAATATTGAAAGAGGAGGGAAGGGCTAATGTAGTAGGGAGAACACCTGATTATGAGATCTGTAAGCATCTCAAGGGTTAGGCAAAAAGAGATTTTCTTTTATAGAGAGAAGTAAACAAGGCTACAAAGAACAGATGTGGGGAAGTGAGATTAGAGGGTGGTGTGATTAGAGAAGATTATACCCTAAGGCCAGCCTTTTCTCCAGAGGAACTGCTAAGGAGGAGTTACATGCTGGCTCAGGCTGAGGATGGGTCAAAGTCTTGGGGGAAGGAGAGAAACTTAACCAAATTTTGGTTAATCAACATTTTGTTCCAATTGATTAGTAGGGACAAAACAGTTCTGCTTATCAGTTATGAGACTAGGAATAGAATTTGGAAGTTCTGTGTCTGGTCTTGTCACAGATAAAGAAGGGGGAACATTCATAAGTCATATGAAGAAGGTGTTTTTTTTTTTTGTTGTTTTTTGCAGCAAGCCATTTCCCATAACACAAAAGGGAGGAGATTTCTTAACTGTCAGTGATTTTCAGGATTACAGGGCTCCCTTAAAGTTCAACATTGTCACCACCAGCAGTGGTGAGAATGCTGATTGTTTCATGTTTTTGGCAATATGTCAGAATTTTTCATTTTGGTTTTCTTTTACATGTCCCTAAAAATTGGTGGAGGAGCCCTGGTGGTGAAGTTGAACATACTTTCATGTTTGTTGGCCATTCGGATTTTCTGTTCTTATATACCCATTTTTCTATTTTAGAAAATATGATTTTTAGTGTATAATATAACATGTTGTTGTTAGGTGCCATCAAATCGATTCCTACTTATAGCAACCCTATGTACAATAATGGAATGAAACACTGCTGGGTCCTGTGCCATGCTCGGAATCATTGCTATGTTTGAGCCCCTTGTTGCAACCACTGTGTCAATCCGATTCATTGAGGGTCTTCTTCTTTTTCACTGACTGTCTACTTTACCAAGCATGGTGTCCTCCAGGGACTGGTCCCTCCTGATAACATGTCCAAAGTACTTGAGACAAAGTCTCACCATCATTGCTTCTAAGGAACATTCTCGCTGTACTTCTTCCAAGACTTGTTTGTTCTGCTGGCAGTCCATGGTATGTTCAACATTCTTCTTCAACACCGTAGTTCAAAGGTGTCAGTTCTTCTTTGGTCTTCCTTATTCACTGTCCAGCCTTTGCATGCATATGAGGTAATTGAAAATATCATGGCTTGGGTCAGGCGTACCTTAGTCCTCAAAGTGACATCTTTGCGTCTTAACACTTTAAAGAGGTCTTTTGCAGCAGATTTGCCTAATGCAATACATCATGTGATTTCTTGACTGCTGATTCCATGGACATTGATTGTAGATCAAAAAAACAAACAAAAAAACAAACCCATTGCCATAGAGTCGATTTCAATTCATAGTGATCCTATAGGACAGAGTAGAACTGCCCCATAGGGTTCCCAAGGAGTGCCTGGTAGATTCAAACTGCCAACCTTTTGGTTAGCAGCCGTGGCACTTAACCACTACGCCACCAAGTAATATGAAATCCTTAACAACATCAGTCTTCTCCATTTGTCATGATGTTGCTTATTGGTCCAGTTGTGAGGATTTTTGTTTTCTTTATATTAAGGTGTATTCCATACTGAAGGCTGTAGTCTTTGATCTTCATCAGTAAGTGCTCCAAGTTCTCTTCACTTTCAGTAAGCAAGGTATGTCATCTGCATATTGCAGGCTGTTAGTCTTCCTCCAATCCTGATGCAGCATTCTTCTTCATATAATCTTATTTGTTCAGCATAAAGATTGAATAAATATGGTGTAAGGATAAAACTCTGACTCATAACTTTCCTGGTTTTAAGGCACACAGTATCCCCTTGTTCTGTTTGAATGACTACCTCTTGGTCTGTGTACAGGTTCCTCACGAGCACAATTAAGTGTTCTGGAATTCCCATTCTTCCCAATGTTATCCATAATTTGTTATGATCCACACAGTTGAATGCCTTTGCATCGTTCGTTTGTTAGGTGCCGTCGAATCGGTTCTGACTCATAGCGACCCTGTGCACAACAGAACAAAACACTGCCTAGTCCTGAGCCATCCTTAAAATTCCAGGTTCCGATTATTAATGGACATTTGCAGCTGTTCCTTTTCATTTTGAGTCGTGTCACATTAGCAAATGAAGGTCCCGAATGTTTTACTCCATCCACGTCATTAAGGTTGACATTACTTTGAGGAGGCAGTTCTTCCCCACTCATCTTTTGAGTGCCTTCCAACCTGGGGGGCTCATCTTCCAGCACTATATCAGACAATGTTCTGCTGCTATTCATAAGGTTTTCACTGGCTAATGCTTTTCAGAAGTAGACTGCTGGGTCCTTCTTCCTAGTCTGTCTTAGTCTGGAAGCTCAGCTGAAACCTGTCCTCCATGGGTGACCCTGCTGGTATCTGAATACCAGTGGCATAGCTTCCAGCATCACGGCAACACACAAGCCCCCACAGTATGACAAACTGACAGACACGTGGGGGGACTTTGCATAGTCAATAAAAAACAGGTAAACATCTTTCTGGTATTCTCTGCTTTCAACCAGGATCTGACATCAGCAATGATACCCCTCATTACATCTCCTCTTCTTAATCTGGCTTGCATTTCTGGCAGTTCATTGTTGATGTACTGCTGCAACCGTTTTTTAATGATCTTCAGCAGAATTTTACTTGCGTGTGATATTAATGATATTGTTCAATAATCTCTGCATTCTGTTGGATCACCTTTGGAATGGGCATAAATATGAATCTCTTCCAGTCGGTTGGCCAGGTAGCTGTCTTCCAAATTTCCTGGCATAGATGAGTGAGCACTTCCAGCACTGCATCCATTTCCTGAAACATCTCATTTGGCATTCCGTCAATTCCTGGAGCCTTGTTTTTCACCCCTGCCTTCAGTGCAGCTTGGATTTCTTCTTTTCCAGAAGAAGATAGCTGGGACTTTTGGGTGGGTTCAAACATCCAGCCTTTTGGTTGGTAGCCAATTGCAAACCATTTGCACTGCCCAAGGACCGCATGTATCAATAGGTCCTTTCTATTGCTGAATAATATTCCATACGGTTGCTATGAGTTGGAATTGACTTGACAGCATTTTTTTTTTTTTACTATTACATGCTATGGATGTACCTGTTTGTTTAACCACTCACCTGTTGAAGGACATCTGGGTTGTTTCCAATTTTTGGCTATTATGAATCAGGCTGCTATAAACATTCATGTGCGCATTTTTGTGTGAATGTAAGTCTTTGTTTTTTTTGGACATATGTCCAAGAAATGAAATTTCTGGATTGTATTGTAGTTGCCTGTTTAGTGTTTTTAAGAGACTGCCAAACTGTGGCCTTATTATTTTAAATTCCCACCAGCAATATATGAGTGATCCAGTTTCTCTGTATCCTCTCCAGCATTTGGTATTGTCACTATTTTTTTATTTTAGCCATCCCGATAGGTGTGTAGTGATATATCATTGTGACTTTAATTTGCATTTCCCTAATGTATGCTTGATCAATTTTCCAACTTTTGCATTCCAATCACCAGTAATTATCAATGCATCTTGCCTGCATGTTTGACCAATTTCAGACAACAAAAGTTGGTAAAAATCTTCAATTTCTTCACCTTTGGCTTTAGTGGTTGGTGCCTTAATTTGAGTAATAGTTGTATTAACTGGTCTTCCTTGTAGGCATATGGATATTACCCTATCACTGACAGCGCCATACTTCAGAATAGATCGTGAAATGTTCTTTTTGACAATGAATGTGACGCCATTCCTCTTTAGTTTGTCATTCCTGGCATAGTAGACCATATGATTGTCTGATTCAAAATGACCAATACCAGTCCACTTCAGCTCAGTAATGCCTAGGATATCAATCTTTATGCATTTCATTTCATTTTTGATGACTTCCAATTTTCCTACATTCATACTTCATACATTCCATGTTCTGATGATTAATCGATGTTTGCAGCTATTTCTTCTCATTTTGAGTCATGCCACATCAGCAAGTGAAGCTCCTGAAAATTTGACTCCATCCATGTCATTAAGGTCAACTCTACTTTGAGGAGGCAGCTCTTCCCCAGTCGTATTTTCAGTGCCTTCCAACCTGAGGGGTTCATCTTCCGACACTATGTCACAATGTTCTCCTGTTATTCATAAGGTTTTCACTGGCCAATTTTTAAAGAAATAGATCGCCAGGTCCTTCTTCTTAGTCTGTCTTAGGCTAGAAGCTCCACTGAATTGTGTCCACCATGGGTGACCCTGCTGGTATATGATATACTGGTGGCATAGCTTCCAGCATCACGGCAACATGCAAACCACTACAGTATGACAAACTGACAGATGAGCGGTGGTGTTTTTCAACAACATAAATGGTGACGATACATGTGGACCTTGTCAGATGGAATACCCAGGAATCGAATCGACTACATTTGTGGAAAGAGACAATGGAGAGTACAATGTCATCAGAACAAGGCCAGAGGCCAACTGTGGAATAGACCATCAATTGCTCATATGCAAGTCCATGTTGAAGCTGAAGAAGATTAAAACAAGCCCTGGAGAGCCAAAGTACGATCTTGAGTATATCCCACCTGAATTTACAGACCATCCCAAGAACAGATTTGGCACATTGAACACTAATGACTGAAGACCAGATGAGTTGTGGGATTACATCAGGGACATCATACAAGAAGAAAGCAAAAGGTCATTAAAAAGAGAGGAAAGAAAGAAAAGGCCAAAGTGGATGTCCAAAGACATTCTAAAACTTACTCTTGAACATAGGGTAGCTAAAGCAAATGGGAAAAACGATGAAGTAAGGATGCTGAACAAAAGATTTCAAAGGGAGGGTCAAGAAGACAAAATAAAGTATTATAATGAAATGTGCAAAGGCCTGGAGTTAGAAAACCTAGAGGGAAGAGCATGCTTGGCATTTCTCAACCTGAGAGAACTGAAGAAAAAATTCAAGCCTTGAGTTGCAATACTGAAGGATTCTGTGGGTAAAATATTGAATGACATAGGAAGCATCAAAAGAAGATGGAAGGAATACACAGAGTCACTATACAAAAAAGAATTGGTCAACATTCAGCCATTTCAGGAGGTAGCATATGATGGTATTAAAGGAAGAAGTCCAAGCTGCACTGAAGCATTGGTGAAAAACAAGGCTTCAGGAATTGATGAAATACTAATTGAGACGGTTCAACAAATGGATGCAGTGCTGGAGGGGCTCATACATCCATGCCAAGAAATTTGGAAGACAGCTACCTGGCCAGCTGACTGGAAAGAATCCATATTTGTACCGATTCCAAAGAAATGTTATCCAACAGAATGCAGAAACTACTGAACAATATCACACGCAAGTCAAATTTTGCTGAAGGTAATTAAAAAATATTTGCAGCAGTATATTGACAGGGAACTGCCAGAAATTTAAGTCGGAGTCAGAAGAGAACGTGGAACAAGAGATATCATTGCTGATGTCAAGTGGATCTTGGCTGAAAACAGAGAATACCAGAAGGATGTTCACCTGTTTTATTGACTGTGCAAAGGCATTCGGCTGTGTGGATCGTAACAAATTATGGATAATATTACAAAGAATGGGAATTCCAGAACACTTAACTGTGCTCATCAGGAGCCTGTACATAGACCAAGAGGCAGCCATTCAAACAGAACAAGGGGATACTGCGTGGTTTAAAATCAGGAAAGGTGTACGTCAGGGTTGTATCTTTTCACCATACTTATTCAATCTGTGTGCTGAGCCAATAATTCCAGAAGTTGGACTATATGAAGAAGAATGTGGTGTCAGAGTTGGAGGAAGACTCATTAACAACCTGCCATATGCAGATGACACACCTTGCTTGCTGAAATTGAAGAGGACTTGAAGCATTCACTGATGAAGATCAAAAACTATACTGTTCAGTATGGATTACACCTTAACATAAAGATAACAAAAATCCTCACAACTGGACCAATAAGCAACATCATAATAAATGGAGAGAAGATCGATGTCAAGGATTTCATTTTACTTGGACCCACAATCAACACCCATGAAAGCCGCAGTCATGAAATCAAACAAGGTATCAAATTGGGCAAATCTGTTGTAAAAGACCTCTTTAAAGTGTTAAGCACAGATGTCACTTTGAGGACTTAGATGCATCTGATTCAAGCCATGATAGTTTCAACTGTCTCATATGCATGTGAAAGCTGGACAATGAATAAAGGAAGACTAAAAAGAATTGATGCCTTTGAGTTATGTTGTTGGTGAAGAGTATTGAATATAGATGGAACTGCCAGAAGAACAAACAAATCCATCTTGGAAAAAAGTATAGCCAGAATGGTCCTTACAAGCAAGGATGGCTACTTATGTACTTTGGACATGTTATCACTGGAGAAGGATATCACGCTTAGTAAAGTAGAGGGTGAGCAAAAAAGAGTAAGACTCTCAAAGAGATGGATTGACACAGTGGCTGCAACAATGGGCTCAAACATACCTAGTATTGTGAGGCTGGCACAGGACCGGGCAGTGTTTAGTTCTGTTGTACATAGGGTTGCGTTGAGTCAGAACCAGCTCCAGGGCATCTAACAGCAACCATGTATAATGATGTTGAATATCTTTTCTTGTGCTTCTTTACTCTCTGTATATCTTCTTTGGTGGAGTGTCTTTTTTTTACTGTATTCTAATTGGATTGTTTTCTTTTTTTTACCGTTGAATGTATGTGTGTGTATTTCATAAAAACATAAATACAGTATTTATATACTGTAAATGTATACCATTTATACTATATTATATTGTATACTTTATTACATATAGTCCCTTGGTGGCACAAATGGTTTGCACTTGACTACTAACTTAAACGTTGGCATTTCAAACCTTTTGGCTCCTGTTTAATAAATCTTTTCCCACCTCTAGGTCACAAAGATATTATCCTAAAATTTTTTTCTATTAGCTTTATTGTTTTTTCACTTATATTTAGGTCTTTTGATTGCCTAATGATTCTCCTGATCGTTAATGGTGAATATATATCAGCTGTTTTTGTTTTCTATTTTATTAGTGTTTTCCAGGAAGCAATTCCATATATTGCTTATATCCAGTGTTGATAATGAGAAATCTATTCTCAGTTTAATTCTTGTTTCTTTGTGCGTAATGTTGATATTCTTAAATTTCACCACAATTTGTTTAGGTTTGGTTTTCTATCTCTCCTGTTGTGTACTCTAAAGGCTCTTTCAATAAGAGGTCTTCTTTCCAAAAAAAAAAAAAAGAGGTCTTCTTTCATCATTCTTTAGTTCTCCAACAATTATGTCCATTACTTCTTCAAGAAAATTTCACTCCATTTTTATTTTTTTCTTCTTCTGGGGCAGGTATTTTTTGTGGGCTGTCACTTCTTTTATTCTCTATATTAACTTTTCATTTATACTTTCTACTTTTTTTTCTCTCACTACTTCCTTCTGGGGGAGTTTTTCAATGTGATCTCCTGACTGGTTAATTAATTATTCAGCTTTATCATTTCTAGTTATTATTCCATCGATTATATGCTTTATTTTGGTAATTCTATTTTCATGCCAAATATTTCTACTTCATTCTTAACTATTTGCAGTTTTTATTTCATATGGTTTATTTTTTTAAGTTTATCATGGTTACTTTAAATTATTGGTTCATCAGTTTTGATATCTTAGTTTCTAATAGTAACTATACCAGTTATTTTGCTTTATAAGTAAGTGCACTTTCAGGTGTGTAATATTATTTTGAGCCAATGTAACCAGCTGTTCTTTCCCCGATTGTGTACGGGGAAGAGCCATGGATTAGACCTAGTCTTTGTTAGGCAAGATGAGATCAAAGAAAGGGAAGAGAATGAGCTCTAAGATGGAAATACCCAAGTACCAGAGAATACTAATTAATCACTACTGTTCGACAGCCCCTCATCAAGATTCTTCATATCAGAACTTTACCTTCATCTTCTGCTCAGTCTTCCCCAGGAAGAAGCATTATATGAAGGAGTTACCATAAATTATAATCCACCAGCCATGGGGTTTGAGAAGGAGGGTTGATGGGAGAGTGAATGCCCATGTTAGCCAATTTCCAGCTATATAGTGCAATTCTTGGCCCAAGCAGAGCTTCTTCATTGCCTTGATTCTTATTTTTGCCCCTAATGACCACTGTTGGAACCCTGGTGGTACAGTGATTAAGAAAGAGTTCAGGCTACTAACCAAAAGGTTGGCAGTTTGAATCCACCAGCTGCTCCTTGGAAACCCTATTGGGGCAGTTCTAGTCTGTCCTATAGGGCTGCTGTGAGTCAGAATCAACTCGATGGCAGTGGGTTTGGGTTTTTTCGTTTGTTCGTTTGTTTGTTTTAATGGTTTCCCCCAGCAATATAAACCGTTGCCACTAATTTCCAGTGAGCAAGCAGGCACTGATTGTCCAAAGACAAAGATAGGAGATTTATTTTTTTAATTTATTATACTACAGACATGATGACTTCTTTTTACCCAAGCTGCAGCCACCACCAAGACTTAACACACAAGTATAAAAGCCTTTAGTCTCCTCAGGAGGTACAATTTTTCCATTATTTCATGGATTCCATAATGCTTTGTTCTATGGTTCCCCCAGGACTAATCTTGGAGTAGTGTATGTTCAGCCCATGCTAATTTGCCATCTTGGGAAGAACCTGAATCAATATTATCTTTTCTTTTTTTTCTGCCATTCTCTTCTGGAACGTCTATGGGACCCATGTTAGAGTTTTTAAATCTATCTTCCATGTCATCTGTGGCAGTTTTAAAACACAATCCCCAAATTCTTTGACACTCCTCTCTTCAGGAGGTAGGACCTATATCCCCTCCCTTTGAATCCGGGTTTTATGACTACTTGGCCAACGGAAAAATGTGATGAAAGTGATGCTTGCTTTTGGACCCCAGAGCATGTTTTGAACCATGTTTTGAAGAAGCTCAAGCCACATACACAGGCTACGTGTAAGTATTCTGATTGATTGCCAGCATTAATCATGTGAGTAAAGTCACCTCCAGATGATACTAGCCCATAGCCACCATGCAACTCCCAGCCTTTGATCCTTTCCAGAAGAAGCTTCTGGCATCATACAGAAGAGATAATGCCTTGTCTGTGCCCTGACTGAATCCCTGACCCACAGAGTCCATGAACATAATAAAATGATACTTTTAGAGCTGTCTTCTTTTTCCTTCCTCTCCCTGCCTTTGTTCATCTCCTAGCCCTACTGACATAATCTAGAATCAGGTCTTGTAATAGCTATTTGGACTTCTCGCTCAACATGATACTGGAAATAGTACAGATGACTTAATTGAGCCTGTTGGCTACAGGGTTCAGTATATAGCCTGGAGATTATGTCTGTGTCCTCCAGCCTCCATAGACCTGCAACTATAATGTATAGCTTCAGGGATCTGCTGGCAGTGGTTTTTCAAACTACTTTTATGAACATGAGAGACCCATTCTAGCTCCTGGCTCCAAGCAATGATCCTGTATTTTATTCTCCATCTTTCATGGAGAACATTTTGTTCTTAATACCCATAAGAGCCCACCTAATGGCAGCCACTGCCAGTTTCCCATCCTGTCTCTCAGAAATCCTGGGTTTCAGCCCCGTTCACCATTTTGTGTTTCTTTTCCATTTGTTACTTTATTTTTTAATTTTCTATTTTAATCTATCATTTCTCTGTGTTTAGAGCAGAGCATGGTACACTGCAGCATAAGCTCACTTCACCAGCTTGACCAGAAAAGCCTTATTAGTTTTACTTTTCACATTGTTTTAATGTTATATAAATGCAACCAATACTTATAAAATATTATTTAAAATGCTAACATAGATTTGGGAGTGAAACCAAATTTTGGGTTGAAGACTCGGTGGCTGATCAGTCACATACTCTGATGACATTCAGCTCTACAGAAAATAGACATTGATATGGGAGAATTATATGGATGAACTATGCTCCCAGGAAGGAGATAGGTTAATATTTAAATGGAAAACAAACTAACAAAAAATACACAGACATGACAGAAAGTAGTGTATTTACTTATTTTTAGGAGAATTACATAAAACCAGGCAGAACAATTCTATTTCTTGTATGTCTGTATGTCTAATTTCAGCATATAAATCTATTTTAATGATATCTCTATTATACATAGCTTATAAATATATAAACATATCTACATAATAAAAATTTAAATTTCATAGACTAATATCTATTTAATAGTTTTATAACTAACTGAAATTCAAAATTGAAATAATTTTCATTTAAAGTTGAAAACTTCATTATGAATTAAACTTAACCAAATTAAATAAACATGTTTATAATCTAGCACATATGGTTACAAAGAAATACTAACTTTTATTAAAATGTGTTCTATATGGATAATTCCAGTCTTAAAATCCTGCTACTCATCTCAGATAAAAGGGTTTGCTGAACAACAAAATAAACAATAGTATCCATGAGTCCATATACATAAATAAGCAACTGAATAAATAAGAAGTGACAAAACATCCTTACAAAAGGATTCTGATTAATACATGTAAAAGGAATGAAGGAAATAGAAAAACTGCCATTATAAAGTCACAGTAATAATTGCTGCAGGAAATATCCAGTCATGGATGCTAAAATTAGTGGGCAAAGCTTAAGCAGAAATACGACATTTGCATAGTTTCAAAGTACTCCCCCAAAGTATTTATTAATAAAATATGTAAAAATAATAATTTCACAGTGGAAAAATCTGGCAGATACTACCTTAATAAAGTGCTACAATATACTGACACCATGTACCCCTCTGATATGATGCACTGAGAAAGACACAACGTCACTTCTATGATATGCTTCCAAATAATGCATAACTTCAATACAATCATGAGAAAACAAAGATAATTCCAAATTGAGGGACATTCTACAAAATAATTGACTAGTACCCTTCCAAAGTCTCAAGGTCGTGAAAGACAAAGAAGGACTAAAGAACTGTCACAGGTGGTAGATACTAAGAAGACAGGACGAGTAAATGTACTGTGGGATCCTGGACTGTATCCTGGAACATAGAAAGGACTTTTGGGGAAAAACTGGTGAAATCTGAATGAAGTCTGAGTTTCATTAAGAGAATGGTGCCAAAGTTCATTTCTTAATTTTGATAACTATTATGGTTATTAAAACAACAACAACAAAACTTATTGCCATCAAGTCGATTCTGACACATAGTGACCCTACAGGACAGAGTAGAACTGCCACATAGGGTTTCCAAGGAGTGGCTGGTGGATATGAACTGCTGACCTTTTGGTTAGCAGGTGAGCTCTTAACCACTGCACCGCCAGGGCTCCATTATGGCTATAGAAGATGTTAACATTAGAAGAAGCTAGGTGAAGAGTATATGGGAACTGTCTGTACTATAATTGCAGGTCTTCTGTAAGTCTAAAATTATCTCATTATAAAATGTTTTAAAAGGTTTAAATTCTCTATAAATCAAAATTTCCAAAAGAAATGTTGATCTACATTTCTAAGTTAAGTAGGTAGTTGAAGCAATTTTCCCAAATCATCTATTGTTAATTAAAAAAAATATCATGGCCTTTTTGTACAAGATACTCTTCTAGGCACTTGGATTATTAAAAAAAAACCAAAAACCTAGCTGCCATCTAGTTTACTCTGACTCATGGCAATTCCACATGTGTCAGAGTACAAGTGTGCTCTGTAGGATTTTTAATGGCTGGTGTTTTGGGTGTATATCACCAGGCCCTTCTTCCAAGGCACTTTTGGGTGGACTCAAACCTCCAACCTTACTGTTAGCAGGAAGCTCATTAATCCTTTGTACCACTCAGGGACTCCATAAATCCAAATAGTTCTAATGTTACTTGCCATTTTGGAGGGAAAGATTGCCCAAAGTATTTCCATTCTTTATCTTAGAATTTGCTGATGGAGACCTGGACTTAATCTCAGCTGGTGTACAGAGCTTGCTCCAAATACAAATGGCTAACTTCATATTCAGTAAATTGCTATAGAAATGTTTTTAGTTTTTAATCATCAGATAAAGTTGGAATTTGCTTAGGAATTTGAAGTCTGAATAAAAATAAAATTGGATCATTTAATCCAGTGGTTCCGAAATCTGGAGTCAGTGACCAGATTTTCCCTGGTGTAAGGCAAAAATTAGGAAAAAAAGTGGTAAAATATTTATTTTATAAAACTGTATGCATTTTTTAACTTGAAGGATAGTTTCCTTTATGAGATTGTCTTACCATATTGAAACATCATTTTCCTTATGAAATAATAGTGACAGGAAATGGTAGGTTTTATTTTGTTTTAACTTAATACCCATACTTAGAAAAATAAAAAGCTGGCAAACCTATGTCTCCTCTCTGCTTTGTCTGTGTGTGTGTGTGTGTGTGCATGCGAGAGAGAGAGAGAATTTTAATGTTGTTTGAAAACCAAAGTCTTAAAATCACTAATATACACCATTTTCTTTCCTTATGCTTGATATCACGTCAGGCTCCACTGATTAAGCTCACATCATGAAATGTAATAAAATACAGTTAATCGATGACAATTATATAATCAAATTCTGGAATGTAATCAAATGCAGTTATTCCAGTGGCTTTTAGTTAATAATGTTTTATTAACTGATTACTACTTATTCATAAAAGTTAATTCTATGTAGTTTTTCACTTAAAATCTCTGATTTTAGTATGCCTTAACCAATCCTAACCCAAATACACTGGAACGCTTTTATGTTTTTTGCAAGGAGGTCTTTACTCCAAACAAGCAGGGTTATAACTCATGGAAAATATATTAATAAGAAAGATGATTCATTGACATATATTTTAAGATATGCTGATCTACCTTTAGAATTCTAGCTACAAATAGCGTGCCCTCCTTTACAAAAGGTAAGAGGATGTATCTTCCTTAATCTGAATTTATACACATTCATGTAAAATAAGGCACATAAATAAAGGCTTATTAAAGCAAATGATTAACTTTTAAGGCACAGTAGTAATGATAATATCCTTGAATTATGTTAACATTTAATATTGGTGTCTTTAAAGTAAGAGAACCTAAAATAGCTTATGAAGGAAAAACAGTGGTGATCAAAAAGAAGCCTAACTTGTTTCCCTACTCTATCTCATTTTGTGAATGATTGTTGGGAAATACCTCTTTCTCAGTTTCCATGTCATCACTTTCCAGAATGTTCAGGGCAGACAAAGAAAATGGCTTAAAATCAAATCTCGTACTACCTGAAAGTGTATCTTTTCTTAAGGGTACTTAATTGGTAATATTAACAAACTATTTTCCTTTAAAGCTTCTTTATTTCATAGTTTTCTCAAGCATCTATAGCAGTATTAACTATGCAGGCCTAATTTATTTTTATCCTCACTAACTCTTTATCCCTCACATTCATTAGGTGCTATCTGATAAGGCAAGGATAGACATTTAGGTATGAAAGAGAGATTTGAGACTTATCCAAGGCCCCAAACAACCACTAAGAAAATCTACATCTAACTTAATTTTGGAGAACATTCCTGAACTGAATCTCTTTAGCCTTTTATCTGCCCTTACATCTGCAAATAAGTCAAATCTTTTTTTTTTCCTTGACGCTCCCTCCCACCACGATTTTCTCTGAGGACCACCATTCACCAGGCATTCGCATCAATATGAATGATGACATGCAATGTACTGGTTCAAATATGATCTCCACTCGAATCAACAGTCAAGGGACAAAAATCTGGAAATTTCTGAAAAATGATAAACCATATCCCTGCTTCTCAACTCTAATTATTTCCTATACGTTAAAACTAGAAGTTAGTTTTCTTCCTTATGCATTATCTTCTATTGTGAAAATAATTTAAAGACAAAATAACAGGATATCTCTATGGAACGAAGCAGTCCCAGGACTAATGAACTTCCAGGAGTGGCATGAATAATGGCTCATTCATTACTTGCCTAGCACACAGAAGATGGGAAAGCAAAAGCTCCCACTTCTGCCACGTAGGCACTTACTGATGGCAGCATTTCTTTAAACAAGATATATATGCTGGGAATTAGGATAACCTTGCACTACCTAGGCCATGCCTCACTCTAGGTCTTCTATTTTCACCAAACTAGACACCCCTCTCTCTCCACTAAAGTTCCAATCCACTACCATTTTTGTTTCTATGGAGTGAGAAACCTTTGCCTATCAAGTGTAAAATTGGGTTCCTCTCACTTTTGGCTGTTAGTATGGGCTACATACAGTCATCAGATACCCGGGCACGGCCCTCTAATCCCCGAGAGCTGTTCCTATCAGAATCTGGAGGAAAACTGGCATCAGCCTCTGTTTTTACCTCTCCAGTGCCCTGTGGGAAGGGGAAGTTGGGCATAAAGCGCTTAAGAAACCGGAACTCACTGTTGCCAGTGCCAGTGGCTGAGCACATTTCATATGAACAAGGCTGGGATAAGGATCCATTGCCTCTTACTTGTACCAGGTTGTTAGGGAAATTACAGTCATCATAGAAATGTTCTTGAACTGTAAACTTTTCTTTGTATTTAATCTTCTGGTAGATGTGAATAATGAAGATCACCGTGACAGAGAAGAGAAAGACAAATGAAAGCACAGCCAGAGAAATGACCAGATATTTGGTGGATGGATTCACGTTTCTAGGATGCTTGGATGGATCCTGCAACTGCAGGTAGGGCTCTGAAAAGCCATCTACCAGCAGGATGTTGAGAGAGGCAGTGGTGGAGAGAGACGGTTGACCATGATCTTGAACAAGAATGATCAGTTTCTGCATCATGGGGTCTCTCTCAGATATCTGACGTAACGTACGGATTTCCCCATTTTGTTGTTGAACAGAGAATAACCCAAGGTCAGTGGCCTTGAATAGATGGTATGAAAGCCAAGAATTCTGACCTGAGTCACCATCCACAGCCACCACCTTGGTCACCAGGTAGCCTGCTTCTGCAGACCTGGGTACCAAGTCATTGCATGGCAAGGTGCCATTCTGCAGTGGATACAAAATCATTGGACGGTTGTCATTATCATCCAGGACAACCACTCTGACAGTAACTTGGCTGCTCAGCGACAGGAAGCCCCCATCAATTGCTCTCACTACAAACTGAAAATCTTGAATGGCCTCATAATCCATGGTTCTCAGGGCATACAACTTCCCATTGTCTGAATTTATGGAGATGTAAGCGAAGACTGATAGATCACCACTTTTTGGAGGCAGCAGAGAATATGTTACTTGGGCATTCTCACCCAAATCTAGATCCTCAGCATGTACTTTGCCAATAAAAACTGCAGGGCTGTTGTTTTCCCGAACAGTCAAGATGTAGAAATCTTCCTGAAATATTGGCGGATTGTCATTAATGTCAGATATTAGCACCTCTATCACAGTCTCAGTGGACAGATTGGGTGGTCCAGTATCCATGGCAACAAGGGTGATGTTATAACCTGCAACCTCCTCCCGGTCCAAGCTTTTGTCAGTGACCAGAGAGTAAGAATTCCGGAATGTAGGTTTCACTGCAAATGGGGGATCTCCTCTGAGAAAGCAGGTGATTCTACCTCCCACTCGAACGTCTCGGTCTCGTACAGTGAAAAGGGCCACTACGGTCTGTAGTGGAGAGTCTTCAGGGAGAGGGCTGGACACGGAGGAGACCAGCACTTCAGGGGGGTTGTCGTTCACATCCAGCACTTCCACCAGGACTTTGCTGTGGGCAGAGAGACCTCCTCCGTCAGTAGCCTGAATGTCAATGTCGTATGTTTCAATTAATTCAAAATCTAGGGGTCCTCGGAGTCGAATCTCTCCAGTCTGAGAATCAATCTGAAATGTCTGGAGAATTGCTTCTGGGTTTTGAGCTAAAGAGTAAGTTATCTCCTTGTTGGTGCCCTGGTCTAAGTCTGTGGCTGTCACCGTGGCCACCAAAGAACCATTGGCGCTATTTTCCAGTACCTGAGCGCGGTACACTAGTCGGGAAAACTGGGGAACGTGATCATTGACGTCCAGAACTACCACGCGGATGTGGGCGGTGCCAGACTTGGGCGGGGACCCGCCGTCCACTGCGGTAATTGTCAAGTTGACTTCGGGCTGTTCCTCTCTGTCCAGAGGTTTATCCAGCACCAGCTCGGCATATTTGGGCCCGTGGCTGCGGAAGCGGGTGTGCAGGTGGAAGTACGCGTTGGCGCTCAGAGAGTAGTTTTGGAGACCATTGAGGCCCACGTCCAGATCCTGGGCGCTCTGCAAAGGAAAACGTGAGCCCAGGGGGGTACTCTCTGGGATCTTTAAAAGTGGCTCCTTGTTTAGAAAAATTGGGGCATTGTCATTGATATCAAATACCCTGACCTCGGCACGAAAGGACTGCAGCGGCTCCACCAGAACTATTTCAAAGTGCAGAACGCACGGGTCGGCTTTGCCACAAAGTGACTCCCGATCCAGTTTCTCTTTCACGAACAGATCCCCTGTTTTGCGGTGGAGCCGGAAATGCAGTTTGTTGCCCTCGGAAACGAGCCGCGCCCCGCGCGCGGCCAGCTTTCCGACCTCCAGCCCCAAGTCCTTAGCCACATTGGCCACAAACGAGCCACTCTCCATCTCCTCCGCCACGGAATAGCGGATGGTGGCCGCATCCCCCACAGATACACACAGAAAAAGGAGAAGAGACCCCACTTGCCTGATTTGCAAGAGTTTTCTGCGCGCAGCCGCCATCCGGTCCCACAAGCGCGCTCTCCCCCGCCAAAGCTGTTTGCGGATATGTTTTCACTTTTCCGCCGGTCTTGCGCAGCCAGGGCTCTAGGCTTTGGTAGCCTAGCCGCAGCGCCACCAGCGGCTCAGCCTAGCGCCCTAAACTGTTTTGCACTTGAAAGCAAATTTGCATTGAGCAACTCAACTCCCCAGTCTATCCAGTGTATTAATAGGTATGTTCTCATTCCAGAGAGTGAGGCAGAGGTTGAAAGTTTGTTGCCAGAGCAACGACAGGCTCATCTTCTCAGAAAAAAAGTCCTTGGGAATTGAGAGACCAATGAGGACACTTGCTCAAGCTGAAGTCATCGTAGCTGCGAGCCGGCTGGGACCGCTTTAGCAATGGGATAGTAGCGACGAGAAAGCTACATCTGCACTCTCCACAGTCTGCCCAGGGAGCAAGGGAGAGGCAAAAAGATCCTGCAGTGTCTTCTGGGGTCCGAGCTAAAGATATGGGGTAGGGGGAGGAGAGCGTGAGGCAGGCGGTCAGTAGGAAAATGATAGGGGAACAAGTAGGCGTTATCCTTCAGGAATTTGGGATACAGTAGGTACACTGATAGGAGACTTGTCCAATTGGCCTCTTGATTTGCACAGATTCTTTCTCTGTCCCAGAACGCTCAAACGCTTAGGAGGCAGCTGTCTTGTCACTTATGATGGCAGTAATATTTACTGGGTATGGTTTCTAGGTACTATGTTAACTGATTTACTTGCATTACCTCATTTAACCCTTGCAATAACCCTATGAGATAAACATCAGTATTATTTTTTTAAATAGACTTTTTTAGCACACATATGAATTTATCTGGAGAGATACATTTTCTCCCGGAATTTTTATTATTAAATTTGCATAATGGAGAATGTCTTCATATTTTCACGAAAGATGGAAAGATGTTCTTCGTATGGCCACTGCGTGTATCAACTTTTGGCGAAAAGCCAAAGATATATCATCAAAATGTAATTTTGTGAAGGCATTTCTGTAGGAAGTGTAGGTAAATAAGTTTCTGATGGTATAACTTGAGAGAGGAATTGGAGTTTAATTTACCTAGAAGTATGAATGGACACATCTGTCTTCCCAAATCTACTTCAAATATCAAAGATCTTAGGAAGGTTCGTGGTAAGGACTGGATAAACTAAAATTAAAAAAAAATAGACTTTTTAAAGAGCAATTTTAGCTTTACAGAAAAATTGTGCAGAAAGTACCAAGAGTTCCCATGTATTCCCTGTGCACATTGTTTCCCTATTATTAACATCTTGCATTCTTGTGGTACACTTTTTACAACTGATGAACCAATATTGATAATTATTGTTAACTGAAGTCCATAGTTTACATTAGAGCTCATTCTTTGTTTTGCACAGTCCTACGGGTTTTGATGTGCTTAATGTCATGCGTCCGCCACCATTATAGCATAGTTTCACTGCCCTAAAAAAGCCCTGTGCTGCACCTATTCATCCCTCCCCATTCCCCCTGACCTCTTGGCAACCACTGATCTCTTCATTGTCTCTATAGTTTGCTTTTTCCAGAATGTCATATAATTGGATCATGCAGTATGCGGCTTTTTCATATTGGCTTATTTAGCAGTATACATTTAAGGTTCCTCCAGGCCTTTTCATAGCTTGATAGCTGATTTCTTTTTATCGATGAATAATACTTCATTGTATGGATGTAACACAGTTTATCCATTCACCTATTAAGGGCATATTGGTTGCTTCCAATTTTTGACAATTGTGAATAAAGCCGATATAAACATTTGTGTGCAGGTTTTTGTGTGGACATACGTTTTCATCTCACTTGGGTAAATACCTAGGAATGTGATTGCTGGATTGAATGGCAAACCTATGTTTAGCTCTGTAAGAAATTGCCAGGCTGTCTTCCAAAGTGGCTGCACCATTTTATCAAGATGGAATCATGTCATCTTTTTTTGGAGATAGCTTGACCTCTTCCTTTCCAATTTGGATATCCTTTATTTCTTTTTCTTGCCTTATTGCTCTGCTAGCACTTCCAGCACAACATTCAGTAGGAATGGTGTGAGTGGGCATCCTTGTCTTAGCCCCATTTTCATGGGGAAAGCTCTCAACATTCCTCTGTGTAATCTTGGCTGTTGGTTTTTCATAAATGCCCTTAATCATGTGAGAAACTTCCCTTTTATTCCTATCTTGTTGAGAATTTTTATCAAGAAAGGGTGCTGGATTTTATCAAATGCCTTTTCTGCATCAATTGAGACGACCGTGTGGATCTTTTTCTTTGTTCTATTAATGTGGTGTATTAGAATGATTACAATGACTGATTTTCTAATGTTGAAACAACCTTGCATTCCTGGACTAAATCTCACCTGATCATGATATAGAATTCTTTTAATATGCTTTTGGATTCTGTTTGCTAGTATTTTGTTGAGAATTTTGGTATCTATATTCATAAGTGATATTGGACTGTAATTTTCTTTTGTTGTGGTGTCTTTGTCTGGTTTTGGTACCAGAATAATGCTGGCTTCATAGAAGGAGCTAGGGAGTATTTTGTTCTGTCTGTTGTTGAAAGTGGTGTATTCAATTATTATTGTAGAACTATATATCGCCCCTTCAACTCTGTCAGTGTATGCATTATGTTTTGGGGCTCTGATTTCAGGTGCATGCATATTTGTCATTGTTATATCTTCTTGATAAAGTGACCCTTTTATCATTATGTAATGTCCTCCTTTTTCTCTTATAACAGATTTTGACTTAAAGTCTATGCATCAGTATAGCCACCCCAGCTCCCTTTTGGTTACTATTTGCATGGAATTTTTTTTTAATCCTTTTACTTTGTGTCTTTGAGCCTAAAATGTGTGTTTTATAAACAGCATATAGATGGATCATACTTTTTTTTTAATTGATCCATCCTGCCACTCTCTGCCTTTTGATTAGAGAGAGTTTAATCCATTTACATTTAAGGTAATTACTAGTAAGGAAGGGCTTATTTCTGCCATTTTGTTATTTGTTTTAGTGTCTTATTCCTTCTTTGTCCCTCATTTCCTCCAATACTGCCATGGTTTGTATTTAGTTGAGTTTTTGTAGTGAACTATTTTTGTTCCCTTTTTTCCTTTTGTGTATTTTTAAAATATTTCCTCTGTGATCACCACATGGGTTGTATTTAACATCTTAAGTTTATAACAACCTAACTTGATACCAGCTTAACTTTAGTAACATACAAAAACCCTATTTCTATATTGCTTCTCTCCCTCCCCCATTTATGTAGGTGTTAGCATAAATTACATCCGGAAAACGGTCTGATAGAAATATAACAGATACTTGTCAAGAGTTTCCTTTTCAATCACAGAATCATAGAATGTTTAAAAATGATGAAGACCTCAAAAAGATGAGGTTCGGTCCCCCCTCATTTTTTAACAGATGAAACAAAGACCTGAAAGGATGAAGTTACTTGTCCAGGTCATATAGCAGCTTCGTAGCAGTATAAGAACTAAAACTTATCTTCTAACCCCTATCTCATTCTCATCATCAAAAGCATTTCGAGATTTCTCAATTGTATCCAGCACAGTATATTCTAGATGCTGCCACTTAAGAGAAGTCTAAACCACATTTTCCAAGGGTGACAAAAATAAATGAAAATAGAAAGTGTATATAACATTAATGACATCCTGACATGAAGGGGTTAACAAATCCCCAAATCTCCGTTAGGTACCTTAACACCTGGCTTAAGTGTGCATCCCTAAACAGTTTGGTTTTGTCTCTTTTTAAAATTATCCACGAAGTGTACAGTAGGTAATCTTTTGTTTCTAGTTTCTTGCCCTCATTATTTAGATCAATGTGAGATTCATTCATGTTATTGTGTTTGTTGTTGTGTGCATCAAGTCAATTCCAACTCAAAATGACCCTATATGACAGAGTAGAACTTCCCTGTAGGGTTTTCTAGGCTATAATCTTTACAGGAGAAGATCACCTGGTGTTTTCTCTTGTGCCGTAGTTAATTCATTTCCATTGCGGCATAGAATTCCAATGTATCAACAACGCCCTTCAGCCAAATACCATGAGGGACAGACCTGTAGTTAAACAAAATTAGGTTGAATGTTTCATTGCATACTACAGGGAACCATGGGGCATCTCAGTAAGAGGGTGTTAGAAAGAACTTATAGGATTTGGGCTTGTGTTAGGTGATAGGGGGAAGGTTCAAGGAAGCAGGATTTTGTTCTGGATTGGTTGCTGTCAGGAAGTAGAGTTAATTCTATTACTGCTATATCTTAATTCTTATGTAGAAGATGAGAGGGATGGGGTGACACTAAAGCTGTAACTGGGAAATAAGCAGCAGTTATTCATATTAGGTAGGATAGAGAAATATTTGGTCATTTCTATGAGTTGGACAATGTTCTCTGTTATCTGTGCTCAGACATGATTATGAAATGGTCTTGTTTTTCTCTTGCTCCAACACAGTCACAGAGTGTCCTTGTCTGATTTTGGTGTTCTATGGAATTGTTTTTGTTCAAGAGGAGAACATCATGGCCTATCAATGAGTACTAGGCCAACTCCTAGCTGTCAGTGATTGCTTTTGTCTTTCTCAGTATGAATGTACCAAAATTCATTTACCGATCCTATTGTTCTACTGTTCATAGCAGCATATTGTTATGCATGTCATTTGGTACACATGTGTACACATTTTGGGGGGATAGATACTTAGAAGTAGCATTGATGTCATAGGGTATGTTTCTTTTCAGTTTTACCTGATATTGCCAAAGTGCTTCCTAAGAGGTTGTACCACTTTACATTGTCATCAGCACGTGACTTCCAGTTTTTCTTATCCTTTCTAACACTTAGTAGTGAACAAAACAAAACAAAAAAACCAAACCAGATGCCATTGAGTTGTTTCAGACTCGTGGCAATCCCATGTGTTTTAGGGTAAAACTGTGCTTAATGGCTGTGATCTTTTGGATCTTCTGAGGTGCCTCTGGGCAGATTTGAACCACCATCCATTGGGTTAGTAGCCAAGCTCTTACTGTTGTTCCACCCAGGGACTCCTAACATTTATTATTACTAGTCTTTTTAATTTTAGCCTTTCTGGTGATTCTGTGTCAATAGCTCATTGTGGTTTTCACTTTCATTTCTCTGATTATTAAGTATTGGTGAGTTAGGATACCACTTTATGTATTTTTAGTCATTTGTATATCCCTTTTGGGAGGAAATTTTTGTTCTGTTGTCCGTTTTTTACATTGCATTATTTGTCTTCTTCCTATTGATTTGTGGTAGTTCTTTATGTATTCTGAATATGAGTCCTGAGTGCCTCTGTATAAATAAAAGATATATTTATCCTTACACACTATATGTCTACAAGGAATGTTGCTATTGTTAGTTGCTGTCAAGTTAATTCTGATGCATGGTGACCCCGTGTGTGCAGAGTAGAACTGCTCCATAGTGCCAGTCCTGTCTTCCGAGGTGCTTCTGGGTGGGTTCAAACTGCCAGTCTTCTAGCTAGTAGTCGAGTGCTTAACTGTTTGTGCTGCTCAAGGACTTCCAGTCTACAAGGAAGAGCCTTGATTAATTTGGGTAGGGAAACAGAATATAGGACCTGCTTTTTTTGGAATGTTATCATTGATAATGTTATCATTTTGTAGTATCATCAAAAAGGCTATCTGGAATTTTTTTTAAAGGATGTATTTCTCCTAATGATTTACACATTATGAAGAAGCTTTTGGCAGCTTAAAAAGCTTAATACCAAAAAAAAAAAAAAACGCAAATCCATTGCCATCAGGTGGATTCCGATTCATAGTGACCTATAGGACAGAGTAGAACTGCCCCATAGAATTTCCAAGGGGCACCTGGTGGATTCAAACTGCCAGCCTTTTGGTTAGCAGCCATAGCACTTAACCACTATGCCACCAGGGTTTACAATCAGTTTGTAAATAATTCATTCAATTACAAACATTACATAAATTACAAGAAAACATATATTCTTGCAAGTTAAAGCACAAGAAATACTGCTCCTGGAAAGCTAAACATAGAAAGGAAAGATTAGTTCAAAGGACTAATAGATCACATCTACCATGACGTCCACCAGACTGAGTCCAGTACAGCTAGATGGTGCCCAACTAACACCACTGCTCTGACAGGGATCACAGTAGAGGGTCCCAGTCAGAGCTGGAGAAAAATTTAGGACAAAATTCTAACTCGCAAAGAAAGACCAGACTTACTGGCCTGACAGAGAACTGGAGACACCCTGAGGGTATGGCCCCTGGACACCCTTTTAGCTCAGTAATGAAGTCACTCCTGAGGCTCACCCCTCAGCTAAAGATTAAACAGACCCATAAAACAAACCAAGATTGAAGGGGCACAACAGCCCAGGAGCAAGGACTACGTGTTGACATGTCGTGGGGTTGTTAACCAATGTAATAAAACAGTATGTGTACTGACTGTTTAATAAGAAACTAGTTTGTTCTGTTAACCTTCATCTAAAGTACAACAACAGCAATAAAAAAGAAATACTACTCTTCAATTATATTTTTCTGAATCTTAATCTGGTTGGTTAGCCCCCAGGTTATGTATTAATATCAGTTTGATGGGGTTAAATTCTAAAATCTTTTCTGTTTCCTCCAAAACTTTGGGACTTTTAAGTGTGGTGATATATTTTTTAAGAATAAAGACTTTATTCTTTCCTGTAAAGGTAGAACTAGAGGCCCACAGAGTAAACCTACAATCTCTTATGTTATACTTAAAACCTAAATGTTGAGAACAGAGGACATACACAGCTAGTGGGATATCATGAAGCTTTGGGAGAACAAAATCGTTTTCCAAACTAATATCTAAGCACTAACTTATAAACTTAAAAAAAATGTCATTTTGAAACATTTCAAACCTTCAGAAGGGTTACAAGAATGCTCATAGTTGCCTATTACTTACCTATTGACTTGGCTTGATCAGATTTTGGTCAAGATTCTCTCCTCCCAATAGGCCTCTGAAGTTTAGCTTACCCCTATGCTTAATCAAGTCCTAAAATGTAAAACATCCCCCACTTAGTGATTCATTCTGAAAATCACCAACCACAAGAAATAAAAGTTTTCTGTTAAAGAGTCCTGGTTATGCCATCTCCATTTCAGTTGATTCTGACTCATGGCAACCCCATGTGTGCAGAGTAGAACTGCCCCATAGGGGCAGGCCCATCTTCTGAGGCACCTCTAGATAGGTTCAAATCGCCAATCTTTTGGGTACTGGTTGAGACTATACAAAGTTCCTACTAAGTCTGCTTACCCCACCGTATAAAAAAGAGCTTTTTATCCTGTTGGATTTTGATATGTTTGCAGATTCTATGGTCACAGGGCTCTCTCTATTGAAATAGCCTTTTTGGAGAAGGCAGGGCCAATGTGGCACTATAGACAGAAACATCATGTTTTCCCTGTACAGCAAAGACCGAAAAAACTAAGTAACAGATACAAACATCAGTCCTGGTACCCTAAGTGTCAAACAAAGGGATAAAGAATTCAGTCAAGCAACGAATGGAATAAGAAACTGACAGAGAACATAGAACAAGGAGAGCTATGGAGTGGAGGTCCCCTACCAGCTAATGAGGCATGTGTTCACTATCTTGGACCTTAGCCACCACAACTGGTGAACAGGGAGTACTGGAAAACAACTTCATGGAGCTCCCAACAGGAAGTAGAGCACCAGGCCCTGTGCTGCCTCCCCATCTTCCTGACAGGCCATACCACACCACCTGGTAAGAGAGACATCAGCTCATTGCCACCCCAGTTCCACCCTGTCACCAAAGGATGGCTCCCCCAGCACCATATTTATTTTTGTTGTTTTCCTGTTGTGGTTGTTTCTTCTTTCTCTTTCCTTTCTCCTGCACACTTAGACCTGTGCACCATCCATGCCCCTTCTAACAGGCCGAGCTGCACCACTCAGCTCGAAAGCCACCAGCACACGACCTCACCAGGTTTACCCCACCTCCACCTGATCAATCCTAATGCACCCTCTTTTATTTACTTCTTTTTTCCTTCATTTTTTCTAGCTTTTGTTTCTCTCTCTTCTTTTTCTTCTTCCCTCTCCCACTTATCTTCACACATCACACACTCCCTTCCCTCCTGCCTATCTGCACCACATGCTGAACACCAAGCAAAACTTTCACTCAAATATGATGGCAAAATTAGGACATTAGCACATTTCCAGATAAACAGAAATTAAGGGAAAATGGAAAAGCCAAACCAAATTGACAAGAATTATTGAGGAGGGTCCTTCAGTTAGAGAACAAACAACATCAGATAACAACCTGAATCTAGGACACAGGAGAGCATCAGCCAAATACCAGGCTAGGTAATGAACTCTCAAGGATGAAATAAAACTAAGAGATTTACAACAGGGAACCATAAAAGTCAATCTGTAAATGACAAGAGCATCAGAACAATAAAAGAGAGAATAAACAGTGTAGATATAGAACTTTCAAATGGAGAAGTCAAGGGGATATCAAATAATGAAAGACTCATTTAAACATAGGAAGAAAGGGGTAAATTTCAAGGTAACCACAAAGAAAGTTAACAAGCCTACTCATCAAAATAAAGAAAAACATAAAATCTCAGTAAGTGCAAAATCTACAAAAATGAAAGAAATGAAAAAAAAAAATCCACAAACGAAAGAAGTTCAGCACAGGAGAGTAAGAGGAACAAAGATAACATCAGCACCACAGAAAAAAAAAAGCACTACAAAATGACAGCAATAAATTCACACCTATCAATAATCAAAGAGATAGTAAATGGCCTAAATGCACTTATAAAGAGACAGAATAAAGTGACGGAATGGATAGAAAAAACAGGACCTATCAATATGCTGTCTAAAAGAGACACACCTTAGAAACAAAGACATAAATATATTAAAAATCAAACGATGGAAAAAAAAAAGTATCAAGCAAACAGCAACCAAAAAAGAGCAGAAGAGGCAATATTAATCTCGGATAAAATAGACTTTAAAACAAAATCCACCAAAAAAGGCAAGGAAGGACATTATATAATGATTAAAGGGACAATCCACCATGAGGACTTTACCATAATAAATATCTACACATCCAGTGACAGGGATCCAAAATACATAAAACAAACTCTAACAGCACTGAAGAGAAATTGACAGTTCCACAATAACAGTAGGAGACTTCAACAGACCACTCTCGGTAAAGGACATAACATCAAGAAAGAAACTTAACAAAGACACAGAAGATCTAAAGGCCACAATCAACCAACTTGACCTCATAGACATATATAGTACACTCTACCCAACAGCAGCAAAGTACACATTCTTTTTCAACCCACATGGAACATTATCCAGAATAGACCACATATTGGCCACAAAGCTACCCTCAACAAAATCGAAAACACTGAGATAATACCAAGCATCTTTTCTGATCACACCATCATAAATGTAGAAATTAATAACAGGAAGAGCAAGAAAAAAAATCAAGTACATGAAAACTGAATAACATCTTGTTAAAAAAAACCAATGAGTAATAGAAGAAATCAAAGATGGAATAAAAAAATTCCTAAAATCAAATAAGAATGAAAACACATCATACCAAAACCCTGGGGACACAGCAAAAGCAATTTGCTTAGAGGTCAATTTATAGCAATAGGTGCACAAGTTAAAAAGAAGAAAGGACAAAATCAAAACATTATCTATACAACTAGCACAAATAGAAAGAGTACAGCAGAAGAAGCCCACAGCCACCAGAAGAAAGGAAATGATAAAGATCAGAGCAAAAATAAATGAAATAGAGAAGAGAAAAACAATAGAAAGAGTCAACAAAACCAAAAGTTGGTTCTTTGAAAGGGTTAACGAAATCGACAAACCATTGGCCAAATTGACAAAAGAAAACAGGAGAGGATGTAAATAATCCAAAAAAGAAATGAAATGTGGGACATTACAACAGATCCAACTGAAACAAAAAGGATCATAACAGAGTGCTATGAAAAACTATACTCAAATTTGAAAAGCTAGAGGAAAGGAACAAATTTCTAGAAACACACTGCTTACTTAAACTAATACAAACTGAGGTCGAAAATCTGAACAGACCCATAAGAGAAGACATTGAAAAGGTTAAAAAAAAAAAAAAACAGAAAAGAAAAGGCCCTGGCCCAGATGTCTTCACTGGAGAATTCTATCAAACATTCAGAGAAGAGCTTACACCATTACTTCTCAAACTATTTCAGAACATAGAAAAGGAAGGAATACTTCCAAATTCATTCTATGAATCCAGCATAACCCTGATACCAAAACCAGGTAAGGACACCACCAAAAAGGAAAATTATAGACCGATGTATCTCATGAATATAGACTCAAAAATTCTCAATGAAATTCTAGCCAATAGAATTCAGCATCATATAAAAAAAAATACACCATGACAAAGTGGGGTTCATACTAGGTATGCAAGGATGGTTCAACATTAGAAAATCAATCAGTGTAATTTACCACATAGGTAAAACAGAAGAATCACATGATCATCTCGACTGATGCAGAAAAACATTCAACAAAGTCCAACACCTATTCCTGATAAAAACTCTCAATAAAATAGGTATAGAAGTGAGATTTCTCAATATAATAAAGGGCCTCTATACAAAACCATCAGGCAACATCATTCATAAAGGAGAGGGGCTGAAAGCATTCCCCCTGAGAACAGGAACAAGACAAGGATGCCCTTTATCATCACTCCTATTTAACATTGTGCTGGAAGTCCTAGCTACAGCAATAATGCAAGAAAAAGAAATAAAGGGCATCCAAACTGGTAAGGAAGAAGTAAAACTGTCCCTATTTGCAGATGATATACATAGAAAACCCAGGAAACTCCACAAGAAAACTACTGGAACTTATAGAAAGATTCAGCAGAGATGCAGGATACAAGCTAAACATACAAAAATCAGCTGGATACCTATACACCAATAAAAAGAACAACAAAAAAAGGAAATCAGTAAAACAATACCATTTATAATAGCCTAAAAAAATAAAATATTGAGGAATAAATCTAACCAGGGATGTAAAAGACCTATACAAAGAAAACTACAAAACACTACTGCAAGAAATAAAAAGAGATCTACATAAATGGAAAAACATACCATACTCATGGATAGGCAGACTTAACGTTGTGAAAATGTCAATTCTACCCAAACAATCGGTAGATACAATGCAACCCCAATCCAAATACCAACAGCACTTTTTAACTAGATGGAAAAACTTATCACTAACTTTATATGGAAAGGGAAGAGGCCCTGGATATGTAAAGCAGTACCAAAGAAAAATAAAGTATGAGGACTTGCAGCACCTGACCCCAGCTATGGTAGCCAAAACAGCTTGGTACTGGTACACTGACAGACGCATTTACCAGTGGAACAGAATTGAGAACCCAGATGTAAATTCATCCACTTATGGTCCCCTGATCTTTGACAGAGACCCAAAGTCCATGAAATGGGGAAAAGACTGTCTTTTTAACAAACAGTGCTGGCAAAACTGGATGTCCCTCTGTAAAAAAAATCAAACAGGACCCATACCTCACACCATACACAAAACTAATTTAAAATGGATCAGAGTCCTAAATATAAAACCCAAAACTATAAAGGTCAAATAAAAAAAAAAGTTAATGCTAGAGTCCCTAATAATGGCATAAACAAGATACAAACCATAACTAACAATACACAAACACCAGAGGATAAGCTAGATAACTGGAATCTTCTAAAAATTAAATACTTATACACATCAAAAGGCTTCACCAAAAGAGTAAAAAGAAAACCTATTAGATTGGGAAAAAAATTATGCTATGATAAATCCTTCAAAGGTTTAGTTTCTAAAATCTGTAGGAAAATTCAACACCTCTACAACAAAAAGACAAATAATCCAATTAAAAAATGGGCAAACGATATAAACAGACACTTCACGAAAGAAGTCATTTAGGTGGCTAACAGACACAGGAGGAAGTACTTGTGATCACTAGCCATTAGGGAAATGCAAATCAAAACCTCCATGAGATAACATCTCACCCCAGCATTATTGGCATGAATCAAAAAAAAAAAATAACAAAATAACAAATGTTGGAGAGGCTGCAGGGAGATTGGAACTCTTACACGATGCTGGTGGGAATGCAAAATGGTTCAAACAAGTTGGAAAATGATATGGCACTTCCTTAAAAAGCTAGAAATAGAAATACCATATGATCCAGCTCTTCCACTCCTAGGAATATACCCTAGGGAAATAAGAGTCGTCACACAAATGGACATATGCACACCTGTATTCATTGCAGTATTATTCACAATGGAAAAAAGATGGAAACAACCTAAGTGCCCATCAACAGATGAATGGATAAGCAAGCTGTGGTACATACACACAATGGAATACTAATCAATGATAAAGAACAGTAATAAATGTGGGAAACATCTCACAACATGGATGAATCTGGAGGGCATTATGCTGAGTGAAATAAGTCAGTCACAAAAGGACAAATACTGTATGAGACCACTGTTAGAAAAGCTCCTGAAAAGGGTTTATACACAGAAAGAAATAATCTTTGATGGTTACTAGGGAGGGGAGGGGTGAGGAGGGAAAAACACCAACTAGACAATAGAGAAGTGGTAACTTTGGTTAGGGTGAGACAGTACACAGTACTGAGGAAGCCAGCGCAACTTGACCAAGGCATGGAAGGTCATAGAAGCTTCAAAGACACATCCAAACTCCCTGAGGGACCACATTACTGGGCTGAGGGCTGGAACCATTGTCTTTGGGGACATCTAGCTCAATTGGCATAACAGTTTATAAAGAAAATGTTCTGCACCCTACTTTGGTGAATAGTGTCTGGGGCCTTAAAAGCATGTGAGCGGCCATCTAAGGTACTCCACTGGTCCCACTTCATCTGGAGCAAGGGAAAATGAAGAAAACCAAAGATACAAGGGAAAGATTAGTTCGAACGAAAGGCTACTGTACCACAGCCTCCACCAGACTGAGTCCAGCACAATTAGATGGTGCCTGGCTACCACCACCGACTGCTCTGACACAGATTACAATAGAGGGTCCCAGACAGAGTTGGAGAAAAACGAAGAACAAAATTCTAAGTCATAAAAAAAGGCCATACTTACTGGTCTGACAGAGACTGGAGAAACCCCAAGAGTATGGTCCCCAGACACTCTTTTAACTCAGTATTGAAGTCACTCCTGAGGTCCACCCTTCAGTCAAAGATTAGACAGGCCCATAAAACAAAATGAGACTGAGCAGGGGCAAGGACAAGAAGGCAGGAGGGGACAGGAAAGCTGGCAATGGGGAACCCAAAGTTGAGAAGCAAGAGTGTTGACACATTGTGGGGTTGGCAGCCAAAGTCACAAAACAATACGTGTATTAATTGTTCAATGAGAAATTAATTTGCTCTGTAAATCGTCACCTAAAGCACAATAAAAATAAGTAATAAAACCACACAAAAAAAACAACGAAGAGTCTTTTTGAATGAAGCCCTTCTTTACCTAAGTCTGGGTTTGTTTTATTTTCTCAATGAACCATAATAGATCCTTGGAAACTCTATGGGGCAGTTCTACTCTGTCCTATAGGGTCGCTATGAGTCGGAATCGACTCGACGGCAGCGGGTTTTTGGGTTATATACCCTTTACCTAGATTCACTGTTTTTGCTACATTTGTGCACTCTTTCTTTCTCTTTCATACATACACACACACACACACACAAAATACTGCTGCAAAAACATAGAAACCTTTATTAAACAAAAATATGAAAATGTGAAACTATCTTTCCCAGACATATCCTCCATTTAGGCCTATACATTTCTGAAGGCAGCGTTTCCATCTCTCTAACCTTTCCCGAAGAATTCTGCACTCTTCGATTTATACCACATCAGAACGGCAGCCTTGGCATCCTTAAGGGACTCAAATCATGTTTCTTTTAATTGTTCTTTGAGTTTTGGGAACAAAGAGAAGTATGAAAGGGCAAGATCAGCGCTGTAGCGTGGATGGTGTAAGGTTTCCCAATGAAATTCTCATGGAACAGTCCTTGCTACCCTGGAAGAATGAGCAGGTGCATTGTTGTGATGGAAAAAAAATCCTTCCGGGCAAGTTTCCTGGCCTTTTTCTCTCCAATGCAGTTTTCAGTTTTCTTAAAACTTCTTCATAATAAGCCCCTGTGATTGTCCTGTGTCCTTCAAAAAATATATCAAGATTACCCCTTGGGAATCCAAAAAAACAGTTGCCATAACCTTCTGAGCGGTCACCCCCATCTTGGCTCATCTTTGAGGTCTTCCTGACCTTCCTTAAAATGCTTGATCCATCTAAAAGCTGTTGTTTTACATAGGGCAGCATTCCCATAAACTTGTTGCAAACTTTCAATGCTCTGGGAACATGTTCACTTGGATTTTGTTAGAAATTTAATAGTATCTCTGACCTCAAAATCATTTCTCTCTATGTCACAAAAATTACCCTTTTTTTTTTTTGAAGGGACCCTAATGAGATGAAGACAAGCATATTACTGAGAGAACTCATCTGCAGCCAACTACTGACCTTAGAGACATATTTTATTTGGAGTTAACTCCTGCATATATGAACTGAAACCTTAGTAGCAATACTTTTTGACTTACCCTCAGACATACACACACACACATATTCATACACACACAGAGACAGACACATATTCAAGATTAATCTTTTCCTCAACTTCTGTGAGAGGATCGTATTTCTCTGCTCCACTCAGGTTGAGTTTGACTATAAGGTGTGCTTTCAACTCATGTTAGGTTTAGTATACTTCCCCATCCCTTGATTTTGGGCTTGGTCACGTGAATTGCTTTGCCCAATGGAATGTTAGCTTAGTGAAGGAAGTTGAGGCTTGAAGTATGCTTGTGTGATTGGGCTTGCCCTCTTGATCTTCTGCTACTTTCATGATAAGAACATTGTCTTAGTTACGTAGTGCTGCTGTGACACAAATACCACAAGTGGGTGTGTGAACTTCAAGAACAGAAATGTATTTTCTCACGTTTCCGGAGGCTAAAATTTTAAATCAGGGTCTCTGCCAGATTGATACCTTCCTTGTATGTAGACCTGGGTTTCCCTTGCTTTCTTGACTTACAGACGATCCTCACGTGACTTCTGTCTTCCTCTGTGTGTGTGTTTCCTCAACTTCTATGAGAGGATTGTATCAAATCTGCTATTTTTATAACTCAGAAGTGATTAGATTTAGAACCCACCCTACTCGGGTACAATCTAAGAGAACAAAACCCTATTTCCAAGCAGGATTACATCCAGAAGGTAGGGGATAGGATTCCAACACATATTTTGGGGGGACACAATTCAATCTATAGCAAATATTCTTTGGATAACCCTCTGATTCAAGGATGATGAGAGACAGGGAACAGCACTGAACATATGGGAGCCACGCACAGCTGATATCAACCTAAATCTTCTGATCCTCAGATAAGTGAGGAGGAATTAATTATTGTTGCTTCAAGCAGCTAAGGTTTGGGGTATTTTGTTTCACTGCATTAGGTGACAATAGCTAACAGATACAATATTTTCTATGAGTTAGTTGCAGACATTATGATATATTACTTCTAAATACCTCAACATGTACCTCTTATGTACAGGGGCATTCTCCCATGTAACCTCAATATAATTATCCACTCAGGAAATTTAACATTAATAAAATGCTAATATCTAATATGTTGTTGTTGTTAGGTGCCATCAAGTCTGTTCCAACTCATAGTGACCCTATGTACAACAGAACGAAACACTGCCCCATCCTGCGCCATGCTCACGATGGTTGTTATGCTTGAGCCCATTGTTGTAGCCACTGTGTTAATCCATCTCGTTGAGAGTCTTCCACTTTTACGCTTGTCCTCTACTTCACCAAGCATAACGTTCTTCTCCAGGGACTGAGCCCTCCTAATAACATGTCCAAAGTATGTGACACGTAGTCTCTCCATCCTTGCTTCTAAGGAGCATTCTGGTTGTACTTCTTCCAAGACAGATTATCTAATATACATTAAATATTCTGATTTCCCAAATTGTTCCAATAATGGCCTTTGTGGCTATTCTTTTAAAACCCAGAATACAATCAAGATTGCAGATTTCATTTAGTTATCATGTTTATTTAGTTTCTTTTAAGCTAGAACAATTTAAATTTTTTCATGACACTTTTTTTCTTTTTTAGTGACACTGGCTTATTTTTTATGATCCTGACTTTTTTTAAATAGTCATTTAAAATCCCTCAGTTTGATTATTTCCTCATGCTTAGATTCAGGTAAAATGTTTTGACAAGAATATCACATAGGTGATGTTGTGCCCTTCTCAATGCATTGTGTGACATTTTATACCTTATTGATGATACGACGTTTGATAATTTGGTTTAAATAGAGTCCATGAAATTTCTCAATTGGAAAGGTGTCTTTTAATTCTTTACATAATTAATTAGTTGTCTGTGGAGAGAAGCTTTGAAGCTATGTGAGTATGCTGTTCCCAAAGCAACTATATTACCCTGTGGTTTCCAACATCCGTGGATGATGCTTGCCTGAATTAGTACCTACTAGTACTTTTTTTTTTTTAGTACTTACATTTTGTAAGTGTGTGTGTGGGTGTGAGGTTCTGTTTGTGTGTGTATCATCACGGTACCTATACTTTCAATCCAATATTATAGGGTTCTACCTTTCCTTCCCTTATTTCATATTTATATTTCCCTTGTGCCAAAGTGAGACTCTTTGGTTCCCAACACCATCAATATATTTACTCATTATCTAAACCTTAAAATACAGACAAAAGGATTTTGAAGTTGTTACATGATTTCCTGAGTGACTTTTTTTTTAGTTTGAAAATCAACTCAGGTAGGCCAGAGAAAATATAAGTAGTCTCATATTGAAAAACAAATTATTTTTCCCTCATGTTCTGCCTTATAAGACTGTATTTCCTGTTTACAAAATTAGTTCATATTAAAATCTATTTGGACATTTATGTAAAATGTGTCATTTATTTTTATTTATTTCTCTTTACATCATAGGTTGAAATGCCTCTGAAATCATTTTGCTGAGAATTTTGTCACTATTTTCAACTTCTTTCAGGAAAAAATATCTCAATTAGAGTATTGGAGAGTTGCCCCCACATGTGTTTTTTCTGTTATCGTATCCACACTTCAAGTAGTCTTAGGGTTTTAATACTGATGTTTATTTTCATAGTCATATTTATAAGCATATTAATGTCTAGGATCCTCTCTAATTTTCTTTTGATCACTGAAGTCTGGAGAAAAGCTATTTTGAGGAGCAGATGTATTTTAAAACTTTGAGATCACACCTGCCGTTTTATAATTTACTACCATTTTAGAATTCTATTCTTCTATTGTGTCTTTTCATGTATTTGAGATTTCTTAATCATTTTGGCAGGAACAGGAGGCTTTGTGATCTTAGAAGTCTTTCTTTAGTAGCTCATTTTGTTGCAGCTGCTCTTGATCTCCCATCTGTTGCTTTAAATGACAATGCCCGTTATTGTTCCCCATGTGCATGTGCGTATAATATTTCCTTCTTCCACAGAAACATAAGAAGCCAATATAAACCAATGCCATTTATAGATCCGATTTATATTACACTCTAATTGTTAAGAGTATTTTAAACAGGTGGCTTTTATGTCTTTACTCATACTTATTTGTTTTCCATGTTGACCCTGGTAGTATAGGCTATAGGTATCTTTGCATGAAATTTGACAAGAGTTTGAAAAACCTCCCAATTTAATTAAACAGAATCTAGGTTAGAGTGATAATTCTTCTCCTTATTAAACTTGGAACAATTTCCCCCTTTTATAATTGAAGATATTCAAGTAACAACCCAAAATTATTGTTGAAATTAATACTTTGTCAATAAAAATCTGTTTTGTACCTTAAAACATAAATGTTAACTATTACCTTCTGTGTTAAAAATCCCTGGAATAGTAAATAAGAAAATGTTTTTAAGAATGCCAAATATTAACTGGACTAAATGACTAATAAAGCCAAGTGCATCTCCCGCACAGGTCCTGCATTCTTTTTCTGAGTGTGACAAGTCACTTTTTTTGTTTGAGAAACAAATTAATCTTACTGTCAATTTTCTAGAGCTGATATAACATGATAACCCATACATATGAACATATAGTAAGACTCCGGTTACAGAACAGTCACTTATTTCAAAAGATGGGAGGAGTGGTACTAAAACAATTGGGAAAAGGAGCTACCATAGAACAAGACTTAGAAATTGGGTCGGTTTTAATTCTGACTTCATAGCCTTTAAAATATTGTACCTAACTTTCCATAGTATTTTTATAGATAACAACAGTTGAATGAGACTTTTCACTCCCTGGTTTTCCTGCTTTTTTTTTCATTATCTGCTAGAAAATCTCTCCTAACCAAGCTGAATATACATATTTCACAGTGACTTAATTATCAGAGTAAAAATAATAAGCATACCATATATTTTCTACATTTTCAACTCTCTGATAGTTTATATGCTAGGCATGGAAGACAATGAAAAGAAACAAGAGTTTTGCTACTAGAATTCCTATTCTTATCATTCTTGATTAAATATAATCACACTTTCATCTTCCAGAAGCTGAGATCAGAGCAGTATTCCAGAATAAAGACGATGTTCTTTATTCTCAGTTAAACTTTTTGAACGTGTTTAGCTGACAAGATAGAGCTTAGTGATCATTTTTTAAAAATGTATCCTGTAAATATTATAGTAAATATTTCTGATATATCCAAATACTTTTCAAATACCTATTTGATAACCAGATGTGCCTGAAAAGAATGCTTGGGGAAGTTTAGACATATAACCCACTGCCCACATATAGTATTTATAAATTACTTTCTTGGGTAGAAGTGAGAGATGACCCTGGAAACTGTCAATTCTCCTATACCTCTCTATGGTTTTAAAAATAGGTAGATCTCCCAAAAACCACCTCCTGAGGCCCAAGATTTCAAACCCCTCCAACTTGTTTCTTCAGAACCTGCAGCCTCAGACCCAAAGTACTTTTTGAAATTTAGCGAAAAGTGTTTTCCTCATCTTACCACCAGATGGCGGATGGATCCACTTTTTGACTCGAGACCTCGACCCCGCCCTACCGGAAGCTGTCATGCAAAGGATAGCTCTGTGGCCACGCCTAGAGTTCAGCACCGTGGACACGGACAGCGACACCGCCCAGTTTAGTCCCATGACTCGATGCAGACATTTTCACCTGACAAAGGAACTGTCCAATCCCTACTGATTGCCAAAGGCCGCGTGACTGACTAATTTACAATGCCAAGAGGCGAAGGGGGGTAAGAACTCCCTGATTTGGGACATTTAGGTTGGCAGGGAAATCAGTTGATATTAAATAATATCCCATATTGCAAAATATCGTGTTTTTTCCCCCTCTCATTATCCGTGGATACCTAAGCGCATTCTTGCAAATTCTATCTTGCTGTGCAACGGGCATTAGATTACCCAACCTCGAGCGTTGGTTTATTCCGACAAAATGCGTAAGACAGCAAAGGCGGTACAAAAGTCTGTGTGAATTATGGCAGCCAATGCCTCGTCTTGCACAAAGCTGCCTGTCAGCCTTCTTAAGAAACCAATATGGAGATGGACTGCTTTTCTTGTGTTGTTTTCCAATTGATTAGTCTCAAAACACAAACAGCAGCTGTCTATTTGCTCTAATGAAATTCTGTCTTAGGCAAAGAGATTTGACTGAAGCCCAAGTGTGTTCAGAAGTGACAGTTTAAGGTGTCATTTCTGCAGTTGCCTTACGACTACAAAAACCCAAGGGTAAATGAACATCCTAACATACTAACCAGGAAAAGGGTTTAGAATCTGAGTCTAGTTAAATATCAGCGGCAGAGAAGTAGGTAGGACTAAAGGGGAACAAGTAGCTATTTAAGGTTGATAAATAAGCTAAATTAAGCCGAGTTTTAGCTGTAGTTTATCCGTATATGAATTGCTTTTTCTTTTCCACATTGCTTTGGCGGTGCTAATTCATCTCTCTAACCAGCAGAGGGCGAGTCGACTACATATTTCACACCCCCTCAGACCCCGCCCTCTCTCTCCCTCTCCGGCCCAGGGGAAAGTAATTTACTAGGCATAGAGGTAGCCCAGGAAGGTGTGGTGCAAGGAAAGCAGCGCGCAGGAGTTGGCAGAGTGCGGCCCCCTGTCAGCCTTGGATCTGTAGCTGCGCTGCACTCTTAACGACACGTATATCCTTGCTTGGAGCTGAAGAGGGGATTGCAGTGGTTGTTCCAGGAGGAGGCAGGGATGAATAGCAGCCACATCTCTCGAAGCCGTAGATATTTGGGGTCACTAGCTTCAGGGATTTGAGAGGGCCAGAGGTAACCTAGTCAGAGGACGAATGCAATCTATGAAAGTTCACAGAGGAAAGAAACAGTTTACCTCTTAGGGCCAATAACTCTGTGCTGGAACCAAAAATAACAAAAACAAAAGGCTCTGCTCCGACTTTGTCACTCTAAGAACAAAGATTTGCAGGGGAAAGGAGAGGAGGGAAAGGGACAACATGAGAGGAATGAATTCTGGCTGAGACATCTTTAAAACAGGACAAACAAAGCAAGCCAGCTCACGGAGAGAGACAATGAGAGAAAGCCTGCCAGAATGCAGGGCAGAACAATAAATCGAGCTGTACAAAGTTAATTCAGTATTGGGCGGAGCCCTCCGCATTCTGTACCAGCATACCACTTGCTCCGTGTGCGTGTGTGAGGGGGGAGGGCTGTTACCTTGTACTGTGAGATTTTGCAGAATCTGGATGGGCAGGCTGCCAGAAACCCCATTAATTCGACATGCCCTTTCTCCTTCACATATTTATGTCCCAGAATTCATTTAATTCTGCTTCCAAACTAGAACAAAAAAATTCCTGGAGGGCATTAAACTAAATTTTATGCAGCATTGCATTTTCTCTTCCTAAATCATTAAAATTTCTGTAGAGCTTGTGTTTAAAGGACACCATTTCATTAATGAAGTCATAAGAAAGCATGATACGCAAAGTTGTTGTGAGGGCAAGAGTAAAGTGTCTTAACAGAATATATCAACATTTTTTAGAAAGCGTGATTTGACTCTCAGTTTCATGATCAATCTTACAGAGAAACCACACTTTGATGATGTGCCACACACCTGTGTTTCTGTAGTATTCCCTCTGTGAATAAGAGCCCTTGTAGAATAAAATTTCCATGCATACACCAAACTTCATTCACGTTGCACCAAGATCCAAACACTTGCTTAAAATTATCTGGCATAATCTCCCCATGGAAGCCAGAATTATCTTTAAAAAAAACCTAAGTACTAAGTCAGTGAAAAGGCACATAATGAAAGAGGTTATCCAAATAGTCAATAAGCATATGAAAAGGTTTCAAAATCATTTATCATCAAAGAAATTGACATTTAAGCCACAACAAAATACCATTGCCCTCTCAACAAAATTGTGACATAAATTTATAACTGTTATTGTTAGCTGCCTTCAAGTTAGCCCCCAACTCATGGTGACCCAATGAACCAAAGGGTTTCCACTGACTGATTTTTGGAAGAAGATTCCCAGGCCTTTCTCCCTAGTCTGTCTTAATCTGTAAGCTCTGGTGAAACCTGCTCAGCATCACAGCAACACTCAAGGTCCACTGACACTGGAGTGCTGCCTGCTCTTGAAGTGCCTTGGCTGGGAAACAAACTCAGGTCTCCTGCATAGAAGGGGAGAATTCTACCACTGGACCATCATTGCCTCTCTAATTAATGTTGTTATTAGGTGCCAAGTTGGTTCTGACCCATAGCGACCCTATGTACAACAGAACAAATCACTGCTCAGACCCGACCATCCTCACAGTCTTTGCTATGCTTGAGCCTATTGTTGCAGCCACTGTGTTAATCCATCCCGTTGAGGGGCTTCCTTTTTTTCAAGGACCCTCCACTTTACCAAGTATGATGTCCTTCTCCAGGGACTGGTCCCTTCTGGTAACATGTCCAAAGTACATGAGTTTCACCATCCTTGCTTCTAAGGAGCGTTTTGGCTATACTTCTTCTGAGACAGGTTTGTTCATTCCTCTGGCAGGCCATGGTATGTTTTATATATATATAATTGTACTTTAGATGAAGGTTTACAGAACAAACTAGTTTCTCATTAAACATTACACATATTGTTTTATGATATTGGTTAACAAACCCACGACATGTCAACACCTTCCCTTCTCAACCTTGGGTTCCCTATTACCAACTTTCCTGTTCCCTCCTGCATTCTAGTCCTTGCCCCTAGGCTGGCGTGCCCCTTTAGTTCTCATTTTGTTTTATGGGCCTGTCTACTCTTTGGCTGAAGGGTGAACCTCAGGAGTCACTTCATTACTGAGCTGAAAGGGTGTCTGGGGGCCATACTCTCAGGGTTTCTCCAGTCTCTGTCAGGTCAGCAAGTCTGGTCTTTCTTTTTGAGTTAGAATTTTGTTCTACATTTTTCTCCAGCTCTGTCGGGGACCCTCTATGGTGATCCCTGTTAGAGCAGTCAGTGGTAGTAGCTGGGCACCATCTAGTTGTACTGGGGTATGTTGAATATTTTTCGCCAACAACATAATACAAAGGCATCAATTCTTTGGTCTTCCTTATTCATTGTCCAGCTTTAACATGTATATGAGGTGATTGAAAATATCAGAGCCTGGGTCAGCCTCGCCTTAGTCCTCAAAGTGACATCCTTGCTTTTCAACACTTTAAAGAGGTCTTTTGCTGCAGATTTGTCCAGCCCAATACGTCATCTGATTTCTTGATTGCAGCTTTCATGGGCATTGGTTGTGGATCCAAGCAAAATGAAATCCTTGACAACTTCAATCTTTTCTCCGTTTATCATGATGTTGCTTATTGGTCCAGTTGTGAGAATTTTTCTTTTCTTTATGTTGAGGCACAGTCCATACTGAAGGCTGTAGTCTCTGATCTTCATTAGTAAGCTCTTCAAGCAACATTGTGTCATCTGCATATCATAGATTGTTAATGAGTCTTCCTTCAATTCTGATGCTACATTCTTCTTCATATAGTCCACCTTCTTGGATTATTTACTCAGCATAGATTGAATAAGTATGGTGAAAGGATACAACCCTGATGCACACCTTTCCTGATTTTAAACCACAGAGTATCCTCCTGTTCTGTTTGAATGACTGCCGCTTGGTCTATGTACAGATTCCGGATGAGCACAATTAGGTGTTTGGGAATTCTCATTCTTCATGACGTTACCCATAATTTGTTATGATCCACACAGTCAAATGTCTTTGCATAGTCAATAAAAACAGGGAAACATCTTTCTCGTATTCTCTGTTTTCAGCCAAGGTCTATCTGACATCAGCAATGATATGCCTAGTTCCACATCCTCTTCTGAATCCGGCTTGCATTTCTGGCAGTTCTTTGTCAACACACTGCTGCAGCTGTTTTTGAATAATCTTCAGCAAAATTATACTTGGGTTTGACAGTAATGATATTGTTCAATAATTTCCACATTCTATTGGATCACATTTCTTTGAAATGGGTACAAATATGGTTTTCTTCCAGCCCGTTGGCCAGGAAACTGTCTTCCAAATTTCTTGGTATAAACAAGTGAGCACCTCCAGTGCTACATCCGTTTGTTGAAACATCTCAGTATTCCATCAATTCCTGGATCCTTGTTTTTCACCAATGCCTTCAGTACAGCTTGGACTTCTTCCTTCATTACCGTCGGTTCTTGGTCATATTCTACCTCCTGAAATGGCTGAAGGTTGACCAATTCTTTTTGGTACAGTGATTCTGTGTATTTCTTCCATCTTCTTTGGATGCTTCCTATGTTGTTTAATATTTTCCCTGTAGAATCCTTCAATATTGCAACTCAAGCCTTGAAATTTTTCCTTAATTCTTTCAGCTTGAGAAATGTCAAGTGTATTCTTCCCTTTTGGTTTCCTAACTCCAGGTCTTTGCACATATCATTATAATACTTTGCTTCTCAAGTCGCCCATTGAAATCTGTTCAGCTCTTACTTCATCATTTTTTCCATTTGCTTTAGCTACTCTAAGCTCAAGAGCAAGTTTCAGAGTCTCCTCTGACATCCATTTTTTTTTTTCTTTCTTTCATGTCTTTTTAATGACCTTTTGCTTTCTTCATGTATGATGTCCTTGATGTCATCTCACAACTTGTCTGGTCTTCAGTCATTAGTGTTCAATGTGTCAAATCTATTCTTGAGATGGTCTCTAAATTTAGTTAGGATATACTCAAGGTCCTATTTTGGCTCTCTTGGACTTGCTCTGATTTTCTTCAGCTTCAAATTGAACTTGCATATGAGCAATTGACGGTCTGTTCTGAAGTCAGACTGGCTTTGTTCTAACCGATGTTGAGCTTTTCCATTCTCTCTTTCCACATATGTAGTCGATTTGATTCCTGCATGTTCTGTTTGGAGAGGTCCACATGTATAGTTGCCATTTATGTTGGTGAAAAAAAGCCCTTGCAATGAAGAAGTCACTAGTCTTGCAAAATTCTATCATGCAATCTCCAGCATCATTTCTATTACTAAGGCTGTATTTTCCAACAACCTATCTTTCTTCTTTGTTTCCAACCTTCACATTCCAATCACCAGTAATTATCAATGCATCTTGATTGCATGTTTGATCAATTTCAGACTGCAACTTGAACTATCACATGCTACAAGCAGTGTAAATTTGTACAGTCACTCTAGAAAACTGTCTGGCAACATTTACTGAATTTCAATGTATGTATACTCTATGGCTCAGTGATTCCTTTCTTAGGTATATATTCAATAGAAATGCTCATATGTGTGTACAAAAAGACATATACAAGAATGTTCACCACAGCTCAAGCCTGGAAGCAATCCAACTGTACATCAACATAGAATTAATAAATATATTTTCATAGCCATAAAAAAAACAGGAATATATGCAGTAATGTCAATTTTTAAAAAACTACTACTACAGGCAACAATACGTGTAAATCTTACAAACATAATGTTAAGTAGAAAAAAATAGAAACAAAAAAACATTTTGTATGGTTCTATTTATGTAAAACTCAATGGTTGGCAAAACTAGTCTAAGATGATAGAAGTTAGGAGATTGGTTACCATTGGTGACTATAAAGACTGGAAGGGGGCATGAGAGAGGTTTCAGGTGTATTGTAATGTTCTGGTGCTTCATCTGGGTGGCAGTTACACAGGTGTGTTTACTCTGTAAAAGATCTATTGAGCTGTACACTTATGATATGTGGACTTATACAAAACCAAACCCATTGCCGTCGAGTCGATTCCAACTCATAGCAAGTCTATAGGCTAGAGTGGAACTGCCCCATAGAGTTTCCAAGTAGCGCTTGGTCAATTTGACCTGCTGACCTTTTGGTTAGCAGCCATAGTGCTTAACCACTACGCCACCAGGTTTCCTTGTACTTATATATATACTTCAATAAAAAAATATTTCTAAAAATACATAAGACAGATCATGTAATACCCCTGCTTAAAACCGTTCATTGTCTTTCCATTGCACTAAGAGTAAAATCTAAATTCCTTAATATGGCCTACAAGGCCCTGCATAATATAATCCTATCTAAATTTCCAAACCCTTATTGCCACTTTGGAAACCCTGGTGGCAGGGTTAAGTGGTTAAGTGCTATGGCTGCTAACCAAGAGGTAGGCAGTTCGAGTCTGCCCAGGTGCTCCTTGGAAACTCTATGGGGCAGTTCTACTCTGCCATAGAGGGTCGCTATGAGTAGGAATCGACTCAATGTCTGTGGGTTTTTTTTTTTTTTTTATTGCCACTTTCTCCCTCAGTCACCACGTTTGAATTGTCCTGGCTTTTCATCAGTTTCTACAAGATATCAAGCTCTTTTCACTCTTGAGACCCATGAGCTTGCTTTTTTCTCTTCTTAGAATACATTATTACCAGTTCTTTGTATAACATCCTCCTAATCATTCAACTCTCAGATTAATTAATGTTACCCATTTACAGAAGCTTCCCTTTACTCTGCTATCTAAAGTCCCTGAATTAGTTTCTTCTTGCTGCTGTCACAAATTGCCACAAACTTAGTGGCTTAAAACAACACGTATTTATTATTTGATAGTTCTGGAGATCAGATGTCCAAAAATGGGTCTCACTGGGATAAAATAAATTATCAGCAAGGCAGTATTCCTTCTAGAGGTTCTAGAGAAGAATTCATTTCCTTGTCTTTTCCAGCTTCTAGAGACTGCCTGCATTTCTTAACTCATGGTCCCAGTCAGCAGTATAATATCTTCAAATCTCTCTCTGGCTCTGACTCTCCTGTCTCCCTCTTCCGCTTATAAGAACCATTAGGATCACACTGGACCCACACAGATAATTCAGAATAAACTCCCCATGTCAAGATCAATTGATCAGTAAACTTAATTCTTCCTTGCTATGTAACAAAACATAGGCACAGGTTCTGTGGATTTGGATGGGGTCATCTTTGGGGGAATCATTATTCTATAGTTCCCCTATTTTTTTTTTTAAGGACAGCATCATTCTTTTTTTTTTTTTTGGCTTTAACAAAGAGAAATTTATTTCCTCACAGTAAAGTAAGCTAAAAGTCCAAATTCAGGGCACCGGCTCCAGGGAAATGCTTTTTCTCTCTGTTGGCTGTGGAGAAGATCCGTTATCATTAGTGGAGAAGATTCCTTATCATTAATCTTCCCTGGTCGAGGAGCTCCTCAGGCACAGGGACCCCAGGTCCAAAGGACATGGTCTGCTCTTGGTGCTGCTTTCTTGGTGGTATGAGGTCCCCAACTCTCTGCTTGCTTCCCTTTCCTTTTATCTCCTGAGAGAAAAAAGGTGGTGCAGGCCACACCCCAGGGAAATTCCCATTACCTTGGATCAGATAGGTGACCTGAGTAAAGGTGGTGTTACAACCCCACCATGATCCTCTTAATATAAAATTACAGTCACAAAATGGAGGAGAACCACACAATACTGGAAATCATAGCCTAATCAAGTTGACACATATTTTTTGGGTGGACACAATTCGATCCATGACAACTACCCTACATGGTGTAGCCTTTAATTCCTAGCATTTTGCCAAATTATAAGTTTTTTAAAATAATTTTTATTGAGCTTTAAGTGAACGTTTACAAATCAAGTCAGTCTGTCACATATAAGCTTATATACACCTTACTCCATACTCCCATTTACTCTCCCCCAATGCGTCAGCCCGCTCCCTCCTTCCAGTCTCTCCTTTTGTGACAATTTTGCCAGTTTCTAACCCTCTCTACCCTCCCATCTCCCCTCCAGACAGGAGATGCCAACACAGTCTCAAGTGTCCACCTGATACAAGTAGCTCACTCTTCGTCAGCATCTCTCTCCAACCCATTGTCCAGTCCCTTCCATGTCTGATGAGTTGTCTTCGGGAATCGTTCCTGTCCTGGGCCAACAGAAGGTTTGGGGACCATGACCGCCAGGATTCCTCTAGTCTCAGTCAGACCATTAAGTATGGTCTTTTTATGAGAATTTGGGGTCTGCATCCCACTGATCTCCTGCTCCCTCAGGGGTTCTCTGTTGTGCTCCCTGTCAGGGCAGTCATCGGTTGTGGCCAGGCACCAACTAGTTCTTCTGGTCTCAGGATGATGTAAGTCTCTGGTTCATGTGGCCCTCTCTGTCTCTTGGGCTCATAGTTATCGTGTGACCTTGGTGTTCCTCATTCTCTTTTGATCCAGGTGGGTTGAGACCAATTGATGCATCTTAGATGGCCACTTGTTAGCTTTTAAGACCCCAGACTCCACATTTCAAAGTGGAAGACAGCATCATTCTTGCTTCCTTAAGCACACTAATCACAATTTTTAGTCATTTTGTATATTCATTTACTTATTCCCTGTCTAACTGACCCACTCTAGTGTAAATTCGTTGAGAGCACAGGCCTGCCTGTCTTGTTCCCTACTGTTTCCCTAGTACTTAGCATTTTAGCATAGTGCCTGGCACACTTTAGGAGTTCAATAAGTATTTGTGGAAAGAATAAATAAATGATTATGAGCTTAGGCCCATGTTTTGATACTTAGTAGGTCTGTTTGGCTTTTATCTTTCCCTCTCATATTAAAATATATATTGTGTCTTGGCAGAAGGAAAATTTTTGGAGAAATCACAGCAGAGACTTTCAAGTTCTCCATCACACCAACTCACTGGGGAAAAAACCATTCCTACACACAAAGGCTTATTTGTGTCACACATATATCTTCGTCTTTTTATTGTATTTAAAAGGTAGTTTATAAATTGACTTCTTGTGGAAAATAGTGTATCACAGGATGTATACAGAAAAAGAAAAGATAGTCTAGATGAAGAGTTGAAATTTGTTACAGTCATATGAGAACAGATATCGTGCTTGGGACTGACTCTAAGCATGGTCCTAGGGGGTAGCTGCAAAGAGAGGTGTCATTGGATAATCATTGTTTATCTTTGTTTTACCATGTTTTAATATCAAATATCAAAGTTTTTTTTTTTTAAACACTTGGGGATTCATTCATTCAGAAAGTATTTATTGAGTATCTATTAAGTGCCAGGCATTCTTCTAGGCTCTGGGAATACAAAATGAATAATACAAAGTCCCTCCCATTAAAAAAAAAAAAACATTAGGGAACCTAAAATACATGTACAATATTATGTGGGGTAGTATTTTAACAAGTGTTATAAAGAAGAAAGGAGATCATGAGAAACGAATGGAGGGGATTAAACGGAGATTTGATATGTGTTATAAAAAGATAATTCTGGCTGTTGTATGGGTAGAAGAGGTGAGACCAGTTAGAAGACCATTGCAGTAACGTAGGCAGAAGATAATGGTAGTTTGAACTAGGATCACAGTGCTGGAGGTATTAAAAAGTGGTTGGATTTGGGATACATTTTACAGACAAAATTGACATGATTTGATGATAGACTTGATGTGGAGTGTTACAGAATAAAATGAAGAAAGAATGATACCCAGTTTGTTTTGTGCCATTTACTTATACGGGGAAAGTTGGAGTTAGTTTTGGGATGGAAAATCAATGATTTTATTTTGACACGTTAACTTTGAAATGCTTGTTAAACATCTAAATTATGTCAAATGGGCAACTGAGTAATTGGGTCTGAGGAATTTGGGGTAATATTATGTCTAAAAATAGAAATTTTAGAGTAAGAATTATGAAAACTATAATTAAAGCAATGAAACTGAATGAGATCACCTAGGAAATTAGTATAGACAGAGAAGATGGCCAATCCTAGGGCACGTCAACATTATAGGTCTAGAAAATGAGGAGAACTTGGAAAAGACGACAGAGAAGCAATAGAGGAAAGAGGAAACAGCCAGTATGATAGGAGGAAATCTAGAAAAGATTGCTCTCTGCAAGTCACGTGAAGAAAGTGTTTCAACAATGAGGAAGAAAATGTTGCTGAGAAGTTTAGTTAAGATGGGACTTGAAATGGAAAGATGGAAGTCCCTCGTAATCTTGTGTGAAATTCAAGCGTAGTAGCATCATAAGAGCCTGTCTAACTTCAGGGGGGAAAATGACCAGGATCAGCCTAAAAGTTGATTCCCATGAGGTGAAGGTCAGACATACTTCCACTCTCCACCCTTTTTACCTCTGACACCAACCGCCCCTCCCATGGCATTCTTTACTTCTCTGCTGGGTTCAATAATTCTTTGCAGTAGCCACACAAGAACTCACAGATCATACTTACAGTTAAGTGGGTTATTAAGGAAGCAACAGGGTACAACTCAAGATCAGGATCAGCAGGCTATAACTCAGCATCAGGATCAGAAAGCATGTAGGTGAAGTCTGGAAGGTTCTCCTGAAGAGGAGAATATATCCCTCCCTTTCAGGACAGCTCTCTCATCTCCTCTTGGCCGTGCAAACAAGCAGGCCCTCTCTCAGCAGTTCATGCCCTGTCTTGGTAGTGCAGGCCTCCTCTCAGCTCTCTGAAGACAGGCTTCCTCTTGGCCCCCTGAGGTCGAGCAGTCTGTTACCACTGACTCTGCTGCAGGGCCTCTTCCAGGCCCCTTGATGTCTTCAATGTTATACCCCTTGACCTGTGTTACAGCTATTTTAGGAGGTTCCTTGCCTCCTCTCTCTGCTTCTTCTATCATTTCTCTTTCTTTTTCTCTTTTCTGTTTCTTCCTCCTTTCTCTGTGAAAAACCTCTGTGGGGTTGGCTGAATATGTACACAAACTCCTTGTCAATTTCAAGTCATCGCCCTCCTGACAGGGCCACAAACTTACCAATTCTTTCTCAGTAGGCTACAGACACTTCATTTACAGAGTCTATACTCATTTCATTTGTGTAATATATTGACCAATCTCTGCAAGCAGCATATCAATCACAGGGCAGGCTACAGCCCAGAGCCAGACAAAAAAGTGTCATACCATCAAGTTGTTTAGAGTTTACCCAAGGAATGTCAATCAATTGGAACAAAAGTATCAAACCTTTGGGGTAGAAAATTAGGGTAAACATAACTCTCCAGGGTTTAGGGGAAAAAAATCTCTCAAGCTTTTTTTCCACAAAGAACCAAGGCAACAGGCCACATAAAGGAACTCATTTCACTACACCTTGGCAAGAGCAGATCCAATGAAGTGGTAAAATAAAATCTGATCTAATATGACCATCCCTTATGGTTTTTTTTTTTTTTTTAAGGGGTAGTTATCTAGTGCTGCTATAACAGAAATACCACAAGTGGATGGCCTTAACAAAGATAAATTTATTTTCTCACAAGTTTAGTAAGCTAGAAGTCCAAATTCAGGGCATCAGCTCCGGGGGAAGGCTTTCTCTCTGTGTTGGCTCTGGAAAAAAGTCCTTCTTATCAACCTTCCCCTGAACCAGGAGCTTCTCTGTGCAGGAACCCTGGGTCCAAAGGATGTGCTCTGGTTCTGGTGCTGTTTTCTTGGTGGTATGAGGTCCCCAACTCTCTGCTTGCTTCCCTGTACTATTGTCTCTTGTAAGATAAAAGGTGGTGCAGGCCACACCCTAGAGAAATTCTGTTTACATTGGATCAGGGATGTGACCTGAGCAAGGGTGTTACATCCTACCCTAATTCTCTTCAACATAATCCAGTCTTGCCTCATTTACCACAGGCAGAGCCTAACCAAGCTGACACATATTTTGAGGGAACACAATTCAATTACAACTTATGAAAATATTATACAGATCAGAGTCATTTTAAATATTGTTACTTTAAGTAGAGATTATATGAATTGCCAAGATTGATGACCTATTTTCATTGCTGTTGTTAGGTGCCATCAGGTCAGTGCCATCAGGTCAGTTTTGGATTCATAGTGACCCTATATGACAGAGTAGAACTTTCCCACAGGGTTTTCTAGGCTGTGATCTTTACCAGAGCAGATCTTCAGGTCTTTCTCTTGTGGGGCCACTGAGTGGGTTTGAACACCCCACCAACCTTTTGGTTAGCATCGAAGCACTTAACCGTTGGGCCACCAGGGTTCCCCATGATCTATGTACATGTAATAAATTAGTTAGCCTCTAAATTCACAATTCCTTGATATTAGATCAAAGTATATAGTTTGTTTCACTGTAATGGTGGCTGCCTGAGTCACAATTTCTTCATAGCATATGATTTGCAATTTTAAATTCCTCCCTTCTGCGATAGTTATGGTTCCTAAGTCTAGACCTCAAAATAGAAAAAAAAGCTTCTTTTGTAAAGAGCTCCTCTTTGAATTTCCTATTTCATCTGAACCAATGGCTTTCAAAACGTTTTCCAAAGACTCCATGTGATGCCTGGATGTTTGCAAGTTAATTCTTTCTATTACTTGTGTTTATATTAAATGCTGAGGCTGTTTTTAATGACTGCCATTGTGATCACTAGACTTCCTAATCTTGCAAATTATCCACTCTACTGAACTCTCAAGTTCTTCCTATTTGCCCCCGTAAGGAGCTTTAGAATGCAATACTAAATATTCTAAATTCAAAAGCATTTGCAGCAGTACATCAACAGGGAACTGCTAGAAATTCAAGCTGGATTCAGAAGAGGATGTGGAATGAGGGATACCATTGCTGATGTCAGATGGATTTGGCCAAAGGCAGAGAATACCAAAAAGATGTTTACCTGTGTTTTATTGACTATGCAAAGGCATTTGACCACGTGGATCATAAAAAATTATGAATAACATTGCAAAGAGTGGAAATTTCAGAACACCTAATTGTGCTCATCAGGAACCTGTACATAGACCAAGAGGCAGTTGTTCAGACAGAACAAAGGGATGCTGTCTGGTTTAAAATCAGGAAAGGTGTTCCTCAGGGTTATATCCTTTTACCATATTTATTCAACCTATATGCTGAGCAAATAACCTGAGAAGCTGGGCTATATGAAGAAGAACGTGCCATCAGAATTCGAGGAAGACTCATTAACAACCTGCATTACGTAGATGACACAACCTTGCTTGCTGAAAGTGAAGAGGACTTGAAGCACTTACTGATAAGAAAGCGAAAGACCACAGCCTTCAGTATGGATTACACCTCAACAAAGAAAACAAAAATCTTTACAACTGAACTAATAAGCAACATCATGATAAATGGAGAAAACATTGAAGTTGTCAAGGATTTTGTTTTGCTTGGATCCACAATCAATGCCTATGAAAGCAGCAATCAAGAAATCAAAAGACGCACTGCATTGGGCAAATCTGCTGCAAAAGACCTCTTTAAAGTGTTGAAAAACAAAGATGTCACCTTTAGGACTAAGGTAGGTTTGACCCAAGCCATGGTACTTGCAATTGCCTCATATGCATGCCAAAGCTGGACAATGAATAAGGAAGACCAAAGAAGAATTGATGCCTCTGAATTATGGTGTTGGTGAAGAATACTGAGTGCCAGAAGAATGAACATATCTGTCTAAGAAGAAATACAGCCAGAGTGCTATTGGAAGTGAGGATGGCAATACTTCAACTCACATACTTTGGACATGTTATCTGGAGGGACCCAGTACCTGGAGAAGGACATCAGGGTTGGTAAGGTAGAGGAAGACTTTCAATGAGATGAATTGACACAGTGGCTACAACAATGGACTCAAGCATAGCAAATATTGTGAGGACGGCACAGGACCGGGCAGTGTTCTGTTCTGTTGTGCATAGGGTGTCTACGAGTCAGAATTGACTCAATGGCACCTAACAACAACAACATAATCAAATAACCAGTTCCAGCTCTGTTACACAAAATTGTTAAATCAAGGGGTTTCTTTTCTAAAGCATATTTTATTTTACTGAACATTCAATCACCACTATAGTCATTTAGTTACTAAATATAATCAAGCAACCTCCTATAGCAGCCTTGGTTGCTCAGTGGTTAAGCACTTGGCTGCTAACCAAAAGGCCTATGGTTCAAGCCCACAGCTGCTGCATGGCAGAATGATGTAGCAGTCTGCTTGCATAAAGATCACAGCCTCAGAAACTCTGTGGGGCAACTTTACTCTGTCCTATAGGGTGGGTGTGAGTTGGAATCTACTCGAAGGCAGCAGGCTTGGTTTGGTATGTATTAGGCCTATCCTATGGTCAGAAAGTATAACGTTGAATGGAGTGATCGCCATGCCTGCCTCACAAGACTTGGTGCCTAATGAGTAAGACAGGCAATTAAGTTGTTACAGTAACTGTGGTACAGGCCACCATAAGAAGAATATAGGATAATAGAAGAATTCAAAACTGCAGGTGAGAAACGGGATTAGGAAATGCTCACTCTGAAGGATGAGCAGTTATCCAAAGAGCAAAGGAAACAATGTCCTAGTAATATGGAAAAGAATGTATGAAGATTCAGAGGCAATGAAAGCGTAGTGCACTTGAAGAACATGGTTGGTGTGAAGGGGAATAAACTTAATAAACTTTATCACTATTTTTCTCTCCTTTAGGGTGACCAGCCTCAATACTTCAAACCACCTTAAACAGTGATCATTCACTTTTATGGATAAATGTCAAATTTTATTTTTTAATTTTAAATAGTATTTATTTTATGTAGTAATCAATATTCACTAGCTAATAAATTGGCTAATACAGATTAGCAAAAGAAAGAAACCACCGTCAAGAGATAATCAATTTTATTAATATTTTTGAAGCTCTTTTCAGATAATTTTAGGAACATTTTTAAAAAGTATTATTCCCTAACTCTTCCAAGATTGCCTAATACCCCAATTGTTCATTAATTCACTCTCATGAGGCTCTGGAAAATCCCTGTACAAATAATGCACTTCCTCCTACCCCAATTCCAGAAAAGCATCATGGTAAATACCGTAATTTATCAATAAATATTTAATAAGTGATTTTTCATTTCTGTATGCTCTGAGTAAGACACTAAAAGAAATACAACTAATTTCTGACCTTTAATAAACTAAATATAACACTTAACTGATGATTTGTTCTCTCAATATTCCTGGAGATCTGGGCGGGGAAGAGATACATGAAAATAAGTGACTAAATATTCCATGGAGGGCTAAGATTATAATACTTTTGTTTGTGAGAAACTTTTTATGCCTTTCATTTCACATATAAGAAAACTGAGGCTCTCTGTATCCCTGGTTCCACATCCATGGATTCAATTGCTCATTGAAAACATTTGGGGAAAAAAAAAGACTTTTTTTCTTGTCATTATTCCCTAAACAATACAGTATAACAACTATTTACATAGCATTTACATTGTATTAAGTATTATAAGTAATCTAGAGATGATTTAAAGTATACAGGAGGATTGCATAAGTTATCTGCAAGTACTACACCATTTTATATAAGGGACTTGAGGATCCATGGATTTTTAGTATCCAAGGGGGTCCTGGAACCAATACCCAGTGGATACCAAAGTATGACTGTAAATACAGATTATCTCTAGAATAACCCACCATTATCCCAGGCTTCAAATAATCCCCAAATATAGAACTCCGCTGAAGTGAGCAGTTCACCTTTAAAAATAATTAAATATACAAGGAAGCAAGATACCAGGAATGAGAACCTATAGAAATAAAAATAGCTGAAGTAGACATGCAATGACTTCAGATAATGGAATTAGCAGACACATACTATAAAATGAAAATAATATATTTAAAGAAATAAAAGTTTGAAAATAACTGGAGGGAACAAAAAACTAAGACCAAAAACAAAAGAATGACTAAGCATATATGGGTAAAGAACAAATAGAACTTCTAGAAATGTAAATACGTAATAATTGAAAGTGTAAAACTTAGTGGGTAGATTTAACAACATATTAGACATAGATTAAAAAGGAATACTAGGGTAGAAGAAAGGTTGTAGCAAACAGAGAAACGAGGCTAAGAGTATGAAAGATAGTTTAAGACATATAGAGGAGAGAGTGAAAGGGTGTACACAGATCTAATTGGAGTCCCAGAAGGAGAAAAGAGGGGTGGAAGCAATACTGAAATAGAAAATTAATTAGAATTTTCTGTAAAACCAAACCACACATTCAAGAAGCCAAATTAATTTCGTATAGGACAAATAAAAATGAATCAACACATATACTACCAAAGAAATTGCAGAACACTAAAGAAGAACAGAATATAGATATAAAAGATAGGTTGTTGTGAGGACCATGAACAATACAAGATAGGTCCTGTCCACATAGGACTCTGGGAGAGAATCAGAGTAAGTGACCTGGGGCAAGGAAAAAAGCACCAAACACCTGGCTTCATGGTAACATCAATTGAAACCCATTAGCTAGTACAAAAACAACCCCATTCTTCATATATTAGACACACTTTTTCCTGGTTCCCCTGCACACATCCTTGCAAGAAAATATCAAGTATATAAACCCATACTCTGCACAGACTGCTACCCTGGTGACTCTGGGCACATAGCTGTCTGCCATGGAATCTTGGCTCCGACCTCTGTCTGTAAACTCCCTAATAAATCTAGATCTGATCAATCTGGCTTTTGCTGCCTCTTTTTTTGAAATCTGACCTATGCCCCTGGGTGCTACTCCTGCCGCTAGGCTAGTCTGGTAAAAAAAAAAAAAAAGTCTGGTAGGGTGTGACAATTGTTTTTAAAATAGTGATAAACTGAGAGCTGACTGCTTAGCAGCAACTATAAACCCCAGAAGACAATGGAATGATACTATCAATGTTCTGATATAAAATTACAGTTAACTTCTAGTATAAATCTCTCTCACAAACAATATGAATTACATATATTTTTCAGACTCCAAAAACTGAGAGAACAATCAACAAACCATACAGTCAAGCAATTCTAAGGATTATGCTTAAGGCAAAAGCCATAAGGCAAATACGTGGCCTACATAATTTGCTTCCTTGTCTTGGCACCCATTAATTCCTTCTAGTTGCCCTTTCCAGAGTCTCTGGGTGGCCCAAAATGTTAAGTGCTTCCCTACTAACCGAAAAATTAGTGGTTTGAATCCACCCAAAGGCACTTTGGAAGAAAGTCCTGGAGATCTATTTCTGAAAGGTCACAGTCACTGAAAATCCTATGGAGCACAGTTCTACTCTGAAGCACATGGGATCACCATGAGTCAGAAATGACTCCACAGCAAGTGGTTTAGTTGCCCTTTCACCTAGTTTCTGGCATGGCTGATCCCGTCTTTTCCTTAGTGTCTCAACAGTGTGGACTCTAACTGGCCCTCCTGGCCATACCCTATATACTTTCCCATGATAAGAACCTGTTAATATCTTGCCCCTCCTGGTCATGTCTCCTACAATTCCCCATGATAAAAACTTCTCCCTTTTCCTGTGCTAACACACCAGGAACTTTTAAACTGACCAATAGGACCTTCAGCATGCACTAACTCCAAAACCCTCTCCTACAATTCCAGCTTGTTGTTGCCTTGTCCCCGTGTGTCATTCTGGATGGAAGTGTGTTGTAGTTTCCTTTCTGGAACCTGTGAGTACTAAATTCTATTTGTTTTCTGGCCTTCCTGAGCGAGTCTCACTTCCTCATGCCATGCCTGACACACCACCCAAGATACCCATAGACTCCCTTAGAGTTAAACTTAAGATGATCTCATATGGAAGATTTGAGATGCAAGAAGGAATGAAGAGAACAGAAAAGAGAAAATAAATGACTAAATCTATAATAATAATGATGGTGATGTTTGGAGTTTTTACTGAAAAAAAAAAAGTTAAAACTAAGACACATTAAAACAACAACAAATAAATGGTTATGGATGTGCTTTAATTTAAAGTGTCTAAGAACTCATTTAATTCAGGAGGGAAAAATATTTATTGATTTTAAGCATTGATACGTTAGATATATGTGTTTTGATTACTAGAGTAACCACCAAAGTAATAGAAATAGAGCTTATATCTCCCAAACTATTAGGGAGAAAATTTGAATGAGAAGAAAATAACCAACAAATCATACACACGCACACACACACACACACACACACAAGACAAAAATGAAAAACGGGTGGAAAAATGAGAAAGCACAAAATAGAATAGAAATTTAAATCCAAATATGTAAGTCCAATAAATATAAGTTGTCTTAGCTAGTGCTGCTGTAACAGCAATACCACAAGTGGGTGGTTTAAAGAACAGAAATTTATTTTTTTCACTATTCAAGAGGCTAGAAGTCCGAATTCAGGAACTGGGTGTAGGGTGAAGTCCTTTCTTAATCTATTTCAGCTTCTAGCAGCTGGCAGTCCTTAGAGTTCTGGGCTTCTGGACTCACTTGCCTCTGTTCTCTTCAGATATGTGACTGTCTTCCCTCCGTGACTGCTGGCTTGTCTCTGTGTCTAATCTGCCCTTTTTACATCTCAAAAGAGATTAGTTTTCAAGCACATATTACACTGTTATGGCCTCATTAACATAACAAAGAAAACCTTATTCCAAATAGGGTTACATCCAGAGGCGTGGGAGTTATGATTCCAATACATATTTTGGGGGGACACAATGCAATCCATAACATAAATGAACTAAATGCTTCAAGTAAACCCAAAGATTTTAAGACAAAACAAAGGCCGAGTGACTATTGGATCATACTGTATGCTAGAGGAGACTTAGGTTTTTTTCTCATCTACTTAGCAGAATAAGGGGTTCATGGAGGAGATCAGATCATGGAGAAGAAATAAAGGAGCATTTTCCTAATACATATCACCAGTTGCCTTCGATTCAATTCAATACATATATAGTATATAAATTCAAAACTTTGGTACAACACATACATAAATTTTCTTTATATTATATTGTCACGATTTTCAAATAATCAGTGAGGCTATGTCTGACATTCATTCTTACAGCTCTCTATCAGCCACATTCCCTGTATAACTACAGAAAGTAATCCTACATACGAATGGGAATTTTCAAAAATATGCTTTGCATTGCCTTCTGAATCACCTCAGAGAGATACCGATTACTGTCGATATCATTTTGGTAATATATTATTCTAATTCTTTGAATACTTATAATAAGTGAATATTACATAGTAGGTACGATTACTTGCTATTAATGACATCTGAGCAACCAAATTTTCCTAACCATTGCATTGATTTTATGGTTGATGAAAAACCATTCATCTTACTTTGTTAACCATAGAACTCTTAAGTGAAAATTTATCAACCATTATTTTATCATGACAGAAAGTATTCTACTGAAAATTTGAGAGTGTCTTCACAAAGGCTTGGAAATTAGAAATTTCTTATATTAGGATGCATTTAGGTGGAGTGGACTTACCTATTACACCCCATGGCAGTAGTAGAGGGCTATTGCTAATAACAGAGATAACATCTCTATCGTTCCATAATACAGTTTTTCTGGCACCAAATACAGTAAAAAGCTGAATAGCAAAAAAAAAAAAAAAAAAATCTACCTTCATAGAGCTTATATTCTTGAAGGAGTAAAGGAGAAAAAATAAACAAAGTAAATAATAGGTTTGATGATGAAAAGTTGTAAGAAGAAAAATAAAACAGAAAAGGAGATTAAGAACTGCAGTTGCTGAGAAGGCTACACAGAAAAGGTGTAAAAACCAGAATGAGATGAAAGAGCAAGTCATGCGGATATCTGAGAGGAGCATTGTAGATAGAGAGCAGTAAATGAAAAGACCGTCTGACAGAAGTATGCAAGGCAAGTTTAGGGAACATTGAAGAGACCAGAGTAACTGGATCAAAGTGAGTAACAGGTAGAATAATAGGTGATATTAGAAAGGAGTACCTTGTGTAGCACTTTATAGGCCATTATTATATCTTTAGCTTTTACTTGAGAGACATGGGAAGACATTAGAGAATTTTTAACTGACGAATGATCTAAACTGACTTATTTTTTTAATGCAATCACTATGGCTACTATGCTGAGAATAAACTATAGAGGGAAGAGAAAAGCATGGAGAATACTTAGGAGGCTATTGTAATAAGGTAGGTGAAAGATTATGGTATCTTGGACCACAGCGGTAGTAATTAGAATTGGTTGGATTTTGAGTACATTTTGACAATAAAAACAACAGGATATGTTGATGGATTAACCAAACCCATTGCTGTCAAGTTGATTCTGACTCATAGTGACCCTATGGGACAGAGTAGAACCACTCTATAGGGTTTCCAAGGATCACCTGGTGGATTCAAACTGCTGAACTTTTGGTTAGCAGCCAAACTCTTAACCTCACAAATTTCCTACAAATATATATCTAGGTGTTGAGATATATATATATACACATACACACACACCCATTTATACATATTCTTGAAACAAAATGTTTAACCTCAGTCTAATCATGAGGGGAAAGAATTAGACAAATCCAGAGTTCAGAATGTGAAATATTCTACAAGATAGCTATCCAGGACTTTCCTAAAAAATGTCAGTGATATGAAAAAAAATAAAGATGTCAGAGGGACCACCCTAGTTTGAAAGAGACTGAAGAACAACAATAACAAAATGCAACAGATGAAATTTGATTAGATCCCAGATTGAAAGAAAACTCTACATTTTTTTATATAATTGATGAAATTTGAATATGAATTATATATGGTAGTATCATTGGATAAATATTACTTTCTTTAGCTGTGAATATACTGTCACGATTATGTAGGAGAATTCTTTTATTCTTAGGAGACACATGTTGCATTATTCACCAGTGAAGTGTCATGATGTTTGTCTTAATCACCTAGTCCTGCTATAACAGAAATACCACAAGTGGATGGCTTTAACAAATGGAAATTTATTTCTTCAGAATAAAGTAGACTAAAAGTCCAAATTCAGGGTGTCAGCTGCAGGGGAAGGCTTTCTCTCTGTTGGCCTTCTCATCAATCTTCCCCTTTGGGACTAGGAGCTTCTCTGCACAGGAACCCTGGATCCAAAGGATACACTCTGCTCCCGGCACTGCTTTCTTCGTGGTGGTATGAGGTCCCCAGTTCTCTGCTTGCTTCCCTTTCCTTTTTATCACTAGAGAGATTAAAAGGTGGTGTAGGCCATACCTCAGGGAAACTCCCTTTACATTGGATCAGGGATGTGATCTAGATAAGGGTGTTACAATCCCACCCTAATCCTCTTTAACATAAAATTACAATCACAAAATGGAGGACAACCACACAATACTGGGATCACGGCCTAACCAAGTTGACAGATATTTTGGGGGGCCCCAATTCAATCCATAACAATGTCTAAAACTTTCATGTCCTAAGACTTTCATACCTAAAACTATGTACTTACAAATGGTACATAAAAACTAGGCAGATAAACAGAGAGATGTGAATTCTAAGAAAAAATTTTTAAAAAATTATGTGGACAGAGAAAAAGTGAGGGAAGGGAAAACAGAGAGAGAGAAGCAAATATGGCCAAATGTTAAGAAAAGGTAAATCTTGATGAAAGGTTTATGGGTGTTCATTTTCTGCCAACTTTTCTATATGTTTGAAAAAATCTAAAATAATAAATTTGAGCCACTGCAACCATCTCTTCAGGCCAGATACTAATCTCTAAAATAAGCAGCAGGGGTTTCAAATGATGTCATTTGAATTTATGGCTAAGAGTCATGAGTACAAATTATTTAAATATAATTATTTCAAACTCAAGAAAAAAAGAGATTAGAAGGAGAGGAATTGGAGATAGTAAGGACATTCTTTCAAGGAATGTTTTTTTGTTGGGGGAAGCGTAGAGAAATGAACAGTAGCTGGAAGGATAAACAACATCAGTAGATAGGTATTTGAAGATGTGAGAAACAGCACGCTTGTATGCTAATGTGAAAGATCCAGTAAAATAAGAAAAGTTATAATACAAGGAGCTGGGAAGCAATGTCCTTGAGTACACATTGGAGGGCATTTGAGCACAAGTAGAGGGGTGGCCTCAGCTAGGAGCATAGATAGTTCATCCAGAGTCACAGAACATAAGGTATGCTATCAGATTACAAAGACAGGTCAGTAGGTCAATGAGGTCAGAGGTTGTGGACACACTCCTCCAATGACTTTATTTGTCAATGAATGGAGAAGCAAGATACCCTACTGATAGTGGGGAAAGGGGGATTGCTGAAGGTTGAAAAAAAGATCAGAAGGTATGAAGCAGTCATGAGAGAAAGAATGAGGATGGAAGTGTAAATGGACTAGGAAAATGGTTTATGATTCCCAGGCAGCATTAAGGACTGTTTGAGCTTTGTAATCACAAATATAAAGTGAGACCATCCCCCTACATTTTTCCTGCCACATTAAGCTGTATGGCTACAGAACCATTGTAGGCACAGTTTTATATTTCTGAAGGGTAGGAATTTTTATAAACAAGTACATTAAAGGGAGGAAGTTTCAGGGAGTTAGGGTGTATAAAATGGAATGATTATAATAATTGGTCATGGAATTAGCTGGGTAAGGATACAAATAAGGATATGGGGTGGTGGGAATGATGAAAAGATGGTAGAATTGATGAGTTTTAGGTACTGAAGTGGTTGAAATTGTTTCTGAAGTTAGATTTCTGGAGGGAGTGAGCTGGAAAAATTGGAAGGAGTAACCAGTAAGTTCAATGCTTGAAATTGTTACTAAGGAACTGTTGCAGTTATTGATAATATAAAGTCTAGATATGACCTTGGCTGGGAGTAAGTGGCTGAGGTGGGTGATTTTTAGGTAATCGGAGGAGAGGTCAAGGAATGGAGAGACTAGGCTATTAGAAGAAACATCCGTGTGGATATTGAAATCACCAAGAATTATGACTGGAATAGCACTAGTGAGGATAAGTGAGAGCCAAGAGTATAAAGTTTCTATACTTACCACCTCCAATTCCTCTTGTAATGTTTTTTTTAAGTTTTGAAATAATTACATTAAAGTTAAAATCTTCAAAAAATGAGAGTGTATGACATGGGGTCATAGATGACTGCTACAAGGAGAAGTGGTAGTGTCAGCTGTCTTGGAGTTGGCTCCTGACTCGTGGCAACCCTATATGTTAGAGCAGAACTCCATAGGGTTTTCTTGGCTATAATCTTTATGGAAGCAGTTTTTGAGGCCTTTCTTCCAAGGGGCTGCTGGGTGGGTTTGAACCAGCAAAGTTTAGGTTAGCAGCTGACCTCAAACCACCTGCACCATCCAGGCCCCTTTTACAGTGAGAAGTTTTTGGTTAAATGCTGTCTAGTAGATTCATAAGGAGAGGTAGTGAATAGTAAAATCTGATGACAGGGAACTCTAAGCTGAATGTTGTCAGGCAGAAGGGAAGTAGAGTGATCTGAAAGTGGCAATGAGGAGCAAAGAAAATAATTTGTTACTTTCAGGCCCTGGGTGGCACAAACAGTTAAGCTCTCAGCTACTAACCAAAAGACTGGTAGTTTGAATTCACTCAGAGTCATCTCAGAAGAAAGGCCTGGCAATCTACTTCTGAAAAATCACAGCCATTGAAAACCCTATGGAGCACAGTTCTATTCTGACACAGTGGGGCCACCATGAGTCAGAATCAACTCAGTGGCAACTGGCTTTTGGTATGATAGCTGAGATGAAACCGCAGCCACATTTTAAGAAAAATAAATGAAAACAATATCCTCAGGGAGAGCTGCTTTTCATTTAGAACAAGAAGGTGAATTTTCAGAAAAAAAAAGCTGAGGATATAGGGGATTTCGCTAATGACTGACCAGAAGGTACTGTGGAAGGGTTTCAGGCACTGGTGAGGGGTTGTCTTGGTCAGCTGGTGCCACTATAACAGAAATACCACAAGTGGATGGCTTTAACAAAGAGAAATTTATTCTTTCACAGTCTAGTAGGTTACAAGTCCAAATTCAGAGGGTCACTTCAAGGGGAAGGCTTTCTCTGTCAGCTCTGGAGGAAGATGGCTTGTCATCAATCTTCCCCTCATCAAGGAGGTTCTCAGGGGCAGGGACCCCAGGTCCAAAGGATGAGGTCTGCTCCCAGTGCTGCTTTCTTGGTGGTATGAGGTCCCCAACTCTCTGCTTGCTTCTCTTTCTTTTATCTCTTGAGAGATAAAAGGTGGTACAGGCCACACCCTAGAGAAACTCCCTTTACTTTGGATCAGGGAGGTGACCTGAGTAAGGGTGGTGTTACAATCCCACCCTAATCCTCTTAATATAAAATTACAGTCACAAAATGGAGGACAACCACACAATACTGGGAATCATGGCCTAACCAAGTTGATACACACATTTTTTGGAGGACATAATTCAATCCATGACAGGGGTGGAAATAAGTGTCAGATAAAGAGATCTACAGAACAACTTGGGAGTTGCTGTCTGAGGGAAAAGAGTGTAGGGGTTTTGAACTTTTGGAAACTGACATAAACCATGAAGTTAATTCTGATGGCGCATGGCAGATAGTGGTGGAAGGCTATGTTAGAGGGTGAGTTGTGGGGGTCTTGTCAAAAACATTCAGAATTCTGGGGCTCTCACTTAGGTAAAATTGAGGTCTTAATTTAAGCACAAGATTATTGAGAGGCTGCTTTTCATCTTTGCCAATACAGGTATGGAGGCCAGAGACAAGGAGCAGTTGCTGCCTGGTGTGAGAGTTTCTTTCCACTGTCTTGAATATTATGATAGCAAGAGAAATCAAGGTTCTGGCTTTCTACCCTTTTTGAAGAGAAGTCCATTCCTTAAGTCCATGCTTCTCAGGAGATCAGTATATTGGGATGATAGATGAGCTGTCAGTGCTGTCGGTTCTCCTCACATGGGTCAATGGCTAATCTGTCCTGACCTATGAGAGCCAAAGGGAACAAGGGTGTCTCAAAACTAGCTCTGAGTTTAAGAGTGCTCATGTTTTCCCTGTGGCTAGGATGAGTACTCTTGAAATACAGAAAGTTCAGTTAGAGCCTCCCAGATGAATTTCTTTTAAAAGAAAAGTTTAAAAGTTGACTATTTGCTATCACTAAGATCAGAAACACAATGGCCTAATCAGTAACTGTGGGCATTTTGGAACATCCTAATATTTAAAAGGAAATTAAAAGTAGGTCTTGCTTGTTATCAACATTAAAAATCACAAACAGACACACACATACTGAGTCACTGTAATAATTCTTTAGTCTTAGTTCACTGAATCTCTGCAAATTCAATTTGGCATCAAATAACAGCCCATTCTTCTCTGCCACCATGGTCATTTGGAGCTGATGAGGAGACAGATAGCAAGCACCTTAGCGACAGACAAGAGAGCAGTGCTCTCAGGTGACATTCTGTTTTGGAAAAAGTCTGGGAAGTGTAAGTTTCCTGATCTCTTTTTCTGAGCAACACTAACCAAAAATTGGACTTTCATCATGACGTCTTCTCTTAAATCAACATAATGAATTAGGAGCTAAGATACCTAAGTGTGCCTCTAGTTACACCCCTGACACTTATCAATCCACCAACTTACTCTTACCTACAGTTTCTCCACCTATGTAAGTGAAAAATGAAACTGCCCAAAAATGTCAAAGGGGATTTCTGATCCATTGCTGATTTGAGTCCAGGGTATTTCAACCCTAAACTCTAAGCTGGAAAGAATTTCCACATCTCCAGTTCCAGGCCTTAACTAACAGGAAGAAATGCAAACTGCTCCTCTCAAAAGAGACCTCACTTATGCAAAGGGGAGAGCCAGAGGCAAAGTGGGATCCTGCAAGTAATGCATGCAAATGAATTAGGTTCTTAGGTGGACATAATGTACCAAGAGGGATGGACAACGTTTTGTAAGTAGCAAGCTAAGCTGGTGATGGAGATTTAGTTCACCTGGTAAGAATTCACCTAAAGTCAAATTAGCCTGATGACATTTATCTAATTAATTCACATAAATATCACAAGTGGATAAAAAAAACCCCACTGTCATCAAGTCGATTCCGACTCACAGCGACCCTATAGGATGGAGTGAACTGCCCCATAGAGTTTCCAAGGAGCACCTGGTGGATTCGAACTGCTGACCTTTTAGTTAGTAGCCGTCACACTTAACCACTAAGTGGATGGCTTTAACAAAGAGAAATTTATTCTCTCACAGTCTAGTAGGTTATAAGTCCGAATTCAGGGTGTCAGCTCCAGGTTAAGGCTTTCTCTCTTTGTCAGTTCTCGAGGAAGGTCCTTGTCCTCAATCTTCCTCTGGTCAAAGAGCTTCTCAGGCACAGGGACCCTGGGTCCAAAGTACACACTCTGTTCTTGGTGCTGCTTTCTTGGTGGTATGAGGTTCCCAACTCTGCCTGCTTCCCTTTCCTTTTATCTCTTGAGAGATAAAAGGTGGTACAGGCCACACCCCAGGGAAACTCCCTTTACTTTGGATCAGGGAGGTGACCTGAGTAAGGGTGGTGTTACAATCCTACCCTGATTCTCTCAACATAGAATTGCAATCATAAAATGGAGGACAACCACACAATACTGGGAATCATGGCCTAACCAAGTTGATACACACATTTTTGGGGGGACATAATTCAATCCATAACATTCCAGCCAAAAAATCACATCCTTGCAACATGCAAAACATATTCACCCCATCATATCATAGCAAAAGTCTTAACTCCAAGTCCAAAATCCAAAAACTCCTCTTTCTGTGTGAAATCTGGAATACAAGTTATCTGCTTCCAATAGTACAATGGCAGAACAGGCACAAGCTAGACATTTCCATTACAAATGGGGGAAACTGAAGGGAAGAAGGCATAACAGGCACCAAGCAAGTCATCAGAACACATTACCTTAGCCCTCAAAGCTTTGAAAATAATCCTCTGTTCTCTGAGACAATTTACACAATAACTCTGCCCTCCAGCCTCTAGGTATTGGCCACACTCTCCAGATTCTGAGTGGAGGCCCCTCAGCCCTGGGCTTCAGCTCTGCAATCCAGGCCCAATGGGAGAGCAACTCTGCTCCCTGGGCTTTAGACACACCATTCTCATAGTCCACCTGAGTGGCAACTCCACCCTTAGAAATAGCAGAGGCCATGGCTCCACCCTTTGAAACCCTTGAGGTTATGGCCATACCTTCTGAGACTGAGGCAGCTCAGCTTCTTGTGCTTCTTGTCTTTAGCTTCTGCTTCATGGTTTCTTGGCCTCTTAGCTCCTCAGGACTCACACCGGCATCTACCCTGCTGGGGCAAGTGTTCCAAAGCTCAGTATTTTCACCATAAGTGCCCGGAGGCACCCCAGTCCACCAGGAAGCCTCCTGCACACAGGCACTCAGCTCTCTGGCTCTGTGGGCCAGCTCCAGCGCCATCTCATGCTGGTCTCCTGGTTCTGTTGCTGCTGCTTCTCTGCTGCACTGGTGCTCTGCCTCTGTCGAAACTCTATCTGCTCACAGTTTCAAAACTGCTTCCACATTTTAGGTATCTGTTAGAGCAGCACCCCACTCTGTCGGTACCACATTCTGTGTTAGTTATCTAGTACTGTGTTAACAGAAATACCACAACTGGATGACTTTAAGAAAGAGAAATTTATTCTCTCACAGTCTAGTAGGTTACTAGGCCAAATTCAGGGTGTCAGCTCCAGGAGAAGGCTTTCTTTGTCAGCTCTCTGAGGAAGGTCCTTGTCCTCAATCTTCCTGTGGTCAAAGAGCTTCTCAGGCGCAGGGACCCCGGGTCCAAAGGACATGCTCTGTTCTTGGTGCTGCTTTCTTGGTGGTATGAGGTCCCCAACTCTCTGCCTGCTTCCCTTTCCTTTTACCTCTTGAGAGATAAAAGGTGGTGCAGGCCACACCCCAGGGAAACTCCCTTTACTTTGGATCAGGGAGGTGACCTGAGTAAGGGTGGTTTTACAATCCTACCCTAATCCTCTCAAAGTAAAATTACAATCACAAAATAGAGGATAACAACACAATACTGGGGATCATGGCCTAACCAAATTGATACACACATTTTTTGGGAGACATAATTCAATCCATGACAATAGCTGTGCATTATGTGATTCCAACCTAGGGAATGTTTAAAAAGATTAATGCCCAGACCACCACCCCAGGGATTCTGATTTATTTTGCCTCAGGAGGAGGCTAGGCATTGCCAGATAAATTGCCAGACACAGAGTTAAATTTGAATTTCCAATAAAGCAACAAATAATATTTAAGAGATATCCTAAATATTAAAAAAAAAAATTACATGGGGCATATTGCATGAAACATGCTTATACTAAAAAATTATTCATTTTTTATCTGACATTCAAATTTAGCTGGGCATCTTATATTTTTATTTGTTAAATCTGGCAACTCTACCTGTAACTCTGGGTTTAGCCAGGATTATAAACCACTGCTCGAGCGTATGGAGCCCTGGTGATGTAGTGGTAAGAGCTTAACTGCTACCCAAAGGGTTGGCAGTTCAAATCTACCAGCCACTCCTTGGAAACCACATGGGGCAGTTCTACTCTGTCCTATAGGGACACTGTGAATAGGAACCACCCTGATGGCACACAACAACAGCTCTAGTGTATATAAAAAAATATTAAAAAAATATAGGTCATACAAATTGGCTGAATTTATTTAATGTTTTCTAAATAATTCTGCATCTTTTAAAAGGTACATTTTCCCCATTTCTAGGCAGTTCAACAATTTATTTTTAGCCTTTTAGTTTCTAAAGGACTGTCAAATTTCTGTCTTATTTTTATTTTTTGCTAAATATTTATATATATAATGCTTCATGTGATTTGTTCAATTTAAGCCTTTTGAGTTCTTACATTCTGCTATTTACTATTATCTTGTATTCCTTTGTGCATTTAATAGAATTTTAAAACATATCATGTCCAGTTAATGAGGCGTTGCAGCTTCGAAACTAACAGTAGGTTTTTACAGGTGAAATGATAACTATCTGTGATTTACTTTTAAAAAAAAAACCCAAGGGTAAAGTGGGGGAATAAATGAAATAAGATTGGCAAAAAAAAAAAAAAAGATGATAATTTTTGAAGCCTGGATGAGAATACATAGAGGTTCATTATACTATTTACTGTAATTTTTATGTATTTGAAAGTTTCAATACAAAGTTTTTTAATTAAAAAAAGAACAGTAAATAGATGTAATAGACATTTCAGACAAGCATTTGGGTTCAGTTTTCTAAATAGCAAAGTAATATTGAGTCATGACATACTAGTAACCAAAACAAACAAAAAAATTGCTTGACATAAAAATTGGACAGGTAATATGTTCACATGATACAATATTAAAAAGATACAAAATAGTATAAAATAAAGTCTGTCTTTCACAGTTGCCCACAGTTACCAAGTTCTCCTCAGAGACAACCCACTGATGTGAGACCCTTGTGTCTTTCCAGAGATGTTTTATGCATATAACAGCAATAGTATATGCTGATATATGTGCATGTTTATGTACAGGCATGTGTACACATGTACATACACATACATGCATGTGTACACATATATATATTACAAAATGATAGCTTATTATATTTACCACTCTGTACCTTTTTAAAACGATCTTTCCATACAGATATATTTCATTATTTACCACCTGCTTACTATTCCATTGTATTGCTATATCAACATTTATTTAAACAGTCCCATATTTTTGAGAATTTAGTGGTTTTTTTTTTTAATCCTGGCTCTGATACAATTTTGCAATGCATATTCTTTTACAATTATTCCACACATAGTGAAATATAAATAATTATCTTTAAAATAAATTCCTAAAGTGGAATTACTAGGTTAAAAAGTATACACAGTACTTCAAAAATTTTAATAGATACTGTCAAATTTCTCTCCTCAAATATTGTACCAATTTATGTCCCACTAGCAATATGCCCTGGTGGCACAGTGGTTAAGAGTCCATCTGCTAACCAAAAGGCCAACAGCTCTAACTCACCAGCCAATCTTTGGAAACCCTATGGGGCAGTTCTACTCTATGAGTAGGAATCAACTCTACAGCAAGGTTTGTTTTTTTTGGAGCAATACGCCAAGGAGTCCTAGTGGTGCAAACAGGTATGCACTGGGCTGCTAACTGAAAGATGGCATTTGGAAACCCACCCAAGGGTACATGGGAGAAAGACCTGCAGCTGCTTCCATAAACATTACAGCCAAGAAAGCCCTGTGCTCTGTCACATGGGGTCACTATGGGTCAAAATCATTCAAAGACACCTAACAATAAGCAATACACCTTAACTCAAATTATCTTCAAAAGCAAAGCCTGAGACAAAGGCTTGTGTGCAGGTAATTAGTTTGGAAGGTGATCCAAGGGAGCAGGAGTGAGGGAGCAAGAAGGGTAAAACAGGAAAGGAGGAAGTCAATGCAAGGATGCATTGTCACCACTGCGGGCAACTGTGGCTCCGTCCAGTCAGGAACTTCAGAGGAATGTGTAGTATCCCTCTCATAATTGTTCACCCAAGTATCAATGGGGAGAAACAATTGTCGGTCATTCTTCATCCCTCATCAGTTGAAAGTTGACTTAGGGATGTTAACTCTCCATAGTTCTAGAGTAAATATGCGCCTTCAACCGCCGGTATCCCATGATGGGATATCAGAAAAGCACTGGGAAATAAAGCAAAATAATGCATCGTTGAGGTAAGACACTGGCTGCCAGAAATATAGTCTAAACTGAGCGGGAATTTTTTTACTGCAGTAACAGCTGGAATCAAAGGTGAAGTTTAGAGGATATGAGGTGAGGCACAAAAAGGTATATGATAGAAGATATATAGGGGTTCCTTTGACTTGCATCCTTGCCAACAGTTTGTTCTTCAGCTTCTTCACTACTTCTAATCAATAGCTGGAATAAAATGGTATCACATTGGAGTTTTATTTTTGAATTTGTTTGAGGCATATGTTTGAAATACCTGTATCTTTTTTGTGAAATGTCCTTTTGCCATTTGTCTATTAGTTTTGGGTTTTTTTTTTCTTATTTACTTAAAAGCTATTTATATGCATAGAAATTAACCCTTTTTTATGACAAGAATAGCAAGATACTTTGTCTTTTGATTTTGTTCATGGTGGTTTTGCAAATGTAATTTTTTAAGTGTGTATACTAAAATAAATATTCTCCTCTTTCATCTCTTCTTAGCCTTCTGTCATAAAATCTTTCCCCACTTTGAGGCTATTTTTAAAAAATTCATCCATTTTGTGGCAGAGGCTCAAATTCACATTAGAAAGAGAACCTGATTTTTAGCTGTTCATGTTTTTCAACTTTCCTTTTATTCTACAGCATCAAACGCTTGTTTTTAGCTGGACACATCTCCCAGACTCCCTTGCTCTTGAAATGACTAGATTATAAGAGACCTTGACAATGGGGAAGTCTCAAGCTGAGGATAAAAGATATAACCCTAAGTCCCAGATGGCATTGTAAAAGTTACCCTACCAGCTGAACTCCCTATCTCCAACTTCTTTTTTACATGTATAAGTCATTTTATTTCGAGTTTTTAAAAAACATAGTAACCTAAACCAATCCTAAGTGATAAACCATATTTGCTTTGTTTTCATCACCTCCTCATCACCCTGTTGGTAAGGAAGAAATTCCAACTCTAGGGTTGTGGGGATGGCTGAACACATGACACCTGACACTGGACAGATAAGTTGACAGTTTATCAGTCACCATGTACACACAGTCTGGAGGAGGACACCTCATCCTGTGCAAGGCTACATGGGGGTTCAAATGATTGAAGTGTATATATTCTTTTGCATCTTGATTTTTATCTTTTAATGACAACTTTGTCTCATAGATATAACATAGGTTCATTAACCATTATTGTACCATTATTAATAAAAATGTAATAAAATCTTGGTGCATAGAGCTTCATCTAAATGTAATTTCCAGAACTGAATAAAAGGCTTTGAACATTTTTAAAGCTTTGGGTACACAGCGGTAACGTGTTGAATTTTGACAGACCTCAATAAATAGCACCCCTCTTTGTGGCCAATATAAAGCAATAGAGATGTAAAATAAGGAAGAAGGCAAATGGAGTCCAAAATGAGAGAATGCTTACGTCTTCAAGAAAACGTGCTTCTTATACCAATCTCTGGAATTAAACCCATGGTAGGCCTCCTTCTCACTTCAGCAGGAACAGAGTAGAACATGTGTTCCAGGTGAGGAATTTGATTCAAGAGGAAGGAAAGGGAAAGGGAACAGTCTGTACATGCCCAATGTATCCTTCAAAACTCCCCTATCAGGTAAGTCTTTTCACCTGTGAAGGAGTGAGTGAGGGGTAGGGTAGAAAGAGACTGGAGATATCCAGTCATTCAAGCTCCCCAGACATGGGAAAAGAAGTGGAAAGAAGTATCATTTCACATCCTTGTAAGCGTCAGAAGTTATAATTTTCTAAAAATGTTTTTGCTAATTTATTAGACCACAAATGTAATCTAATTGTTTCATCTTTTAGCCTTGATTACCAATGAGGTTGAAGGGTTGAACATTTTCCACAATATATTTAAATTCCATGGTGAATCATCTGTTCAGATCTGTTGGTGCCTTAGCATTTTTCTTATCAATATGTATCTTTTTTTTACACAATAAAATGAACTTTTATTGTCCTGTCTGTTAACATTTTTGGCAGTCTGTTTGCCCTTTAACTTGGGGATATGAAAGAAATGTATGTACTCAGATCTATTCTGTTCGGGGATATGAAAGAAATGTATGTAATCAGATCTATTCTGTTCTTTGTGTTTATTGCCTCTAAGCTTGGAAAATCGCTCCACCCACCAGGTGTTTAATAGACATGTACTTTTGTTTTACCCTAGTTCTTGTACGGTTTAATTTTCTTATATTTAACTCTGTAATCCAAATAGTATTATTATTATTTTTTTTTTGCATGGGATGAGGTGAAAACACTTTTGCATGCCTTCAACCTAGCTACATCACTAAGTTTCCTTCTCTTAGTTCTCTGCTTTCTCACTTACCCCTTAGGCAAGCAAAGAATGAGGAAAAGAAATGAAAAATTATATAATTTTGTTTTCTTAATGGAAAACAATTGGAATGGAATGGAACAGCTGTCTATGCAAGTGATCAACTTTTTCTGGACACCTTCCCTTTCTGATTAATTGCCTAAAATGTGCATGCTTTCTTGAAGTTAAAAGTAAATTTGAAAGTATCTGGTAGGAATTCTTGAAATTTAGTGAAAAGTTGTCAACTTAACTTACTTTTAATGTATACAAATATACTCAGAAAGAAAGTAAACTCAGCATGTCCCATATGAAATACATTGAAACGGAAAAATTAAATTTTAACCTTATTAAACATTAGGTAGATTCACTTTATGTAAATTTATTTTTGCAGCTTGATTTTTTGAGTTGTTATTGGGAGTTTCAACAACAAGCAAACTCTCACTGGAGGTGAGAAGATCAGAAAAGAGTTTAATAAGTGTAGTATGGGAAGACAGAAGGAGAGGAAGAGAGGAATGATAAGGAGAGAAAAAGGGTGAGGAAGGGTAGAAAAGAATCAAGGGGGAAGAGAAAGGACATGGGAAAGAGGATTATGAATACGAGAGTTGGGAGCAGGGGAATGAGAAGGAAGAGAAAGAAACAGAAATTGACTCCCCAGGCACTCAAAATGGGCTCAGGTGCCGTATTGTCAACTTTCTCAGAATTGCCCTCATTTACTGAGTAGTTCCTCTGTGCCTGACCCTGTTCTAAGCTCTTTAAAGATATTGTTTTAACTCAGTTATGTCTCCTGATGCATGGTTAGACATTGGTGTCAAAATTTACTTTGTTAGTAGTGTTAACACACATCAACAATTCTTTCAGGAAAGCTAAGTCTAAAACGAGCATACTTCTACAACCAGGAGCGATAATATGCGGACCCCTTTTCAGGAAAGTGGAAGATAAAAGCTTGGAAAGTCTGGTTTGGTCTCAGGCATGAAGCGTAGAGTCAAGGCAATTGGCCTACTGCACATGGTAGTTTCAAAGCTCCTGATCTCAGCAAGTCCCCTGGGACATAAGCCTAATGCACTGTGTTCCTTCTACTGAAATGTCAGGTCTGCATTTATTACAGTAATTATCCATTGCACAAATATATGGACTGAACATTGATTCTGAGATCACATACTATAATCTATCTAATATATCCACTGGGCCAAATAACACCATCAATTTTTCACACAGTTTCAAAGCCAAATTTGCAGCTCAGATACTTAGAGGCATCTTGTGTTCTGGTAAATAGTTGATACCCTAAGTCAAATCAGATAGATAGAAAAGATAGAAAAAAAAAAATGCAACCTTACTAGTATTCAAAGAAAGGCAGATTAAACCATACTGCTTTGCTATAGGGTTGCTATGAGTTAGAATTGACTTGACAGCAATGGGTTTGGTTTTTTTCTTTGGCTTTGCTTATCCTGTTTTCGAAGATGAGAAAGACTGATAATATCTGATGTTGGGCAAGGTGTAGAAATTCACATAAACTATTGTTAGAAGTATATGCGTATCCTTTGACTTAGTAATTTCACTTTTTGGAGTTTATCCTAAGGGAATAAATGCAGGCATTAAAATGTTCATTACAGCAGTGTTCATCATAGTTAAAACTTGAAAAACCTTTAATATCGATCAACAGGGGACTGGTTACATTAATTATAGTATAATCATGTCCTGGAATACTATGTAAATAACCAAAAGGAATTATATGTATGTGGGATAAAGCAGGCTATAAGAAGTAAGTACGGATGGTACTATCCTTTTAAAATATATATACCTATTTACAGAAAAATGTATCTTCTCCCTCCTGACACTCTCTTGTATGCCGAGGGAATTCAATCAGAACCACTTCCCACTTTTCTATTCTCCTTTATTCACTCTGTCTCACAGGGTTGGAATTTATTTGATTGGAGAAGAATAAGCAGGTTAACGCTTGACGAGGCTCTGCCGGTTTTCCTCTTGGAATTGAGCTGCCTGCAGGGAACCATAGTTCTTTTCTGCTTCTCCACGCTGTAAGTCTTTCCTGTCTGATACTGGGATGAAAAACCTCACTAATTCTGAGGTTCCTTTAGCAGCCCCATCTGGCACTCATGCTAATTTATATCCTCTAGTTCATCTTTTTTTTTTTTTTAGTTCATCTTAATCATTAATAAAAGCAATATTTTTGCCTTCCTGTGTCATTCTTTTGTCTTATTTACCAGTTTATTCAGAACCCTGGACAAGAGAGAAGGCTGCTATTTATTGGGTCCTTTCAAGCACTCAGTTATATATGCTTCAAAAAAGACATAGCAGAATAGATTGCAAACTCTTAATGGTGGCACACTGTAGATACTTCCACTGCTATTTTCTAAGTTCTGGGCTTCTACTTAATTTTTAAAAATGTGTTACTTTTTAAATCAGTGAAGAGAAATCAATACTGATATTTCCATTTTTAATAAAAGAAGGAATAAAACTATATAAACCCTGGTGGTGTAGTGGTTAAGAGCTATGGCTGCTAATCAAGAAGTTGGCAGTTCAAGTCCACCGGGCGCTCACTGGAAAGTCTATGGGGCAGTTCTACTCTGTCCTATAGGGTCACTATGAGTCAGAATCGACTCGAGGGCAATGGGTTTGTTTTTGTTTTATTTAAATACATGACAATAAAATATTATATTATGCATGAAATTAACATGGCCTCCCTAAATTATACTACTTATGGCTGTCAAGGATTTAATGTAAGAGGTATTTTCACTTATTCCTGGAGGCTTCCGGTCTTGTAATGCGTGGTAGTAGGAGAATGAATTAGCTTTGCCAATGACTAGCTGAGTGACCTTGAATGAGTCATTTCCCTTTTTCTGGGTCTCAATTTTTTCATTTTTCAAATATGACTCCTTTAAGACATGACTTTCTCAGATTTTATATATTGATGTTTAGTATACACTTGGGGAACGTCACCTATCAGTGAGCTGTTAAAGCTCTAAGTATCTGATCTCCCTTTCTCTGGGAATTCTTTTTCCTATCCACAGTCCCTTGACCATGGCTGATGGGATCACAGGTGGCCACCTGATCCAAGATGATCCAATTAGTTTTTTCTTTCCATAAAGAATTCAGAATGAGGATTTTGAAACAGACAGTGGGTTTTTGTGACTTCTAGAACCAAAGATATGTAAATTTAGAAGCTGTGGAGAAGAGGAGAGAACTGGTCTGCGGAGACAGGGAGGAATGAAAACAGATTGAGAGAGATACGTACAGAAGAGAAATTAAAAAAAATTCTTTTGGCTTTCTAGCCGCTGGTTCTCAACCATTCCAGAGGCCCAGCTGCATTCTCATCCTTAAGTTTCCATGAGCGACCTTGTGTCCTTAGAGTGTGATTCTTTTTAGCTCATGCTAGATGGAGTTGGCTTATTTAACTTGCAACAAAAGAATTTATTCTAAACGCGCACTTCTGCCTGTAGACATGGCTCTGCCCCCTAGCCCCTTGTACCTGTCGTTCCAAATCTATGCAAAGAAAGTACCCGAGTGATCCGGAAATTCTACCTGATTTAGGCTTAGCCTGTAGAAGACTTCCTCCCCATCCTACAAGCATTCCCAGGCCAGGTCTAACACTGCCTACCTATCCCAGCTACTGCTCCCAAACACCTGTACCACCCACCCATGCTCTGGTAGATGGCTAACCAGATGTCTGAGTTGGGATCCAAGCTAGCTGAGTCTGAATGGTGCTTCCAGACAGCAAGGTCCCTGGAAAATTGGTCCTGAGCTTGAGGAGAACAAAGAGGAAGGTCACCTGAATAGCTCCTGCAGTTGGGAAGAAATGTGTGCTTCATCTGGATGATGATCTTGTTAACTGTAGAAAATGGAATAAACCTAAGGACCTGAAAGTATAATTCTTTCTTGAAAGGCTGTCTTGGGGGATATAAAGTAGTATCACTAGTTTGGTGAGGAAGATCTAAAGCTTGAGTCATGTAGTTTTGTAGCTGAGATTTTTTAACACAGGAATGTCTGGTTTGATCCTTGGCTGTCTCAGATTCATTATTTGATAAACAATTTATTTTTCTTAAAATGACTCCATTCCACAGGTACTATGTTCATATGCCTACTTCTCAGCCTAGATGTAAAAACCTTGAAGAAAATTGGATCACTTTCTACTCAATAGTCAATCAGATGATACTAAAATATCACAGCTCTAAGTAAGCACTTGAATTATCTTTGAGGCTCACTCTTGGGTACATACACCTCAATCTGTGATTGGGTGAAGCAAATTCTTTGAGCGAAATGGAGTCCCCAGAAAATGATTCTGGATAAGCAAGTAGAGTCATATCATTTTAAACTTTTCCTGTGTCTCCTGTAAATATCTGTCTGTATTTCATAATTTATCTGTAGATAAAACCATAAATTCACTGCTGAGTTCTAAAAATGAGTATGTGTTCAGATAGAGGGATACAGTTATTGTCGAAGGAGTTCCATATAGCTCAAACAAGTCTTCCAGATTTCCTCTTTGGGATATACCTAGACCAGATTTTACAAAGTTCATGTACTGAATTTGTATTGCAAACAAGTGCTATATATATTTTGTTTCTAGCAGAAAAAACCTGGAAATGACCCAAATGTCCATTAATAGAGGAAAAGTTTAATAAATCATGACCTGGCCATTATATGGAATTTACACAGGAATTTTAAAAAGCGATTTAGTGGGAATCTAAAATGGTACAACCACTTTGGAAATCGATTTGATGTTTTCTTAAAAAGCTAGAAATAGAACTACCATACGATCCAGCAATACCACTCCTTGGAATATATTCTAGAGAAATAAGAGCCTTTACATGAACAGATATATGCACACCCATGTTCTTTGCAGCACTGTTTACAACAGCAAAAAAATGGAAGCAACCAAGGTGCCAATCAATGGATGAATGGATGAATAAATTAGGGTATATTCACACAATTCAATACTAAGCATCAATAAAGAACAATGATGAATTCGCAAAACATTTCATAACATGGAAGAATCTGGAAGGCATTATGCTGAGTGAAATTAGTCACTTGCAAAAGGACAAATATTGTATGAGACCACTATTATAAGAGCTCGAGAAATAGTTTAAACAGAGAAGAAAATATTCTTTGATTGTTATGAGAGTGCGGAGGGAAGAAGGGAGGGAGAGAGTTTTTCACTAACTAGATAGTAGATAAGAACTATTTTAGGTGAAGGGAAAGACAACACACAATACAAGAGAGGTCAGGACAGCTGGACTAAACCAAAAGCAAAGAAGTTTCCTGAATAAACTGAATGCTTTGAAGACCAGCGTAGCAGGGGCAGGGGTTTGGAGACCATGGTTTCAGAGGACATCTGAGTCAATTGGCATAATAAAATCTATGAAGAAAACATTCTGCATCCCATTTTGGAGAGTGGCCTCTGGGCTCTTAAACACTAGCAAGTGGCCATCTAAGGTGCATCAATTGGTCTCAACCCCCCTGAAGCAGAGGAGAATGAAGAACACCAAAGACACAAGGTATTTATGAGCCCAAGAGACAGAAAGGACCACATAAACCAGAGACTCCAAAAGCCTGAGACCAGAAGAACTAGATGGTGCCTGGCTACAACCGACGACTGCCCTGACAGGGAACACAACGAAGAATCCCTGAGGGAGCAGGAGAGCAGTGGGATGCAGACCCCAAATTCTCATAAAAAGACCAGACTTAATGGTCTGATTGAGACTAGAAGGACCCCAGAGGTCATGGTCCCCAGACTTTCTGTTAGCCCAAGACAGAAACCGTTCCCAAAGGTTTGGGATTGGACTGGACTATGGGAGAGAAAATGATACTGGTGAAGGGTGAGCTTCTCGGATCAAGTAGATGCATGAGACTATGTTGGCATCTCCTGTCTGGAGGGGAGATGAGATGGCAGAGTGGGGCCAGAAGCTGGCTGAATGGACACAAACATAGAGGGTGGAGGGAAGGAGTGTGCTGTCTCAGTAGGAGGAGAACAATTAGGAGTATATAGCAAAGTGTGTATAAATTTTTGTATGAGAGACTGATTTGATTTGTAAACTTCCACTTAAAGCACAATAAAAATTAAAAAAAAATTATTTAGAGCTGATCTGAAGAAATCTCCATGTTATTTTAAGTGATGAAGAAGAAGAAGAGGAGGAGGAGGATGAAGAGTAGGAGGAGGAGAAAGAAGAGGAAAGAAGAAACTTCAAGGATATAAGCATGGCATTAGCTTGGTTTCGTTTAAAAAATCAAACAATTTAACCTACGCCTGTGTGTGTGTTATGCGTGCATAGAGAAAAATGTGGAAAAACACACAGGAAATAATTAACATAGGATACCATATGAGGGAGAAGTGAAATAAGCTAATAGAAAGATTAATATTTTTCTTTCTATGCCTCTGTATCATTTGATTTATTAAAAAGAACATGTATTACTTTCATAATAAAACTATGTCACATAAAATTAAATAAAGTTAGGTTAGCGGAAGCAAAGCCTAAAAAGCAGGAGCTGCTTAATCAATCTTCCCATATACTAATACATTAGTTGTCGATTTTTTTTCTACCTCTGCTCTAAGACCAGCCATTAGCTGAGTGGTTGTCTGAACTGCTCATGTTGTCTTTGTGGATTGATAATCTCCATGTTATATGATAAGTGCATAACCTAACAAATTGTTGGGCTTTATGCTTTTCACTATCCTGTCTCCCTCATTTCTTATGCAAACTAGGTTTCGTATTACGGAAGTAAATCTACCAGTGTCCAACTCACAGGAACTTAAGCTCAGAGACGAGCTCATAGAATTTTTTTAGGGCAAAATTAGACTTTTGAGATTTCACGTTTCAGCAGCATTTCCCTATGAATCAATGCCAGGAGAAAACCAGAACCAACAAATATTTTACCTAACTGGTTAGAACAATAAAAAGTCCCTGGGTGGCACAAATAGTTAAGCGTTCAGCTACTAACCTTCTTAGGCACTCGGCTACTAACCAAAAATTTGGCGGTTCAAATACACCCAGAGGCACCTCGGAAGAAAGTCCTAGAGGTATACTTCTGAAAAACCAGCCACTGAAAACCCTGTGGAGCACAGCTCTACTCTGATTCACATGGGATTGCTATGAGTTAGAATCAACTCCAGGGCGACTGGTTTTGGTGTAACAATATTTCCAAATACCATTCTTAAGCATAACATCAGAGAGAGTAGCACCACATTCCTTTACCAAGACCCCCTTCCTAATTAACATAGGAGCGTGTGTGTGTGTGTGTGTGTGTGTGTGTGTGTGCACAAGCATATATCTTGCAAAATCAGAAGTGATTTCCCAGACTCCAGGTTATGTGCTCTGCTAGCCAACAATCAAGCTCAAACTGGGAAAATAATGTGATCGGCTTCTTCTACATGAAGAGGAAGCACATGAAAAGATAGAGTCAACAGGTGGCCAATTTGTCTTTTCTTGGGAAATTTCTGGTATTTTCAAGCTTTAGGAAGTATATTTGTTGTTTTTGTTTCTCTGCTTTCTTTTTTTTTTTTTTAGCGTTATCTCTTAATGTTTTGGTGGTTTTAAAAATCAAGAGGTAAAACTAGAACTGCATTAGTATTTAATCAACTATACTTGTGCTTTAGAATTGGGTTTTAAAGTCATAAAACATAAAATACACTAACAGGAGATCCTGGACTCAGGAGCCTAAATAAAAGCCAACAGCCAAGGCTCTAAGCACTCATTAGGAAACCTTATCCTTTCAGATTATACCAATTGCAGTTCTTTTAAAGAGTAAATCCTGCTTTCTGTGTATGAGCCACATATCAATTAGCCTGGCTCTTATAAGAGATGTGACTTGGCTTGATGGTGATTAGCTGGGGGACACTAGACAAGTGTGTGGATCTTCTGGCTTTTCTCTTTCACCCATCTGCCAAAAGAAGTTGTTGGAGGTGTTTATCTTTCTCTCTCAAGTTGATACACTTAAGACTCACTTGACCACTTACTTAGAGAACTGATTAGTATTCATGATAGAACTAGGTAAGGAGTTAATAAACTGACTTCACTTCTTTTTATCCAGAGGTGAACAAAAAAGTAGAGGAATAAATAAAATATTTTTATTGCCAAGTCTACATTGGTTTATTTCACCCATCCCTCATTCATTCTTTTAATCAATAAAAAAGGAGCTCTGAGCGTAACAGCTAAACATCTGAGAAAACGGGTGAAGAAAGGAAGAAAAGGGTATTAATAATAACAATTACTATTAAGCACTATTGTGTACCAGGCACTTTGCTAAAAACTTTTCAAGATCGTCTCACTAATTCCTCCCTACAAATCTATAAGATCTGTACTATGATTATTCCCATTTTATAGATGAGAAAATTGAGACTGAAAAACCGAGAGAAGTAATAAATGGCTTACCCAAGTGTCCCCAGTTAGTAAGTTACAGAGCTATACCAGCTTATTTTTTTTAAGTAGAGTCACTATACATCCCAGTTTGCCTGGGGCAGTCCTAATTTACATTTTGTATCCTGAAGTAATTATTAATGTTGCCACCATCTAAAATGTGGACTGAACAACAAATTATATGGTCACTCTGTCTCGAGGTTTCTCAATCTCAGCACTATTGGCATTTGGGGCTGAAAAATTCTTTGTTGTGGGAGGCTGTCCTATGCATTACAGGGTGTTCAGCAACATCCTTGGCCTCTACCCACTAGAAGCCAGTAGCACCCACCCCACAACCTAGCAATGACAAACAAAAATGTCCCCAGATATTGCTAAATGCCCTCTGGGAGGTTGCCCTTGGTTGAGAATCATTGCATCAAAAGCCTACGCTTATAGAAATTTAACTACAGAAGGAGAATATAATCTATTTCTTAACCAAACATGAACTGTGAGCTGGTACAGTGGCTAGGATACACCCCATACTCAATAAAAGCTAATATTGGGCGGCATTATTTGGCTTCTCAATTGTAGAGAGGTGCAAGGGATAAACAAATAATGGACAAGATGACTGAAGCTCTAGTGATAAAAACTGGTTTGTTGCAATTCTTTTTAGAGAAGACTGAGATAATGTACTAGAACAGTGACCTAGCAGCCTCCTGGTTACCCATTCTATTAGTACTGTGGAATTTGATTCTGATCCCATTAAGTGTTTTGCTTTAGTAATGAATATAAAGAACAGGGTGACAGCTGAGTGATACAGTAAGTTTCATACTGCAGCAACCTTCTTCAAGAATAAAGCTAATGATGATCAATGTTCACTTATTCTCCTACTCTTGTACTTAGAAATGACCACCATTTCTTTCATACCACCATTTTCCATTTATTAGCAATAACAGAGGAAATACCAATAGCACCAATTAAAAATGAATCCAAATGACGTGTTTTATCCTTACAGCTGTAATAACTAGTAACTAACATGGATTGGAAAGCACTTTGCAAAAGTAAAAAGTGCTGTACAGATACATTATAATGATCATCATTAATAAATTAGCCCGATTCTCCTAGTATTCAAAAGGCACGTAAGGTCAGATACATAGGCTTCAGTGGGGCAAAATGATCACAACCTACAATGCAGCAATGGTTCACATGTGTTGGCAACACGTTTTACCCCATGCAATCCTGCAGAGCTGAAATTACACACCCTTCAAAATATGGGAGAATGAAGCTAAAAGTAGACAAAACAGTTTTTTTGAGATTTAATGCTTTTTTTGTAACTCCTACCTCTTTTATACTAACTTTTAAATAGATAATATAATTAATCAAACTCCTAAACTTTACATTTTAACAAAATTGAAATTTCTTATTTAAGGTGACAGCAAGCTCTATTATTCTCTATGAGCCGACATTCCAGATATCATTAGAATTTCAAAGCATTCTGCAACTTCAAAGAGGTCAGATTGGTAAGCTTTGTGCTTGCACGCCCTCAGAGGATATCTTCAATATTTATTCCAGAATTGTTACTAGAAAAAAACAGCTTTATCCATTCCCTTGCCAGCAGGAGTCTTGGCAAGTGATGGCTCTTGGCTGACCATAAATAAAATTCCTTGAATCACCAGTATCTTGATTTAAGAAAGAAATTTTACTGTGTCTTTCATACACAAAAGCTGATTAACAATGGTTAAAAAAAACACTATTCCACTTTTTCACAGGTGTACAAAAGAAAATATAATGGAATTACATTCAACAATAAAGCTTAAAGTTCACTCTAGGTAATAGTTGCATTAACATTCACGTACACAAGCACAGAGTAAGTATATTTCAGAAGTTTTATAATAGCATACAGCATACATATGGGAGATTGAGTTCAGGTAACATCATAGGTGTTAGTAAGATTAGCAATTCAGAGTGTTAGAGAAAAGGAAAACTAAACCAAAGAGAAGGTGTAGGCGAGCACATCAAGACAAATCACCGAATTAGAGGACTGAAAAGTCTGCTCACTGTATGTATGAGAAAACAATATTTTTCTTCAATTTCTGGGTCTTGATATAGTTGGTTGGAGAAGGTTGTGTATTCAAAGTGCACATAATTGTTTCTTACAAAAGAGAGAGAGAGAAAGAGAGATTCTTTTATTTAGTAATTAATACATGCAAGAGGCAGCCCCAGAGTGACCTGAAAGAGTAAAGCTGTGATTGGCAAGTGACCGGTATAATACAGATGTTTCAGGCAATTCTCTTAAAGCACTTCTGTAGCAGCAATGATCATTTAAATGGCTGTAGACTGAATTCTCTTTTGAGGGGAGTTTAGGGGAATTGTATTCATCATATTTCTCTTTAAAGATTTATAGCTATAGGTTTTCTCTTCTTAAAATAAATCTATCAAACAACAAACAGCATAAAGTGAGGTGTTGGGGTTTTCTTTTTTTTCTTTTGCTTTTGCATATGTGTTGTTGGAAAAGGATCTGGCCTTTTCATAAACATTGTGTGCAAAAGAATTTTTAATAAAGTGAGCACAAGGACATATACAAGAAATACATCAGATCTGCTTCTGTTTCCCTGTTTGGCCCCCTGTTAAACACTGAAATATAGGCTTATAGATATAACGCAGGGTTCAGAATGACACCACAGCCAATGGACTTCAGACACTCCTAAAGCCTTGTCAGTGAGGGCAGTTTTGTCTGCTAGAGGGTGGCCACCACCTTTTGAATTTTAAGATTAAGAAGGTCTGGTCCCTTTTAATTTCACATTTCCCCTTCACACTGGTAACTCCCACTGATTATTTGCCTTTGTTTCTCAGCCCTTTTTACATCAACTAGTCTAATCTGGCCCAGCCCAGCTGATTGATACGAGGCACTCATAACCCCAGTGGCCGCACATACCCAGTGGCCACCAACACCCAAGCTGCTCAATCTCAAAGCCTTTCAGCCTGCCCTGCAAGTGTCATCAAGACAGGATCCCCGGAGCACAGGGCAGAGAGTCCAACCTCTCACTGGCAGGGCTGGGAAGCCTCTCCTTTGCGGCGGAGGAGAAAGGAAACTTGGGTCTGCTTTTTAGGTTCTGAAAACAAGCCAGAGTGGAGAGAAAAGAGTTAACACCAGACTTAGTAAAGCTTTCAAGACAAAACCTGTTAAATACAATCTAGACAGACTTAGGGAACTTTCTGCAGATTTCTGAGGTCTATAAGAGAGGGCTCATGTGGATAGGAGAAAAGAGTAGGGAGTTGCTACATGGGAGAGATTTGCCATTATTACAAAAACTGGCTAAGTGGCTTGTTTCCAATAGATGACCTCACTGGTCACTGTTGTCAGTCGTGCTGTTCCCTTTCTCTTTTTTCTCTTGGGTCTTGTTACCCTTCTTCTTTTTCTTCTTTTTCTTGGTCTCCTCCTTTTTGCCGAAGGTTATGAAGTCACTTTTGTCAATCTGGCTGTTAGTAGGCTCCTGCCGGATGGAGATGATTGCAGGAGATCCTGGGATAATGAATTTGTCTGGCAACTCACCAGGGCCAGATTGCTTGGGGTTGCTGGGTCCGTATTTAAAGGTCCAGCTGTTGCTGTTGACACCAGCCCCCACTGGAGGGGACACCTCTCCTGCCTCTGGTTCTGAAAAAGAAAACATCACAAGTTAGTAACAGAGTAACACACGCCCTCTATGCCACCCTCCTCGGTAGAGTAAACAAGAAGCTCAAAGAGAGGCCTGGCCCCCAAGAAATCATTGATTATTTCTGCAAGTTGGAGGGCAAGGCCAGGGTTTAGCAACAAGCACGGGGGCAGATTTGTTCTCAGCAGAAGGTCAAGGAATCTAACTCTCCAGTATTATATTTTTGGCTTTTTATAAAGAATTTCCTAGAAAATACTGTTCTGATTATCCTGCCTGGGAATGGGACAGGAAATGTTATACCAGGTTAAAGCAGAATACACCGCTTTTAGAGTATGAATTAGAGAAAACTTTGGTCACAGAAGTGTTTTGACTCTTGCTCTGTCCGAAACAGAAAATAAATTGATTAAATCAACTATTTGACCCTAATTTTATTGTAATAATCTTGAGGGGTGGTGGGATGGAACAGAAGAGGAGCTGGTTTTGTTTAGAATGGGAAGAGATACAGGGATAGAGGGATACTACACAGAATAAGAGCATGGAATCTTGTAAGCTGGGCCCACTTACGACATCAATTTGTTTGGGGAAAGCACGTAGAGCCAACCTTTCTTTCCAAACAGAGTGCCCTACCTCAATGTGTTTACAGTCCAGTAGGGACCTACACTCAAACAATTATAAACCAATTTAATAAATGCAATAACCAAGATACATGCAAAGTACTGTGGGACTCCAGAGGACGAAATTCTTAACTGTACTTGAGGAAGTTAAAGGGGATTTCAGAGGGGAAGTGAAATTTGCACTGAGTCTTAGAAAATCATTATGCATCCATAGGGGTTTTCAATGCAAGACTTTCCTAAGAGTCTAATGGGAAGACACACTACAAAGTACACCTATGATTTCTAAAAGAGTAAAAGTCAGTGCTAAAGAGGAAGAGTAACACATTTTAGGTCACAAGGCAAATCTTGATAAATTTAAAAAGACTGAAATCATACGAAGTATTTTCTCTGACCACAATGGAGTGAAGCTAGAAATCAATAAAAGAAAAAAAAACTGGAAAATATACAAAAATATGGAAATTAAACAACACATATTAAGCTACCAATGAGTCAAGGAAGAAATCGTAAATTCCTCAATGTCAAAAGAAAATGAAAGCACAACATACCAAAACTGATGGAATGCAGCTAAGGCAGTACTCAGAGGGAAACTTATAGCAATAAATGCCTATATAAAAAAGAAGAAAGATCTCAAATTAACAGCCTAATTTGATAACTCCAGGAAGAGCAAATTAAGCTTAAACCTACCAGAAGAAAGGAAATAAAGATTGGAGCAGAAATAAAGAAAATCAAAAGACAGAAAAAAGAAGAGTCAATAAAACCAGAAGGTGGTTCTTTGAAAAGATCAATGAAACTGACAAACTGTTAGCTAGACCGACAAAGAAAAGATGCAAATAACCAAAATAAAAAATAGAAGAGGGGACATTACAACTAACCCAATAGAAATAAAGAGAATTATGACAGAATATAATGAACAACTGTATGGCAATGAACTGGACAATCTAGTTGAAATGGACAAATTCTTAGAAGTATACAACCTACCTAAACTGACTCAAGAGGAAATAGAAAGTCTCAAAAGACTCATAACAAGTGAAGAGATGCAATCAGTGATCAAAAATATTCTAACAAAAAAAGTCCAGCACAAGATGGCTTCACTGGGGAATTCTACCAAATATTTGGAGAAGAATTGAAAGCAATATTGTTTAAACTCTTCCAAAAGATAAAGAAGTCCAGAATACTCCCCAATTCATTTTATGAAGAAACCATAACCGTGATACCCAAACCAGACAAAGACACCACAAGAAAACTATAGGCCAATATCTCTTATGAATATAGATGCGAAAATTCTCAACAAAATACTAGCGAACATAATCCAACAGCATATTAAAACAGTCATACACCATGATCAAGCAGGATTTATTCCAGAGATGCAGGAATGGTTCAACATTAGAAAGTCAATCAACGTAATACATCACGTCAATAGAAGAAAGGAAAAGAACCACATGATCATCTCTACAGATGCAGAAAAAGCATTTGATAAAATTCAATTCCCTTTCTTGATGAAAACCCTAAAGAAAATTAGAAAAGAAGAGAAATCCCTCAATATGATTCAGGGCATATATGAAAAGCCAACAGCTGGTGCTAAGTCCATTCGATGGGGAAAGAAGAGTCTCTTCAATAAATGGTGTTGGGAAAATTGGATTTCCACATGTAGAAAAATTAAACAGGATTCAAGCCTTGCACCATACACAAAAACAAATTCAAAATGAATTGATGACCTAAATATGCAAACTAAAACCATAAAATGTTTACAGTACAAGCAGAGGCAAAGCTGTTGGGCCTAGCTTTCAACAATGGATTATCTAATATACCAACAAAAGCACAAACATCAAAAGACAAAATAAATGAACAGAGCTTCATAAAAATTGAAAACTTGTTCATCAAAAGACTTTATCAAAAAAGTGAAAAGACAAGCTATCAACTGGGAGAATATCTTTGGAAACCATGTTTCCAACAAGAATCTAATGACCAAATATATGTACATAATTTCAACAGCTTAACAACAAACAGACAAATAACCCCATCATAAAATGGGCAAAGGACCTGAATAGATATTTCACCAAAAAAGGACATTCAAATGGCCACCAAATACATGAAAACATGCTCAGGGTCAATAGCAACAGAGAGATGCAAATCAAAACCACAATGAGATACCATTTCACTCCCACTACAGAGACATGGTGGGGGGGAGGCACTTGCCCCTGGACATAATTCCAAGGGGGCACCAGATGAGGTGCAGAATGGCATTCCCAGGCTCCACAAATATGAAAGGCACCTGATGAGGCAGCTGGACAAGATGGGGGAAGATGTTTCTGCAGACTCATTGCCACTATCGACTTTTATTCATCTTGAAATTGGTGGGGGGAGGAGACCCACAACTTAGAGATTACCCTGGGCACTCATTACCCTCCTTATGCCCCTGTCCCACCAAGATAAAAAAATAGAAAATAACAAATGTTGGCAAGGATGTGGGGAAATTGTAATCCTTATCCACTGCTGGTAGAAATCCAAAATTGTATAGCCATTATGGAGAACAGTGTGGCAGTTCCTCAAAAAACTAAAAATAGAACTACCATATGATCCAGCAATTCCACCACTAGGTATATGCTCAAAAGACTTTAAAGCAGAGGCTCAAACAGGGACTTGTACACCAACATTCACTGTAGCACTATTCATAATAGCCCAAAAGGTTGAAACAACCTAAATGCCCATCAAGAGATGAATGGATAAACAAAATGTGGTACATACATACAATGGAATATTACCTAGCCAGCAGAAGATATGAAGTATGAATGGAGCTGTAAGACATTATGCTGAGCGAAATAAGCCAATTGCAAAAGGACAAATATTATATGACCTCACATATAAAAACACAAGAAATGGAAAATGTATAGAGATGAAAGTTTATTAGTGGTTACCAAGGGTAGGAGGGAGGGAGAAACGAGGGTTAACAGTGATGGAAAAATCAAATTAATTAAGGGTAAAGGCTGCACAGTCTATTATTGTAATTGCTGTCAATAAGTTATACACCTGTAAAAAGCTGAATTGGCAAAAGTTGTGTGATAGATATATTTACAAGGACAAAAAGAAAAAAAAAAAAAACAGTAGCTGCTGAGGCTGCTTATATACAACCAAACACTTCATGGGATTTGGTTCCTTGGTTTGAATAGTTACACGGGACATTCAAGTTAACTGGCCTAATAACATGTTTAGTGCTTCTGTTCCCAGTTCATTGCATAGTGCCTGGGGTCTTAAAAGCTTGCAAGTAGTCATTAAGGCACAACAATTGGTCTCTATTCATCTGGAGTAACAGAGGAAGAAGGAGAGTCAAGAACAAGAGGAGGATATGGAATGTGTGGCTGTCTCTATGAATGACTGTCTTCTTTGCCATGAAACCAGAAGAACTGGATGGTGGTTCCTGGCTACCATTACTGAATATTTTGATCAAAGATACCATACAAGAATCCTGATCAAAGGGGGAAAATGCAGAACAGAATTTCAAAATCTCATGGACTGTAGACCTTCTGGAGCCACAATGGGTAGATGAACCTGTAAAACTATTGCCCTGAGATAATCTTTAAACTTTAAATCAAAAATATACCCTGAAGTCACCTTAAAACCAAACAATAGTTTAGCTTAACTAGTGAAAAAAAGTCTGCCTTGAGCATTGTGCTCTTTTAAGAATTCTCTATATGGGATCAAATTGACAACAGCAACTCGAAAGATTAGATAGAAACCTTATGGGGCAGTGAGCTTATGTTAATGAGGGAGGAAAAACTCAGAAAAGGAGGTGAGAATGGTTGCACAACTTGAAGACTGTAATCAACGTCACTAAATTGTACGCTTCAAAGCTGTTTAATTGGTGTATATTTTGGTGTGTATGTTCTCAACAACAAAATAAATAAAGTTAAGAGAAAAAAAAGCACTTGGGAGATCAGCAAGTACAAGAGAGGTATTAAACCCACCCTGCCACCTGCCTAAGACTTTCCCCTTGACAGCAGTCAGAGGGTGAAAAAAGAACTGAACAGGGAACTGCTTTCTCATGCAGCAACGCAACATGGGTTGGGGCTGTTTTTTTTTTTTTTTTTTGAAATAGTATCTCATTGTAGTTTTTTTTTTTTTTTTATTAAGCTTCAAGTGAACATTTACCATTCCAATCAGTCTGTCACATGTAGGTTTACATACATCTTACTCCCTTCTCCCACTTGCTCTCCCCCTATTGAGTCAGCCCTTACAGTCTCTCGTTTCGTGCCAATTTTACCATCTTCCCTCTCTCTCTATCTTCCCATCCCCCCCTCCAGTCAAGAGTTGCCAACACACTCTCCCGTGTCCACCTGATTTAATTAGCTCACTCTTCATCAGTATCTCTCTCTCCCCCACTGACCAGTCCTTTTCATGCCTGATGATTTGTCTTCGGGGTTGGTTCCTGTCCTGTGCCATCAGAAGTTCTGGGGAGCATTGTCTCTGGGATTCCTCTAGTCGCAATCATACCATTAGGTGTGGTCTTTTAATGAGAATTTGGGGTCTGTATCCCATTGGTCTCCTGCTCCCTCAGGAGTTGTCTGTTGTGTTCCCTGACAGGGCAGACATCGATTGTGGCCGGGCACCAACTAGTTCTTCTGGTCTCGGGATAATGTAGGTCTCTGGTTCAAGTGGCCCTTTCTGTCTCTTGGGTTCTTAGTTGTCGTGTGACCTTGGTGTTTTTCCTTTGCCTTTGCTCCCGGTGGGTTGAGACCAATTAATGTATTTTAGATGGCCGCTTGTTGGCATTTAGGACCCCAGGCGCCACAATTCAAAGTGGGATGCAGAGTGTTTTCATAATAGAATTGTTTTGCCCATTGACTTAGAAGTTGGGTTGGGGCTGTTTTAAGGAGTGACCTACACCATCCTGTTTACCGTGGTGGTATAAGTCCATACCTTGAAAAACACCTTGCTATCTCATTTAAATCTCACAGCAGCCCTCCAGGCTAAACACGGCAATCCCCATTTCACAGGTAGAGAAACTGTAAGTGGAAAGAATCTTTCCAAGAAGACACAGCCATACCAGAACCTGAAACGTTGGCTGCCAAGTTTTTGTTTCTTGGGACCCTGACAACCTTGAAGGACGATGATCCTAAGAGCCTTCTCAGTCCCCCAGGAGCCTTCCTGCAAGCTCCATATTCTCCCAGTCTGCTCTTGGGAAAAGGGCAGGCTTGACCAAGCCTGACCCAGAAGAGATGAAGTATGGAGCCATGAGGAATCCCTGGAATGCCTGGCAACCCTGCCACAGACATCAGATTGGTGAATTCTTTTTAGATGATGTTGGTGAGCTGCTGGCGTCGAAGACAGCCCAGGCCCCTCAGCTGTACCAGAGCCCCAAGATCTGGGCCAGCTTGTCAGTTAAGACTTGGTCTATCCTGTCTCTTCCCCAGCTCGATAGTGACACAAACCAGCCTCCCTAGGAACCTTCACTTCGAAGGCAACTGATAGGGGTAGGGCTGGAAAGGAAGAAAATGTGGCCACTTACTCCCTCTGCTTTTACCTAAGGAGGCTGGGCAAGAGATGAAAAATAAAATAAATAAAAAAAGAGGACAAGTAACGATCTGTCTGGGTAAAGTAATCCCAACGGCCATGACACTAGAACTCCTTGACATCCCTGCAGTGTTCACTGTACCTGATACTGTTCCTTTGGTTACTGTTGTTAGCTGTTGTCAAGCCGGTTCCGACTCATAGCGAACCTATAGGACAGGGTAGAACTGTCTCACAGGGTTTCCAATGAGCAGCTGGTGGATTTGAACTGCTGACCTTTTGGTTAGGTGTAAAAAGTTCTGTCAGATAAACCTTTTATGCTTATGCTCAGTTAGGGATTGTCTACAACTGCGTTTTCTATTGCCTTACCTTCCAGCACTTCTCAATCTCCTCTAATACAGCATCTCTGAGCACTACTTTTCTAGCGTTGTTAATGTCAAGTTAACTAATTATATTTATTATTATTTCCTAAGTCAATAATTGCACTTTAATCCTCATCTTATTTAACCTCTCAACAGCATCTGTCATCCCCTTCTTGAAATGCTTATTCTTATGAATTCTTTGATAAAACATTCACCAGGTCTTCCTTCTGGCTGTTCTATGTCAGTATCCTTTGCAGCTCCTCCTCACCTTAGTGTTAGAGCTTCCTTGGTTTGGCCTTTCTCTCCTTTCTCTTCACTCTCTTTTTGGGATCTCAGTCATGTCCATGGGTTTAAATACTAACTAAATATGCTGGTGAGAGACAAATTTATATTTATTTAGAGCTCACATCAATCTCATGTATCTAACTACCTCCTGGAGGTCTCCTGGGCATCTCTAACTTAAGGAATCTGAAACCAAACTCTTGATTTCCTCTCATCTATTCCTTTCTGAATCCTTTCAGTCTCAGTAAATGACACCCCATTCACCTCACTGCTCAAGCCAGAAACTTCAGAGCCATTCCTCATTTTTCTTTATTCTTCATTCTCCACTCATAATATATCATCAAAACCTGTCATTTCTGACACTGTCTCCTTCTTCCCATTTTTGCTGTCACTAACCTTTTTCAGGACACCATTATCTCTCTTATAAATTATATCAATAGCCTGTTTCTTATTCAAACTGCTTTCACTTTTGCCCCACTCTAATATTCCATATAGTAGCCAGAGTAGTCTTTATTCCTTAAATTCCATTTTGAAAATTGAAAGCAAACATACAGTAAAATTCTTTTAAAAACAGAGATCAGATTATATCACCCCACTGCTTAAAATTGTCCAAAGGCTTTCCACTGCCTTGAGGGAAAAAAAAAAAAAATTAAACTCCTTAACATGGTATCTAAATAAGGACCTTCAATGATCTGATATTTTCTCCTCTCCAATCTCACCTACCACTCTCCCAATATCCAGCCACACAGGTCTTCTTTCAATCCCTCAAATAACCTCTCAAGTCTTTTTTGCTCCAAGATCTTTACCCATGCTTTGTCACTTTGCCTGCAATGAACTCCCCTGCATTGCTGGAATGACTCCTCATTTAAGTCTGTTCTTAACTGCAACCTCCACAGAGAGGTATTCTATGACCATCCAAGCCAAACAGCCCCTCTCCTCCCCTCCCCTCCCCACCCAATAATCTCTATCACTGTTAAACCAAAAAAAACAACCTGTTGCCATTGAGTACATTCTGACTCATAGCAACCCTATAGAGTAGAACTGCCCCCATAGGGTTTCCAAGGAGAGGCTGGTAGATTTGAACTGCCAACCTTTTGGTTAGCAGCCAAGCTCTTAACACTGTACCACCAAGGCTCCTCTATCACTGTAAGAGGCAGAAAATATATCTGTTTTATTCACCAATATATACCAGTATCTAGCACAATTCCTGGCACATAACAGGTATTTAATAAGTATTTTCTGGATGAATGAATAAAAGGACTAATGTGAGAAGTGGCAGTGGCATCCACTCTTCAGGCCAAACAACTCCCCACTGGCAGCACTTTTGGAGTCCCCAAAGACAATGAGTGAATACATGTAAAGTGCTCAGCCTGATCCAGCACAATGCAAGAGCTCAATAAATGATATCAAATATGGGTAACTATATATGGAATCGATTCGAGGGCACTGGGTTTTTTTGGTATATATGGAACAGCTCTTGGGGCTAGGAGGCAGGATAATAATATTGCAAATTTAGCCCAAGTACTAGCAGGCAGTAGGAAGAGAAAGCAAGAAATTTTCTTCTCTCCCCAGCCTCTTTCCACGTAAGACAGAGGTCCCCAGGCTGCGGAAAATGCCACTGCCTCAAACAGCTTGCTTGTACATCCTGGTTCCCTTGCTTGACACACACCCTTAGCTTTACATTAACATCCTGGTTCCCCTTTCCTTAACGGCTGCTCAAAACTAGAGGAAATCAGTGGAAACCGGTTTAGGCGCCTTGTTGACATTCTGGACAACCTTTTAGCTCATTAAGTACCTCATACATAGTAACTTCCACCTGCTCTGGATGGAGTTTAACTACCATTTTCTGAACATGCGATTCATGAAGTTATATGTAAACTCCATTGCACTTGTGTAGTATGATTTAGAATGTTGCTGATGTAACCTGTATGAACTTTCTGCTTGTAAACTCCATAAAAGTAATCTTCCCTTCCATCCTTACTGAGTAGTCTTGGAGGCAGCAGCCCCAACTGTTCCTTCCCTTGGACAACAAAATAAAGGCAACTTTCTAATCTCCCACCTCAGCCTCTTGTTTACTGGCTGTGATGAATCTCACTGAGCGGAACCTGGGGTTTCCACCGGGCAACAAACACACCATGCTTTCACTGGGGAGAGTTGACATCATAACACTTAGGAGATGGGGCAATAGATATTTTCTTTCTATCAGATTAACACTAATTTCTTTTATCTATCTAAGATAAGAACAATATCATTAATATCACATGCAAGTGAAATTTTGCTGAAGATAATTCAAAAACAGTTGCAGCAGTACATTGACAGGGAACTGCCAGAAATTCAAGCTGGGTTCAGAAGAGAAAGTGGAACAAGGGATATCATTGCGGATGTCAGACAGATCTCGGCTAAAAGCAGGTGAATACTACTAGAAAGATGTTTACCTGTGTTTAACTGACTATCCACGGCATTCGACTGCGTGGATCACAACAAATTATGAATAACACTGTGAAGAGTGGGAACTCCAGAACACTGAACTATGCTCATGAACCCGTACATAGAGAAGCAGTTGTTCAAACAGAACAAGGGGATACTGCGTGGCTTAAAATTAGGAAAGGAGTGCATCAGAGTTGTATCCTTTCACCATACTTATTCAAACTGTATGCTGAGCAAATAATCTGAGAAGCTGGACTATATGAAGAAGAAGACAGCATCGGAATTGGAAGAAGACTCATTAACAACCTGCAATACGCAGATGACAGAACCTTGCTTGCTGAAAGCGAAAAGGACTTGAAGCACTTACGGATGAAGATCAAAGACTACAGCCTTCAGTATGGATTACACCTCAACATAAAGAAAACAAAAATCCTCACAACTGGACAAATGAGCAACATTGTGACAAATGGAGAAAACACTGCAGTTGTCAAGATTTCATTTTACTTGGATCCACAATCAATGCCTGTGGAAGCAGCAGTCAAGAAATCAAATGATGTACTGCATTGTGCAAACCTGCGTGGCAAAAGACCTCTTTAAAGTGTTAAAAAGCGAAGATGTCACTTTGAGGACTTAAGTGAACTTGACCCAAGCCATGGTATTTTCAATCACCGCATATGCATGCAAAAGCTGGACAATGAATAAGAAAGATGGAAGAAGAATTGATGCATTTGAATTATGGTGTTGACAAAGAATATTGAATATATCATGGACTGCCAGAAGAACAAACAAATTTGTCTTGGAAGAAGTACAGCCAGGGTGTTCCTTAGAAGCAAGGATGATGAGACTTCATCTTCCATACTTCAGACATATTATCAGGAAAGACCAGTCCCCTCAGAAAGACATCATGCTTGGTAAAGTAGAGAGCTAAAAAGAAGAAGACCCTCAACGAGATGGACCGACACAGTGGCTGCAACAATGGGCTCCAACACAGCAGCAACTGCGAGGACGGCACAGCACCAGGCAGTTTTGTTCTGTTATACATACGATCACTATGAGTTGGAGCCGACTTGAGGGCACACAACAACAACAACATCTAAGATAATCAAACCTGTAATTGAGCTCGGCCAGAATCTGCCTGTTTTTCAAATGCAGGCCCTGAACCTGAGAGACAGACAAAAAAAAGAGATGTATTTAAAAGCCTCTGATTTGGCTCCTAGGAGAACTGGGCTTCATCATCTCTCCGCAGTACTTTAGTTGCTCTCAAAGTCTGGAATGGATTTATTTTCCAGCCATAGCCAGGGCTCTGCATGATGCCTAAAGACTGTCATCTGGAGAGCCAGAAGTATCTTTATCTTGCAGAGCTAAAGGACATTAATGGCCGTGCCTATTGGCAAAGGGAGGCCTTCACAGCAGGACCACTGGCTTCTTTTACATGTCACTGAGCTTCCAGGGCCTTTTCTGGGCGACTTGGTTCTGTCTGACTCAGCCTAACTCCAAGGAGCAATCAAAGATTCTTTCAGGTGCATCTTCCCCATGTTCACCTTCTGCAGAGCAGAGCAAGGTCTGGTTTCTCCCATCCCTCACAGACCCTTGTGCCCAACCTTCTCCAGTTGTTGTGTAAGTGAACATCTCTTAGGGCTCAGAAGCATCTGAACTGTGACTCATTTGGGTGCACTGATAGCTTAAGGGGCTGAAAAACATTTACTGACCTCCTAATCTGAGTCTCTTTTGGCCAAGAGCACTAAGGCCTTTGGTTGGCTATGCCTATAAAATGCTACAACTTCCAGAGCAGAACCAAGGAGCTACTTCAGGATGAAAAAGAAAGATGCACCATTTCTGCCCCGCAGCCCTAGCCCAGGGCCAGTCCCAGCAAATGGTCAAGTCAAAGACCTATTTCTTCTTCTTTCAGTGCTGCCTCCCTTTCCTCCTCCTGGAAAAAAAAAAAAAAAACCTAAATCTCCTCCCCTGTGCTCTGAGGGACAGAGATCTCTCTCAGACAAAGACAAGACTGAAGTGCAGTCAGGACCCAAACGAATGGACCTCTTAGATCCTGGAAAGAGATTTTAGATATGTATCAAGCGGGGGGGGGGGGGGTCTTAATCTTTAGGCAAGTTCCTTTCCTGACATTCAGATTACAACCCAATGGGATTTTAAAATGTTAATAGAATATAATCACAATAAAGTCACTGGGTGGCACAAACAGTTAATGTACTTGGCTGCTAACTGAAAGGTTGGCTGTTCAAATCCACCCAGAGGTGCCTTGGAAGAAAACCCTGTCTACATCAGAAAAATCAGCCACTGCAGACCCCACGGACCAAAGTTCTACTCTGACACACATGAGTCAGAACTGACTTAGCAGCAACTGGTTGTGAACATAATGATAACACATGGTTACCTGCAGAGGGATTATACTTTTCACCTTTTTTCTTTATTGGCCAATTTTTCCAAAAAGGGTAGGACTACATTTTAAAATCAGGACAACATACTTTTTAAGAAAGCATATAGATTTTCAACTTTAAAAACTGCCCTCTAGAGATAGCTGGCCATTCATGTAATCCTATAATTCAGCTACCTTCCTCTTAGGTGACAGCCCTGGTGACATAAAAAAAAAAAAAAAATTTTTTTTTTTTTTGACATAGTAGTTAAGAATTCAGCTGCTAAAAGGTCGGCGGTTCGAATCCACCAGTCACTCCTTAGAAGCCCTACGGGGCAGTTCTACTCTGTCCTATAGGGTCGCTATGAGTTGGAATTGACTCAGCGGCAATGGGTTTTGGTCCCCTTAGGCACTGCCCAGGGGTCTTTTTGGCAAAATTCCCAATTTTTTCTTTCATGCTAAACTAACTCTGGCTGGCTGAGTTAGTTCATGGAGTTTAGCCTCAGTGACTGGGCTGGATGCTTTGCCAATGCAAATGCTAGGGAAGGTCCTGCAATTGTGATGAAAATGCCATGCTTGTAATTTCACCCCAGCACTGGGTGGGGTTCCCCCACTGGGAAGTGCTCTGGACAACCACCAAGGCCAGGGTGGCTGGGGTTGGTGGATGGATGGGGTTGGAGGGGGGGAGGTGGGAGGATGGGTTTCCAATTTACACTAATTTTTCCTATAGAACAATACAAAGTTATTTTGACTGAGAATACTAATTTCAGGAAAGCTCTTGGAAGGTATGGGCTGGAGAATGCTGAAGGGTGTTTAATTGTCTCTCTTCATCTTGCTTTGTTGTCCCTCTGGACTTCAGGGACTGCCCTGGCTCTATCAATTAATACTGTGTTTTTTTTTTTTTTAGCTCAGGGGCAAATTACATAAATACCCTGGAACCTGCATTTCCTCATCCATAAAATGGAGAGGATCACCTTCCTGTCTATATCACAGGGTTATCAATATAGTTGACATTTAGTGTCCCCTTCCTACATGATTGGCACTAGGCTAAGCAGATCTGCATGCAGTATGATTTTTGGTCCTCACATGAGCCATAGGAAGTAAATACTATTAACCCAAAAATTATTAGTATGTTTTTTAAATAAGGTCACGTGCTTACTAACTGGTGGAGCTTGAGACTCAAACCCAGGCAATTTGACTCCAGCTGTGAGACTCACACTGGGAGCTGGACACGAAAGCCCTTGGAAAACCCTAAAGCATTATACAAATGTAGCGATTTGACACCACTTTTGGGAGACAGAGCAGCAGGCAGAGCCTGTAACCTAAAATCAGTTGAAAGAAGTAGTCGGGGGAGGGGATGTGGATGTGAGAGGCTGCGCTCTGGAAAACCACAGCACAGTCTCCAGGTTTCAGCCCCGCCCCTTCGCTCCCCATTCATCCCTTTGTTGCCGTCTCTGGGATTTCGGTGTTGAGGTTAATAAAGAACTTCCAGAAAACCCATCATTTTGATTAAAGCCAGGGACTATCTTGCCAGACAGCACTCTGGAGCCTGCTTACCGCCCACTCTGCTAGGTCAATGCAGCCAGCGAAGGCTATTAAATGATTACAGCCGTTTCCGGCCCAGCAGACAGCGCCCCTGGACTGCTCATTCTCTGGCGCGCGGCTGCTGTTGCGGCCTCTGGCTGCCTAGGGAACAAAGTCAGGTCATGGAAGGCTCTTCAGATTCTGCGTTTGCAAGAGAACATCCAGGCTTTCAAGGTGAGGGGACTCCGTGTGTCCCCTCCCCCAGCCAACCACTGCAGTCAGATTTTGTACCTTGTCTTTAAGCAGCCATTTCGTGTGTGTGTGTGTGTGTGTGTGTGTGTGTGTGGCACATAGTAGAATTACACATGCTCAGCCTCACCAAAAGACAAAAACTCTCCGCCGTCAAATCTGCCTAAAGACCAGGTTGTAAAATATCTCTCAGTTCTTCCTTAGCCCGGATCAACCCACCTGTGGGGTTTATGGATCGCCTGGACAAACTCGCCTCCTCCCCCACGCTCAATCCTTTATGAATTGGACAATGCTAATCTGACTACTAATTACAGGCCACAAAACGCAGGCGCACTGTGGTCTGAAACCCAAATCCTGTCCAGGATCAGTGAGAGAGGGAGAGAGTGAACACCACCTGGGTTAGCATTTCCCTGAGTCTTAGTCCTTCAATTGAGACTGGAAAGAATTTTCCGTGGAAATAGGGAATGTGAAAATAAAGAGCCTCCCTCTTCTCTGTAAAACCTCAGGCTCTGTAATTAGAATAACCCAAAACCAAACCCGTTGCCATGGAGTTGATTCCGACTCATAGCGACCCTACAGTACAGAGTAGAACTGCCCCATGGGGTTTCCAAGGAGTGGCTGGTGGATTCGAACGAACGACCTTTGGATTAGCAGCCATATCTCTTAATCACTGCACCACCAAGGCTCCGTAAACAGAATAAAAAAAAAAAAAAAAATTTTTTTTTTACCTAGGTTTAAATTTGGCTTCTCCATGTAATAACTATGACGTTTAGCAAATTATTTAATATCTAGACTTCAATTTTGATCTGTAAAGGTGATAATAATGGTACCCACCTCACAGGGTTGTCATAGCATTAAATGTGATTATGGTTGTAGAGCACATAGCATAGTGCCTGGCACAAAGTAAGAACTCATTAAATCAAGATCAGGGAAGCAGACGATTTGCTCAATTGTTTTAAGAAATATTGTTTAATTAAACTTTATTTTTTTTAAAGAATTCCCATTTTACAGGTAAGAAACAAAAATCTTAAATTACAACAAGATGATTTGCCCTCAATCACACAGGGATTTAGGCATGAAGCCGAAAAATTATTCTCACATTGGCTTGCTGGTTCAATAATAGAACTGCTACTATTTTTTTTTTAACTTCTTGTGAAGCCTTGGGGTTGGGGGAGGAACTTGCTTCAGAAGCCAAGTATCTGGATCCCTGGAGTAATCTGGGAGGGTTGTGTGTTTGTGATTGGAAGGCAGGCTTGGTGATGGAGAGGCTGATCTAATACCATCCCCCAGAGGCAGCTACAGCTGCTACTCCTGGCTGTTTCACCTGCTTTGGGAGGGATGAGTTGACCTGGAAGAAGGTTTTGTGGCTGTTCGGTGCTTCAGGCCACAGCTGGGCTAATTTTCAGTAATCTTGGAGCGGAAGACATAAATACACTGGGCATATTTTTGAAGTCACAGCTCTTGCTTTGTGCTCAAAATAACTCTGCCATTTCTAGGTTAAGAGTATAAAGACATCATGTGCTGTGAACCCAGATTCAAAACTTGGAATGGATGGTTTCAAGCCATCCTCTCTCTCCACAGTCAGCTACAAAAATGGCATTTTTTTTTTTTTTCCTTTCTGCGACCCCAACCCAGCAGAGCTTGTTGGATGATTTCTTCTGCCCCTTTCCAGGTTCCTAAGGTCTCCCAGGGTCTAGGGAAGGCAATTTCCCTTTATAGCCTTCTTCTCACCATGCTTCCTGCCTCTGCCAGCTGTTATATCCCGGGGGTAGCACAGTGTTTAAAATGCAGGTTCTGGGGTCACACAGACCTGAGTTGGAAATCTCAGCTTTCCTACTTCTTTGTGTGTAACCTTCAGCAAGTCACTTAGCCTCTCAGTCCCAATTCTTTCATAAGATAATAATATCTGGACCGTGAGCATTAAAAAGAGACAATGCTCCTAAATCACATAGATCAGTGTCTGGCATGCAGAAAACTGAAATAAAAGATAGGTATTGTTACCGTGTGCTATTCCTCTAAGGAACCTGGCTTCCCAGTATCAACCTATTGCTTGGGTGCAGTACATCCAGGAACTCTCTATTCCAGGGACCCTCCTCCCAGCCGGCTCTCCCCCTCCCAGGGCTCATTAAGGACTTCCAGCTGTGAAGCTTTCCAGTTTAGAAATGGTTGCTAGGCAGGAAGCCATTCTCCAGAGCCCTCTAAAGAACACAGGGGAAGGAGGGAGTTTAGACGTGGTGAAAAGCACACTGGACTAGGTATCAGAAGCCTTAGGTTCACATTTCAACTTCACCATTCTGCTCCCTGCTATTTTTTACTCTTTGGGTAACAATGACTTACAGTTTCTTCAACTGCAAAACAGATATAATAGCTACTTTCCAGGGGTATTGTTATTCATTCAACCAAACTTATTTATTATTTACAATGAAGTAGACATTGTGCTAGGAATTATGAATATGGGTAGGAATAATATTAGTACTGGTACCGTATGCTCAGAGTTACAGTGTAGTGGCGGGGGGTAGGGGGAACAGTTGCTGTCATGTAGATTCCAACTCATGGCAACCCCATGTGTGTTGGAGTAGAACTTTGCTCCATAGGGTTTTTCAATGGCTGATTTTTCTGAAGTAGATCATCAGGCCTTTCTTCCCAGGTACCTCTGGGTGGACTCGAACCTCTAACCTTTTGGTTAGTAGCTAAATGTATCAACCATTTGCACCACCCAGGGACTCCAAGTAAATGAATAAATATAATGACAGTTTTAAGTAACAACATAGAGAAACTCTGGCATAAAGATGGCGTTAAACTTTCTAGAGATGGTATAGTGCAGAGGTCAGACAGCCTGGCTTCAAATCCTGGCTCCGCTACTTATTAGGTGTGTGACAGTACTGAACCTCTAGGAGGCTCCATCTCCTAAGGAGTAAAATAGGTATAATAGGCTTAACTCTTGGGGTGGTTATACAGATTAAAGGAGTTAATACATGCAAAGTGCTTAGAACAATACCTGGCACATGCTTTAAGTGCTCAGTACAGGTTAGCTATTACTATTATTATTCACAAGTAAATTCCTCTCTCTACTCCAGTTTTCTCATTAACCCTGGGGGCTAAGTCTCTTGAAGCTGGTGTCACTGAGTTAAGTGAGATATAGCACCAGCTGGAGATGCAGGTCAGAGGGGAGTCCTATTCCTGATAAGAGAATGCCAATTTGATATTTTCATACACATCCCACTTCTAGAAATCTATCCTACATAAGAACTACAAGTGCATAAGATCTGTGTACCAGGATGTGCATTGCATTAAACAAAAACAAAACTTTCACACCAATAGGAAACTGGATAAATAAATTATAGTAGAGGTATACAACATCGTACTATGCCCTCAATAAAGAAGAATGAGGTGGTTCTGTATGTACTGACTTTAGAAAGGTGTTTATACCCATTGCAGTCAAGTCAATTCCAACTCATAGCGACCCTTCAGGACAGAATGGAATTGGCCCACAGGGTTTCCAAGGAGTAGCTGGTGGATTTGAACCATGGACCTCTTGGTTAGCAGCCTATCTCTTAACCACTGTGCCACTAGGGCCCCAGGTGTTTACGATATACTATTAAATTAAAAAAAAAACAAGCTGTATACTAATATGCATATGCATAACATTATCCCATTTTGATTTTTGAAAACTTGTATATTTTTGAATAAACAAAACAAAACAAAAAAACCCACTGCCATCGAGTCAATTCCGACTCACAGTGACCCTATAGGACAGAGTAGAACTGCCCCGTAGAGTTTCCAAGGAGCGTCTGGCAGATTTGAACTGCCAACCTTTTGGTTAGCAGCCACAGCACTTAACCACTATGCTACCAGGGTTTCCATATTTTTGAATAGACATAGAAAAAAATTCATACATCAAGTACGAGACTAAAAACCAATTTGAAAAATATATGAAGGATACACACAAAACTTAAAAGTGGTTACCAGTGAGACTGAGGGGAATTTGATTTTTTAATGCAGATAATTCTGTATTGTTTAAGATTTACATCAACGATGTAACTGTATTTTAAAATTATTATAATACAGTACTTTCAAATTTATACTTATAAAAAATCTTGGAGAGACACTCTAAACTATTGGTGGTGTTTACTTCTGGGTAGCATGACGAGAGGCACTACTTTTTTTTTGCGTTTTTTAATTGTGCTTTAGTTGAGGTTTTACAGAGCAAATTAGTTTCTCATTAAACAATTAATACACATATTGTTTTGTGACATTGGGTGCCAACCCCGTGACATGTCAACACTCTCCCCTTCAGGACTTTGGGTTCCCCATTACCAGCTTTCCTGACCCCTTCTGCCTTCTCATCCTTGCCCCTGGGCTGTTGTGCTCATTTAGTCTCATTTTGTTTTGGGCCTGTCTAATCTTTGGCTAAAGTGTGAACCTCAGGAGTGCCTTCAGTACTGAGTTAAAAGGGTGTCAGGGGCCATACTCCCGGGGTTTCTCTGAGTACTACTCATTTTATTTTTACTCTATGGATTTAATTTGTTATAGTGTTATAGTTTTGTTCCTTTTATAATTAAAAGAGCTAATTAAAAAGAATGCCAGCCCAAGCAGTACTTGCCTAATCGGCTGCATAGTTAATGTGGCCCAGAAACCAGCTGAGACAAAATACCACTGTCCCTGATGGCCTGGAACCCAGGACCAGCTATATAATTTAAGAGGCCCAGTGCAAAATGAAAAAGCAGGGCCTCTTGTTAAAAAAATTAAGAACTTCAAAACAGTGACAGCATAACATTAAACCAAGCAGTGCCTTTCTAAGCACAGAGCCCTCTGCGACTTCACAAGTCATATACCCAAGAAGTCAGCCTTGGCTGGACATCAGGGTCCATTGCAAGGTTCCTCCTTTAGCACTACAACTTCACAATGAAACTTTCCCAAAGGTTTCATGCTGCCTAGCAAAAGGTCGGCAGTTAGAATCCATCAGCCACTCCTTGGAAACCCTAGGGGGTAGTTCTACTCTGTCTTAATAGTGTCTCTATGAGTCCAAATCAACTCGACGGCAACAGGTTTTATTTTTATCCCACCTGGAACTGCATAAGACATAATCATATCACTCAAAAATAACTCTGCTTCTGGCTTTGGTTGGGCTTTCCAATTTTTCTTCTCTACCCTCCACTCACTTTGTTACAATCTGTGCTTCTTAAAATTTGGCAGCAATCCCAGGCTCTGTGTTGCTGTGTCACTTCTCAGCCATTTCTAGACAAGCAGTGATATCCCTGCATGTAGGGGATAAAATGGAGGTGCTGTCAGAATGCTGCAGTAGAAGGAGGGCAAGAGAATGAGTATCTTGGAGAATCCCTCCTCCGCCACTATCCCTCTACTCTGTGTACTTCAACACCATTCTATTTAACCCAGCAAAAACATTTTGAATTCTACTTCCTATGTGCCAGGCATTGAGCTAAGTTCCAGGGATATTAAACTGAGTAATAATAGTCATAATAACATTATTGAGTTCCTACTATGAGCTAATCACTGAGCTAAGAATTGTGCATGCATTATCTCACCTAATCTTTATAAGAGACCATGGCCTTTCCTTGGAAGAAGTACAGCCAGAATGCTGGTGAGACTGCGTCTCATGTACTTTGCACACATTATCAGGAGGGACCAGTCCTTGGAGAAGGACACCATGCTTGGTAAAGTAGAGAAGGTCAGCAAAAAAGATGAAGACCCTCAACGAGACGGACTGAACACAGTGGCTGCAACAACAGGCTCAAACGTAGGAACAATTGTAAAGATGGCTCAAACCCAGGCAGTGTTTTGTTCTGTTGTACATAGGGTCACTATGAGTCAGAATGGACTCGACGGCAGTTGACAACGATGGCCTTTCCTCTTTTGCACATTAATAAATCTGAGGCATGGGCTGAACAGTTATTAAGTGGTATGACAGGGATTCAAAGCACTGTGAAAGCCATGCTGCCCCTCTTAAGAAGCTAGAAAAAGACGAAATTGAAACAAACCTTCCCTTCACCCTCTACATTCTCTCAGATATGATCACACCAACACCATCAGAATTACCTAAGAACATATCCAAAACCAGTCCTTTAAAAAAAGCATACTTCATTCACCTCCCTTTTTGGTCCACATTTCTAGACACAAAGTTTCCACTTCTTAGTTTGAGAAGAGAGAAACACCAAGTTGATTAGGTCATTAGTTCTTGACATCTTATAGGTTGATTTTTGAAGACTCAGTAGAACTAAGGGGGCTTAATAGAGTCTTTTCTTAAAAACAAACAAACAAACAAATAAACCTGGTAGCTCTCCAATGCCAACAAAAGAAAAAACAGGTTTTTTTAGCAGGGTATTTAAGGCCCTAAAAAATCTGACTTCAGTCCCCCTTCTGACATCATTTCCTATACACCCTCCATCTCACCCCACCCATTCAGCTGCACTCATCCTATTCACCCAGATTTATGCACTTCTAATTTTTTTTTGCATGTGTTGTTCCATTTGCCTGGAAGGGACTCTCTCCTCCGTACATCCTATTTGCCATCCTGCAATAAACCAAAAAACCACAACCATCATTGCTGGATCGATTCCAACTCATAGCGACCCTATAGGACAGAGTAGAACTGCCCCCCAGGGTTTCTAAGGCTATAAATTTTTACGAAAGCAGGCTACCACATCTTTCTCCCATGGAGCAGCTGGTGGGTTCAAACTGCTGGCCTTTTGGTTTGCAGCCAAGCACTTAACTACGGTGCCACCAGGGCTTCTCTCATCCTGCAATGCCTAGTATTAAGTGTCATATAATCTGTGACTTTGTTCCCTAAATCCCCAATTCTATCTTCTGGGCTCCCACAGCATTCAGTATTTAGGTTGCTGAGAGAGGGGTGAAGCCCTGTGAAAACAACTTGGAATGCCCTCTCAGGAAAGCTGGATCAGCTTAACATATCTACATGGGGTTTGTGTTGGTTACAACATAGACCAGGACACTATTATGGTCCTTATTGCATGACACTGTAATATTTCTGTCTTATTTCTCTATGTTTCTGTCCTCCCCATTAAATTATGAGGTCAGGAGTGTGTTATATTTAGTATTATAGTCCCACTACCTAGGACAGAGCCTAATAAATGTTCATTTAATGACTATCTAGGTTGTAACCAAATTCTATATTGAAGCTATCTTAGTTACCTTGTGTTGCTATACCAAAAAATAGCACAAGTGGTTGACTTTAAAGAGCAAAAATTTATTTTCTCATAGGTTTGGAAGCTAGACTTTCAAATCGGTCTCAGCTGATTCCTTCTGGGAGCCTCTCTCCTAGTTTCTCTTGACTGCCAGCAATCCTTGGTGTTCCTTTTCTACTTATAGATGCATCTGTGGTATCTTCCCATGTGTGACCATGTCTATCCTGCTCTGTTTAGGACTCACCTCAGTCTGGTATGACCTCATTAAAATAAAATAAAACTCCTATTTCCAAATAGGGTCATATCTACAGGTACAGGGGCTAGGACTTCAACATAACTTTTCGGGGGACACAGTTCAATCCATAACAGAAAGCAAGTCAAGGAAAGCATCTCTGAGCAGGATATTCTAATACTTTATTTCCTTATGTGTGTGTGTGACAGAGAGGAGTTGGAGAGAAAGAGAATCTGTATGTAAATGTGTATGCCAGAGAGAGAATGAACGAATGACTGTGGATTTTAAAAGAGAATGCTGGTGGTGGAGGCTAATGGCAGAGTTCTAGGGGCCTGTCTGGGAGGCTGTCTTTCTGGAGATCTTCCTGTTCTTGTTGTTGTTAGGTGCCGTAGAGTTGATTTCGATTCATAGCAATTCCATGCGACAAAGCAGAACTGCCCCATAGGGTTTTCTAGGCTGTAATCTTTACAGTAGCATATTACCAAGTGTCTTTCTCTCATGCAGTGGCTGGTTGGGTTCAAACACCAACCTTTCCATTCGTAGCAGAGCCCTAAACCACTGCATCACCCTGCAGAAAGTTTGGTGGTTCCAACCCGCCAGCCATTCCACGGCAGAAAGATGTGACAATCTGCTTCCATGAAGATTATAGCCTTGAGAACCCTACGGGGCAGTTCTACTTTGTCCTATAGGGTTACTATGAGTCAGAATCGACTCAACAACAATGGGGGATCTTCCTAAACCCACTGCCATCAAGACAACTCTGACTCATAGTGACTCTATAGGACAGAACAGAACTGCTCCATAGGGTTCCCAAGGCTGTAATCTTTACAGAAGCAGATTGTCACATCTTTCTCCTGTGGAGCGGCTGGTGGGTTCAAATTGTTGACTTTTTGGTTAGCAGCTGAGCACTTTAACTACTGCACCACCAGGGCTAAGAGATCTTCCTATTGGTATGTGTTGTTGAGTCAGCTCTGACTCATGGGAACCCTATAGGACAGAGTAGAACTGCCCCATAGGGTTTCCAAGGAGCAGCTGGTGGATTGGAAATGTTGACCTTTTGGTTAGCAGCTGAGCTCTTAACCACTGAGCCACCAGGGCTCCGAAGATCTTCCTAGTGCCCTTCAAATCACAACCACTTAGAAGGCTAGTATCCCAGAGCAAGATTATGACCCTGAGTGAGAAAAACTGAAGGAGCAAATTTGTATCTCTAAAACACCCAGATTTAGAGAGAGCATACCAAAGAGATCACACTCCCCAAAGAAGTTTCCCAAAGGCAAACATTTAGAACCAATGCATACTTAGTCCAACAGACGGAAACTAATGTGACACTGATCATTGACTAACCACAGTCCCACTGACTGTAGACTGCAGGGATAGCAGTTGGATTGACATCTCAGCATCACAAGGAGCCTACAAGGGATGCTGCCGTCCAAGGAGGCTCTTTCATAAGTCTCATGGCCTAATCGCTTCAGAGGCATGAGGAGAAACTCAATCTCCAGTTAGAGCTGCCGATGGTGTAGAGAGGCCCTAGGCTTAGGAGTTGCCAAGCCTGTTAGGACCTCAAGGAGGTAGCTGTTGTTGTTAGGTGCTGTCGAGTTGATTCCAACTCATAGGGTTTTCTAGCCTGTAATCTTTATGGGAGCAGATCAACAAGTCTCTTCCCTGATGAGCGACTGTATGGGCTTGAACCACTAACTTTTTGATTAGCAACCGAGCGCTTAACCTTTGCACAACCAGGGCTCCGTGAGGAAAAGTCTTTATGTAAAATGCTCCTAAACAAATAAAAAAATCCTGAGGTGCATATATATTCATAGAATTGGCCCATAACCCTGACCCCTGTCCCACACATGGAAGCATCACTGAGGAAAAGCAGGTGGGATTGCTTTCTTCCAGATTGACCTGTGGATGATCCAAAGAATATTGTCCTCTCCTGCCTGTTCCACAACTCCTAGAACAAGACTCTTAATCCTGGAACTCAGTGAATAGTCTTCTCTGAAGCTACCAAGCTATTCCCTTCATGTGTAACATGGGACAAAGTAACGTAGTGTGCTAGCTAAGTGTGTAGGGTTCAGCAGCAGGCAGACATGGGTTCAAGTACTGTTTTTGCCACCTTAAAGTTGTTTAAGTAGGCAAATGTGTGTAAAGTACTTATTACAGTTCTCAATAAATGGTAGCTCTTATAAACTCTTCCCTTCTCTTGTTCCGATATTACCAGGAGGCGGCAGTAGATCAACAAAGACCTTGTCCTCACACACATTTTTAAAAAATGTCTACAAGGGCTTATTTTTGGCAAATAGGCTTTAGCTGAGAGAAGAGAACTTTCTGTACTCTGTGGCCCATCATCAAACACAGAGCCAAACTCACAGGCTCACAGGTGTCCACCTTAGGGCTGTTTACATACCTGGTTATGCTCTTTTCCCCCTACATTCAGCTCTATGACATGCAGCCTGGTGTGCAGCTAATGCAAATCCCTCATGCTGGCTGAGGCTTCTAGCCTTGCCCACTGAGCTTTAGGGTATTCATCTGACTCCAGGTGATGACGGGGGCAGAGATACAACAAGTGTGTTCCTTGGTAAGAGAGTATCTATGTTACAGAGTCAAAAAAGCCAAGAGAGAAGACTTGGGAAAAGTGGTGTCACCTCACTATTCAGCCTGGCCCATGATGCTGCTTAGTGCAGTAACTCTGGATACAGGATTGGTTCATTGATGGAAATAAGCTCAAGTTGGTGGGCTTTCTTGGACCTTCAACAATAAACTTGTTTGTTCAGGCTTTCTGTACAGGGCAGGCTTTACTTAACGTTTTAACTTTGTTTTTTTTTTTTTCCTTTTTTTTTTTTTTTTACATGCAATGACAGCTATAATCTAGAGGCCAGGGTACACTGGGATTCAATAGACAAGGAACACAACTCTAGTAACAATAAACCTCTTCTTGTTCTTGTTCTCTTCTAGATCCATATTTGATTCCTAAAAGTTAGCTTTTCATACCCTAACCTTCTATAGAAATGCCTCTTGAGTCTATTTTCAACGAAGCTCTCAGTTTCCTATTTTAATACTAGCATAAACATCCCTTCTTATTTCATTTAGTATTGTCATCCTCAGGACTGCTCTCTCCCATCCTTTACCTAGCCTGCACCCTTAGAGATAGGCCATTCCAGGCAGGACTGTTGCTGAGGAAGCTTTCGGTCTCACTGAGGTAAGAATAGAAAGGCATCTATCCCTCCTTTTTATGATTACGGATAATGAGAACCCAAGTGCTGAGGCAGAGAGAGAGAGCTCCTCTCCAATCCACACACTCATTTCTAGGCATTCTGGCAAAGAGCTGTCCTATGACCCTTCCCTAGAGGCCTAGTCTTTATGCATTGCTTGACTTGAATCCGTTTCTCCAGATTAGGCAATGACCTTTTCAAGTGAAGATGAGCATTTCAAGTTCTTTCAGAAGCTGAGCTGAGTTTCTCTGAAGATATTTGCCATTAAGGACCCTTGCTGTCACTAGGAATAGGCTTTCGTTTTTAGTTTAATAGTATTAATGAGGCTCGGGGCAAGGTGTGCTGGAGCTGACAGAGGCTTAAAGGAATTACAAGCCCAAACCCAAGCCCGTTGCCATCAAGTCAATTCTTACTCATAGCATATAGGACAGAGCAGAACTGCCTCGTAGGGTTTCCAAGCAGTGGCTGGTAAATTCAAACTGCCAGCCTTTCGGTCAGCAGCCGAGCTCTTAACCACTGTGCCACCAGGGCTCTAAGGAATTACAAGCTATCACTATTCCCCTGCCTTCAACCCAGGTCAGAAGCAAGTCTTTCTTATCCAGGCACCACCCAGGCAGAAGTACCAAGTTCACCAATTCCAAACAATCAAAGTAGCCTTTCCTACAGAATGAACTGTAGATTCTCCACCCTCCACTTTCCTTCCCTGACAAACCTCTCAAACACACAGGTCATCTTTGAGCCCAGTGAGGTAGCAGAGTTGGTGACCCCCTTCTCTGGCCCTTTGTGACACTAGGATCTCCCCAACATAAACTTGAATCTCCCTTTTGGCAAGAGGCTTAAAAATTCAACTAGAAAAGCTGGCGTGTAGAAAAAGTTAGAGGATAATTTGGAAACTCTCCATCCCATGCAACACTCTCAAGCAAAGGACAATGTATATTATTCTTCCGAGACACATTTTTAAAAGTTGTTTTTCATGATGAAGTTTCCAGGGGTCAAGCTGTATGGTTTCAGTGGAGTTGGTATGTCAAAAGGATCAATGACAACCAAAGGAACTATTACGACTCTCCATTCCTGACCCTGCATTAATTAGGCTGCCTCTTCTCCAGGAGCAGATTACCCAATTAGCAAGGTAAGCATAGGCTTACTTGTATTTACTTCCTAATCTGTAATGAAATTGTTCACTACAGATTAGGAAGTAAATACAAGTAACCTGTGCTTACCTTGCTCACTGGGTAATCCGTCCCTGTCAGGGATTATAAATTCGAAAAGAGGCTTTGATTCTGTAGGAAGGTGCTGCTGGGAGAGACACAGGTGCCAGGCATACCTAGAGGCAGAATCTCTGATGTGGTGAAAAAATGTGAAATTGTTTACTACAGATGATCTGGTAAGCAAGGTCAGCACTGTATTTACCTTGCCTGTTGGATAATCTGTCCCTGCTCTCTGCATCTGTGGGATGTGACCCCAAAAAATCCACTGCCATCAAGGTGATTCTGACTCTTAGCAACCCTGTAAGACAGAGTAGAATTTCCCCTAGTGGATTCAAGCTGTCAACCTTTTGGTCAGCAGCCTAGTTCTTAATCATTATGCCACCAGGGTTTCCATGGGATGTGAAGGAAGCTGCAATCTAAGGGGACAGTTCATGTGGCTCCTCTTTACTCACTGCACCCTCTAAACTATATGCCCAGGAACACACATCTGAGGGCACAGGGGTTGGCTAGTTTTCAGACAACACATAATCTCTGTTTGGAGCCATCGTTAAGGACAAAGTTCTTTTATTATGTATAATGGCCCTGACTGTATTCTGCCCTGAGCTATCAATTCTAGAACTGGTGTGGGGGGAATTGAGAACAGTGCAGGAAATACAGGGCAAGAATTATCTCAGAATCTGTTAATTAAACAGAATCTATTTATTAAATGTTTCATTTCAGGAAAAAAAATAAAATGAAGTCTTCATCCTGTCTTTTATTTACATAGCCCTTAAAATTCTTTTTTTTTAAAAAAACAAAGGTGCAGAGTTGTCCTCCAAGAAGGAGATGAAGAAAGTCGTGGATGGATACAGCCAGCAAAGACTTAAGCTTCATGGCTTCTCCTAGGTTGTTGTTGTGAGTTGCCGTTGACTTGGTTCCCTAAGTAGAGGACTCTAACTCCCCCTCCCACACCATCTTGCTCCCTCCCTCCAGACTAGTCCAGAACATAGAAATTTTTTGTGCCTCATGAGCCACATAGAGAACTCTCAGCAAACATGAGCTCCACATTCCTCAGCTAGAGACCACTAAGCCAAGCTGACACTCCTGGACTGTGAGACAGAAGGTGAGAGTGGAGGGCACTGACAGGAGGAAGCTGCCCCACTCACAAAAATCCCTGATCTCATTCTTTTTCCTAATAAGGATATGTACACACCTCCCTGGCCTCTCATTGCCATGACAACAGCAGAAGTTGAGGGTGAGCAGGTTAGTGGAACAGAGTGCTTTCTAAATTCTCCAACAGGCCCTGAGGCTGCAGTCACTCATGAAGTGGAAAAATTCATGTTGGCAGTGCTCCTAAATGGATTCCAAAAAACTTAAGGATCATGGTTACTTTCTGGGGAAAAATCAGAGATGGAGTCTGTCCACGGGGGGGTGGTTTTGTCAGAGAGGCAGGAATTCCTAAAGAAAACAAGAGCATGAATCCCCCTGCAAAACAAGGGCACATAAACTGTGTCCACCTTGCACAGAGTAAGGAGATGTGGCAAACTAGGGCAAAAGCAATGCCCCAAGGAAACAAAGAGATAGGCACTTTAAAAAAAAAAAAAAACAAAAACCTTTATACCAGAGCCTTCCCACAGAGACTGCTCAGAGGAACACAGGCCTATATTCTTGAGTTGAAGGATGGACTCATACCTTGAAAAGTCATAAAAATAGCTACCACTTACTAAATGCTTACTGTTTTTCAGACACTGTGTGCATTATCTCATTTAATTTGTGCAACAACCCTGTAAGGTAGATACTATCATTATTTCTTGGGACCCTGGTGGCACAGTGGTTAAGAGCTCAGCTGCTAACCAAAAGGTCAGCAGTTTGAATCCACCAGCCACTCCTTGAAAACCCTATGCTGCAGTTCTACTCTGTCCTATAAAGTTGCTACGACTCGAAACCGACTCAATGGAAATGGGCTTGGTTTTTTTGGTTTATCATTATTTCCTTTCATATAGAAAGAACCTGGGAACCAGACAAGTTAGGTAACAGTCCCAGGGACATCCCAGGAGTATCGCTCTGACTCCAGAGCATGAACTTTTAATGATTACCCCTCTGATATGGGGAAATGCCCTCTGTGTCTGGCAAGAATCATAATCATATGCCTTCCTTGCACGGTATCTGAGCCTCCAAAAACATCAGACAACCTCAGGAGTATTTAGACTCCAGGCTAGTTTTCTCAAACTTTAAGAGTACATCAGGATCACATGGAGGGCTTGTTAAAACTCAGGTTTCTGGGCCCCACCCTGAGAATTTCTGATTCAGTGAGTCTAGGGTGGGGCTGAAGAATCTGCATTTCTAACAAGTGCCCAAGTATTTTTGGTGCTGTTGGTTTGGGAGTTATACTTTGAGAACCACTGTTCTAGCCATTCTAAACTAATGTTCTCTAACTGTGGCTCAGTTGCCATAAGATGCCTCACCTACGCAATTCTTGATCTTTCACTGTTTAGTCCTAGATCCCCTGGAGTCTTACTTGACAAGGTATCATGTTATCTTTAGCAGTGGTGTGTGTTTTGGAATTCCCCTGAGCTCTTGTGAAAACAATGAACATCTCCCATGCCAAAAATAATTCACCGTTGCTTTAGATAAGTCCGGCAGACCCCATGAAATGTGGATGGAGGAGCCTGGGAGAACCAGCAAGAGAAAGTTAAGCAGTCTGTCCCCCTGAGGCCAGACTAGCTCCCTCGCAGGCAGGTTCAGTCTTTTTATAACCTCTCGGGATTCCTTCGAGGAACTGAACCTAAGAGGGCACTCACTGCGATCTCTTCAGAGCATTCACTTTGAGAAATTTAAAAGAAGTTTGTTATGGATTGAATTGTGTCCCCCCAAAATATGTGTTGTAACTCCTAATCCCTATACCTGTGAAGAATATTGAATATACCATGGATTTCCAGAAGAACAAACAAATGTATCCTGGAAGAAGTACAACCAGAATGCTCCTAAAAAGTGAGGATGGCAAGACTTTGTCTCACATATTCAACATGTTATAAGGAGGGACCAGTCCCTGGAGAAGGACATCATGCTTGGTAAAGTAGAGGGTCAGCAAAAAAGAGGAAGACCCTCAATGAGATGGACTTACACAGTGGCTGCAACAATGGGCTCAAACATAGCAATGATTGTCAGGATGGGCCAGGCAGCGTTTTGTTCTGTAGTACATAGGGTCACTGTGAGTTGGAACCTACTCCACAGCACCTAACAACAACAACATACCTGTGGATATAATCCCATTTGGGAATATGGTTTTCTTTACTATTCTAATGAGGTCACATCAGTGTATGGTATGTTTTAAACCAATCACTTTTGAAATATAAAAGGAGCAGATTAGGCACAGAAGCAAGGAAGCACATAGGAGAACGAGAAGATCACCAAGGAATAACACAGAAGCTGAGATAAGATTTGCATCCAGAACAGACAGAGAGAGCCTTTCCTAGAGCCAGTGCCCTGAATTCAGGCTTCTATCTCCTAAACTGTGAAAAAATAAATTTGTTTGTTAAAGCCACCCATTTGTGGTATTTCTGCTCTAGCAACACTAAGAAACTAAGTCAAAGTTACAACGTGGGTGACTGGCCCTTTAATATCCCTCATCCCCCCAAACACATTCCTCCATCTAAAGATGGGGCTGTGACTGTATTCTGTGCGCTCCCTATTTAGCTAATTTTCTTTCTCTGCTCAGTCTCCGTGGGAGACTGTTAAGGAAATAAGAAACCTGAGGTCCAGGTCTGCTCACACAGAGGCAAGGCTGGAGAAAAGGGGCCAGTAATCAGGATTAACCAATTTAATGCCTCACTTGTTTATCCTGTAGAAAACATCACCTGGTGATATGCTCATTGATCCCTTCAGAGTGTGGCATCTTTATCCTAGGCTTTGGTGGACTATGAAAATAAATGAACAGTTTAGTGACAAAGCAAAAGAATTAATCAATGGAAGAAAAACAACTGCAAGGAACACATGTGATGGTGATTAGTGCAAAGCAGGCCTCACTGCCTTTATGCCCATGGCCGCAGTTGTGGCAGGTGCTGGTATGAAAAGAGCAATAAACAACTGGTTCTTAAGAAGGGCTCAGACATAAGTGTAAGGAGACTTAGGCACTGGAAGGAAGTCTTCTGGAAGCTACCACACCTTCTTCATGAGTCACTAAGGGCATGAGTCACTAAGGGCAACAGAACCAATGAAAAAAAAAGGCAGGCTTTATTTGGGACTGAAAACAATCAAGTTTTCTGGAGTATTTTCCTTTTCTTTAGGTGACAACTAATAACCCCTCCTCACCCCACTTCCAGGTGGCCAGCTACAGGGAACTGAACTGTATGAATGTCAGGATGATCCAGTCTCAGGGGGTATGTATCTGGGCCTAGAGACGAGAACTACTGAATTCTGACCTCTGTCAACCAAGGCCATACTATAAATTGCACAAAACAAAAGTAAACCAGAAAATAAGGAACAAGAAGATGAGACATTTACTAACACTGTAGGTCAAGCGCTATGTGCAGCTCTGTTTGTCTCCTTTACTTCTCATGACAGCTCAGTAACGTGGGTGTTATTAGCATTATACCCAATTTACAGATGAGGCCATGAAGAAATTATGAATTTAATCAAATTGTCTAGGCTTACCCAGCAAGTAAATTGAGATTGGAATTCAAGATCTTGGAGGTGGGGCCAAGATAGCAGAGTAGTCAGATGCTTCCAGGGGTCCCTCTTACAACAAACACCGGAAAAAACAAGTGAATTGAATATATATGACAATTGAGGAGCCCTGAACATCAGAGGCAAAGCTGAGGAATCAGACTGAGTGGCAGGGGGAGGCAGAGATGGTTCAGAAGCAGTGAGGAGTTGCCAGACCTGACCCAGTGGGAAGTGGCACCCTGCAGGCTGGATCAGCTAACCAGAATGGTGAGGCAAGCAGTGGCGTTCAGGACTCGTTTTCCACACTGGGACAGACCGAGCTGTGGAGACTCTGCTGAACCCTCCAGAACCACCGAAAAGTGGCCTTCAATCAGCAAAAGATAAATACATGCGTCTAACCTACTGCGCAGGTTAAAAAATACCCCGTTTGGAAAGAACCTCTCTCCCAACTCTCTCCCCGCTCTACACCAGGTCCTGGGCCAGCTTCAGCAATTGCCAATTGCCTCTTCCCCTAGGCCAGAAGTAGGGCCTGTCACACTGCCTGAGCCATTCTCCCGGCCTGGGAGAGGGAACAAATTAACAAACAGGAAAAAGTAATCTGTCAGTTCCCCTAAACTGGGAACTCAGGGCAGGTACAGCTCCTTAGCCTAGGCACAGGCATTAGGGGTCCATGGACTTTGAACGCCTTTCACCCCTGCATAGACCTGTGTGGGCCCATTTCAGCAGCATAGACCCTCCTTAGCACAGTACAACAGGGTATATAACTGAAGCCTAACTTCATTGTATCAGCTATATGGTGGAGTGGCAGGTTTGTGATATTTGACAATGTTCTGCCCATTAAGCAGGGTCCTCGCCTGCCACATGAGGGGCCTGAGAACTGGTGGCTCCATTCACACCTCCTAACCACCTGTAACAGGGGTCCAAGAATAAGTGATGCCTCCCAGTCCTTACAGCCAACAGCATTGGGTGCCCATGATCCTGCTGCAAAACCTACCCACCTACACTCTCAGGGAACAGGGACAGGCTTTCCTCCCAGACACTCAGTGGTAGCCGTCAGCCCCCTGCCTTGCTCAGTGTGTGACCCCCTAGTGCAGCCAGATACCTGTGCCCACTCCAATCACCCTGCTCATCTAGGACTATAGGCAAGAGCCTGCACCACACACTTGGTGACCGAATATCTGGACACCTGAGCTGAATCCATACAAGAAAAATAAATGGACTCCTGGGCTCGCATACCTAGTAACAAATCTAACCACCTGGTGACAGGATGTTAGAGCTTCAAAGGCACCAATAATCAAACTAGCTCACGTGAGTAGCCTCTTTGGGCATATCAAAACAAAACAAGAAGCTAGGACACAGTAAGCAAACATAAAATAAATAAACATAATAACTTATTGATGGCTCAGAGACAACAGTCAATATCGAATCACATAAAGAGGCAGACTGTAATGGCTTCAGCAAGCTCCCAAAACAAAGAATCAAGAAGTCTTCCAGAGAAAGAGAACTTCCTGGAATTACCAGAGGCAGAATACAAAAGATTAACATACAGAATGCTTCAAGAGATCAGGGAGGAGATCAGGCAACATACAGAACAAGCCAAGGAACACACAGACAAAGTAACAGAGGAACTTAAGAAGATTATAGGAGAGCACGATGACAAATTTAATAGGCTGCAAGAATCCATAGAGAGACAGCAAACAGAAATCCAGAAGATTAACAATAAAATTTCAGAACTAGACAACTTAATAGAAAGTCATAGGAGTGGACAGAGGCAATGGAAATCAGAATTAGAGAAACTGAAGACAAAGCACTAGAAACCAACTTATTTGAGGAAAAATCTGATTAAATAATTAAAAAAAATGAAGAAACCCTAAGAATTATGTGGGACTTTATCAAGAGAAACAACTTATGAGTGACTGCAGTACCAGAACAGGGGTGGGAGGGGCGGGTAACAGAAAATACAGAGAGAATTGTTGAAGATTTGTTGGCATAAAACTTTCCTGATATTGTGAAAGATGAGAAGACAGCTATTTAAGATGCTCGTCAAACCCCACACAAGATAGATCCCCAAAAAAAGTCACCAAGACATAACTGAATTTACCAAAACCAAAGATAAAGAGAATTTTAAGACTGGGAGGGATAAATGAAAAGTCGTCTACAAAGGAAAATCAATAAGACTAAGCTTGGACTACTCAGCAGAAACCATGCAGGCAAGAAGGCAATGAGATGACACATATAAACCCTTGAAAGAAAAAAACTGCCAGCCAAGAATTACATATCCAGCGAAACTATCTTCCAAATATGATGGCAAAATTGGGGCATTTCCAGATAAACAGAAGTTTAGGGAATTTGCAAAAACTAAACGAAAATTACAAGAAATACTAAAGGGAGTCCTCCAGTAAGAAAATCAATAACATCAGATAACAACCCAAGACTAGAACACAGGACACAGCAACCAGATATAAACCCAGATAAAGAAGTCACAAAAATAAATCTAAGCTAAAACACTGAAAATAGGAAACAGAGACATCTATATGTAAAAAATGACAATATTAAGACAAAAAAAGAGGGACTAAAAAAATGTAGTCATAGGTCTTTCATACTGGAGAGGGATTCAAGGCAATGTAAGGAATTAAAAGATTTGTATAAACTTAGAAAAACAGGGGTAAATATTAAGGTAACCATAAAGGAAAAAATCCTACACATTGAAATAAAAAACAAGAAAAACAAAGGCTCAGCAAATACAAAATCCACAAGAATGAAAAAGATGGAAAGAAAATACTTAAAGAAAAATTACTCAGCAAAGAAAATCAAGTGGAACAAAGAAACTGTCAACAACAACAAAAAAGACATCAAAATGACAGCACTAAGCTCATACCTATCAATAATTACTCTGAATGTAAATGGACTAAATGCTCCAAGAAAGAAACAGAGAGGGGCAGAATAGATTTTTAAAAAAAACACTATTCGTCTATATGCTGCCTACAAGAGACACACCTTAGACTTAAAGACAAAAACAAATTAAAACTCAAAAGATGGAAAAAAAAAAATATCAAGCAAACAACAATCAAAAAAGACCAGTAGTGACAGTATTAATCTCTGACAAAATAGACTTTAAAGTTAAATCTACCATAAAGGATAAGAAAAGACACTATATAATGATTAAAGGGTCAATACACCAGGAGGACATAACCATAATAAATATTTATGGACCCAACGACAGGGCTCCAAAATACATAAAAGGAACTCTAATAGCATTGAAAAGATAGACAGGCAGCTCCACAATAATAGTAGGAGGCTTTAACACACCATTTTCAGGACAGAACATCTAGAAAGAAGGTCGATAAAGACACGGAAGATCTAAATGCCACAATCAACCAACCTGATCTCATAGACATATACAGGACACTCCACCCAAGAGCAGCCAAGTATACTTTCTTTTCCAATGCACATGGAACATTCTCCAGAATAAATCACATATTGGGCCATAAAGCAAGCTTTAACAGAATCCAAAGAATCGAAATATTACAAAGCATCTTTTCTGACCATAAAGCCATAAAAGTAGAAATCAACTGTAGAAAAAGCAAGGAAAAAAAACACATGGAAACTGAACAACACCTTGCTCAAAAACTACTGGGTTATAGAAGAAATTAAGGACTGAATAAAGAGATTCACAGAATCAAATGAGGATGAAATCAAATCCTACCAGAACCTTTGGGACACAAAAAAAGCAGTGATCAGAGGTCAATTTATAACAATCTATGCACACATCCAAAAAGAAGAAAGGGCCAAAATCAAAACATTAACCCTACAACTCAAACAACTAAAAAAGAGAGCATCATAAGAAGACTTTGGGCACAAGAAGAAAGCAAATAATAAAAATTAGAACAGAATTCAATGCAATAGAAAATAGTAAAATAACTGAAAGACTTAAGAAGACCAAAAGCTGGTTCTTTGAGAAGATCAACAAAATCCATAAACCACTGGCCAAACCGACAAAAGGAAAACTGAAGAGGAAGCAATTAACCCAAATAAGAAATGAGATGGGCTATTTCACAACAGACCCAATTGAAATTAAGAGAATCATAACAGAATACCATGAAAAACTGTACTCTAATGAATTTGAAAACCTAGAGGAAATGGACAAATTTCTAGAAACACACTACCCACCTATACTAACACAAACAGAGGTAGAACAACTAAACAAACCTATAACAAAAGAAGAGATTGAAAAGATAATTTAAAAATTCCCAACACAAAAAAGACCAGGCCCTGATGATTTCACTGGAGAATTCTATGGAACTTTCAGAGAAGAGTTAATGCCGCTACTACTAAAGGTATTTCAGAACATAGAAAAGGAAGGAATACTCCCAAATTCATTCTATGAAACCAGCATAACCCTGATACCAAGACCAGGTACAGACACCACAAAAAAAGAGAATTACAGAACTATATCCCTCATGAACATAGATGCAAAAATCCTCAACAAAATTCTAGCCAATAGAATTCAATAACATATCAAAAAAATAATTCACCATGACCAAGTGGGATTCATACCAGGTATGCAGGGATGGTTCAACATTAGAGAAACAATCAATGTAATCCATCACATAAATAAAACAAAAGACAAGAACCATATGATCTTATCAATTGATGCAGAAAATGCATTTGACAAAGTTCAGCACCCATTCATGATAAAAACTCTTGGCAAAACAGGAATACAAGGGAAATTCCTCAACATAATAAAGGGCATTTATACAAAGCCAACAGCTAATAACATCCTAAATGGAGAGAGTCTAAAAGCATTCCCCTTGAGAATGGGAACCAGACAAGGATGCTCTTTATCACCACTATTATTCAACATTATGCTGGAGGTCCTAGGCAGAGCAATTAGGCTAGAAAAAGAAATAAAGGGCATCAAAATCGGTAAGGAAGAAGTAGAAGTATCTCTATTTGCAGATGATATGATCTTATACACAGAAAACCCTAAAGAATCCACAAGAAAACTACTGGAACTAATAGAAGATTTCAGCAAAGTATCAGGATACAAGACAAACATACAAAAAATCAGTTGGATTCCTCTACACCAACAAAGAGAACATCAAAGAGGAAATCACCAAGTCAATACCATTTACAATAGCCCTCAAGAAGATAAAATACTTAGGAATAAATCTAACCAGAGATGTAAAAGACTTATACAAAGAAAACTACAAGACACTACTGCAAGAAACCAAGAGACCAAATAAATGGAGAAACATACCTTGCTCATGGATAGGAAGACTCAACATTGTGAAAATGTTTATTCTACCCAAGGTGATCTATGAATACAATGTAATTCTGATCCAAATTCCAGTGGCATTTTTTTAATGAGATGGAGAAACAAATCACCAACTTCCTATGGAAAGGGATGAGACCCCTGATAAGTAAAACATTACTGAAGAAGAAGAACAAAGTGGGAGGCCTCACACTACCCAATCTTAGAACCTATTATACCACCACGGTAGTCAAAAGTCTGGTGCTGGTACAACAACAGATACATAGACCAATGAAGCAGAATTGAGAATCCAGACATAAATTCATCCACCTATGAGCAGCTGATATTTGACAAATGCCCAAAGTCCATTAATTGGGGAAAAGACAGTCTCTTTAACAAATGGTGCTGGCATAACTGGATATCCATATGTAAAAAAAATGAAACAAGACCCATACCTCACACCATGCACAAAAAATGGATCAAAGGCCTAAATGTAAAGCCTAAACAATAAAGATCGTGGAAGAAAAAATAGCAACAACTCTAGGAGCCCTAATACATGGCATAAACAGAATATAAAACATTACAAACAATATACAAACATCAGAAGAGAAACTAGACAACTGGGAGCTCCTAAAAGTCAAACAGGTATGCTCATCAAAAGACTTCATCAAAAGAATAAAAAGACAACCTACAGACTGGGAAAAAAATTTTGACTGCGACAAATCCAGTCAAGGTCTAATCTCTAAAATCTACAAGATACTGCAAAACCTCAACAACAAAAAGAAAAATAACCCAGTTAAAAAATGGGCAAAGGATATGAACAGGCACTTCACCAAAGAAGACATTCAGCCGACTAACAGATACATGAGGAGATGCTCACAATCATTAGCCATCAGAGAAATGCAAATCAAAACTACAATGAGATACCATCTCACCCCAACAAGGCTAGCATTAATCCAAAAAGCACAAAGTAGTAAATGTTGGGGAGGTTTTGGAGCGACTGGAACACTTAAACACTGCTGGTAGGAATGTAAAATGGTGCCACCACTTTGGAAATCGATTTGGCCCTTCCTTAAAAAGCTAGAAATAGAAGAACCATATGATCCAGCAATTCCACTCCTTGGAATATATCCTAGACAAATAAAAGCCCTCATACAAATAGATATATGCACACTCATGTTCATTGCTGCACTGTTCACAACAGCAACAAGATGGAAAAAACCTAGGTGCCCATCAACAGACAAATGGATAAATAAATTATAGTATATTCACACAATGGAATACTATGCATTGTTAAAGAACAGTGATGAATCTGTGAAACATCTTGTAACATGGAGGAATCTGGAAGGCATTATGCTGAGTGAAATTAGTCAGTCACAAAAGGACAAATATTGTGTGAGATGGCTATTATAAGAACTCAAGAAAAGGTTTAAACACAGAAGAAAACATTCTTTGATGGGAGGGAGAGGGGATGGTAGACAAGAATTATCTTAGGTGAAATGAAGGACAACACAGAATACAGGGGAAGTCAGCACAACTGGATTAAACCAAAAGCTAAGAAGTTTCCTGAATACATCCAAACACTTCGAGGAACATTGTAGCAGGGGCGGGTTCTGGGGACCATGATTTCAGGGGACTTCTAGGTTAGTTGGCATAACAAAGTTTATTAAGAAAACGTTCTGCATCTCACTTTGGTAAGTGGTGTCTGGGGTCTTAAAAGCTAGCGAGTGGCCATCTAAGATGCAACAATTGGTCCCAACTCACCTGGAGCAAAGGAGAATGAAGAACATCAAAGACACAAGGAAAATATTAGCCCAAGAGACAGAAAGGGCCACATAAAGCAGAGACTCCATCATCCTGAGACCAGAAGAACTATACGGTGCCCGGCTATCACCAATGACTGCCCTGACAGGGAACACAACAGAGTCCCTGATGGAGCAGGAGAAGAGTGGGGTGCAGAACTCAAATTCTAGTAAAAAGATCAGACTTAATGGTCTAAGACTGGAGGGGCCTGGAAGACACGGCCTCTGGACTCTGTTAGCTCAGAACTGAAACCATTCCTGAAGCCAACTCTTCAGACAAAGATTAGACTGGACCATAAGACATAAAATGAAACTCATGAAGAAAGCGCTTCTTAGCTCAAGTAGATACATGAGACTAAATTGGCAGCTCCTGTCCGGAGGCAAGATGAGCAGGCAGAAAGGGACAGGAGCTGGTTGAATGGACATGGGAAATCTGGGGTGGAAAGGAAGAGTATGCTGTCACATTATAGAGAGAACAACTAGGGTCACATAACAATGTGTGTATAAGTTTCTGTTTGAGAAACTAACTTAAACTGTAAACTTTCATTTAAAGCACAATAAAAAAGAAAAAAAATCATAATCTTAATCCTTACACCATATTCCCTAAAAAGGACCAAAAGGACAGGGCAGAGGGCAGGAAGAATCCCCTTAACTTCACATTGTCTCTGCACAGGTACACTGAAAAGTGTGGCTAGGTGTCCTGTATTGAATTGTGTCCCCCAAAAATACGTG